>NC_082722.1:9492403-10092403 GCF_030144855.1 Hypanus sabinus
GAGGGAGGGAGTCTTGTCTGTGTGTCAATGGGTAAGAGGGAGGGAGGCATGTCTGTGTGTGAATGGGTGGGAGGGTGTGAGGTTTGTCTGTGTGTGAATGGGTGGGAGGGAGGAGGCTTGTCTGTATGTGAATGTGTAAGAGGGAGGGAGGCTTGTCTGTGTGTGGATGGGTGAGAGGGAGGGAGGCTTGTCTGTGTGTGAATGGGAGAGAGGGAGGGAGGCTTGTCTGTGTGTGGATGGTTGGGAGGGAAGGAGGCTTGTCTGTGTGAATGGGTGGGAGAGAGGGAGGTTTGTCTTTGTGTGAATGGGTGGGAGGGAGGGAGGCTTGTCTGTGTGTGAATGGGTGGGTGGGAGGGAGGCTTGTCTGTGTGAATGGGTGGGAGCAAGGGAGGCTTGTCAGTGTGTGAATTGCTGGGAGGGTGGGAGGGAGGCTTGTCTGTGTGTGAATGGGTGGGTTTGAGGAGGCTTGTCTGTGTGTGGATGGGTGGGAGGGAGGGAGGCTTGTCTGTATGTGAATGGGTGGGAGGATGGGAGGGAGGCTTGTCTGTGTGTGGATGGGTGGCAGGGAGGGAGGATTGTCTGTGTGTGAATGGGTGGATGGGAGGGAGGCTTGTCTGTGTGTCAATGGGTGAGAGCTAGGGAGGCTTGTTTGTGTGTGAATGGGTGGGAGGATTGTCTGTGTGTGAATGGGTGGGAGAGAGGGAGGTTTGTCTGTGTGTGAATGGGTGGGAGGGAGGGAGGCTTGTCTGTGTGTGAATGGGTGGGAGGGAGGGAGGCTTGTCTGTGTGTGAATGGGTGGGAGAGAGGGAGGTTTGCCTGTGTATGAATGGGTGGGAGGGAGGGAGGATTGTCTGTGTGTCAATGGGTGAGAGGGAGGGAGGCTTGTCTGTGTGTCAATGGGTGAGAGAGAGGGAGGATTGTCTGTGTGTGAATGGGTGGGAGGGTGGGAGGAGGGGAGGCTTGTCTGTGTGTGAATGGGTGGGAGAGAGGGATGTTTGTCTTTGTGTGAATGTGTGGGGAGGGAGGGAGGCTTGTCTGTGTGTCAATGGGTGAGAGGGAGGGAGGCTTGTCTTTGTGTGAATGAGTGGGAGGGTGGGAGGGAGGGAGGCTTGTCTGTGTGTCAATGGGTAGGAGGGAGTGAGGGAGGTTTGTCTGTGTGAATGGGTGGGAGGGAGGGAGGCTTCTCTGTGTGTAAATGGGAGGGAGGAGGGAGACTTGTGTGTGTGTGAATGGGTGGGTGGGTGGGAGGGAGGGAGGCTTGTCTGTGTGTGAATGGGAGGGAGGGAGGGAGGTTCGTCTGTGTGTGAATGGCTGGGTGGGAGGGAGGCTTGTCTGTGAGTGAATGGGTTGGAGGGAGGGAGACTTGTGTGTGTGTGAATGGGTGGGTGGGTGGGAGGGAGGGAGGCTTGTCTGTGTGTGAATGGGAGGGAGGGAGGTTCGTCTGTGTGTGAATGGGTGGGTGGGAGGGAGGCTTGTCTATGTGTGAATGGGTAGGAGGGAGGGAGGCTTGTCTGTATGTGAATGGGTGGGAGGATGGGAGGGAGGCTTGTCTGTGTGTGAATGGGTGGGTGAGTGGGAGGGAGGCTTGTCTGTGTGTGGATTGGTTGGGAGGGAGGGAGGCTTGTCTGTGTGTCAGTGGGGTGAGAGGGAGGGAGGCTTGTCTGTGTGTGAATGGGTGGGAGGATTGTCCGTGTGTGAATGGGTGGGAGAGAGGGAGGTTTGTCTGTGTGAATGGGTGGGAGGGAGGGAGGCTTGTCTCTGTGTCAATGGGTGAGAGGGAGGGAGGCATGTCTGTGTGTGAAAGGGTGGGGAGGGTGGGAGGGAGTGAGGTTTGTCTGTGTGTGAATGGGTGGGAGGGAGGGAGGCGTCTGTGTGTCAATGGGTGGGAGGGAGGGAGGCTTGTCTGCATGTGTATGGGTGAGAGGGAGGGAGGCTTGTCTGTGTGTGAATGGGTGGGAGGGTGGGAGGGAGGCTTGTCTGTGTGTCAATGGGTAAGAGGGAGGGAGGCATGTCTGTGTGTGAATGGGTGGGAGGGAGTGAGGTTTGTCTGTGTGTGAATGGGTGGGAGGGAGGGAGGCTTGTCTGTGTGTCAATGGGTGGGAGGGAGGGAGGCTTGTCTGTATGTGAATGTGTAAGAGGGAGGGAGGCTTGTCTGTGTGTGAATGGGTGGGAGGGAGGGAGGCTTGTCTGTGTGTCAATGGGTGAGAGGGGGGGAGGCTTGTCTGTGTGTGAATGGGTGGGTGGGAGGGAGGCTTGTCTGTGTGAATGGGTGGGAGCAAGGGAGGCTTGTCAGTGTGTGAATTGCTGGGAGGGTGGGAGGGAGGCTTGTCTGTGTGTGAATGGGTGGGTTTGAGGGAGGCTTGTCTGTGTGTGGATGGGTGGGAGGGAGGGAGGCTTGTCTGTATGTGAATGGGTGGGAGGATGGGAGGGAGGCTTGTCTGTGTGTGGATGGGTGGCAGGGAGGGAGGATTGTCTGTGTGTGAATGGGTGGATGGGAGGGAGGCTTGTCTGTGTGTCAATGGGTGAGAGCTAGGGAGGCTTGTTTGTGTGTGAATGGGTGGGAGGATTGTCTGTGTGTGAATGGGTGGGAGAGAGGGAGGTTTGTCTGTGTGTGAATGGGTGGGAGGGAGGGAGGCTTGTCTGTGTGTGAATGGGTGGGAGGGAGGGAGGCTTGTCTGTGTGTGAATGGGTGGGAGAGAGGGAGGTTTGCCTGTGTATGAATGGGTGGGAGGGAGGGAGGATTGTCTGTGTGTCAATGGGTGAGAGGGAGGGAGGCTTGTCTGTGTGTCAATGGGTGAGAGAGAGGGAGGATTGTCTGTGTGTGAATGGGTGGGAGGGTGGGAGGGAGGGAGGCTTGTCTGTGTGTGAATGGGTGGGAGAGAGGGATGTTTGTCTTTGTGTGAATGTGTGGGAGGGAGGGGAGGCTTGTCTGTGTGTCAATGGGTGAGAGGGAGGGAGGCTTGTCTTTGTGTGAATGAGTGGGAGGGTGGGAGGGAGGGAGGCTTGTCTGTGTGTCAATGGGTAGGAGGGAGTGAGGGAGGTTTGTCTGTGTGAATGGGTGGGAGGGAGGGAGGCTTCTCTGTGTGTAAATGGGAGGGAGGGAGGGAGACTTGTGTGTGTGTGAATGGGTGGGTGGGTGGGAGGGAGGGAGGCTTGTCTGTGTGTGAATGGGAGGGAGGGAGGGAGGTTCGTCTGTGTGTGAATGGCTGGGTGGGAGGGAGGCTTGTCTGTGAGTGAATGGGTTGGAGGGAGGGAGACTTGTGTGTGTGTGAATGGGTGGGTGGGTGGGAGGGAGGGAGGCTTGTCTGTGTGTGAATGGGAGGGAGGGAGGTTCGTCTGTGTGTGAATGGGTGGGTGGGAGGGAGGCTTGTCTATGTGTGAATGGGTAGGAGGGAGGAGGCTTGTCTGTATGTGAATGGGTGGGAGGATGGGAGGGAGGCTTGTCTGTGTGTGAATGGGTGGGTGAGTGGGAGGGAGGCTTGTCTGTGTGTGGATGGTTGGGAGGAGGGAGGCTTGTCTGTGTGTCAGTGGGTGAGAGGGAGGGAGGCTTGTCTGTGTGTGAATGGGTGGGAGGATTGTCCGTGTGTGAATGGGTGGGAGAGAGGGAGGTTTGTCTGTGTGAATGGGTGGGAGGGAGGGAGGCTTGTCTCTGTGTCAATGGGTGAGAGGGAGGGAGGCATGTCTGTGTGTGAAAGGGTGGGAGGGTGGGAGGGAGTGAGGTTTGTCTGTGTGTGAATGGGTGGGAGGGAGGGAGGCGTCTGTGTGTCAATGGGTGGGAGGGAGGGAGGCTTGTCTGCATGTGTATGGGTGAGAGGGAGGGAGGCTTGTCTGTGTGTGAATGGGTGGGAGGGTGGGAGGGAGGCTTGTCTGTGTGTCAATGGGTAAGAGGGAGGGAGGCATGTCTGTGTGTGAATGGGTGGGAGGGAGTGAGTTTGTCTGTGTGTGAATGGGTGGGAGGGAGGGAGGCTTGTCTGTGTGTCAATGGGTGGGAGGGAGGGAGGCTTGTCTGTATGTGAATGTGTAAAGAGGGAGGGAGGCTTGTCTGTGTGTGAATGGGTGGGAGGGAGGGAGGCTTGTCTGTGTGTCAATGGGTGAGAGGGGGGGGAGGCTTGTCTGTGTGTGGATGGGTGAGAGGGAGGGAGGCTTGTCTGTGTGTGAATGGGAGAGAGGGAGGGAGGCTTGTCTGTGTGTGGATGGTTGGGAGGGAAGGAGGCTTGTCTGTGTGAATGGGTGGGAGAGAGGGAGGTTTGTCTTTGTGTGAATGGGTGGGAGGGAGGGAGGCTTGTCTGTGTGTCAATGGGTGAGAGGGAGGGAGGCTTGTCTGTGTGTGAATGGGTGGGTGGGAGGGAGGCTTGTCTGTGTGAATGGGTGGGAGCAAGGGAGGCTTGTCAGTGTGTGAATTGCTGGGAGGGTGGGAGGGAGGCTTGTCTGTGTGTGAATGGGTGGGTTTTGAGGGAGGCTTGTCTGTGTGTGGATGGGTGGGAGGGAGGGAGGCTTGTCTGTATGTGAATGGGTGGGAGGATGGGAGGGAGGCTTGTCTGTGTGTGGATGGGTGGCAGGGAGGGAGGATTGTCTGTGTGTGAATGGGTGGATGGGAGGGAGGCTTGTCTGTGTGTCAATGGGTGAGAGCTAGGAGGCTTGTTTGTGTGTGAATGGGTGGGAGGATTGTCTGTGGTGTGAATGGGTGGGAGAGAGGGAGGTTTGTCTGTGTGTGATTGGGTGGGAGGGAGGGAGGCTTGTCTGTGTGTGAATGGGTGGGAGGGAGGGAGGCTTGTCTGTGTGTGAATGGGTGGGAGAGAGGGAGGTTTGCCTGTGTATGAATGGGTGGGGGGAGGGAGGATTGTCTGTGTGTCAATGGGTGAGAGGGAGGGAGGCTTGTCTGTGTGTCAATGGGTGAGAGGGAGGGAGGATTGTCTGTGTGTGAATGGGTGGGAGGGTGGGAGGGAGGGAGGCTTGTCTGTGTGTGAATGGGTGGGAGAGAGGGATGTTTGTCTTTGTGTGAATGTGTGGGAGGGAGGGAGGCTTGTCTGTGTGTCAATGGGTGAGAGGGAGGGAGGCTTGTCTTTGTGTGAATGAGTGGGAGGGTGGGAGGGAGGGAGGCTTGTCTGTGTGTCAATGGGTGGGAGGGAGTGAGGGAGGTTTGTCTGTGTGAATGGGTGGGAGGGAGGGAGGCTTCTCTGTGTGTAAATGGGAGGGAGGGAGGGAGACTTGTGTGTGTGTGAATGGGTGGGTGGGTGGGAGGGAGGGAGGCTTGTCTGTGTGTGAATGGGAGGGAGGGAGGGAGGTTCGTCTGTGTGTGAATGGCTGGGTGGGAGGGAGGCTTGTCTGTGTGTGAATGGGTTGGAGGGAGGGAGACTTGTGTGTGTGTGAATGGGTGGGTGGGTGGGAGGGAGGAGGCTTGTCTGTGTGTGAATGGGAGGGAGGGAGGTTCGTCTGTGTGTGAATGGGTGGGTGGGAGGGAGGCTTGTCTATGTGTGAATGGGTAGGAGGGAGGGAGGCTTGTCAGTATGTGAATGGGTGGGAGGATGGGAGGGAGGCTTGTCTGTGTGTGAATGGGTGGGTGAGTGGGAGGGAGGCTTGTCTGTGTGTGGATGGTTGGGAGGGAGGGAGGCTTGTCTGTGTGTCAGTGGGTGAGAGGGAGGGAGGCTTGTCTGTGTGTGAATGGGTGGGAGGATTGTCCGTGTGTGAATGGGTGGGAGAGAGGGAGGTTTGTCTGTGTGAATGGCTGGGAGGGAGGGAGGCTTGTCTGTGTGTCAATGGGTGAGAGGGAGGGAGGCATGTCTGTGTGTGAAAGGGTGGGAGGGTGGGAGGGAGTGAGGTTTGTCTGTGTGTGAATGGGTGGGAGGGAGGGAGGCTTGTCTGTGTGTCAATGGGTGGGATGGAGGGAGGCTTGTCTGCATGTGTATGGGTGAGAGGGAGGGAGGCTTGTCTGTGTGTGAATGGGTGGGAGGGTGGGAGGGAGGCTTGTCTGTGTGTGAATGGGTGGGTTTGAGGGAGGCTTGTGTGTGTGTGGATGGTTGGGAGGGAGGGAGGCTTGTCTGTGTGTAAATGGGAGGGAGGGAGACTTGTGTGTGTGTGAATGGGTGGGTGGGTGGGAGGGAGGGAGGCTTGACTGTGTGTGTGAATGAGTGGGTGGGAGGGAAGCATGTCGGTGTGAATGAGTGGGAGGGAGGGAGGCTTGTCTGTGTGTCAATGGGTGAGAGGGAGGGAGGCTTGTCTGTGTGTGAATGGGTGGGTGGGAGGGAGGGAGGCTTGTCTGTGTGTGAATGGGATGGAGGGAGGGAAGCTTGTCTGTGCGAATGAGTGGGAGGGAGGGAGGCTTGTCTGTGTGTCAATGGGTGAGGAGGGAGGGAGGCTTGTCTGTGTGTCAATGGGTGAGAGGGAGGGAGGCTTGTCTGTGTGTGAATGGTGGGAGGGAGGGAGGCTTGTCTGTGTGTGAATGGGTGGGAGGTTTGTTTTTGTGTGAATGGGTGGGAGGGAGGGAGGCTTGTCTGTGTGTCAATGGGTGAGAGGGAGGGAGGCTTGTCTGTGTGTGAATGGGTGGGTGGGAGGGAGGCTTGTCTGTGTGCATGGGTGGGAGCAAGGGAGGCTTGTCAGTGTGTGAATTGCTGGGAGGGTGGGAGGGAGGCTTGTCTGTGTGTGAATGGGTGGGTTTGAGGGAGGCTTGTCTGTGTGTGGATGGGTGGGAGGGAGGGAGGCTTGTCTGTATGTGAATGGGTGGAGGATGGGAGGGAGGCTTGTCTGTGTGTGGATGGGTGGCAGGAGGGAGGATTGTCTGTGTGTGAATGGGTGGGAGGATGGGAGGGAGGCTTGTCTGTGTGTCAATGGGTGAGAGCTAGGGAGGCTTGATTGTGTGTGAATGGGTGGGAGGATTGTCTGTGTGTGAATGGGTGGGAGAGAGGGAGGCTTGTCAGTGTGTGAATTGCTGGGAGGGTGGGAGGGAGGCTTGTCTGTGTGTGAATGGGTGGGTTTGAGGGAGGCTTGTCTGTGTGTGGATGGGTGGGAGGGAGGGAGGCTTGTCTGTATGTGAATGGGTGGGAGGATGGGAGGGAGGCTTGTCTGTGTGTGGATGGGTGGCAGGGAGGGAGGATTGTCTGTGTGTGAATGGGTGGGAGGATGGGAGGGAGGCTTGTCTGTGTGTCAATGGGTGAGAGCTAGGGAGGCTTGTTTGTGTGTGAATGGGTGGGAGGGAGGGAGGCTTGTCTGTGTGTGAATGGGTGGGAGGGAGGGAGGCTTGTCTGTGTGTGAATGGGTGGGAGAGAGGGAGGTTTGCCTGTGTATGAATGGGTGGGAGGGAGGGAGGATTGTCTGTGTGTCAATGGGTAAGAGGGAGGGAGGCTTGTCTGTGTGTCAATGGGTGAGAGGGAGGGAGGATTGTCTGTGTGTGAATGGGTGGGAGGGTGGGAGGGAGGGAGGCTTGTCTGTGTGTGAATGGGTGGGAGAGAGGGATGTTTGTCTTTGTGTGAATGTGTGGGAGGGAGGGAGGCTTGTCTGTGTGTCAATGGGTGAGAGGGAGGGAGGCTTGTCTTTGTGTGAATGAGTGGGAGGGTGGGAGGGAGGGAGGCTTGTCTGTGTGTGAATGGGTGTGAGAGAGGGAGGTTTGTCTGTGTGTGAATGTGTGGGAGGGAGGGAGGCTTGTCTGTGTGTCAATGGGTGGGAGGGAGTGAGGGAGGTTTGTCTGTGTGAATGGGTGGGAGGGAGGGAGGCTTCTCTGTGTGTAAATGGGAGGGAGGGAGACTTGTGTGTGTGTGAATGGGTGGGTGGGTGGGAGGGAGGGAGGCTTGTCTGTGTGTGAATGGGAGGGAGGGAGGGAGGTTCGTCTGTGTGTGAATGGCTGGGTGGGAGGGAGGCTTGTCTGTGTGTGAATGGGTTGGAGGGAGGGAGACTTGTGTGTGTGTGAATGGGTGGGTGGGTGGGAGGGAGGGAGGCTTGTCTGTGTGTGAATGGGAGGGAGGGAGGTTCGTCTGTGTGTGAATGGGTGGGTGGGAGGGAGGCTTGTCTATGTGTGAATGGGTAGGAGGGAGGGAGGCTTGTCTGTATGTGAATGGGTGGGAGGATGGGAGGGAGGCTTGTCTGTGTGTGAATGGGTGGGTGAGTGGGAGGGAGGCTTGTCTGTGTGTGGATGGTTGGGAGGGAGGGAGGCTTGTCTGTGTGTCAGTGGGTGAGAGGGAGGGAGGCTTGTCTGTGTGTGAATGGGTGGGAGGATTGTCCGTGTGTGAATGGGTGGGAGAGAGGGAGGTTTGTCTGTGTGTGAATGGGTGGGAGGGAGGGAGGCTTGTGTGTGTGTGGATGGGTGGGAGTGAGGGAGGCTTGTCTGTGTGTAAATGGGAGGGAGGGAGACTTGTGTGTGTGTGAATGGGTGGGTGGGTGGGAAGGAGGGAGGCTTGACTGTGTGTGTGAATGAGTGGGTGGGAGGGAAGCATGTCTGTGTGAATGAGTGGGAGGGAGGGAGGCTTGTCTGTGTGTCAATGGGTGAGAGGGAGGGAGGCTTGTCTGTGTGTCAATGGGTGGGTGGGAGGGAGGGAGGCTTGTCTGTGTGTAAATGGGATGGAGGGAGGGAAGCTTGTCTGTGCGAATGAGTGGGAGGGAGGGAGGCTTGTCTGTGTGTCAATGGGTGAGAGGGAGGGAGGCTTGTCTGTGTGTCAATGGGTGAGAGGGAGGGAGGCTTGTCTGTGTGTGAATGGGTGGGAGGGAGGGAGGCTTGTCTGTGTGTGAATGGGTGGGAGGTTTGTCTTTGTGTGAATGGGTGGGAGGGAGGGAGGCTTGTCTGTGTGTCAATGGGTGAGAGGGAGGGAGGCTTGTCTGTGTGTGAATGAGTGGGAGGGTGGGAGGGAGTGAGGCTTGTCTGTGTGTGAATGTGTGGGAGGGAGGGAGGCTTGTCTGTGTGTCAATGGGTGGGAGGGAGGGAGGCTTGTCTGTATGTGTATGTGTAAGAGGGAGGGAGGCTGGTCTGTGTGTGAATGGGTGGGAGGGAGGGAGGATTGTCTGTGTGACAATGGGTGAGAGGGAGGGAGGCTTGTCTGTGTGTGGATGGGTGTGAGGGAGGGAGGTTTGTCAGTGTGTGAATGGGTGGGAGGGTGGGAGGGAGGCTTGTCTATGTGTGAATGGGTAGGTGGGAGGGAGGCTTGTCTGTGTGTGAATGCGTAGAAGGGAGGGAGGCTTGTCTGTGTGTGAATGGGTGGGAGGGAGGGAGGCTTGTCTGTGTGTCAATGGGTGAGAGGGAGGGAGGCTTGTCTATGTGTGAATGGGTGGGTGGGAGGGAGGCTTGTCTGTGTGTGAATGGGTGGGAGCAAGGGAGGCTTGTCTGTGTGTGGATGGGTGGGAGGGAGGGAGGCTTGTCTGTATGTGAATGCGTGGGAGGATGGGAGGGAGGCTTGTCAGTGTGTGAATGGGTGGGAGGGAGGGAGGCTTGTCTGTGTGTCAATGGGTGAGAGGGAGGGAGACTTGTCTGTGTGTGAATGGGTGGGTGGGAGGGAGGCTTGTCTGTGTGAATAGGTGGGAGCAAGGGAGGTTTGTCTGTGTGTGAATGGGTGGGTTTGAGGGAGGCTTGTCTGTGTGTGGATGGGTGGGAGGGAGGGAGGCTTGTCTGTATGTGAATGGGTGGGAGGATGGGAGGGAGGCTTGTCTGTGTGTGGATGGGTGGCAGGGAGGGAGGCTTGTCTGTGTGTGAATGGGTGGGAGGATGGGAGGGAGGCTTGTCTGTGTGTCAATGGGTGAGAGCTAGGGAGGCTTGTTTGTGTGTGAATGGGTGGGAGGATTGTCTGTGTGTGAATGGGTGGGAGAGAGGGAGGTTTGTCTGTGTGTGAATGGGTGAGAGGGAGGGAGGCTTGTCTGTGTGTGAATGGGTGGGTGGGAGGGAGGGAGGCTTGTCTGTGTGTGAATGGGTGGGAGAGAGGGAGGTTTGTCTGTGTGAATGGGTGGGAGGGAGGGAGGCTTCTCTGTGTGTCAATGGGTGAGAGGGAGGGAGGCATGTCTGTGTGTGAAAGGGTGGGAGGGTGGGAGGGAGTGAGGTTTGTCTGTGTGTGAATGGGTGGGAGGGAGGGAGGCTTGTCTGTGTGTCAATGGGTGGGAGGGAGGGAGGCTTGTCTGCATGTGTATGGGTGAGAGGGAGGGAGGCTTGTCTGTGTGTGAATGGGTGGGAGGGTGGGAGGGAGGCTTGTCTGTGTGTGAATGGGTGGGTTTGAGGGAGGCTTGTGTGTGTGTGGATGGGTGGGAGTGAGGGAGGCTTGTCTGTGTGTAAATGGGAGGGAGGGAGACTTGTGTGTGTGTGAATGGGTGGGTGGGTGGGAAGGAGGGAGGCTTGACTGTGTGTGTGAATGAGTGGGTGGGAGGGAAGCATGTCTGTGTGAATGAGTGGGAGGGCGGGAGGCTTGTCTGTGTGTCAATGGGTGAGAGGGAGGGAGGCTTGTCTGTGTGTCAATGGGTGGGTGGGAGGGAGGGAGGCTTGTCTGTGTGTAAATGGGATGGAGGGAGGGAAGCTTGTCTGTGCGAATGAGTGGGAGGGAGGGAGGCTTGTCTGTGTGTCAATGGGTGAGAGGGAGGGAGGCTTGTCTGTGTGTCAATGGGTGAGAGGGAGGGAGGCTTGTCTGTGTGTGAATGGGTGGGAGGGAGGGAGGCTTGTCTGTGTGTGAATGGGTGGGAGGTTTGTCTTTGTGTGAATGGGTGGGAGGGAGGGAGGCTTGTCTGTGTGTGAATGGGTGAGAGGGAGGGAGGCTTGTCTGTGTGTGAATGAGTGGGAGGGTGGGAGGGAGTGAGGCTTGTCTGTGTGTGAATGTGTGGGAGGGAGGGAGGCTTGTCTGTGTGTCAATGGGTGGGAGGGAGGGAGGCTTGTCTGTATGTGTATGTGTAAGAGGGAGGGAGGCTGGTCTGTGTGTGAATGGGTGGGAGGGAGGGAGGATTGTCTGTGTGACAATGGGTGAGAGGGAGGGAGGCTTGTCTGTGTGGATGGGTGTGAGGGAGGGAGGTTTGTCAGTGTGTGAATGGGTGGGAGGGTGGGAGGGAGGCTTGTCTATGTGTGAATGGGTAGGTGGGAGGGAGGCTTGTCTGTGTGTGAATGCGTAGAAGGGAGGGAGGCTTGTCTGTGTGTGAATGGGTGGGAGGGAGGGAGGCTTGTCTGTGTGTCAATGGGTGAGAGGGAGGGAGGCTTGTCTATGTGTGAATGGGTGGGTGGGAGGGAGGCTTGTCTGTGTGTGAATGGGTGGGAGCAAGGGAGGCTTGTCTGTGTGTGGATGGTTGGGAGGGAAGGAGGCTTGTCAGTGTGTGAATGGCTGGGAGGGTGGGAGGGAGGCTTGTCTGTGTGTGAATGGGTGGGTTTGAGGGAGGCTTGTCTGTGTGTGGATGGGTGGGAGGGAGGGAGGCTTGTCTGTATGTGAATGCGTGGGAGGATGGGAGGGAGGCTTGTCAGTGTGTGAATGCGTGGGAGGATGGGAGGGAGGCTTGTCAGTGTGTGAATGGGTGGGAGGGAGGGAGGCTTGTCTGTGTGTCAATGGGTGAGAGGGAGGGAGACTTGTCTGTGTGTGAATGGGTGGGTGGGAGGGAGGCTTGTCTGTGTGAATAGGTGGGAGCAAGGGAGGCTTGTCTGTGTGTGAATGGGTGGGTTTGAGGGAGGCTTGTCTGTGTGTGGATGGGTGGGAGGGAGGGAGGCTTGTCTGTATGTGAATGGGTGGGAGGATGGGAGGGAGGCTTGTCTGTGTGTGGATGGGTGGCAGGGAGGGAGGCTTGTCTGTGTGTGAATGGGTGGGAGGATGGGAGGGAGGCTTGTCTGTGTGTCAATGGGTGAGAGCTAGGGAGGCTTGTTTGTGTGTGAATGGGTGGGAGGATTGTCTGTGTGTGAATGGGTGGGAGAGAGGGAGGTTTGTCTGTGTGTGAATGGGTGGGAGGGAGGGAGGCTTGTCTGTGTGTGAATGGTTGGGAGGGAGGGAGGCTTGTATGTGTGTGAATGGGTGGGAGAGAGGGAGGTTTGCCTGTGTATGAATGGGTGGGAGGGAGGGAGGATTGTCTGTGTGTCAATGGGTGAGAGGGAGGGAGGCTTGTCTGTGTGTCAATGGGTGAGAGGGAGGGAGGATTGTCTGTGTGTGAATGGGTGGGAGGGTGGGAGGGAGGGAGGCTTGTCTGTGTGTGAATGGGTGGGAGAGAGGGATGTTTGTCTTTGTGTGAATGGGTGGGAGGGAGGGAGGCTTGTCTGTGTGTCAATGGGTGAGAGGGAGTGAGGGAGGTTTGTCTGTGTGAATGGGTGTGAGGGAGGGAGGCTTCTCTGTGTGTAAATGGGAGGGAGGGAGGGAGACTTGTGTGTGTGTGAATGGGTGGGTGGGTGGGTGGGAGGGAGGCTTGTCTGTGTGTGAATGGGTGGGTGGGAGGGAGGCTTGTCTATGTGTGAATGGGTAGGAGGGAGGGAGGCTTGTCTGTATGTGAATGGGTGGGAGGATGGGAGGGAGGCTTGTCTGTGTGTGAATGGGTGGGTGAGTGGGAGGGAGGCTTGTCTGTGTGTGGATGGTTGGGAGGGAGGGAGGCTTGTCTGTGTGTCAATGGGTGAGAGGGAGGGAGGCTTGTCTGTGTGTGAATGGGTGGGAGGATTGTCCGTGTGTGAATGGGTGGGTGGGAGGGAGGGAGGCTTGTCTGTGTGTGAATGGGTGGCAGGGAGGGAGGCTTGTCTGTGTGTGAATGGGTGGGAGGATGGGAGGGAGGCTTGTCTGTGTGTCAATGGGTGAGAGCTAGGGAGGCTTGTTTGTGTGTGAATGGGTGGGAGGATTGTCTGTGTGTGAATGGGTGGGAGAGAGGGAGGTTTGTCTGTGTGTGAATGGGTGGGAGGGAGGGAGGCTTGTCTGTGTGTGAATGGTTGGGAGGGAGGGAGGCTTGTATGTGTGTGAATGGGTGGGAGAGAGGGAGGTTTGCCTGTGTATGAATGGGTGGGAGGGAGGGAGGATTGTCTGTGTGTCAATGGGTGAGAGGGAGGGAGGCTTGTCTGTGTGTCAATGGGTGAGAGGGAGGGAGGATTGTCTGTGTGTGAATGGGTGGGAGGGTGGGAGGGAGGGAGGCTTGTCTGTGTGTGAATGGGTGGGAGAGAGGGATGTTTGTCTTTGTGTGAATGGGTGGGAGGGAGGGAGGCTTGTCTGTGTGTCAATGGGTGAGAGGGAGTGAGGGAGGTTTGTCTGTGTGAATGGGTGTGAGGGAGGGAGGCTTCTCTGTGTGTAAATGGGAGGGAGGGAGGGAGACTTGTGTGTGTGTGAATGGGTGGGTGGGTGGGTGGGAGGGAGGCTTGTCTGTGTGTGAATGGGTGGGTGGGAGGGAGGCTTGTCTATGTGTGAATGGGTAGGAGGGAGGGAGGCTTGTCTGTATGTGAATGGGTGGGAGGATGGGAGGGAGGCTTGTCTGTGTGTGAATGGGTGGGTGAGTGGGAGGGAGGCTTGTCTGTGTGTGGATGGTTGGGAGGGAGGGAGGCTTGTCTGTGTGTCAATGGGTGAGAGGGAGGGAGGCTTGTCTGTGTGTGAATGGGTGGGAGGATTGTCCGTGTGTGAATGGGTGGGTGGGAGGGAGGGAGGCTTGTCTGTGTGTGAATGGGTGGGAGAGAGGGAGGTTTGTCTGTGTGAATGGGTGGGAGGGAGGGAGGCTTGTCTGTGTGTCAATGGGTGAGAGGGAGGGAGGCATGTCTGTGTGTGAATGGGTGGGAGGGTGGGAGGGAGTGAGGTTTGTCTGTGTGTGAATGGGTGGGAGGGAGGGGGGCTTGTCTGTGTGTCAATGGGTGGGAGGGAGGGAGGCTTGTCTGTATGTGTATCGGTGAGAGGGAGGGAGGCTTGTCTGTGTGTGAATGGGTGGTGTTGAGGGAGGCTTGTGTGTGTGTGGATGGGTGGGAGGGAGGGAGGCTTGTCTGTGTGTAAATGGAAGGGAGGGAGACTTGTGTGTGTGTGAATGGGTGGGTGGGTGGGAGGGAGGGAGGCTTGTCTGTGTGTGAATGAGTGGGTGGGAGGGAAGCATGTCTGTGAATGAGTGGGAGGGAGGGAGGCTTGTCTGTGTGTCAATGGGTGAGAGGGAGGGAGGCTTGTCTGTGTGTGAATGGGTGGGTGGGAGGGAGGGAGGCTTGTCTGTGTGTGAATGGGAGGGAGGGAGGGAAGCTTGTCTGTGCGAATGAGTGGGAGGGAGGGAGGCTTGTCTGTGTGTCAATGGGTGAGAGGGAGGGAGGCTTGTCTATGTGTGAATGGGTGGGAGGGTGGGAGGGAGGGAGGCTTGTCTGTGTGTGAATGGGTGGGAGGTTTGTCTGTGTGAATGGGTGGGAGGGAGGGAGGCTTGTCTGTGTGACAATGGGTGAGAGGGAGGGAGGCTTGTCTGTGTGTGGATGGGTGGGAGGGAGGGAGGTTTGTCAGTGTGTGAATGGGTGGGTGGGAGGGAGGCTTGTCTATGTGTGAATGGGTAGGAGGGAGGGAGGCTTGTCTGTGTGTGAATGCGTAGAAGGGAGGGAGGCTTGTCTGTGTGTGAATGGGAGGGAGGGAGGCTTGTCTGTGTGTCAATGGGTGAGAGGGAGGGAGGCTTGTCTGTGTGTGAATGGGTGGGTGGGAGGGAGGCTTGTCTGTGTGTGGATGGTTGGGAGGGAGTGAGGCTTGTCTGTGTGTGAATGGGTGGGTGTGAGGGAGGCTTGTCTGTGTGAATGGGTGGGTGTGAGGGAGGGAGGCTTCTCTGTGTGTGCATGGGTGGGTAGGAGGCAGGCTTGTCTGTGTGTGAATGGGTGGGTGTGAGGGAGGCTTGTCTGTGTGAATGGGTGGGTGTGAGGGAGGGAGGCTTCTCTGTGTGTGCATGGGTGGGTAGGAGGGAGGCTTGTCTGTGTGTGAATGGGTGCGTGAGAGGGAGGCTTGTCTGTGTGTGAATGGGTGGGTGGGAGGGAGGGAGGCTTGTCTGTGTGTGAATGGGTGTGTGGGAGGGAGGGAGTCTTGTCTGTGTTTGAATGGGTGGGAGGGAGGGTGGCTTTGTGTGTGAATGGGTGGGTGGGAGGGAGGCTTGTCTGTGTGTGAATGGGTAGGAGGGAGGGAGGCTTGTCTGTGTGTGAATGGGTGGGTGGGTGGGAGGGAGTGAGGCTTGTCTGTGTGTGAATGGGTGGGTGTGAGGGAGGGAGGCTTCTCTGTGTGTGCATGGGTGGGTAGGAGGGAGGCTTGTCTGTGTGTGAATGGGTGCGTGTGAGGGAGGCTTGTCTGTGTGTGAATGGGTGGGTGGGAGGGAGGGAGGCTTGTCTGTGTGTGAATGGGTGGGAGGGAGGGAGGCTTGTCTGTGTGTGAATGGGTGTGTGGGAGTGAGGGAGGCTTGTCTGTGTTTGAATGGGTGGGAGGGAGGGAGGCTTGTCTGTGTGTGAATGGGTAGGAGGGAGGGAGGCTTGTCTGTGTGTGAATGGGTGGGAGGGTGGGAGGGAGGCTTGTCTGTGTGTGAATGGGTAGGAGGGAGGGAGGCTTGTCTGTGTGTGAATGGGTGTGTGGGAGGGTGGCTTGTCTGTGTGTGAATGGGTGGGAGGGAGGGAGACTTGTCTGTGTGTGAATGAGTGGGAGGGAGGGAGGCTTGTCTGTGTGTGAATGGGTGGGAGGGAGGGAGAGTTGTCTGTGTGTGAATGAGTGGGAGGGAGGGAGGCTTGTCTGTGTGTGAATGGGTGGGAGGGAGGGAGGGAGGCTTGTCTGTGTGTGTATGGGTGGGAGGGGGGGAGGCTTGTCTGTGTGTGAATGGGAGGGAGGGAGGGAGGCTTGTTTGTGTGTGAATGGGTGGGAGGGAGGGAGGGAGGCTTTTCTGTGTGTGAACGGTGGGAGGGAGGGAGGGAGACTTGTCTGTGTGTGAATGAGTGGGAGGGAGGGAGGCTTGTCTGTGTGTGAATGGGTGGGAGGGAGGGAGAGTTGTCTGTGTGTGAATGAGTGGGAGGGAGGGAGGCTTGTCTGTGTGTGAATGGGTGGGAGGGAGGGAGGGAGGCTTGTCTGTGTGTGTATGGGTGGGAGGGGGGGAGGCTTGTCTGTGTGTGAATGGGAGGGAGGGAGGGAGGCTTGTTTGTGTGTGAATGGGTGGGAGGGAGGGAGGGAGGCTTTTCTGTGTGTGAACGGTGGGAGGGAGGGAGGGAGGCTTGTCTGTGTTTTAATGGGTGGGAGGGAGGGTGGCTTGTCAGTGTGTGAATGGGTGGGAGGGAGGGAGGTTTGTCTGTGTGTTAATGGGTGGGTGGGAGGGAGGGAGGCTTGTCTGTGAATGGGTGGGAGGGAGGGAGGGAGGCTTGTCTGTGTGTGAATGGGTGGGAGGGAGAGAGGGAGGGAGGCTTGACAGTGTGTGAATGGGTGGGAGGGAGGGAGGGAGGCTTGTCAGTGTGTGAATGGGTGGGAGGGAGGGAGGGAGGGAGGCTTGTCAGTGTGTGAATGGGTGTGTGGGAGGGAGGCTTGTCTGTGTGTTAATGGGTGGGTGGGAGGGAGGCTTGTCTGTGTGTTAATGGGTGAGAGGGATGGAGGCTTGTCTGTATGTGAATAGGTGGGTGGGGGGGAGGTTCTTCTCTGTGTGAATGGGTGGGAAGGAAGTGATTTGTTTTGCTATTGTTTATGTTGTGGTTGTTATTTTGTTGTTGTTGTTGTTTGTGTTGTTTGAAAACATTGTCGGCCTGCTATCTTGGAACTGGAATGGTTGGTGACACTTTCACAACCTATCCTTAAGTCCGCCGTGAACACAAACTATGCATTTCACTATGTGTTTTGATGAACACATGATAAATAAACCTCTAAATCTGTGCCAGCATATCTTTTGGGATGTGGGCAGTAGCTGGAGGACCTGGGGCATCAACCGTCTCAACTTCACCACACCCTGTTCCAATTCCAACCTCACTCCTTCCGAACGCTCTGCGCTCCACTCCCCCTGCATCATCCTAACCTCACTATAAAACCCGCTGATATTGGGGCGCTGTTGCAGTCTGGCGTACTGACCTCTACCTTGCCGTGGCACAGCAACAACTCGCTGATACCTCCTCTTATTTACCCCTTGATTATGACCCCACTAAGGAGCACCAGGACACTGTCTCCCACACCCTCACCAACCTTATCAGCTCTGGTGATCTCCCAACGACTGCCACCAACCTCATAGTTCCCACATCCCGCACTTCCCGTTTCTACCTCCTACCCTTGTTCAATCGCTTCCCACCTATGTTCATGACACTTCTCACGCTTTGAATTTTTTCAATGATTTTAAGTTCCCTGGCCCCCACCGCCTTATTTTCACCATGGACGTTCAGTCCCCATATACCTCCATCCCCCACCAGGAAGGTCTCAAAGCTCTCCTCTTCTTTTTGGATTCCAGACCAAACCAGTTCCCCTCCACCACCACTCTCCTCCGTCTAGCGGAATTAGTCCTTATTCTTAATAATTTCTCCTTTGGCTCTTCCCACTTCCTCCAAACCAAAGGTGTAGCCATGGGCACCCATATGGGTCCCAGCTAAGCCTGCCTTTTTGTTGGCTTTGTGGAACAGTCCATGTTCCAAGTCTTTACGGGTATCCGTCCCCCTCTTTTCCTTCGCTACTTTGACGACTGCATTGGCGCTGCCTCCTGCACGCATGCTGAGCTCGTCGACTTCATTAACTTTGCCTCCAACTTTCACCCTGCCCTCAAATTTACTTGGTCCATTTCTGACACCTCCCTCCCCTTTCTTGATCTTTCTGTCTCCATCTCTGGAGACGACTTATCTACTGATATCTACTATAAGCCCACTGACTCTCACAGCTACCTGGACTATTCCTCTTCCCACCCTATCTCTTGCAAAAATGCCATCCCCTTCTCACAATTCCTCCGTCTCTGCCGCATCTGCTCTCAGGATGAGGCTTTTCATTCCAAGACAAAGGAGATGTCTTCTTTTTTTAAACAAAGTGGGTTCTCTTCTTCCATCATCAACTCTGCTCTCAAACGCATCTCTCCCATTTCACGCACATCTGCTCTCATCCCATCCTCCCCCCACCCCACTAGGGATAGGGTTCCCCTTGTCCTCACCTACCACCCCACCAGCCTCCAGGTCCAACGTATCATTCTCCGTAACTTCCGCCATCTCCAACGGGATCTCACTACCAAGCACATCTTTCCCTTCCCCCCCCCCTTCTGCTTTCCACAGGGATCGCTCCCTACATGACTCCCTTGTCCATTCGTCCCCCCCATCCCTTCCCACTGATCTCCCTCCTGGCACTTATCCTTGTAAACGGAACAAGTGCTACACCTGCCCTTACACTTCCTCCTTCACCACCATTCGGGGCCCCAGACAGTCCTTCCAGGTGAGGCGACACTTCACCTGTGAGTTGGCTGGTGTGGTATACTGTGTCCGGTGCTCCCGGTGTGGCCTTCTATATATTGGTGAGACCCGACGCAGACTGGGAGACCATTTCACTGAACACCTACGCTCGGTTCGCCAGAAAAAGCAGCATCTCCCAGTGGCCACACATTTTAATTCCACATCCCATTCCCATTCTGATATGTCTATCCATGGCCTCCTCTACTGTCAAGATGAAGCCACACTCAGGTTGGAGGAACAACACCTTATATACCGGCTGGGTAGCCTCCAACCTGATGGCATGAACATCCATTTCTCTAACTTCCATTAATGCCCCTCCTCCTCTTCTTACCCCATCCCTTATTTATTTATTATTTCCCCCCCCCCTTTTTCTCTTTTCTCTCTCTGCCCCTCTCACAATCACTCCTTGCCTGCTCTCCATCTCCCTCTGGTGCTCCCCTCCCCCTTTCTTTCTCCTGAAGCCTCCTGTCCCATGATCCTCTCCCTTCTCCAGCTCTGTATCCCTTTTGCCTATCACCTTTCCAGTTCTTAGCTTCATCCCTCCCCCTCCCACTCTCATATCTCTTACGATCTTTTCTTTCAGTTAGTCCTGACGAAGGGTCTCGGCCCGAAATGTCGACAGTGCTTCTCCCTATAGATGCTGCCTGGCCTGTTGTGTTCCACCAGCATTTTGCGTGTGTTGTTTGAATTTCCAGCATCTGCAGATTTCCTCGTGTTGGAGAGCAAGCCACATAGCCACAGGGACGACATTGAACCCGGCTTGGCGGGGCTGTGAGTCAGCATTAATAACTTGGCACCATTCTGCCATCCTGCAGTTACATGCAATTCAAAATACTCAGGAAAGGAAGAATGTGGGGGTGTAGAAGCTAAGAGCTCAAGTGGAAAGTGCCCCTCGTTCCTCTTGATCATTAGGCCCACCTGGCAGCGCAATAATATCAGCGCCGGACTCCGGAGTGAAGGTTCCCGAGTTCGAATCCGAGTCGGGTTGAGTGTCGAGCTAGCAACTCGGCCTGGTAAAAACAAGCATAGCTTGCTACAGAAACACCATCGTGACGGTGCCCCGATAATTCCACTGCCGAGTTAAGAGCTATTCTTCTTCTTGATCATTAAGCTTTGTCAAAGGACCCAAATTGGCAGCTTCAGTCTCTTATCAATCTGTCTTTTCGTACTCCCCTGCATTAACTGAGCCAATAGTGTAACACATCTTTACCAATGACAGGTTGTCAGATGCTGATGAAAAGTGCTTTTAGTGCCTATTTTATTCCCTTTCATTTTATGGATAAGTTTAAGCGCAGCCAGAAGTTCAGGCTCAGTAATGTGGTTGTTCCAATCTTTGCTTGTAAAACATTACTTATGGAAATTATACATGCTTTGTTCATTTTGTAATGGGCCGTTTAAAAGACGAGCATCTGACTCTCTGTCAAATTTAACAGCCTCCTAAGAGCATTTTAGTGAAGTATTGCATTCTTCCCTTCAAACTTAGTAACCAGCCGTACTTTTGATTCCACAATAAAGATCTTTGAAACTCTCCTGACACTGCAAGACTCTTAGGATGTGCCTGTTAAATGCTTCAGCATATTTTTCTCCTGCTTCACATTTGTTTTTCTCATTTAAATCTGTGGGGGATTGTCCGCAGTGAAATCCTTTAGGACACTCTGAGAGAGTTTATCAGAAACAGTGCAAACACATATTCATTTCATCTTACTACTAATTGCTTGCCTTTTTGAAAATGTTCTGCCCGTTGGGATGAAATATACTTTTGCTGAAATGCTGTCGGCATTGAACTACCCCGGGGTCCAGTTGAAAGACAAAGGCTCCCTCTCTCCCCCATTAATCTGCTGAATAATCAGTTGGAGCGGCATGTACTGACAGAATGTTTCTGACTCTCAAAAGTGGAGCTCTTTTGATAATTTGGTCAGGACAACAGCACATTAAGAATGAGCAATCTGCCCAGATGGAAACCTTCATCACGCTTCAGAATCGGAATCAAGTTTATTATCGTTGACAAATGCTGTGAAATTTCTTGTTTTGTGTCAGCAGCAAAGTGCAATGCTTACAGATTACAATCAGAAAAGTATATTCAGTGGCCACTTTATCAGGTACTTCCTGTACATGTACAGTAGTCACTGAGTCTGGTGTTGCTGTAGCCCATACACTTCAAAGCTTGATGTGTTGTACACTCAGAGATGTTCTTCTGCACACCAATGTTTTAATGTGTGGTTATTTGAGTTATTGTCGCCTTTCTGTCAGCTTGAACCAGTCTGGCCATTCTCCTCATTAACAACACACACAAAATGTTGGAGGAGCTCAGCAGACTAGGCAGCATCTATGGAAAAGAGTAAACAGTTTATGTTTTGGGCTGAGACCCTTCACTTGATGAGTTCCTGCAGCATTTTCTGTGCATTACTTGGATTTCCAGCATCTGTAGATTTTCTCTCGTCTCTCATTAACAAGCCGTTTTTGCCTACAAAGTGTCACTCACTTGGTCTTTTTTTATTTTCGCACCATTTTCTGTAAACTCTAGATAACGTTGTGCATGAAAATCCCAGAAGATCAGCTGTTTCTGTGATACACAAACTACCCTGTTGAGCACCAACAATCATTTCATGGTCAAAATCACTTAGATCACATTTCTTCCCCATTCTGATGCTCGGTCTGAACAACAATTGGACCTCTTGACCATGTCTGTATGCTTTTAAGCATTGAGTTGCTGACACATGATTGGCTGAATAAATATTTGCATTAATAAGGCGTACAGCTATACCTAATTAAGTAGTTACTGAGCATGATTAAATTGAATAAGTGGTGCAAAAGAAGAGCAAAAATAATGAGTTCATTCTCCATTCAGGAATTTGATGTGGAGGGGAAGAAGTTCCTAAAATATTGAACATGCACCTTCAGGCTTCTGTACCTCCTCTGTAATGGTAGCAATGAAGAAGGCATGTCCTGGGTGGTGAGGGTCCTTAAGGATGGATGAAGCATTTTTTTGATGCACTGCCTTTTGAAGATGCCCCCGATGGAGGGGAGGATAGTGCCCATGAAAGAACTGGCTGGCTTTGCAAGCCTCTGCAACTTTTCCCAATCCTGTGCAGTAATAGATGGTGATGCAACCAGTTAAAATGGTCTCCCTGGTACATCCAGCTGCACTGAACCAGATCACTAAATCCATCCCTTCCTCGTCTAATGTCCAGGCAGAAACCTTCTACACACATACTCACATTCCTTTATTCCTCCAGATGTGATGCATCAACAGGAGAGAGAAGTACAGAGTGAAATGGGTGAGTTGTGTTGCAACAAGAACCTTCCCCATTAGTAAGACCAAGGGCCTGATCGTGGACTTCAGGAAGGGAAAGTCAAGGGAACGCACACAAGTCCATCGAGGGGTCAGCTGTTTCAAGTTTTTGGATGTCAACATCTCTGAAGATTTATCCTGGGCCCAACAATTTGGTGTAATTAGGATGAAGGTGAATCTGGCAGGAAATAATAAAGTAGTGGTGATGGGGGTGTGGGGGGATGGGTTAGTGGGTGGAGGTGTTGATCAGTCCTACTTCTTGGGAAAAGTAACGGTTTTTGAGTGTGGAGGTCCTGGCATGGATGCTATGTAGTTTCTGATGGGAGTAGGACAGACAATGAGCAGGGTGGGAGGGACCCTTCATGATGTTAATGGCATTTCTGTGTATATGTGCTTGCTAGCTGTAGGCTGAGGCCGGTGATGCATTGGGCAGTCTTGTCTACCCACTGTAGAACCTTCCTGTCTGCTGCAGTGCAGTTTTGTACCCAGCGGTGATGCAGTGTGTTAGGACACTGTACATTCGTAGAATGGCATGAGTATAGATGTGTATAAAAACACACAGTGCTGGCAGAACTCAGCAGGCCAGACAGCATCTGTGGGAGGAGGTAATGACGACATTTCGGGCCGAAACCCTTCATCAGGAGTGAAGTAACATGGGATGGTCGAGGGGGGATAAGAAGTGGGGGGGAGGGATAAAGTAGAGAGCTAGGAAGTGATAGGCTGAAGGGAAATGGGCTAGGGGGAAGGTGGAGAATTATGGGAAATAAAAGTGAAATAAAGGTAGGGCTGGGGGGAGACTATAGTGAGGGGGGATAAAGAGAAAGCGAACCAGACTAAAATAATAGATAGGGATGGGGTTAAGTGGGGGGCAGGGGTATCAATGGAGGTCTGTGAGTTGAATGTTCATGCCGGCAGGTAGGAGGCTATCTAGGCGGGAGATAAGGTATTGCTCCATCGACCTGCGTGTGGTCTCATCTTGACGGGAGAGGAGGCCATGGACAGACATGTTGGAGTGGGAGTGGTCTGTGGAATTGAAGTGTGTGGCCACAGGGAGATCCCGCCACTGCTGGAGGACTGAGTGCCGGTGTTCCACACTCAAAACTGAGTCGCCCTTGTCCTCACTTATAACCCTACCAGCCCACAGATCCAACGTATAATCCTCCGTAACTTCCGCCACCTCCTACGTGATCCCACCACCAGCCACATCTTCCCCTCCCCCCACTCTCGGCTTACTGTAGGGATCGCTCCCTACACGACTCCCTTGTCCATTCATCCCCTCCATCCCTCCCCACCGACCTCCCTGCTAACAGAAGAAGTGCTACACCTGCCCCCACACTTCTTCCCTCACCACTATCCCAGGCCCCAGACAGTCCTTTTAGGTGAGGCACCACTTCACCTGCGAGTCAACTGGGGTAATATACTGTATCCGGTGCTCCCGATGTGGCCATTTATACATTGGGGACACCCGCCGCAGATTGGGAAACATTTTGCCGAACACCGGCGCTCAGTCCTCCAGCAGTGGCGGGATCTCCCTGTGGCCACACACTTCAATTCCACAGACCACTCCCACTCCAACATGTCTGACCATGGCCTCCTCTACCGTTGAGATGAGGCCACATGCAGGTCGATGGAGCAACACCTTATCTCCCACCTAGGTATCCTCCTACCTGCTGACATGAACATTCAACTCACAGACCTCCGTTGATACCCCTGCCCCCCCTTATCCCTATCCCTATCTATAATTTTAGTCTGGTTCTCTTTCTCTTTTTCCCCCCTCACTATAATCTCCCCCCAGCTCTACCTTTCTTTCTTTTATTTCCCATAATTCTCTACCTTCCCCCTAGTCCATTTCCCTCCAGCCTATCACTTCTCAGCTCTCTACTTCATCCCTCCCCCCCACTTCTTAAATACCCTCGACCATCCCATGTTATTTCACTCCTGATGAAGGGTTTTGGCCCGAAACGTCGTCACTACCTCCTCCCATAGATGCTGTCTGACCTGCTGAGTTCTGCCAGCATTGTGTGTTTTTATTTATTTCCAGCATCTGCAGATTCACTCGTGTTGCCATAGATGTGAATAGTCCAGTTTCCAGAAAGCAAAGGTGTTGGGGAGCTTTCCTGATGATGTAGAATGTGTCTGGGTATGAGGGGTTGTGCAAGATGTACATTCCCAGGAGTCTGAAACTACTCACGGTTTCCACTACCAAGCCACTGACGTAAAGAGGCATGTGAGCAGTGAAAATTCTTCTGAAGTGAATAACCATCTCATTTGCCTTGTTGACATTGAGGAAGAGGATTTTTGCCTGTCACCGTGTTTCAAGCTCTCTGCGGGTCATCTCTTCATTGCTGCTGATGAGCCCCATGACCGTCATACATGTAATGTAGTAATGCAAATTTCATGAGCAGTTTGAGGAGATTCCATAAGTAAACAAAGACTCTAGCACGTTTCTGCAGATGTACCGTGGAGAACATCACCATCCAGTATGGAGGGGCCGCGGCACAGGATTGTTAATTGTTTCAGTGGGTTGTAATCTTAGCCAGCACCATCATGGACAAAAGCCTCTCCACTATTAACAACATCTTTGAAAGGCAATGCCTCAAAAGGTGGCATCCATCATGAAGCACCTCCACCACCCAGGACTCTCTCTTCTCATGACTACCATCAGGGAGGAGGTACAGGAAACTGAAGTCACAGTCCATGTTTTGGGATGAGCTTCTTCAGCACCATCAGATGGAGAATGGACAATGAACTCCTGATCACTCCCTCACTATGTTTTCTCTCTTTTTGCATTACTTATTGATTTGAAATATAATTAAACATATATATATATATATATGTATACACATTTCTTATTGTAATATGCAATATATTTTATCTATTGCATTGTACAGAGCTTTGTACAAAACAACAAATTTCACAACCTATGTCAGTGATAATAAACCTGATTCTGATTTTTCCAGAATGACATTGGTTCATTGCTTCACTGATTTCCAAACCCTGCACTAGCTTGTCCTTCCATCACAACTACCTTACATTTGGGCACACCACCATGAGTGTGTCACCTTGGACTCAACACCACCATGACTGTGTCACCATCCCCATCGGGTACACTTGTAAATTTTCTCTGTGATCATGTGGGTTCCTCCGGGTGATCTAATTTGCAGGAAACGAAGAAGTACCAGTTGGTAGGTTAATTGGTCGTTGGTCATTGTAACTTGCCCAGTGACTAAATTAAGATTATTGGGGGATTGCTGGGCAGCACAGCTTGAAAGGGTCCTGGTTCAGGACATTGACTCTTTATTCCTTTTCATAGATGCCACTTGACCTGCAGAGTTCCTCCTCCATCTTGCGTGCATTACTCTGGCTTTCCAGCATCTGCAGAATCTCTGGTGTTTATGATTCCACTTATCTTTACTAATCAGTCATACTCGTAGTTGAACATTCTCCTGGCAGGTTTTCTTGGGGATTTAATTCTTATCCTTTCAAAGTTAATAGAAATTAAAGTTATTATTGTACCTGTAAACCATATTACAGATCTGGTGAAAACCCCGTCATATCCACTACTTCCCTGGAAATGCAACCGCGTGAAGACAAAGTCTTTTAGAGGGGTAACTCCATAATTTATATAGTTATAAAGTTATATAACTTGTATAAAAAGCTTCTGAAATCAATGTCCTCTCTGCTGTCAATCATAACTGACATGATTTTCACAACTGATTTATCATAACAGAGGATCACTTAAGGGAATCTGAAGGGGAAATGCCACTCAGATGCACAAGCATGGAACGAGCTGCAAGTAGAAATGGTTTAACTGCAACATTTAAGAAAAATTTGGATAAGCACATAGATGGGAGGGGTATTAAGGACTAGTTCTGCATGGACTGGATGGGCTGAAGGGCCTGTTTCTGTGCTGTGCTACTCTATGATGCATAACACATTTTAACGAACGGTCTTTTCTCCTCTACAACCCCTTCCTGACCTGATAGCGTGCAATGGTTTAGTTACAACAATGTCACTCAGTAGATTAATTTGATCCTTTCCCTCTATTTAAATGAGTCCTGAAAGAAAGACCACATGGTCTCTAGCAAGCATGTCATCCTCACTACTATCTCTGCTGTCAAGCTCCACATTTCAGGAACCTTAATACCCACAGTGTAGATTCCATCAGGTCAGAGTCTAATAGATGGTCCTGAACCTACAGGTTAAGTGTTTCTCTCCCCACAGATGCTGTCTGGCCTGCTGAGTGTTTCTAACATTTTCTGGTTTTATTTCAGATTTCCAGCATCTGCAATTTTTGTGGTTTTTTAAAAATGTCAAATACTAAAATATATATATTTAGAGGACATACATGGTGGGGAGGATAGTTTAAAGATTTGTGGGGAACTTTTTTCTTTAACACAGAATGGTAGGTGCTAGGAATGGGCTGCCAGGGGTAGTGATACGATAATGGTGTTTAAGAGGGTTTTAAATAGACACATAAATATGTAGGGAATGCAGGAATAAAGACCATATGTGAGTGAAGAGATTTAGTTTAACAAACAATTTTCTGAAGGAACTCAGACAGTAAAGAGGCAAAAAAAAGGTCTGATGTTATTGCCAGACTGAGGGGAGATGCAAGATGGCAGGTTACATCCCTCCTCAGTCCACCGATCCCTGGACTCATTATTCACCACTCCTTCTTTCTGACAGCTTACCGCTTCGCTCCCAGTGCCAATGCAGGATATCCACCTAAACAAGGACAATTCCCTCAGATACCGCCTGATCCATGGGGTTCTCCCAGCAAATTATTTCTGCTCGTGATTCCACCTACTTGTGCTTCCAGAGAGGTAGTTTAATTGGGCATTGTGTTGAACAACCTTTTTTTTGTGCAGTACTATTCAATGTTCTATAGTCTATGCTGTCAAAATTTAAATGTGTCCAAGGGCTGGAAGGACAAGGTTACGATAGAATGAGTGGAAAGCCAGAGAATTTTTCCCAGGCAGAAATGGCTGATACCAAGGGCATAATTTTAAGGTGATTGGAGGAGAGTATATGAGGGATGTCAGGGGTAAGTGATTTTACACAGAGAGTGGTGAGCTTGTGGACTGCCCTGCCAAGTGTGGTGGTAGAGTTAGAAACATAAGAGACATTTAAGAACCTTTTAGATAGGTACGTGGATGATAGAAAAATGGAGGGCTATGTAAAGGTGAAAAGTTCGATAAGTCTAGAATGTCAGCACAGCATTGTGGGCTGAAGGACCTGTAGTGTGCTCTATGTTCTAATGTTCTTGTACTCCTAGAAACTATAGACAAAAATGATTTGGGGGAACAACTTCACATCACAAGTTTACCACTAAATTGCAATCTCTCATCAATTTGACCCAACCAATTATCTTATACCTTCTCAGGTTCATCACAACCTCAAGATCCACTGATAGATGCACCTTCTATCCACTGTTAAGGCATCCAGATGTCCTCCTCCTAATTAAAACATGTCATTTTAGTGACAGCGCAGAACAGACCCTTCCAGCCCTTGGACCTGTGCTGCCCAGTAAACCCTGATTTAACACTCGCCTAATCAATTTACAATCACCAATTACCCAATCAACCCATAAGTCTTTGGACTGTGGGAGCAAACCTGAGCACACAGAAGAAATCCACACAGTAACAGAACAAACATACTCTTTACAGACAGTGGCAGGAATGGAACCCGGGTCGTCGGTACTGTAAACTACTGTGCTAACCACTACCCTACTGTGCCACCTCATCCTATATCACTTCTATATTCTCCTGAACATACAGTATATTAAACACCTTCAGCATTCTGCAGAGGAAGAAGGGCATACTGTACGCAAAATGACTGTTTGCAGGAGCAAACCCACAAGGAGATCTGCAGACACTGGAAATCTTGAGCAACATACACCAGATCCTGCAGGAACACCGCAGGTCAGGCAGCATGTATGAAGGAAAAGGAACAGTCTACGTTTCGGGCCAAGACCATTCATTGGGGCTGGAAAGGAAGCCAGAATAAAACTGCAAAATACCTTCATCACTTTGATTGAATACTCTTAGTAACTCTCTGATTCTTCTTTCAGGTTCCACATCTTTCTGCACTTTGAGCCTTGTGAACTTTGCCATCGCTCTTTTCATAGCTCTAATAATTCCCTTTTTGGGTTGATGCAACATTTGATTGCAGTGCAGATAGACAGTCTGAATGTGAGCAGGTCTGGTCATCCCATGCTAACTGCAACATGGAGTAAACAGGATGCAGCTTACATCAGGAAACTTTGAAACAAATGACAAGATATTTGCATGTCACAAGAATCATGAAGTATAGCTGATAAGGGAGAAGGTCATTTCTGATTTAGTGTTGGGCATGAACCTCTCCCCCACCAAGGACATCTTCAAAAGGCGATGCCTCAAAAAGGCAGCATCTGATACTATGGACCCTCTCCATCTAGGATATGCCCTCTTCGGAGAGGTGGTACAGGAGCCTAAGGCACACACTGAACACTTTAGCAACAGCTTCCCCCCCCCACCCGCCATCAGGTTTCTGAATGTACCATGAACCCATGAGTACTACCTCATTATTTTTGCTCTTTTTCACACAACTTAATTATTTAAAAATTTTTTGCATATTTCTTATTATATTTTATGGCATATTTTATGTATTGCACTGAACTACTGCAAAACAACAAATTTCACACTATGTGCTGGTGATAATAATTCTGATTCTGTTTCTGGAACACTGGGTGCCCATTATTGCTGGAAGAATAGGTCAGGAAATGTGGGCTGAAAGAGAATTGCTATTTTCTCGGTTTCTCAAACTGTGAGGCAAAAAAAAAGTTTCAATCTGTAAGATAGATTTTCCCCAGTCTGCAGAGGTTGGAAGGAAAAAGGAAGTGGATATTTGAGAAGGTGCAGAGGAATGATTAAACCCTGAATGGTGAATCCTGGAGAAATAAGAATGAGGCCCTGAGGAAGAAATGTGCAAATACCTCAGCAGTCGAGTGGCTTTGCCCTTCACAATGAAGGGTGGTGAAGTCAGCCGGAGACGGTCGAGGCCTTAAAACAAGTCAAAGAAGTAGTTTGGGATTGATGGGACAGTAAATACAGTGCAGTACATATCTATTCCTGTCATTCTTTTCAAATTACCATGTACTTGCCTGCCTTCAAAACTAATGGACACAACAATTCTTCCTGTAAAAATACACTGCACGTCAAGAACCCAGTGGGAATTCATTCACAATTCTGACTAGATTTTGTAATGCAGATGTTGAGAGAAGGAGTGATGGATTTTATTTCAAAACTGTTAGGGAGAGAGAGTTTATGCATTAATATCCATTAGGGCCACTTTTCAGGGAAACAAGAAAAAATATCAAACTGGAAGTTAGCTTGCATTATATTGACTGAACTTACAAGATGTTTTGTTGTATTGAAGTGATGAGGGATCGAGAAGTAAAGTAGTAAAGGTACTTGACTGCTACTCAGAGATCTGGATCAGAGGCAGGATATCAAAATTAATCAGATGGGGAATTAAATTTCACATAACCAAATCCAGAAAAAAAATTTTCTAATGATATCTTGAATCTATTTGATTGGGTAGCACAGTAGTGCAGTAGTTAATGTTACAGCTCCAGCTGTAAGATCAGGGTCCAATTCCCACCTCTACCTGGAAGGAATTCCTACATTCTCCCTGTGATCTTGCAGGTTTCTTCTGTGTCCTCCAGAATTCCAAAGATGACCAGATTAGGTTAGGTTCTGTGTGTTACGGGCACGTTACACTGGCACCAGAAGTGTGGTGACACTTGCTCAGCACAATGAATTGAATGTGCAGATAGTAATTAATGAATATGATATAGTTGGGATCACAGAGACATGGCTCCAGGGTGACCAAGGATGGGAGCTCAACATCCAGGGATATTCAATATTCAGGAGGGATAGACAGGAAAGAAAAGGAGGTGGGGTAGCATTGCTGGTTAGAGAGGAGGTTAACGCAATAGAAAGGAAGGACATTAGCCTGGAGGATGTGGAATCGATATGGGTAGAGCTGCATAACACTAAGGGGCAGAAAACACTGGTGGGAGTAGTGTACAGTAGTAATGAGGTTAGGGATGGCATTAAACAGGAAATTAGAAATGCGTGCAATAAAGGAACAGTAGTTATAACGGGTGACTTCAATCTACATATAGATTGGGTGAAACAAATTGATAAGGGTGCTGAGCAAGAGGATTTCTTGGAATGTATGCGGGATGGTTTTCTGAACCAACATGTCGAGGAACCAAATAGAGAGCAGGCCATTCTAGATTGGGTGTTGAGCAATGAGGAAGGGTTAGTTAGCAATCTTGTCGTGCGAGGCCCCTTGGGTAAGAGTGACCATAATATGGTGAAATTCTTCATTAAGATGGAGAGTGACATAGTTAATTCAGAAACAAAGGTTCTGAACTTAAAGAAGGATAACTTTGAAGGTACGAGACATGAATTAGCTAAGATAGACTGGCAAATGAAAGGGTTGACGGTGGGTATGCAATGGCAAGCATTTAAAGATCACATGGGTGAACTACAACAATTGTTCATCCCAGTTTGGCAAAAGAATAAACCAGGGAAGGTAGTGCACCCGTGGCTGACAACGGAACTTAGGGATAGTATCAAGTCCAAAGAAGAAACATATAAATTAGCAAAAAAAAGCAGCACACCTGAGGACTGGGAGAAATTCAGAGACCAGCAGAGGAGGACAAAGGGCTTAATTAGGAAAGGGAAAAAAGATTATGAGAGAAGGCTGGCAGGGAACATAAAAACTGACTGTAAAAGCTTTTATAGGTACGTGAAAAGAAAAAGATTGGTCAAGACAAAGGTAGATCCTTTACAGTTAGAAACAGGTGAATTGATCATAGGGAACAAAGACGTGGCAGACCAATTGAATAACTACTTTGGTTCTGTCTTCACTAAGGAGGACATAAATAATCTTCCGGAAAAAGTAATGGACCGAGGGTCTAGTGAAATGGAGGAACTGAGGGAAATACAAGTTAGTAGGGAAGTGGTGTTAGGTAAATGGAAGGGATTAAAGGCAGATAAATCCCCAGGGCCAGATGGTCTGCATCCCAGAGTGCTTAAGGAAGTAGCCCAAGAAATAGTGGATGCATTAGTGATAATTTTTCAAAACTCTTTAGATTCTGGATTAGTTCCTGAGGATTGGAGGGTGGCTAATGTAACCCCACTTTTTAAAAAAGGAGAGAGAGAGAAACCAGGGAATTATAGACTGGTTAGTCTGACATCGGTGGTGGGGAAAATGCTAGAGTTGGTTATCAAAATGTGATAACAGCACATTTGGAAAGAGGTGAAATCATCGGACAAAGTCAGCATGGATTTGTGAAAGGAAAATCATGTCTGACGAATCTTATAGAATTTTTTGAAGATGTAACTCGTAGAGTGGATAGGGGAGAGCCAGTGGATGTGGTATATTTAAATTTTCAAAAGGCTTTTGACAAGGTCCCACACAGGAGATTAGTGTGCAAACTTAAAGCACACGGTATTGGGGGTATGGTATTAATGTGGATAGAGAATTGGTTGGCAGACAGGAAGCAAAGAGTGGGAGAAAACGGGACCTTTTCAGAATGGCAGGCAATGACTAGTGGGGTACCCCATGGCCCAGTGCTGGGACCCCAGTTGTTTACAATATATATTAATGATTTAGACGAGGGAATTAAATGCAGCATCTCCAAGTTTGCAGATGACACGAAGCTGGGCGGCGGTGTTAGCTGTGAGGAGGATGCTAAGAGGATGCAGGGTGACTTGGATAGGTTAGGTGAGTTGTACTGCAGTTGTTCAAGGCCTTGGTGAGACCGCACCTAGAATATTGTGTGCAGTTTTGGTCCCCTAATCTGAGGAAAGACATTCTTGCCATAGAAGGAGTACAAAGAAGGTTCACCATATTGTTTCCTGGGATGGCAGGACTTTCATATGAAGGAAGACTGGATCGACTAGGCTTATACTCACTGGAATTTAGAAGATTGAGGGGGGATCTTATTGAAACGTATAAAATTCTAAAGGGATTGGACAGGCTAGATGCAGGAAGATTGTTTCCGAGGTTGGGGAAGTCCAGAACGAGAGGTCACAATTTAAGGATAAAGGGGAAGCCTTTTAGGACCGAGATGAGGAAAAATTTCTTCACACAGAGAGTGGTGAATCTGTGGAATTCTCTGCCACAGGAAACAGTTGAGGCCGGTTCATTGGCTATATTTAAGAGGAAGTTAGATATGGCCCTTGTGGCTAAAGGGATCAGGGGGTATGGAGAGAAAGCAGGTACAGGGTTCTGAGTTGGATGATCAACCGTGATCATACTGAATGGCGGTGCAGGCTCTAAGGGCCGAATGGCCTACTCCTGCACCTATTTTCTATGTTTCTATGTTAATCTTCACTGACTTGATATGATGTAAGTAACTCTATATTTCAATGTAAATGTTACAAATAAAATATTACACAATCTTAACATCCTTCAGGAAAGGATATTTATTGTCCCTACTTGGTATAGTCTGTATGTGACTCCAGCCCCACTAATGTCCTATTTCTGGTTCTTAGAAGTAGAAAATAGGCTGTGGATGCTGGAATCTGCTGGAAGAACTCAGTGGTGGGTTAAGTCTTGTTGCCCATTTGGGTCAAAGTACTGCAACAGCACAGGAAATGCTGGCATCTCCCATGTAATCCTACGTCACTGGACACTGGAGAACAAATGCTCTTGTCACTTTCTCTTCTAGAACTACAGACCTCTGATCATCTAATACCTAATACTGCTTCATGGTTGGTAAATCACATTAATCCAGTTTCTACCCATCACCAGGAGTTCCCAGCAAAAGAACATTTCTCGAGGTGGCCATAGCAAGATGGGATAATGACCAAAACTGCTTAATCTGAACTCAGCTGATAACTGTATTGGAATTGTCCGTATCTACTATGCGGTAACACAGCAAATCCTCATCCACTAAGGTAGTGGTTGCCAACCCGTCAATCGCGATCGACTGGTGGATCTTTGGGACTTTCCCAGTAGATCCCGAAATAAAAAGAAAAATAAATACACAAATACTGTTGAGAGATTGTTTCCGGGTTGCGGGGTTTTAGTTCCGTTCTTTCTGCCCAGTGCGCATGCGTATAGCTCCCCCGCCACACACTACACAGTGTACTTCAGTGGTCCCCGACCACCGGGCCGCGAGGAAACAATATGATTTGTTGAGCTTGAATGCATGCAAGGTCATCAGTCGCCTAGCCGCAGTGAAATGCTCGTGCCAGGGAACACTGGTTGGCCTCGGGTAACCGGCCGGTGAGAAGTGCTGTTGCTGCTGGCCTGGAGCGCAGACAGATGAGCTGAACCTGTTTAGCACACCGAATGTTCTTGGGGAACCTGGTGCTGAAATATTCGCAGATGACCTAATTCAGACTCAGGGTTCCGTAAATAGCAGAGCCGCTACCTCGCTGCGATCTACTGAAACAAACTTCTGTCGGCCGATGGATACTACAATGGGGGCAGGCGGGCGTCCTGTCACACTCCTCGCTCGGTCGGTCGGTCTCTCCGGACTGCAACCACCGCGGCCCCGGTACGGGGTCCTCCAGCCCTTATCTTGTCCTCTCACCCCACCCATGACCAGCCGCACCTGGCCATGGTGGCGGGTGGGTGGGAGGCTGGAGTTTGGGCCCAGAGGCTGCCTAACGAGGCAATGAAAACTGCTTCGGTACCTTGAGTCCAAGCACCCTGCACTTAAAGACGAACCCACCGAGTTTTTTCAATGGAAAAAACATGAGCAAGCGGGACAGAAGCTAAGTGCTGAGAGCCACGAAAACTAAATTGCAGACCAGACTGGACCGAAGGAACCTGCTTCCAGTATTGCTGTATTCCGGTCGTGATTAACAAACCCCCCCCAGTTGGCCAGTCCACAAGAATATTGTCAATATTAAACCGGTCTGTGGTGCAAAACAGGGTGGTGACCCCTGGTGGAGATATATTATTTCTATTTCCGGGTTGCAGGGTTTTACTTCTGGTCTTTTCTGCCCAGTGCACATGCGTGCGACTAAATGATTTAGTAGGTCGATCTTGCCTTTCAGTAAGGCTGAGGTAGGGGATCTTGGGCTTAAAACGGATGGTGACCACTACACTAAGGCAAGGGTGGTGAAACTCTTTGAAAATGTATGCCTAAATTGGCGATAATCTTAAAAAAAAGTTCTCTTGCTTGCCATGCTAACTTTGAGCAGAGATTATCATTGATTAATGAATTAGTGACAATAAATATGGACTTTTTAAGGAAAAAAGAATGAATGCTGTTGCTTATTTATGTGCATTCATTGTTAAAATATTAATAAAACCCTGTTCAGAAGTATTAATATTTTAAATCAATTGAAAAATAACACATTTTTAAATAGCATTGTTATTGGACCTCATAATAAATATGAACTTGAAATTATTTTGTACAACAAAGATCTTCCTTCCTGAATATTTTTGGGTGTACCTTATGGATTTTGGGCTGCTAATCATGAAAATCACCATGAAAATTCCCTGTCATGCACCATTATTTTTGGAAATTGCCTATATTTGTCATTTCAATTGATTATTCAAGTCAATTAAAATGTTGCCCACAATGTAAGCTGAAAAGTTTTCTATCTTGACCAGGCAGTCTGGATGGTGCCTAGCAGGACAGGTTTTAGAAAGGCTATGGATTTCCATGAAATATTTGAGACAGATGTTTCCCAGAATAACTGATGCCAAGATTAAGAAAGGCATTTTTGTTGGTCCACAAATCAAACAGGTCATCAATGACAGGTAATTTGAAGAAATTCTAGTGGGACTGGAGAAAATTGCATGGAAAGCATTCAAAGATGTTGTTGAAAATTTCCTTAGCAACTACAGAGCACTCAACTACATGCAGCTGGTTGATGACATGCTTCAAGCATTCAAAACCATGACGTACAACATGTCACTAAAGATTCATTTTCTGCATTCCCATTTATACTTCTTCCCTGCAAATCCTGGCACTGTCAGTGACAAGCATGATGAAAGGTTTCACCAGGACATAGTGGTCATGGTAAACGGTAAACAGTACCAAGGCAACTGGAATCCATCAATGCTGGCTGATTATGGTTAGCAAGAAGCCTCAGACATTGAGTACAAATGAAAATCATCAACAAGACATGTTTAACTTAATTGAACTATTGCAAAACATCAGCACCGTTATGCAATTATACACATTAGATTCAAAAGAAGTTAATCTTTTGTTCCTCCAAATTCCTATGTGATACAAGTAGTCTGAAATTATATTTGTGTTCAGCTTCAAGCAGCCTATTAAAAACAAAAGAAAAACTGGGGAAACAACACTTTTAAAAAAGTTTGTTGTACAGTGTTATAGGCTTTGGTTCAAATTCATAAAAGATCAAGAAAAGGGAAGGAAAATATACATACACACTTTACTCCAGTGGGAGTTTTGTCACTGCACTAACGATGGCAAATCAAATCATATCAAGCTTAATTATCATACATGGATGTAGCCAAATTAACTAATGTTCCTCTGGGGCCAAGATACAAAACATAAACAGCATATTCAAAATAGCAAGCAAAAAAACACGTTGTGGAGGCGGAGTGGAGTAATGATGGTGCTAAACAGCGACTCCTTTGCTTGCATCTTTGGAAGCAGCTCTATTTCCATCTTCACTACTTTTCCCTTTCAGGGTTCTTTTGAAGACCCTGACCTGGAGTTCAACACTGACGATGGTTCTTTGCGTGAATGAGACCCACCCTTGGGGTTTTATAACCGACCATTGTTGTTCAGCAAGCCAAGGGGTCGGCCTAAGAGTGTGGCTCGGATTTGGAAGCCTAGGATGTCAGGGCTCTGGAAATGGGTGCATCAAGGGCCGGTGTCATGGCAGGAGACCTATGTATCATCAGAGGAGTCCAAATATCTACAGCTGTGTGCCGGGAGACCCGAGATCTTTGGATACAGAGCTTGAGAAAAGCAATGTAACAGACTTTTAATATCGTAAACCATCGAGTTGTTTGTTATGTCTCCCCACTCACTGGGAAAATAGAGACACCTCCTTCTCCCTTATTAGTGAGAGAGGGAGCATGTGGTATGTCGTATACTGTGTGAAACGTGAAGTCTTTGGGGTAACTACAAGTCTGTGTCTTTGCAATTGCTTTTCTCATGCTTGGTGATGGGTGCCGATGCTTTTTCTTTGCTGGAGGGGGGATTGTTGCGCACTGCCGCTTATGCGCAGGAGAGAAGGGAGCTTTGGGGTTCTAACACTTAATTGCCATTCATTCTTTGGGGCACTCTGTTTTTGTGGCTGGTTGTGAAGAAAAAGCATATCAGGATGTATATTGAATACATCTCTCTGACGTTAAATTAGACCTTTGAACCTTTGATATAGCCCAAGACCCCAAGTGAAATATCCCACAAAGTAATGGTATAGTTCCGAGCACTGCAATCCAGCCTGTCATTCTACTGATTAAACACTGGAGGGCAGCACCAATGGGAGAGGCCAGGCCCAAACCAAGCATGGACACCATGCTGCACCACCTCCAGCGTCTCCTCTCCCAGACTGCAGCAGCAGGCAAGTCTGTGACTTCAGGCCTAATCCTCATTACAACCAAGGTTATGCAGCTTCCCCTCCACTTGTCATTTCACCAAACAAGGGAAACAACCCTGTGGAATCTTACATTATCAATGTCTAACAGGGTCTTGTGATCACAAGAGAAATGTCCAAGACAATCACCCACAGTTACACTGCATGCCTCTTCTGCGCATCGACTCAGATGCATTCAAGTAGTAGGCATCTCCTCCGAACCCAATCTGGCTCCTCCGCCATGCTGGCTGGTCAATATTTCATATTGGGCTTCTATTTAGTTGTTTTGAGAGCTATATACATAGCACTAGTTTCATCAATAAGCCTATCATTAGACTTGACTAAGTTTTACACTGAAACAATGCCACGCATAACAATTCATAGAGCTGCTAAACTATATTCAGTATTTACTGCAATTATCATTGAATAACCAGCATTCACTCACAAATGACAGAAGAAAAAATATAAGCAGAGTGAAGCCATTGCCAACTAGATCAACTCTTTATTATCCAAATACTGATGTGTGTACCAGATCTCAGAACTTCAAGACATATTATTGTTTATTATGAGTGGAGTTTAAAGAGTTTAGGGGTGTGCTAACAAAACTTCTGCTCCTGCCATCTGGGCAGCTGTGTGATAGATTTGCCACTCCTACAAGATGGAATTAGCCACTGGAGTGTTTTGAACTTCATACAAGGAAGATCCTTCGTGAAGGAGATTTGCAAAGAAAGGCTTCTGGAAATGGAACCATAAATGAAGTTCATATCTGCCCTGATTCACAGAGGATAAAATTAGCATGAATTCCCACAGGACTAGTTTTCACAACTCATTGGTGCATGACTCACAGGTCACGGAATCTATGAAGTTCTTCAACTGAATCTTCACCCATCCTGGAAATGAGATGAACTGAGAAATTGTAGTTTGAGGCTAAATTCAAGAGCAAGGGTATAACTCTTCCAAGTTCAGAGTGACAATAAGAGATATGTTTTCCTTTGTAAGTTACTTGGGAATTAAATACAAGCCAGCACATCATTAGGTCTCGAATCACAGTCAGAGTCATTTGATTTGAGAACCAAGTTGATGAAGAATTCACGTTTATAATGGCAACATGGTTAGCATCAATGTGGGCTCATTAACTAGCTTGTAGGTAAGGAGAAAATGTAAAACTAATTCAGGCCATGATGGCAATTTTCTCCAAAGAAGTGACTTTATATCATCATGACATCTACACCTGACAGAAGTATGTAAGATTATTAGAGGCATAGATAATTTTTTAAAGTCAAAATCCTTTTTATTCCCGTATCAGAAACAAAAGTGAAGAGGAGCTGCCCAAAGTTGATTGGAAGGTGACATTATCAAGGATGATGGCAGAACAGCAATGGCTGGAGTTTCTGGGGGCAATTCAGAAGACACAGTGTAGCTACATCACGAAGATGAAGAAGTATTCTGTTGGGAGGATGAGGCAACCATGGCTGACAAGGGAAGCCAAAAACAGCATAAAAGCAAAACAGAGGAGATATAATACAGGAAAAATAGTGGGAATGTAGAGGAATAGGAAGCTTTTTAAAAACCATAAGGAGAGAAAAGATGAAAAATGGTAAGCTAGCCAAAAATATCAAAGATGATGCCAAAAGTAGAAGAGAAGTGAGAGTGTATATTGGACTGTTGGACAGGTAGTAACAAGAGAGAAAGAAATGAGGGATGAACTGAATAAATATTTTGCATCAGTCTTCACTGTGGAAGATCCAAATAGCATGTTGGAAGTTTAAGAGTGTTGGGGGAAGAAGTGAGTGTTGTTGCTGTTACTAAAGAGAAGTCCAAAGGGAAATTAGTCACCTGGACCAGATGCACTACACCTCAGGGTTCTGAAGGTGGTACCTGAAGAGACTATGGCGGCATTAGTAATGATCTTTCAAGAATCACTAGATTCTGGAATGGTTCCAAAGGACTGGAAAATTGCAAACGTCAGTCCACTCTTTAAGAAGGGAGGGAGGCTTAAGACCCCAATGATATACCTGGGTTTCTGCAGGTGTATCCCATTTCCTCATTGAAGCAAGGTGTCCATTTACCCTCCCATATGAAAAGATCGATGTACAATAGTGCTCCCATCTTTAATTAATACCTTTCTACTTCTGACCCATAAAAAGCAAGATGAGAATTGTTACAACTCTGTAACAAACACAAAACTGATACATTTTCCTTAAAGTATCTCAGTTATTGCAATACAAACCCTATTTCTACCTGAGAACTTCTTTGTAGTATAATTATATAGTAGATACTTGTGTGACAGTGCAGGAAGCTCCAGTTCAATGGAATTTAATGAACACCAGTGGGAATAAAGCTCAACATATTTCAAGCCCTCAATCTACCAATGGATTTTAAACACAATCAAACATCACTGTGAAGAAAACCTGGCCAGTTTTCAAAGACGATTTATCATTCTTTCAATTCCACTATCCCTCTTCCCTTCCTCAATAAACTTCAATGTACACCAATCAAAACTGCAGCGAGCTATCTTTAGCTTTGTCACCTCCACCTCTGACTTCCCAGCTTCTCACATCATTCCCCTCACCCACTCCCACAGAGACCTATCATCCCTCTCTCCTGGATCAACCTATTAACTACCAACTCTTGTTCAACCCCTTCCCCTCCAACTATTTATACTGGCTCTCTCCCGTCATTCATCCCAGATGAAGGGCTTTGACCCAAAATATTGGAACATAGAACATGGCCCACCATGTTGTGCTAACCTTATAACCTTCTGTAAGATCAATCTAATCATTCCCTCCTATATAGCCCTCCCTTTTTCTGATAATCATGCATCTACCTAAAAGTTTCCTATAAATCCTTAATGTATCTGCCAGCACATTCCATGCACCCACCACTCTCTTTGCAGAAAACATACCTCTGGCTTCCCTCTCTACTTTCCTCCAATCACCATAGAATTATGCTCCTTTGTATTAACCATTTCTGCCCTGGGAAAAAGTCTCTGGCTGCTCATTCAATCTATGCTTCTTATTCAAAGATTCAAGATTCAAAAAGTACAAACACTGAAATTTGTTTTCCCCACAGATAGTCATGAAACCAGGAAGAACCATGGACCCAAACTGCTCAAAGAAAAGTATCAAACATCAAACCCCTCTACCCAACCCATGTACAAAATCAAGCAAAAATACAGAAGATAAGACAAGAATCAAAAGGCATGTTTCAATTCAGTCCATCCATCTATCATTCTCCTTTGCTCCAATGAGAAAAGCCCAAAAGGAAATGGATATTGAATGTCCATTTCCCTCCACAGATACTGCCTAACCTGTTAAGATCCTCCAGCACTTGGTGCATTGCTCCAGATTTCAGCATCTGCAGTTCCTTGTTCCTCTGGAATTATTAAAGATTGCAGCTAATTGTTTGGTAAATCAACATATGGGTGATGGTGCTTCAATTATTATATATAAAAAAATTCCCAAGCAAGAGTGGCAGAACTATAGATTGAGCATTCTAAGGAACCTACCAATTAGAGGGGAAGGATTGAGGAAGGTCAGCAGTTTAAAAAGAGCAATCATGTTTCTCAATTTCTCAAGTGAACCTGTTGTTAACCCTCTCTTGCTTGTGCATTGCAAAGAACCATTTGCCAAATCCACTGTTGGATTGGGTGTAGAATTGATTCCATTGTTCGACTGGGATGAAGAATTGAATCCATTGTTGAATTGGGGTGTAGAATTTAATCCATTTTTGAATTGGGGTGTAGAATTGAATCAATCGTTGGATCAGGGTGTAGAATTGAATCAATCGTTGGATCAGGGTGTAGAATTGAATCCATTGTTGGATCAGGGTGTAGAATTGAATCCATTTTTGAATTGGGGTGTAGAATTGAATCCATTGTTGGATCAGGGTGTAGAATTGAATCCATTTTTTGAATTGGGGTGTAGAATTGAATCCATTTTTTGAATTGGGGTGTAGAATTGAATCCATTTTTGAATTGGGGTGTAGAATTGAATCCACTGTTGGATCAGGGTGTAGAATTGTTTTCACTGTTGGATCAGGGTGTAGAATTGAATCAATTTTTGAATCGGGGTGCAGAATTGAATCCATTGTTGGATCGGGGTGTAGAATTGAACCCATTGTTGAATTGGGGTGTAGAATTGAACCCATTGTTGGATCAGGGTGTAGAATTGAATCCATTTTTGAATTGGGGTGTAGAATTGAACCCATTGTTGGATTGGGGTGTAGAATTGAACCCATTGTTGGATCAGGGTGTCGAATTGAATCCATTGTTGGATTGGGATGTAGAATTGAATCCATTTTTGGATCAGGGTGTAGAATTGAATCCATTTTTGGATCAGGGTGTAGAATTGAATCAATCGTTGGATCAGGGTGTAGAATTGAACCCATTGTTGAGTTGGGGTGTAGAATTGAATCAATCGTTGGATCAGGGTGTAGAATTGAATCCATTGTTGAGTTGGGGTGTAGAATTGAACCCATTGTTGGATCAGGGTGTAGAATTGAATCCATTTTTGGATCAGGGTGTAGAATTGAATCAATCGTTGGATCAGGGTGTAGAATTGAATCCATTTTTGGATCAGGGTGTAGAATTGAATCAATCGTTGGATCAGGGTGTAGAATTGAATCCATTGTTGAATTGGGGTGTAGAATTGCATCAATTGTTGGATCAGGGTGTAGAATTGAATCCATTTTTGGATCAGGGTGTAGAATTGAATCAATCGTTGGATCAGGGTGTAGAATTGAACCCATTGTTGAATTGGGGTGTAGAATTGAATCCATTGTTGGATCAGGGTGTAGAATTCAATCAATCGTTGGATCAGGGTGTAGAATTGAATCCATTGTTGAGTTGGGGTGTAGAATTGAATCCACTGTTGGATTAGGGTGTAGAATTGAATCCAGTGTAGAATTGAACCCATTGTTGGATTGGGTGTAGGATTGAATGCACTGTTGGATCAGGGTGTAGAATTGAATCCACTGTTGGATTAGGGTGTAGAATTGTTTCCACTGTTCGATCGGGGTGCAGAATTGAATCCACTGTTGGATTAGGGTGTAGAATTGAATCCACTGTTGGATCAGGGTGTAGAATTGAATCCACTGTTGGATCAGGGTGTAGAATTGAATCCACTGTTGGATCAGGGTGTAGAATTGTTTCCACTGTTCGATCGGGGTGTAGAATTGAATCCACTGTTGGATCAGGGTGTAGAATTGTTTCCACTATTCGATCGGGGTGTAGAATTGAATCCACTGTTAGATTAGGGTGTAGAATTGAATCCAGTGTAGAATTGAACCCATTGTTGGATTGGGTGTAGAATTGAATCCACTGTTGGATCAGGGTGTAGAATTGAATCCACTGTTGGATCAGGGTGTAGAATTGAATCCACTGTTGGATCAGGGTGTAGAATTGAATCCACTGTTCGATCGGGGTGTAGAATTGAATCCACTGTTGGATTGGGTGTAGAATTGAATCCACTGTTGGATCGGGGTGTAGAATTGAATCCACTGTTGGATCGGGGTGTAGAATTGAATCCACTGTTGGATCAGGGTGTAGAATTGAATCCACTGTTGGATTAGGGTGTAGAATTGTTTCCACTGTTCGATCGGGGTGCAGAATTGAATCCACTGTTGGATTAGGGTGTAGAATTGAATCCACTGTTCGATCGGGGTGCAGAATTGAATCCACTGTTGGATTAGGGTGTAGAATTGAATCCAGTGTAGAATTGAACCCATTGTTGGATTGGGTGTAGAATTGAATCCACTGTTCGATCGGGGTGTAGAATTGAATCCACTGTTGGATCAGGGTGTAGAATTGAATCCACTGTTGGATCAGGGTGTAGAATTGAATCCACTGTTCGATCGGGGTGTAGAATTGAATCCACTGTTGGATCAGGGTGTAGAATTGAATCCACTGTTGGATCAGGGTGTAGAATTGAATCCACTGTTGGATTAGGGTGTAGAATTGAATCCAGTGTAGAATTGAACCCATTGTTGGATTGGGTGTAGAATTGAATCCACTGTTGGATCGGGGTGTAGAATTGAACCCATTGTTGGATCAGGGTGTAGAATTGAATCCACTGTTGGATCAGGGTGTAGAATTGAATCCACTGTTCGATCGGGGTGTAGAATTGAATCCACTGTTCGATCAGGGTGTAGAATTGAATCCACTGTTGGATCAGGGTGTAGAATTGTTTTCACTGTTGGTTCAGGGTGTAGGATTGTTTCCACTGTTCGATCGGGGTGTAGAATTGAATCCACTGTTGGATTAGGGTGTAGAATTGAATCCAGTGTAGAATTGAATCCACTGTTGGATTGGGTGTAAAATTGAATTCACTATTGTACTGAGGTGTAGAATGCTAATGTTCCTTGTTGTTTAACTTTTCTATGCTTACTTGTATTCTTTATTTAACCCCCTACATACATGTATTTGTTCAGTGAATTTTCTGGTAATTACAGTCTAGTTGTTTCTATATTTTCCTAAAACTCCTTAATGTTTAGAAGCATGTGTTATGCTCTTAAATTGAACCATTTCATTGGTTAATTGTTATCACTGGACTTTTTGTGCTATCTATAGTTTTAGTATGAGACAACTACAACTCACTTTTCCATTGAATTTTCTTTGTTCTCCCTGTTCCTCTTCCTTTATTCATACTTTGTTTTTGTAATAATAAAATTGTTAGCAATAATTTTTTTTGCCTAAAAATACTTAATACATAAGAACCCCTAGATCACAGAAACATCAGGATCTAGTACCATCAGGAAAGAACGCAAGGTATAATAAAGTGATGGTGATAATGCCAGGCAGTGTATGTGCTCAGAACAAATAAACCTTACACATGGACAATGTCACTGCTTAGATCCATAGTCTATCTGCAGACTGATAAGTATTTGAATACCAGTTTGATTTGGAATCAGGATCCAGAATAGAATCAATGGCAGGCCCTGATCTTTGACAAATGGCCCAGACAATCCTCTGTCCCCTTGACCATCAGGTTGACTATGTGCTGTGGATCTGCTTCTCAAAGACCGAGACCAGTAATAGGAAAATGGTTGTAGGTTAAACAAGGTGACAAATTGCTACAGGAACTCTCAGTGGTTATATATAGGAAGGGGAAAGGAACCATCAATTGATAATACCAATACCCTGTATCAGGACTGAGTGGGGAGAGTGGGGATGGCTAGTATAAAGAGGAAAGGACTGGTGAGACACGAGTCCATGATGATTGGTGTACTGAGAATGGGTGTAAAATGACAGGCAGATTGTGCCAGGTAGAGGAAGTGAGAAGGGCTGGAGATGGGAGACAGTGGCAGGCAGATAGAGAGAAAGAGAGACAGAGAGATAGAGATAGAGCAGTAGGGAGAGAGAGGGAGAGGGAGAGGGAGAGGGAGAGGGAGAGGGAGAGGGAGAGGGAGAGGGAGAGGGAGAGGGAGAGGGAGAGGGAGAGGGAGAGGGAGAGGGAGAGGGAGAGGGAGAGGGAGAGGGAGAGGGAGAGGGAGAGAGAGAGAGAGAGAGAGAGAGAGAGAGAGAGAGAGAGAGAGAGAGAGAGAGAGAGAGAGAGAGGCAAGTGGAAGAAGTTGGAAGAGCGAATGAAGATTGGAGACACTGCTAGAGGAGACAAGAAGGAACACAAAACTCAAGGGACTACCAGTGCTGGATTCCGATATAAATCAGATTCGAATTGGATCCATTAAGAAGGTGGTGACTATTTATACCCCAGGCTCTCAAATATGGCTACATTGATACAAGATCCTAGTCTATTGAATGAGCTAATCGACCTAATCTAGAAGATCTAAATGTGTTGTGGAGGCAGGCAGTCTGCAGAAGGACTTCGACAGATTAGGAGAATTGGCAAAGTGGCAGATGGAATAAATGTAAGAATGCGTATTGTCTTTGTAGAAGGAAGAAAGGCATAGGCTATTTTCTAAACAAGGAGCAGATTGAGAAATCAGAGTTGCGAAGGAACTTGGGACTCCTAGTGCAGGAGTCCCTAAAGGTTAACTTGCAGGTTGAGTCAGTGATAAGAAAACCAAATGCAATGCTAGCATTCATTTTGAGAGGACTAGAATATAATGACAAGGCTTTAAAAAGAGACTGGAAACACACACGGAGTATTGTGAGCAGTTTTGGACCCCTTATCTAAGCAAGAATGTGTTGCCATTGGAGAGGGTGCAGAGGTGGATCATGAGATTGATCACAGGAATGAAAAAATTATGAGGAGTTTTGCTGGCTTTGGGTCTGCATTCACTACAATTTAAAAGAGGGGGAATCACATTGAAATCTATCAAATATTAAAAGGCTTAGATGGATTGGATGTGGAAAGGATGTTTCCGAAAGTGGGTAAGTCTAGGACCAAGGGCACAACCTAAGAATACAAGGAAATCCCTTTAGAACTGAGATGAGGAGGAATTTCTTTAGCCAGAGGGTGTTGCATCTGTGGAATTCGCTGCCAAGACATTGGATGTATTTAAAGGGCAGGTTGATGAGATCCTGATTATTCAGGGCATCAAAGGTTACAGGGGAAGGCAGGAAAATGGGGTTCAGAAGGATAGGAAATCAGCCATGATAGAATGACAGAGCAGACTCGATGGGATGAATGGCCTAATTCTGTTCTTATGTCTTACGGTTTTATGGCAAGGCCTTGCTTAACATTTAAAAAAATACATTTCCAAAGGCCAAAGGGAGGGGAGACCTCACAGATTAAAATAAATAACATTATCTAAATTCAGCCACTGGAAATGCTTCCTTGGTGTAAAGCTGGATCTGCAGATGGAGAAATGGTGAATTATGTTCACACGAATCAGGAGTCTCCTGACATTCCTTTTGGAGAATTCAAGTAACTCAAGTGGGGTTGTCTACCCCTGGGCCTCATCTCCATAACAACTGCTGATGAACCACTCATATTGATCCTGCATTAGGCTTGAACTATCCAGTGCAATTACCTGGTACCCAACATGACCCTGAGTACAGAGATCATGATTACCTCAGTTTCTTTGCATCAAGGTGGAACCATGAGTAGCAAACACCCTCAGATGGTGACTACCTGTTGGGGAGCATAACCCAACGTTCATTGCATTCTCACCAACAATGAAGTTAATTCTTTCTGAAACACAAGTCCCTATCATACAAGATGTCCATTCAACAGAGGGAATGAAGCTGTTCTAGAGCTGGTGATACATATTTACAGGCTTTTCTACCTTTTGCATGATGGAAAGGGGAGAGAGAGATAGTCAAAATAGCGCTGGTGCATCATGGAGACATTCTGCAGGCTATGTATAATACATCTAAATATATCTCTTTTGAATTACTCTTACTGCAATCTGCAGCAAGTAATTTCTTTTTAAGCGACACACTTTTAAATCAACTTAATGAACTACAGATTTCACGACATTCTGAAGGACTCAGCAGACATAACTCTCGAGCAAGCAAGTATGGCACCTTTAAATGAATGAAGGCACATCGTCATGGCTAGAAGGAAGGCAGGAGGGGCAAAACCAAGCCAGGCTGAAATGCAGATGAATGATGCCCTCAACGCAGCATCTTGCTAGCAAATGTGCTGCCACTGGAGACCAAATCTGAGGGCAAGATCACTGTATCAATGGGAAGTGAGGAATTGTTGTGTTCTCTGTTTTACTGAGATGTGGCTTACTCAGTATGCTAGATACAGCAAGCAGGTTGAACGTCTTCTCGATACACAGGATGGACCTAACTGCTGATTTGGAAAAGGCAAAGGGAGGAGGTGTGTGCTTCATGATAAATTCTCTGTGGTGCTCCAATGTGGCGGTTTTGTTGTACTCTCGATTCCCCCAGCCTTGAATACCTAACGATCAAATGCTGACCATTCTATTTACTAAGAGAGTTCTCCTCCATGATGCTGACTTCAGTTTACATATCAACATCAGCCGACTATACTGGAGGTAATGCATAATGCCATCACCAAACAAGGATCAGTTCATCCTGAAGCATTTCAAATCATAATCGGGGATTTTAATCAACTTTGCTTGTAGAAGTCACTGGCCAATTACCATCAGCATATAGCCTGTAGCACTGGAGTTCCCAGCACAGTATATCACTGATAAACTAAGTTAAAGAATGCCAACTGGTTACTGCTCATACTGCTCTTGGGAAATCTGAACACGTGGCTGTCCTTCTCCTACCTGTATACAGTCTGAGGCTAAGGAGAACAACATGGAGGTGTTTGTGGAAAATTGAGGAACGACTCTGGGATTGGTTCAAGTTGCTGCACTTGGCTGTGTTCAAGGAGTCATCTGTGGATCTGAATGATGGTTGTTACAGACTTTATAAAAAGTCATAGACAAGTGTGTCCCTGCTCATTCATTAAGAGTCTTCCCCTACCAGAATCCCTGGAGGAACAACGGGATCCACAGTCTGCTGAGGGCCAGATCAGAGGCATTCAAGTCTGGCAACCAAGAAAGTTACAAGAGATCCAGGTATGGTCTCTGGAAAGTCATCTCACGGGCAAAGTAGCAATTCCAGACTAAACTTGAATCAATGAAAGTTGCTCAACAGATGCGACCTCATAAAAGTAAAATTAAGCCACATAGATGACAACAGAAATTTGATTCCAGATGAGCTCAATGTGTTTGATGTTGGCTTCAACCATCAAAACATGGAGGAACCACCACAAGCTCAGACAGCCCTTGATGATCCCGTGATTTCAGTTGCTGAAGCTGAGATGTGAGCAGCATTCAGGAAGGTGAACCCATGGAAAACATCTGGCCATGATGTGATACCTGGCTGAGTACTAATAATCTGTACTGGAGTGTTCACTGAGATCTTTAGCCTCTTGCTTTAGCAGTCTCCAAGCAGGCTTCAATTATACTGCTACCTAAGAAGAAGCAATGATTATCAATGACTATCATCCAGTATCACTTACATTGACAGTGTTGAAGTATTTTGAGAGGTTGGTAATGAAATGTATCAACTCCTGCCTGAGAAGCAACTTGGATCTGTTCCAAATTGTCTACTGGAGGAACAGGTCTGCAGCAGATGCCATCTCATTGGCTCTTCATTCAAACCTAGAACATCTAGACAGTGAAGGTGCATACCTCAAGATGCTCTTTATCAACTACAGCTCTGTATTCAACATCATTAACCCCTCAAAACTAATCAATAAGGTCCAAGACCTTGGCCTCAATACCTCCTTGTGCAATTGGATCATTGATTTTCTCACTTACATATCACAGTCAGTTCAGATTGGCAACAAACATGGGTGTGTGCTTAGCCCTCTACTCTACTCACTGATCACTGTGTGGCTCAAATACCATATCCAAATTTGCTGATGACACCACTATCATAGGCCAAATCAAAGGTGGTGATGAATCAGCATATAGAAGGGAGATTGAAAATCTGGCTGAGTGGTGCCAAAACAAAAACCTCTTACTCAATATCAGCAACATCGATTATTGACTTCAGGAGGAGGAAACTAGCAGTCCTGATTGGGGGAATCTGAGACAGAGTGGGTCAGCAACTTTAAATTCCTCAAGGTTATCATTTCAGAGATACAGCACAGAGTAGGCCCAGCACGAAAGTGCAATTACGAAGAAAGTACAGCAGCACCTCTCCTTCCTTACGAGTTTGTGAAGATTTAGCATGGCATCTAAAACTCTGAAAAACATCTATAGATATGTAGTGGAGCATATTTTGACTAGCTTTAGCACAGCCTAGTGTGGAAACATCAATGCCCTTGAATGGAAAAACCTGCAAAATGTAGTGGAGAACGCCCAGTCCATCACGGGTAAAGCCCTCCTCAGTGCTGAGCACATCCACATGGAGTGTTATTGCAGGAAAGCAGGGATCCCCACCTCACAGGCCATGCTTTTTTCTCACTGCTGCCATCAGGAAGAGAATACATGAGCCTCAGGGCTAACTCCACCAGGTTCTTGCCCCTCAACAGGCTGCAGTTGCTGGTAGTCTCAGGCAGAACAGTTTCCACAACAAACCATGTAGCATCTGGATAGGATGCTTTCTGTGGTGCAACACTATAAGTTAGTGAAGCTCGTTAAATTTTCTTAGGCTTCTCAGGAAGTCAAGGTGTTAGTGCATTTCTTTGGCTGTGGCATGTACATGGATGGACCGGCAGAGGTCATTGGTGACATTCACTGCGAGGATTTAAAACTGTCACCCATCTCAGCCTATCACTTACCAAAATACCATCAAGAATGAGCTTTTATAACCAAGAACTCACTGAAAAATCTTTTAGGTTTTGCAGTGGATAAAAATGCAGAATGTTCAACTAATACTTCTTGGGGACCTAGTCATCAAAAACAATATTTAGTTTTTATTTTATTTAGCAATACAACACAGAGTCGGCCCAGCAATTCCACAACCTCATTAACCCTAACCTTAATCATGGTGTAATTTACAATGACTAATTAACCATCCCGGTCACCCGGAGAAAACCCATGCATTCCATAGGGAGAATACATAGAGACTCCTTACAGAACAGTGCTGGTGCTGAGCCCTGCAAACTGGAATAGCCTTCTGCCAACCAGCATGCTACATACTTAGTGCCGTTATACTGCCTCCTTCACCACTTGAAATAAAGCAAAACCATAAACATTCCTCCAGAGACCAATCAGCAGAGTGCAGTCATTCATAAATCCACCAAAATAAGCTTTACCACGTCCTTGATATGGAAGTACATGGGGATAAGACAGCACAGTGTCAAGTTGTTCTATAAACACACTTAAGATGTCTCTCACTCTTCTCTACTTAATTAACTGGCTGTTAATGAGTATTTGTTCAATGCAGACACATTCGCCTGCTGTCTGACAGTATTTAATATTTAGTTAGGGAAATCAAGACTTTCTGCATGCAAACCTGCTCACAATGTTCTTTACTTGTCACTGGAATGGGATTCCCAGCAGTGACACTACATTATCATCAGACATCCACACCTGCCATTTTGAGTCACACATTTCCATCCTCTGCAGCTTCCTCCAGCTTCATTTCCACTTTCATCTGATATGATGCTCTACACTTGCACATTGATGCTCAGTCCCTGCCTCTCCCCTTGACCTTCACCACTGCATTATGGTGACCCCAGTCCAGGGATGGAGCTCTCATACTTCCAAGGTTTCAATGATCTTCCGTGAGTTTGAGCTGGCAAACTTTATCACACTGAATCTTGGAATAGAGTCATAGACTGCCACAGTGCAGAGAAAGGCCCTTCAGCCCTTCTAGTGTATACTAAACTGGTCCCATCTACCTGCACACAGACCATGGCCCTCCATACCTCTCTCATCCCCGTACCTATCCAAACCCACATCCTTCACTTCTGCAGGCAGCTTGTTCCACACTCACACCGCTCTCTGAGTTCTGAAACTTCCCCTCAGATTCCCTTTAAATATTTCACCCTGCACGTTAATCACCTCTAATTCTAGACTCATGCTATCTGAAAGGAAATAGCATTTGGCTTATCTATACCCATCATAATTCTGTAAACAGCGACGTGATCTCCCTTCAATGAGCATGTGAAACATCGATTTGGCAGAGCAGGCTGAGGAGATATGTAAGTGTGGAAATGGGAAGGAGAATTGAAATGGCTGTGCACTGGCAGGACGGTGTGAAGAGGCCCCAGGGCCTCATTACCCATTATCTACTGTCTGTGGTGGTGATTTAGGATCAGTTGCTTTATGCACTCCTGGGTCACTTCTGTAATGGAAATGATGTGATACTGAACTCTGGGACCTCCCGGAAGCTTCAGTGCAGTGAATGAGGAAATCAGTCAGGCTTTGAGGGCCAGACCAGAACAAAGATACATCAGCACAAGGCCCACCCTGCAGGAACCTGCTGTGTGTGGACAACGCTGGTGAGCAGTTATAGTGTTTGTCTTCTGGGCTGAATGCAACAAGCTAAGTATTTAGGCCTGAGGATTTGAAAGAGTACTGTCCGGGTATAGACAGAATGGGAGCCAGGGGTGTGGTGATGTCTCAGAACGTGATTGGACCATGAGGTGAGCATGCACAGAACTGACAGAATGATTGAGAAGCTCGTGTGTTAAAAGAGGTTGCTGTTTGCTGTTAAATAAAAGTTCTAGTTTTAATTCTTCCAGAATATGGTTTGCTCTTAGTAACCCATGGTAAGTACAAAGAACACAAGGGGAAGGTTGCTCCAAGGGTGGCACGCAAGAGGAGAAGCAATGTGGAACTGGCAGAGGGATTGAAATGAGCCACAGTGGACATCGAGACAACCATTGCTCTTTTTCTAAATTACTAACTGCCACCAAACATCAGTTGCTGAGTGACTGCCTGCCAAAAGTAAAGACACGAAGGAAACTGCAGACGCTGGTATCCGAGGCAACATACAAAGCACTGGGGGAACTCAGCAGACCAGACAGCATCTATGGAGGGAAATAGTTGATATTTAGGGTCGAGACCCTTCATATAGACTGAAAGATGAGAGGGAGGGTGACAGTACAAAAAGGGAGGGGGAAACGCATGGAGCAAGAGCTAGCAAATGATCAATGGATCCAGGTGAGTGGGAGGGCAGGTAAAGTGGAAGTGATGTCAGAAGCTGGGAGGTCATAGGCAAAGGTGATAAAGGGCTGAAGACAAAAGAAGCTGATGGGAGAGGAAGGTGGAGCATGAGCATGTGAAACATCGATTTGGCAGAGCAGGCTGAGGAGATATGTAAGTGTGGAAATGGGAAGGAGAATTGAAATGGCTGTGCACTGGCAGGACGGTGTGAAGAGGAAAACCCCCAGGGCCTCATTACCCATTATCTACTGTCTGTGGTGGTGATTTAGGATCAGTTGCTTTATGGTTTGAACAGACCCTTCAGCCCTCGATGTTCATGCTAACCACAATGCCAAATTAAACAAATCCCTTCTGCCTACAATTGATCCCTATCTCTCCATTCTCTGCATATACATGTACCGATCTAAACACTTCCTCAACGTGACAGTCATGTCACCAACTGGGAACCCTTCCAGGTACCCACCACTCCCTGTGTCAGAAAAACTTCCACCCTTTCACCATACAGATACTGACTGTCTCTGCTCCCTGTGCATCTCACACTCTGCAGACTCATTAACCCCACCCATTTTGTCAGTCAGGAAAAGAACAAAGACAAAGTGGGACAAAAAGCAGCGCATGTATTTCTTCCACCATCCCCATCCCTGTTTCTCCTGGAATTATTAGCATGACTTACCTGTTAAGACTTAAAGGTCAGCTTGAATCTATTCAGTACTGTAACAGTGAAGCACTATTTCAATTAGTAAATACTATTGCAAATAATGGGAAATAAATTCTCCTTCTGATTTTAATCTCACTTGCTTAATTTTTGGGGACACTGATGCATTGGTTTTGCAAGCTGACTTCACTGAATGCATCTCCTTTGTATAATGCAATTTATACATTCTGGATACTGCAGGAGTAACTGACCTTGAAAAAGAGAACTAAGAGCTCTGAATTTTCTTAAATAATGTTTAATGATTAACTTTGTTATATGTAGAACAAAATGTGGAATGTACTGTTTGCATCAAATTAAGTCACAGAGGATGGTGCTGGGGCAGTCTGCAAGTGTCACCACACTTCTGGCACCAACAGTGCATGGCCACCCTAACCCACACGCCACTGGAATGTGGGAGAAAACCAGAGTTTGGAGTTGTGGAGAAAATATAGGAACTCCTGACAGGCAGCGGCAGGAATTGAAACCTGACCAGTCATCACTGTCACTGTAAAGCAATTGTGCTAACTGCTAGGGTTCTTTGCTATCCTAACATTCCCTCTTAAGTCCTCTTGTGCCTTACTCAAAGGCAGAGTGAAAGTCCCAAAGAGACTGGGAGGTCTGAAGACGATCCCCTGTTTGACTTGTGCATCCCAAGCAGTGAACATTGAACGAATAATATGAACATAAGTTGACAGAGAATGGTGGGTTATAGGGCATGTGCAGGCAGTGGGGATTCATTTGGGTTAGCATCATGGTCCAGCACAGACATCATGGGCCAAAAGGCCTGTTCCTGTGCTGTACCGTTTATGAGCAATACTGATGCATGATCTTTGATTGTTAGATGCCAATTCCTTTCCTCCCACAGTCTCTGTTTGCCCTTTAAGATCTTCCAGCAGTCTGTGAGTTGCTTCAGATTCCATTTCTGCAGCCTCTTCTTTATCCTGCTCTGTTTTGTGTTTGATTAAGCACATAAGCACCATAGCCAAATGGCCACATTTGCGCATACAAACACATGCACACAACCCACATGGGAGAGCAAGGAAAAGGACTCTGCACAATTTGCTCCTTCCTAATTAAGTAACCAGTCGTTCCCTCTCAAAGTCCTTGAACAAGTCATTGGCATTCAAAATACATACTCACCTCTCCTGTTCTGGTGCCTTCGGTCTGGATGGTGAATTGTTCGCACTGTGTCAGTATCACTGCTACACTCTGCTTCACCCTTCCCCTCTGCCTGACTCGACTACTTTTTTAAACAACTTCTACTATTGGTTCTGAGCACTGGACAGCAAAACCCTGCAATTTCAAGTCAGAGAAACCACAAATACTCTATGATTCTCATCAACACCACTTTTTGTTTTTATCTTGCAACCTCCCTGAATCACTCAAGCGTCACTTTCTGATCTTTAAACTCCAATAGAAGTTATTATTGAAAAAAGGTACATTCACCAGCAGCCAGCTGTATTCCCAAGAAAAGAGAGCGAGAGCGAGAGAGAGAGAGAGAGAGAGAGAGAGAGAGCGAGACAGAGAGCAAGAGAGAGAGAGAGAGAGAGAGAGAGAGAGACAGAGAGCGAGAGAGAGAGAGAGAGAGAGACAGAGAGCAAGAGAGAGAGAGACAGAGACAGAGAGCAAGAGAGAGAGAGAGACAGAGAGCGAGAGAGAGAGAGAGAGAGACAGAGAGCAAGAGAGAGAGAGAGAGAGCGAGAGCGAGAGCGAGAGAGAGAGAGAGAGAGAGAGAGAGAGAGAGAGAGAATGGTAAATTAAGAGACAGGGAGAAACACACATGCACAGGGGAGTGACAGGGACACAGGGGGCAATAGGCAGAGGCATGGAATCGGAAGAAAAAATGAAATGTGGATATCATACTGCCAGCAAGGTAGTAAGGACAGAAGTAATCATTTGCAAAGGATATAGAGATTTATCGGGTGTTCCTAACTGCAGCAGATTAAACATGTGGGCATCGTGGAATGCTGGATCTGGGAACTGTTTTGAAGCAAAGATATTTAGATGTCCACTTCCACAAATGACTGAAACTTTGTGTTCAAGTGGGAAAAAATAATCAACAAAAGGACTAATGGGCATACATGCAGGAGAATAGGGAAGATAACCAAGAGATCCATCCTATAGAGACTGCAAGATTGGCTAAAATTTAGAGTTGATCTTTTAATAAAGCTATTGCTGATGCTTGAGCAGTTTTATTACTGTAATCACAATTTTAGTTTCAGCTTACAATAGTGGAGCAGAAATTAATCAGCCCAGGGAGACAATTTCCTTGAATTTGTGCATGGTAAGGCTCCTAGATATTGATTATGATTAATTTTCTTGCACTATAATAACACAATGAGCATCCATACCTGTTCTATCTTCCTACCCCATGTGACAGCTAAAACAATTTCAATTTCATTCCACTTAGGAAAGCAGGCAGAAGTTAGAAGGGGATGTAATTAAATATATTCACATGGAACTGCTCATTACTTCACACCAATTGAGCAATTGAAAGACAATTATGTAAAAACTATGAGTGATTTAGAAGTTGCAGACAGGCTAAAATGTATTTATAATGTTCAGATATAAAGTACATCATCTTCAATATCATTTTGTGCTTGCTCAATCCTGTTGGGCTAATGGCTTTGCCATGAGGTGCACAATCACAATCTCTAACTCATCCGCTTTACAGCACTGTACCCATGTAGGGATCCTTTGATTTAATGCCATAACTTTGGGTGCAGTGAAAAAGGAAGGGAAGATTACAAGTATAGTTTCTGTCCTTTTTCCAAAACTGAATTCTTCTGCATGTGTGATGGGACAACAGTTAATTATGAATTAATTAGAGACACAGCATGGTAACAGACTCTTCTGGCCCAGTGAGCATGTGCTGCCCAATTACATCCATGTTACCTATTAACCTACTAGCTTGTAAGTGTCTGGAATGTGGGAGATATCCACCCGGTTACACGGAGAACTTTCAAGCTTCTTACAGACATAGGTGGAATTTGATACCAGGTCTCAGGTACAGTTAAACCATTATGCTAACCAGTTAATGAAACAGCACAAAGCCATTGTTGAATTCTTGCAGCATCCAGACTAAACCCAGGTCAAATAAGGGTTACTTTCCTGCGAACTGTTCTTAAGCTGATTTCTCTGTAAGACCAACACATTCATTTTCTGACACATTCACTCTACTCACACCACCAATGCTTCGATTCTTTCATTAAATGGAGGGGGGAGTGCAGATTTGGGAGGCTAACATTTCTTACTCCTCCACCACCTGCCAAAATATCCTAACTCATGCACTCCCTCCCCTGTACCCCCTTACATTAGGAGATCAACACAAACGACAGTTCCCCACACTCATATATAATCATTATTAACTACCCATAATGAAATTAATATATTCTACATCCAGATGTTAAAACCATCAAATATTTACTATAATCTTGAAAAATTATTTAAAATGTATGAGAGATTTTGCAAAAAGTTAGATTTCCTTTCATCAGGTGATCCATAAGCCAGAAAGCCCCTGTACAGACTGACTTGGGAAGCCAGGCCAGCTCCAGGATGGAGAAAGACCAAACACGAGGAAATCTGCAGATGCTGGAAATTCAAACAACAACACACTCAAAATGCTGGTAAAACACAGCAGACCAGGCAGCGTCTATAGGAGAAGCGCTGTTGACGTTTTGGGCCGAGACCCTTCATCAGGACTGAAAGAAAAGATAGTAAGAGATAGTAAGGGGAGAGGGAAATGCAAAATGATAGGAGAAGACCGGAGGGGGTGGGATGAAGCTAAGAGCTGGAAAGGTGATTGGCGAAAGTGATACAGAGCTGGAGAAGGGAAAGGATCATGGGACGGGAGGCCTCGGGAGAAAGAAAGGTGGGGGGGCACACCAGAGAGAGATGGAGAACAGACAGACAACTAAATGTGTCAGGGATGGGGTAAGAAGGGGAGGAGGGGCATTAACGGATGTTAGAGAAGTCAATGTTCATGCCATCAGGTTGGAGGCTGCCCAGCCGGTATATAAGGTGTTGTTCCTCCAACCTGAGTTTGGATTCATTTTGACAGTAGTGGAGGCCATGGATAGACATATCAGAATGGGAATGGGATGTGGAATTAAAATGTGTGGCTACTGCGAGATCCTGCTTTCTCTGGCGGACCGAGCTTAGGTGTTCAGCGAAACGGTCTCCCAGTCTGCATCAGGACTCGCCAATATATAAAAGGCCACACCGGGAGCACGGGACGCAGTATACCACACCAGCTGACTCACAGGTGAAGTGTCGCCTCACCTGGAAGGACTGTCTGGGGCCTGAATGGTGGTGAGGGAGGAGGTGTAAGGGCAGATGTTGCACTTGTTCCATTTACAAGGATAAGTGCCAGGAGGGAGATCGGTGGGAAGGGATGGGGGGGACGAGTGGACAAGGGAGTGTCAGCATCATGAGGAAGATGATGAGTTCAGCATCATGGCATACGCGGAACTCGCTGAGGTGTGGGCAAAGGGGGACAAAGGTGAGGCCCTTACTGAGGACAGAGCGCTCTGCCTCAGAAAGTTGAAGGTCATGGGAATGGTAAAGACCCAGCACGGATGAGAGATGGGATCAGAGGGGGAGGGAGACTGGTAGTGTCGGTGGAGAGGAAAGGGTCAGGGTGAGAGGAAGATGGAGCCTCTGAGGCCCAGGAGCTGACGATGGGATCTGAGGGAGAGGGGATTGCAGAGTGGTAGTGGGGGAAGGTGAGACGGGAGTCACAATCGCAGCATGTGAAGACCCGGCCTGGAGTTCAAGGCTGGAGTTGCAGTTGGTGGTTGCGCAATAGCTTTGAAGTTGGCCATGGTCATGGGAACCCACGTTGATGGTGCTGGAGTCCGGATTTTCAATATGCCCTGGGGATATATCTCTGGAGACGGCCTATCTACTATAAGCCTACAAACTCTCACAGCTACCTGGACTATTCCTCTTCCCACTCTGTCTCTAGCAAAAATGCTATCCCCTTCTCACAATTCCTCCGTCTCCGCCGCATCTGCTCTCAGGATAAGGCTTTTCATTCCAGGACGAAGGAGATGTCTTCCTTTTTTAAACAAAGGGGCTTCCCTTCGTCCACCATCAACTCTGCTCTCAAACGCATCTCTCCCATTTCCCGCACATCTGCCCTCACCCCATCCGCCCGCCACCCCACTAGGGATAGGGTTCCCCTTGTCCTTACCTACCACCCCACCAGCCTCCAGGTCCAACGTATAATTCTCCGTAACTTCCGCCACCTCCAATGGGATCCCACTACCATCCCTCCCCCCCTTTCTGCTTTTCGCAGGGATCGCTCCCTACGCGACTCCCTTGTCCACTCGTCCCCCCCATCCCTTCCCACTGATCTCCCTCCTGACTCTTATCCTTGTAAGCGGAACAAATGCTACACCTGCCCTTACACTTCCTCCCTCACCACCATTCAGGGCCCCAGACAGTCCTTCTAGATGAGGCGACACTTCACCTGTGAGTCGGCTGGTGCGGTATACTGTGTCCGGTGCTCCCGGTGTGGCCTTTTATATATCGGTGAGACCCAACGCAGACTGGGAGACTGTTTCGCCGAACACCTACGCTCAGTCTGTCAGAAAAAGCAGCATCTCCCAGTGGCCACACATTTTAATTCCACGTCCCATTCCCATTCTGATATGTCTATCCATGGCCTCCTCTACTGTCAAGATGAAGGCACACTCAGGTTGGAGGAACAACATCTTATATACCGGCTGGGTAGCCTCCAACCTGATGGCATGAACATTGACTTCTCTAACATCCGTTAATGCTCCTCTTCCCCTTCTTACCCCATCCCTGACATATTTAGTTGTTTGCCTGTACTCCATCTTCCTCTGGGGTTCCCCCCCACCCTTTCTTTCTCCCTTGGCCTCCCGTCCCATGATCCTTTCCCTTCTCCAGCTCTGTATCACTTTCGCCAATCACCTTTCCAGCTCTTAGCTTCATCCCCCCCCTTCCGGTCTTCTCCTATCATTTCACATTTCCCCTCCCCCCACTACTTTCAAATCTCTTACTATCTTTCCTATCAGTTAGTCCTGATGAAGGGTCTTGGTCCGAACCGTCGACAGTGCTTCTCCTATAGATGCTGCCTGGCCTGCTGTGTTCCACCAGCATTTTGTGTGTGTTGTTGGAGATAGACCAGCTGATTTTAATGACCACTCAGTGGTCTGAAAGCAATGTCTTGTCCATTCACTTCGTCACTTTAGTTTGGGCCTCTAGCAACTAACTCTCTGTGTGGAGCTTGCAGACCTATCTGCTACAGAGAGCATCCATTTCAATATTGCACCTCTGGACATGTTAACTAACATTCGATTTCAACTGTGAACCAAAGATAACAAAGCTTGCTAGAATAGGCTGCTCTGACTGCACTAGCCTGGAAGGGGCCACCCAAACAACACAAGCCTTTATCAAGTGAAACCAAATTAATTCTGTGTTGCCAGAGCATGAATTACAAAAGGTTAGCAGGCAGGTGCAACAAGTAGCTTTAAAGGCAAATGGTATATGCGTCTTTATTGCAAAGGGGTTGGAGTTTAAGAATAGGGAGGTTTTACTTAAATTATAGAGAGTGTTGGTGAAGTCATACCTGGAATACCATGCAGGGATTATGTCCTAGAAGAAAGGATATAGTCACATTAGAGAGAGTGCAAAGGAGATCACTAGACTAATTCCTTGAATGAGAGCAGAAGCTGGACAGATTGGGTCTGCATTCCTCAGATATTAGAAGAATCAGGTGAACATAGGACCAGAATAACACCATAATACAGGCCCTTTGGCCCATGACGATATAACCTACTCCAAGGTCAGTCTAATCCTACACACAGTAGCTCTGATTTTTTCTATATCCATGCGCCTATCTAAGTTTCTTTAATGCACCCCAATGTATCTGCTTCCACCACCATCCCTGGCAGCCACTCCTCTCTGTGGAAGAACCTTACTTCTACCATCCTCCCCTAATCTATCCTGCAATCGCCTCAAGCACGTTAGACCTTTGGTCACCATTGATTTCATCAGTTGTTTTATGACACTTTTCTGCCTGGATTCCTTCTTGTATTTATGACAATATTTTGACAGCCCATGTTTCAAGCTTGTTTCAAACTGCTGTCATCCAGAACAACACACAAAATGCTGGAGGAACTCAGCAGGTCAGGCAGCATCGATGGAGAGGAATAAACAATCAGCCTGTTGAAATCCATGGCCTGAAATATCGACTGCTTATTCCCCTCTACTGCTTCTGACCTGTTGAGTTTCTCCAGCATTTTGTGTGTTGCTCCAGATTTCCAGCAGCTGCAAAACCTCAAACAGTATTTCTGATGTCATAGACGGAGTCCACTTCAAAAAATTCTTGCTTACCCTTGAACCTCAGCAGTACTAATTCCTATACAGTACTTCCTTTAAACTTACTGAAAGTTTATTATTCTATTGTGTAATATTTAAAATAAATGAATTGGAAGTCCATCAAAATATTAATAAAATAACATCTTAAGGTCTGAAAAAGCTGCTGGTCCTGCACCATCAGAGAAGTCTTGGAAAATGCCAGAATAATGGGGTTTTATTCTACATAATGACCTGCAGGTACTAGAAAACTTGGAAATCTCACTAAAAATAAGTGGGAATCTGTGAGGAGGACAAAACTGGTTAATGGAGAAAAATTGATCTGTTAAATAAATGCAGAGAGAAGTTGAAAAATAGAGTATCATGTGTGAAAATATGATGTTTGTTCATTTGAATTGAATTGAATTGAATTGACTTTATTCCTTGGATCCTTCACATATATGAGGAGTAAAAATCTTTAAGTTACATTCCGTCTGAAGATGCAAATTATAGTAATTAATAATAAATAGTATGTACAGTAAGATATACATCAGAATGGTCAATATAGCTTAGAAATATCATTGTGTCAGTGTGAATTAATCAGTCTGATAGCCTTGGCAGCAGTTCAGAGAAGGACCAGCAGGAGGGTTGAAAGTTTGTATGAGTATCCCTGGTACCAATGGTCAAAGGGGTCGTAACTCTAATCACTGGTGTTTAGAGTACTGAAGAGATAGTAGTAGAGGCCAGTCTGGTAGCCACATATTCGGATGCAGTGTGGGCACGAGTAAGTAGTGACTGTGGTTAGTGGTTGGCTCATTTGGTTGTTCAGATTCTCCTTCTGAAGCTGCCGTTTGTTCTTGATGGCACAGCAGAGGCCACTCTCATGTAGTGCAGCTCCCTCTTGAACGTATTTCCTCCAGGTGTATCTACTGACTTCCCAGTTTTTAGATGTAATGTTGAATTTCTTCAGCCTGATTTTGACGTTATCTGTGAAGTGTTTCCTTTGCTACCAGGGGCTCGCTGACTGGGAGTAAAGGGTCTGTTTGGGGAGATGTGTGTTCAGTATCTGAATGACATTACCTATCTATTGGGGTTGGTGTTGCTTTATCATGGTGAAGACACTGTTCATGTTGGCATCATCCAGTATGCTGGTGTTAGTGTGTCCATCCTTCCAGCTGATCCTCAAAACCTTTTGTAAGGCTCTTTGGTAGTATGTCCCAGAGCTTTCAGGTGTCTACTGATCCATGATTCAGCTCATGGACAACTGCTCTAGACCAAAGGTTTTATTTGGACTGCTTTCCTTAATTTGCATTGGTTCCACTAAAACTACTCAGGCAGTGGTTAGTTTCCAAGTTGATGTCTACATTTGAGGAGAAAATGCTACCAAGGTAGAGAAAGTGGTCTATATATTCAAGATGCTATCATCAATTTTTATGGAGAACTGGTTAGGCAGTGGCTGATACAGGACCTGTGTCTTTTTAAAATTCAAGAGAAGGTTCAAAGCTCTATATGCCTTGGCACATGCATTCAGGATATGTTGGAGGTCTTCCTCAGAACGTGCTGCTAAAGCATTGTAATCCACTCCATGATAGTAGTGGCAGTGACCTTATTCTTGGCTTTGAGGTTGAAGAGCCTGCTGTCCATTCTATACATGATTAATTCCTTGTGGCAGGTCTTGGTCAATGAGTTGAAGGATGGCAGTAATGAAGATAGCATATAAGGTGGACATAATGATACAGCCTTTTTGACTCCGGTCTTGACAGAGAAGGGTTCAGTGGTACTGTTGCTGACATGCCATCATGCAGTATCCTTGGCATTCATAAATAATTGTCAGGACAGCCATGCCTTGGTAGTCTGCACCAAAGAGATTGGCAATCTACTGTATCAAATGACTTCGTCAAATCTATGAAAGTCAAGTACAAGGGTTGACTTTGTTTACAGCATTTTTCCTGTAATTGGTGCAATTTGAAAATCATGTCTGTGATACCTCTAGATGGGTGGAAAGAAGAATGTGATTCAGGGACTGTTACTTCAGATGGTGAAAGGCGTCGGTTGACAAGGATATGTGCAAGCACTTTGCCTGTTGATGTCCCTGTTAACGCGCAATCAGCCTTGTCTCCCTTTTTGAATATGGTCACTATTTGAGCATCCCTGAACTCAGTTGTTCCTTTTCCTAGACCTTCAGGAGCAGGGCGTGTACATGGTGCAGGAATGCGGGTCTACCTTCCTTGAGGATCTGTGCTGGGATCCTGTCAGGACAAGTGGCTTTGTTGTTCCTGATGGCATCATGAACCTCTTTCATACTGGGAGGTTCCACTATGTCTTCACTTACAGGTCTCAGCAGAATTTGGTTAGTAACCCCTATTTCAGCAGCATTATCATAGTTAAGAAATTCTTGAAAGTATTCTTTCAAGATTGTTGATATATTTCTGATTCTTTCTCAAGTTCTACCCATCCTTTGAGGAGTGGGGTTTTAATCCACAGTTACCTGGACTTTGGTGCCACTGAAGAAGCCTCTCATGTCACCAGAATCTGCTGCTCTATGGATTTCCAGCTTTCTCAGCCTCTTCCTGCACTGGGCTCTGGAGTAAGTTTCTCTTTTGGCTTTGCTGCTGGTGCCATTCTGCCAGGCACAAAACCTGTTCCTCTTCTTGCAGATAAATTGTTCTATCTCCATGTTGTTATCATCAAACCAACCCTGATGCTTTCTGGACTTGTACCCAAAGATGTCTTCATAGGTATTGAAGATAGTGGATTCAAGTAGACCCCAGTGTTCACAGTATTCTTTGATATCATGTAGGGAAGAGGCAAAGAGCAGGTATAAAGGGAACCTTTTCCGGTTGGTTGCCGGTGACTGGCGGTGTTCCACAGGGGTTTGTGTTGGGACCAATTCTTTTTATGTTATATGTCGATGATTTAGATGATGGAATTGATGGCTTTATTGCAACATTTGCAGACAATATGAAGATAGGTGGAGGGGCAGGTAGTAGGCAGATTAGGAGAATGTGCAAAGAAATCGCAATTGGAATACAGTGTTGGGAAGAGTATGGTCATGCACTTTGGTAGAAGAAATGGAAGGAGAGAAAATACACAAAGCTGAGGCATGTAGGGCTTGGGAGTCCTTGTCTAAAGGTTACTTTGCAGGTTGAGTCTGTGGTGAGGAAGACAAATGCAAAGTTGGCATTCAGTTCAAGAGGACTAGGAGATAAATGCAAGGAGGTAATGTGAGACTTTATAAAACACTGGTGTAGAATCACTTGGAATATTGTGAGCAGTTTTGAGCCCCTTATTTTAGAAAGGATGTGCTTAAACTGAAGAGGGTTCACAGAGGTTCACAAAAATGATTCCAAGATTGACAGGGTTGTCATATGAAGAGTGTTTGATGGCTCTGGGCCTGTATTCACTAGAATTCAGAAGAATGACGGATGACTTCATTGAAATCTATCGAATAGTGAAATGTTTATGGTGTTATGGGGGGGGGGGGTTATATGGGAGGCAGGGTTTGAGGGTCGGCACAACATTGTGGACCGAAGGACCTGTAATGTGCTGTACTATTCCATGTTCTCTGTTTCCTATGGTGGGAGAGTCCAAGACGAGAGGACACTGCCTCAGAATAGAAGGGTGTCCTTTTAGAATGGAGATGAGGAAGAAGCTCTTTAGTCAAAGAGTGGTGAATCTATGGAAATGTTTGTAACTGGCAGCCGCGAAGGCCAAGTCACATATTTAAGGCAGACATCAATAGATTCTTGATTGGTCAGGGCATGGAAGGATACAGGGAGAAGGCAAGAGATTGGGGCTGAGAGAAAAATTGGATCAACCATGATGAAATGGCAGAGCAGAATCGATGGGCTGAATGGCCTAAATCTGTTCTTGTATCTAATGGTCTTAGTTTTCTGCAAACAGGCCTCAAGTTTGGGTGACAGTGTCAAGTAGACTCTAATGTTTGGTCTTCACCTGGTCTGCTCCTTATAAACCCTCCTCTTTTTCATGAGTCTGTTGGACACAATGTCATCCAGTATTCATCTGTGCCAATCGTGGTCCTTGTGATAATTAAAGTCCCAAGCTTAGATAATGACATAGAAAAATAAGATGCCACTGTTTTGATCAGGAGGTGCTGCCAAGATGCCTTGCACGTTTTTTTTTCTGATGGAAGAGAGTGTTATGATGATGAGATTGCTTCTCCAAGGATCATTACCTTATTGTGGTGGAGAGTTCCTGAGACCCTGAGAGCGATGCTGTCTGTGTCTGGGGTTTATCTCCTGGTGAGGTCAAGAGGGATATTCCAAGCAAAGAGCAATTCAACCAAGACTCAGTGGTGGAACTGGTGGAAAGTGATACACATCACAATGTCAGTGAAGGTGGAGTAAGGCTGCAACAATGAAGGTTCCCCAGTCATCTTGCATTCCAAGCCACTGGACCCTCACCCCAATCCATCAAGGATTGAAATTTCTGGAAGCCCCCGTTCATAAGCTGGCATACTGGGTAGTGGGTGTTTGATTCAGTCACAGGGCTCTTAGACTGAGGCAGAGAGAGCCCTTTGGCAGTTGCACCTCGGCTGAGCAGCCCTATTTAAGATCCACGAGGGTTCACGATATACAGTCAGAAACAAAAAAAACATGAGATTGGAAGGTGTGCACTTTGACGTATAGTGCAAGCAGTGGATGCTCCAGAGACTGACTATTTAAGACTAAGATCCACGAGGGAGAATTTCTTCTCTCAGAGGACTATGAGCTCGTGAAACTCCTTGGCACAAGGAACTGAGAGAAAGTCCTTGAGTGTATTCAAAGCCAGGATGGATGTCTAACCAGTGAAGGAATTAAGGGCAGTTAAGTAGACCAGAGGAATATTTATATCGAAAGGGTGAAGATGGGCTGAATGGCCTGCTTCTGCTCCTGGTTGACGTGGTCAAACTCCATTTTCATTCTTTTGCCATTAAACAGCCCTGCAACTGAACAGCACAGAGTTGGGCCCTTTCATGCTGAACACGATGCCTACCAACACTGATCTCGATTGCCTGCATGAGGCCCAGATCACTGACAGCTTTCCTACCAGAGAACCTGCCCAAATGCCTTTTAAATGTTGCAATTTGTACCCACCTTAACTACCTCCTGTGGTAGATCATTCCAAATACCCGCCACCTTCTGTGTCAAGATTCAAGTTTATTTATCATGTGTACATGGAAACATACAGTGAAATGTGTTGCTTGTGTTCACAACCGACCCAGCCCAGGGTGTGTCAGGGCAGTCTGCAAGTGTTGCCACACATTTCAGTGCCAACACAGCATGCCCATAATATTTGGCAGAACAAAACAGAGCACAACAGCAACAGCAAAACAAATCCCGTTCCTACTTCCCATTGACACATAAACACAGGACAGGCCTTCTTCAGCCTCCGGCCTTTAGCAAACTTGGGCTCACAGACATTAGGCCTCTAACTACCCCACCTCCAACCCTGTTTACAAGTTTGCTGACGACACCACAGTTGTGGGCCGTATCAAAGGTGGTGATGAACAGGAGGGAGATTGAAAATTTTGCTGAGTGGTGTAATAACAATCTCTCACTCAAAGTCAATAAGACCAAGGAACTGATTATAGACTTCAGGAGAGGGAAACCAGAGGCCCATGAGCCAGCATATAAATATAATTGTGAAGAAAGCACAGCAGTACTGCTACTTGCTCAGGAGCCTGTGGCGATTCAGCATGGCATCAAAAACCTTGGCATACTTATATAGATGTGTGCCAGTTGGCCACATTACTGCCCAGTATGGGAACACTAATGCCTTTTGAGTAGAAAATCCTATAAAATGTAGTGGATTCAGCCCAGTACATCACGGGGAAAACCCTTCATCTACACGAAATATTACCGTAGGAAAGCAGCATCCATTACTGAAGATCCTCACCACCCAGGCAATGCTGTTTCCTTGCTGCTGTCATCTGATAGAAGGTACAGGTGTCTCGGGACAGGTTCAAGAACAGTTACGACCGCTTGATCATCGGGCTCTTGAACTAAAGGGAATAACTACACTCTACTTTGGGTATTTCCACAACCAATGGTCTCACGTTAAGGACTCTTTATCTTGTTACTCTATGCTTGTATTTTTTATTGCTATTTATTTATGTTTGCAATTGCACAGTTTGTTGTCCATTGATCCTGTTTACAGTTACTGTTCTATAGATTTGCAAAGTATGCCTGCAGGGAAAAGAATCTCAGGGTTGTATGTGGTACCGTGAATGGACTCTGATAATAAATTTTACTTTGAACTTAGTTGCCTTTTGCACATTAGTAGTTTGTCTTGTTATTTTGTGTTTTTTTATTAATTATATTGTGTTCCTTTGTATTTACTGTGAATGCCTGCAAGAAAATGAGTCTCAGGGTAATATGTGATATACATATTTTGATAATAACTTGACTTTGAACTTTGAAATAACAGTGAGCTAACACTTGATTCAGAACAGATCAAAAGGTTATACCATTTGAAAGGACAATTTTGTTGTAATTTGTACCTAATGCAAAAATATCAGTATATGCTAACATTTTGAGTTCATCACTGTTTACAAAGGTACCATGTAGCAAGAGAAAATGTCTGCTACAAGCCTATGTCAACTGGGTTAGGAGCCCTTACCGACAGAGAAAGCTTGTCCAGGGAGCAAAAACGAGAATTAGACTGCAGACAACAGATGATGAATAAGACAGGGCAGAAACAAAATTGACACGACTCAGTTAACAGACTGCAGATTAAAGTAATTAGTCAGGAAGAGGAGAATCTAACTCAGTATGAACGAGAAAACAAAAAACACAACCAATAATGAGGAAGAAAGATCTTACACTTTGAAAGCATTATTCAACACCTCGGAATATCACATGCACTCAGTGGTCACTTTATTAGGTACACCTGTACAACTGCTCATTAATGCAAATATCTAATCAATGTGGCAGCAACTCAATGCATAATTGTTGTACATCAGAATGGGGAAGAAGTGCCTTTGACTGTGGAATGATTATTGGTACAAGACAGGATAGTTTGAGTCTCTCAGAAATTGCTGATCTCCTGGGAGTTTCACACAAAACAGTCTGTAAAGTTTACAAGAATGGTGCAAAAAACAATAAAAATGTCCTGTGAGTGGCAGTTCTGTGGAGAAAAACTAGTTCAAGCTGACAAGAAGGTGACAGTAACTCACGTAACCAACAGTGTAGAATTCCCGAATGCACAACACAACCTTGAATTAGGCAGACTCCAAAGGTAGAAGACCACAAATGTACTCTCAATGATCATTTCATTAAGTGGAAATATCTAATAAAGTGGCCACTGAGTATATTTTATAGTCATTAAAGCACTCACTGAAGAGTGGTTACTGTTGAGAAGCAAATCAGGGAATTAACCACACGTTCCTCCCACTGGTTCCCCTCCACACACATTTCCCTTTATTTTATGGTCCACTGTACTCACCTATTAGATTCCACCTTCTTCAGTTGACTGTCCCTTCCACTCATCAGCTCCCAATGTTTTATATCGTTCCCACACTCCCCCCTCCCTCACCCTCACCTGCTAGCACAAGTTCCATCGCTTCCCGCCACCTGTTCATGCTAGCCATCTTCTCTCCTTTCCAGTACACGTGAAGGGTTTTGACCTGAGACATTGACTGTCCATTTCCCTCCATGAATGCTACCTGACCTGCAGAGTTACTTAAGTTTTTGTGCAGATTTCCAGCATCTGCAGTCACTTCTGCCTCCTTCAGGAAATTTGTGTGCAAGATCTCAAATGGCCAAATGTTCAAATGGCCAAGTGTTCAAATGGCCCAGTGAGCAAGTTCAGTAGTTATCCCACCCCATGTAACTTACCCCACTGCATCTAAATGATTCTAAAGCTTTTGGTTTTCTTTCTTCCCCAGAATTCCCATTTCAGGTTCTGAAAAACTTATTGGAAAATCCCTCTACAATTCTGTGCTTTAAAATGCATTGTCCTTCTAATTTCAAGTTTGGAAATAACTTTTTCAATCGTCAGGAAGTGGTTAGTTCCCATTTTCCCCAAAATGGTCTGCATAAGTTATTTGACGTTAAAGATTAGCTACTGTTATTCCGTTTGATGTGCTTGCTGTCTCAAGTCTCTGAACCCTGTTCTGTTAGAATGCTTCCTGTAATTAAATGCTTCTCTCTAAAACACCTCAGTTCTGCCAGACTGTCACTCATTTTCAAAAAGCTCTTGGCTCACCATTAAATTTACTCCTACTTCCAATGCAATATAAAATTTGACCATAAGACCTAAGAGAAGAATTCTATCATGGCTGATTTATTATCCCTCTCAAACTCATCTCTTGCCTTTTCCCCCATACCCTTTAACACCCTGTCTAATTACAAACAAATCAACCTCTGCTTTAAATACACTCAATAACCTAGCCTTTACAACTCTCCGTGGCAATGAGTTCCACAGATTCAGCACCCTTTGGCTAAAGAAATTCCTCTTCATCTCTGTTCTAAAGCAACATCTTGTATTCTGAGGCTGTGCCCTCTGGTCCTAGACTTCCCCTCATGTGTAACATCTTCTCCACGTCCACTCAATAGGCCAATATTCAACTGTTTTCAATGAGATCCCCCCTCATTCATCTTTTCTTTGTGTTACGTACCCGTGACACGTGACAGCGGTACCCTTGTCACGTGACAGGTGTTGAAGTTATCCTGGACTTGAGGTTATGGTCTTGTGATGGTGGAGTGACATCATTTTCCCACCAGTAGAGGTCATGTGACAGGTTTGTTTTTACAGGGTATAAAAGGAGGACCCCTCCCTGTGAGGAGGGGCAGTTCGTGGGTGGATTTGCCATGTTGACTTCATTCCACTGCGTGATTTAATGTTACAACACAGTTTAGTTGAAGGATGAAGTTTTATCTAATGCCTAAAGTTTAAAAGGTCATTGCCAGCAGTTTCTTTATAATACTGCTAGTTGAGAATCAGTGGAGACTGAAGATCAGAGTTCGGGAGTTAAAAGATCAAGGAGAATCGATTTCAACGGTGAAACAGATTCGACCTTGTTTGATCCTCATTCAGAAGGAATTCGTTGACTGTGCTTGTGTTAATCCCTGTGAAATAGCACAGTTATTGGGAACAGTTCTGTAAAGGAAAGGTCAGTGCCTTTAAGCCATTTCATTTGTCCATCCCTGTAAAATTCTTCGTGGGAGAAGTTCGATTTGGAATCGCAATAACACAACATGAAAGAGAATTTAAATCGTCTGAAAAAGTTTCTCCCTTAAATGGACTGTGAGCATTTTGAACTTTTGCAACATCGCTTTAAGAACTGTTTAAGCTGCCGCACCACAGCTGATTTCCAGTTACGTTAGTGATTTGTTTACTTTTGGGGGGTTTGTTTTCAGTGTTTAATAAACATGTTGTTTGTTATAAAAACCCCTGCCTAACTCATATATTTATTGTTGCTTGAATCTGTAACATAAAAATGGGGGCTGCGTCCGGATTGGATCATTTGAGTTTAAATGCTTGTTAAATTTTGAATCAGTGTTTTGGAAAAGGGGAATATTTGATTCTTTTGTTTGATTGGCTTGTGAGTGTTATTCGGCAACAATGAATATTGATGAGTTTCTGGCTTCGCCAGACGCGGAGTTGTTAGCGAAGGCGAAAAAAACTGAGGTGTCTGGGATAGCTAGTAGATTGCAACTTAAAGGTAATTTGAAGACTACATCAAAGGCTGTAATATAGAGAAAAATCGCGTCACACTATGTGGATTTGGGTGATTTTGATGAATCAATTTTAGAGTCGTTTCCAATAAGTAATCTGGAGGTGCAGTTGCAAATTGAACAAATGAAGTTGGAGCGTTGTAGGTTAGAAGCTGATCAGAAACGAAGGGAACTTGAATATGCAATAACGGAATTAAGGTCTGGGAATCAGTCTTCTGGTTCTAGAAAACCTTTTGTTGCTAGTCATGAAATTAAATTGGTCCCACCATTTAGTGAAACAGAAGTGGGAAGATATTTCCAACATTTTGAGACGATTGTTCAGATTTCAGAGTGGCCGAAAGATAAATGGTCAGTGTTGTTACAGAGTGTAATTAAAGGCAAAGCACAACAAGTTTATACAGCTTTAACTGCTGCGCAAGCACTTGATTATGATATTGTGAAAAAGCATATTTTAAAATCATATGAATTGGTCCCAGAAGCATATAGAGAAAAATTCAGAAGTTTGAAGAAGTCTATGGAAAAGACTTATGTGGAATTTGCCTATGATAAAACTGTGTGTTTTGAGAGATGGGTTTCTTCTAAAAATGTAAATGAGGACTATGATACATTGAAAGAGCTGATTTTAATGGAGAAATTTAAAAGAAGCATCCTTGTTGAAGTAAGGACCTACTTAAATGAGAAGGATACTGATACATTGCAGGACTGTGCTAGATTAGCTGATGAGTATGTTTTAATCCATAAGAATAAATCTCCTCAGGGCAGAATTTTTAAGAGGAAAAATAACACGGAGACTCAAGGTAAATCAGAAAATAAATCAGAAGTTAATGAGAAAGGTAAGGAGGAAGGAAAACCTGTGAAGGAAAGACAGTTTGGTCTTATTTGTAACTATTGTAACCTGGCCATGTAATAGCTAACAGTTTCAGATTGAAAAAGAAAGAGAAGGAAGCAGTTCCAGATGCTTGTGTGCAACACACTGAAGCACCTGTAAAATTACAGGGTTTGATAAACACAAATGAGGTTTTGTTAGAGTCTGACCAAGTTAGAAAGGGATATGATCATTTTATAACTGTATTGAAGTTTAATGAAGAGTCTGATTCTGGTGAGCTAAATTACATAAGATGTGTTGGGAGTGATTTTATGCCTGTACATTTGCATAAAGTAAATTTAAAGTCAGGGTTAGTTACAGGATTTGTTAAAGTACGATTACAGCATAGCTTACCTGTGAAGGGTATTTCTTTATTGTTAGGTAATGACTTGGCAGGTGGACAAGTTTTTCCTGAAGTGCATTTGACAATGGAGTCAGAGGAACCAGAGATGAATTCTAACACAGATTCTTCCTGTGTTGTGACTAGAGCTATGGCTAAAAAGATTGATGTGCAGAATGAGGTTGTTAATCATGACTGTTCAACTCAGGATTCGAGTTTTGAGGATGTGTCAGAGACTTTCTTACCTTCGTTGTTTGAACAAGATTCTTGGAGTAAGTCTGACTATGAAGATTTATCTCTGTCTTGGAAGATGATAGCAGAGCAGAATAGAGACCCTGAGATTATAAAATTAAGAGAACAAGCTCTACTAGATAGTGAAATTGAGAAGGCGCCAGTAGGATATTATTTGGAAAAAGGAGTGTTGATGAGGAAGTGGAGATCACCTGTGATTCCTGCAAGTGAGGAATGGAATATTGTTTACCAGGTAGTTGTCCCTAAAGTTTATCGAAATGAGATTTTGACTTTAGCTCATAGTGTGCCTTTAGGTGGACATCAAGGGGTAAGGAAAACTGTGGACAAGATTTTAAAACATTTTTACTGGCCTGGTCTAAGAAAAGATGTGGCGATGTTTTGTAAAACGTGCCATACTTGTCAAATTGGGGGTAAACCAAATCAAGTTACACCAGTGGCTCCATTACAACCTATTCCAGCATTTGGTGAACCATTTTCTAAAGTTATTGTAGATTGTGTCGGTCCATTACCAAAGACAAAAACTGGTTATCAGTACTTGTTGACTATCATGTGTACTTCGTCTAAGTTTCCAGAGGCAGTACCACTTAGGAATATAACAGCTAAAACTGTGACAAAGACCCTTATAAAATTCTTTACTTATTTTGGATTACCTAGGGAAATACAAACTGATCAAGGCAGTAATTTTATGTCTGGATTGTTTCAACAGATAGTTTATAAATTGGGAGCTAAGCAAATCACTTCGTCTGCATACCATCCAGAGTCGCAAGGTGCCTTGGAGAGGTTTCATTCTACCCTCAAGAATATGATTAGGACATATTGTGTGGAAAATGAAAGTGATTGGGATGAGGGTATAACCTTACTTTTATTTGCAGTAAGGGAATCGGTACAAGAATCTTTCGGTTTTAGTCCATTTGAACTTGTATTTGGGCATAGAGTTAGAGGACCCTTAGCTTTATTAAAAGAACAGTGGATTAGTAAGGAAATACACACTAATTTGTTGGACTATGTTTTGAAATTTAAGGACAGGTTACATAAAGCTTGTAGCTTAGCCAAGGAAAATTTAAAATTGGCTCAGAAGAAAATGAAAACTTGGTATGATAAAGGATGAGGATGTTTAAGCCTGGAGATAAGGTGTTCTTTTCCCAGTGCAAACGAATCCTTCACAAGCTAGATTTCATGGTCCTTACGAAATTGTGTCTAAAATCAATGATGTAGATTACGTGATAAAAACTCTAGATCATAGAAGGTCAACACAACTTTGCCATATAAATATGATAAAACCATATTTTGAGAAACAATCTGATACTGTGACTGTTGTGGTTAGTGAGAATGAGTTTGGTTTAACTAGGAACATGATAGATGATTCATCTGAATTTCATTCTAAATCCAACATTGTTTCTATTAGGTTACCAAATGCAACCATTCTGGAAAATATTGATGAGAAACTAGCACATTTACAGCTAGAGCAGAAACAACAGATGAAGGAATTAATTTTTAAATATAAGGATTTGTTTCCAGATGTTCCAAGAAGGACTACTATAGCTTCACATGATGAAGATGTTGGAGATGCCAAACCTATTAAACAACACCCATATATGATGAACATAGAAAAATGTGAACTTGCTGAGAAAGAAATTAAATATATGTTAGAGAATAATATTATTAGACATTCTAACTCGAATTGGAGTTCACCAAGTGTTATGGTGCCAAAACCAGATGGTAGTATTAGGTTTTGTATGGACTATAGGAAGCTGAATGCTGTAATGAAAACAGATGCATATCCAATTCCTAGAGTACATGATTGTGTAGATAAAGTTGGAAAAGCAAAGTTAATTACAAAGATTGATTTATTGAAAGGGTAAGCCAGTAGATGTTGTATACCTAGATTTTCAGAAGGCATTCGATAAGGTGCCACATAGGAGATTGGTGAGTAAAATCAGAGCTCATGGCATTGGGGGCAGGGTTTCAACATGGATAGAAAACTGGTTGGCAGATAGAAAGCAAAGGGTAGCAGTGAATGGGTGTTTCTCAGACTGGCTGGAGGTGACTAGTGGGGTACCACAGGGCTCTGTATTGGGACCACAGCTCTTTACCATTTATGTCAATGATTTAGCTGAGGGCATTGAAAACTATACCAGCAAGTTTGCTGACGATACTAAACTGGGTGGCAGTGTGACATGCGAAGAGGATGTTAGGAGAATACAGGGAGACTTGGATAGGCTGAGTGAGTGGGCAGATACTTGGCAGATGTCATTCAATGTGAATAAATGTGAAGTTATCCACTTTGGAAGCAGGAACAAGAGGGCAGAGTATTGTCTGAACGGTGTCGAGTTAGGTAAGGGAGAAATGCAAAGAGACCTAGGAGTCCTAGTTCACCAGTCAATGAAGGTGAATGAGCAAGTGCAACAGGCAGTGAAGAGGGCAAATGGAATGTTGGCCTTTGTTACAAGGGGAATTGAATACAAGAGCAAGGATGTCCTTTTGCATTTGTACAGGGCCCTGGTGAGACCACACCTGGAATATTGTGTACAGTTTTGGTCTCCAGGTTTAAGGAAGGACATTCTGGCAAATGAGGAAGTGCAGCATAGATTCACTAGGTTGATTCCTGGGATGGCAGGGCTGTCTTATGCAGAGAGATTGGAGAGATTGGGCTTGTACACGCTGGAATTGAGGAGATTGAGAGGGGATCTGATTGAAACGTTTAAGATAATTAAAGGATTTGATAGGATTAAGGCAGGAAATATGTTCCAGATGTTGGGAGAGTCCAGTACCAGAGGGCATGGATTGAGAATAAGAGGTCAGTTATTTAAAACAGAGTTGAGGAAGAGCTTCTTCTCCCAGAGAGTTGTGGAGGTGTGGAATGCACTGCCTCGGAAGACAGTGGAGGCCAATTCTCTGGATGCTTTCAAGAAGGAGCTGGATAGATATCTGATGGATAGGGGAATCAAGGGATATGGGGACAAGGCAGGGACTGGGTATTGATAGTGAATGATCAGCCATGATCTCAGAATGGTGGTGCAGACTGGAGGGGCCGAATGGTCTACTTCTGCACCTATTGTCTATTGATATTGGTGTGTTCCATTAATGGACAGAGGTAGAGAGATTTCTGAATTTGTAACTCCATCTGAGCTATATGAATATAATGTTCTTCTATTTGGGATGAAGAATGCCCCAGGTACTTTCCAGAGGATGATTAACTCTGTGATTCAAGGATTGAAAGATACTGATGCTTATATTGATGATTTAGTGACAGGAAATGATACTTGGGAAGCACACATTATTGCGGTGGAGAAATTGTTTGAAAAGCTTTCAAAAGCTAACTTAACTATTAATTTAGCTAAGAGTGAATTTGGACATGCCACTGTGACTTACCTTGGTTATGTTGTGGGTCAAGGTAAGGTAGCTCCTGTTCAGGCAAAAGTTCGGGCAATTTTAGAGATTGCCAGTCCAACGGGGATAAAAACTCTCAGAAGATTCTTGGGAATGGTAGGATATTATCAAAAATTTTGTAAGAATTTTGCTAATGTTGCCCTTCCATTAACTAACCTTTTGCAGAAGAATGTGAAGTTTGTGTGGACAGTGCCTTGTCAAGAAGCATTTGAAAAATTGAAAACAATGATATGTCAACAACTTGTGCTTAAGGCACCTGACTTTGAAAAACCTTCTTCATTAGCTGTAGATGTTAGTGATGAGGCTGCAGGAGCAGTATTAATGCAAAGGAATGAGGGTGATGAGGTTGATCATCCAGTAGCTTAAGTTTCTAAGAAATTTAATAAGCATCAAAGAAACTATTCGACAATAGAGAAGGAATTGTTATCTCTTGTTTTAGCCTTAGGATATTTTGAGGTATATGTTGGTACAACTCAAAAACCACTTATTGTTTACACTGATCATAATGCGTTAGTATTTCTGAGTAAGATGAAAAACAAGAACAGAAGATTATTAATGTGGAGTTTGATGTTACAAGAGTACAATATTGTGATAACTCATATTAAAGGTAAGGATAATGTGGTTGTTGATAGTCTATCTCGATGTTGAATTTTTTTTATGGAGTGCTTTTTTTTACAATTGTAACACTCCTACTGTATTGTGAGTTGTAAGATGTTATATGATGGTATTGTATATTGTGTATGTTATAAAATTTATATATTTGTTTTTCTTGTAAATAACTGTTAAAATTTTTTGTTCTTGACAGACCAAAAATGTTTTTTTTGGAGGGAGGTGTTACGTACCCATGACACGTGACAGTGGTACCCTTGTCACATGACCGGTGTTGAAGTTATACTGGACTTGAGGTTATGGTCTTGTGATGGTGGAGTGACATCATTTTCCCGCCAGTAGAGGTCATGTGACAGGTTTTTTTTACAGGGTATAAAAGGAGGACCCCTCCCTGTGAGGAGGGGCAGTTCGTGGGTGGATTTGCCATGTTGACTTCATTCCACTGCGTGATTTAATGTTACAACACAGTTTAGTTGAAGGATGAAGTTTTATTTAATGCCTAAAGTTTAAAGGTCATTGCCAGCAGTTTCTTTATAATACTGCTAGTTGAGAATCAGTGAAGAGTGAGGATCGGAGTTCGGGAGTTAAAAGATTGAGGAGAATCGATTTTGATGGCGAAACAGGTTCGACCTTGCTTGATCCTCATTCGGAAGGAATTCGTTGATTGTGCTCATGTTAATCCCTGTGAAATAGCAGAAAGGATTGGGAACAGTTTTGTAAAGGAAAGGTCAGTGCCTTTAAGCCATTTCATTTGTCCATCCCTGTAAAATTCTTCGTGGGAGAAGTTCGATTTGGAATCGCAATAACATGACGTGAAAGAGAATTTAAATCGTCTTAAAAAGTCTCTCCCTTAAATGGACTGTGAGCATTTTGAACTTTTGCAACATCGCTTTAAGAACTGTTTAAGCTTCATTGCTTTAAGAACTGTTTAAGCTGCCGCACCGCAGCTGATTTCCGGTTACTTTAGTGATTTGTTTACTTTTGGGGGGTTTGTTTTCAGTTTTTTTTAAACGTGTTATTTGTTATAAATATATTTATTGTTGCTTGAATCTGTAACATTTGTAATTCATTTTTATTGAAGTTCATCATCAAACATTCCAATAAAATGTATTTCAGATATTGTACATATATATCATATAGCCATATCTCCACATAATTATTTATCTGAGGTATACACTTGTAGAAAAGAGAGGAAAGAAAGAACAAGCAAAAGGAGAAAACTATGTACAAGTAGGGAGTAATCTTTTTTTAACAACATATTCGTTGATTTGTGAGGATAAAATCAGGTCTATGAGGTGTTATGTAGTTAAACCAATTTTCCCAATATGAATCAAATTGTTCCAACTTATGATTAACAGATGCTGTTACCTTCTCCATTTTGTATGTCCATTGTAATTTCCATCCATGCATTTAAGGTTGGGCTCTCCTGTGATAACCATTTCCTGTCAAGAGTCTTTTTACCAGCCACCAGTAGTATATTCATTAAATATTTATCTCTTTTCAACCATTCTTGAGGTATATATCCAAAATATAAGGTCTTACTTTCTAAGGGTATTTCACATTTAAAGATGTCTTGTATAGGCATCCGTTAGTCTTGTGAGACCATGGATTTGCGCCTTGGAATGTTTCCAGGACGCAGGCCTGGGCAGGGTTGTATGGGAGACCGGCAGTTGCCCAAGCTGCAGGCCTTCCCCTCTCCACGCCACCGATGTTGTCCAAGGGAAGGGCACTAGGACTCAAGCAGCTTGGCACTGGTGTCATCACAGAGCAATGTGTTGTTAAGTGCCTTGCTCAAGGACACAAACACGCTGCCTTAGCTGAGGCTCAAACCAGTGACCTTCAGATTACTAGTCCAATGCCTTATCCACTAGGCCACGCGCCAACACAGATGTCTCGTAGGGCATTGTGTATCCCACTTCAATAGTCTTTGATAACGGGACATTCCCAGAAAATATGATAATGGTTTGCATTTTGATTTCCACAATTTCTCCAGCAAACAGGGAGGTTACTATCATAATGGGATTTCTGAGAGGGTGTAATAAAATATCTTATCAACTTTTTCCATCAGAACTCCCCCCATTTCTGTCAACTGGTACACTTCCATTGATACCTCCATTCTTCCTCAGATATAATTATCCCTCCTTCATTCTCCCATTTTGTTTTAATGTATGAAGCCGAACGTGTTTTAAGATTTGACAAACCCTTATACACGACTGAAATTATTCTACTACCGTTATCTGAATATATGCTTTTCTAAGTAGCTCTATCAAACATGTACTTGCCTTGGTTACATTTTTTTAAGCGTCTTATTAACATATTGTTGCATCTGTAAAGGCTGATAAAAGTCTTGTTTTTCTAATAAGTGTTTCTCTTCAAGCATTTCAAAACTGAACAGTGTTCGTTCTTTCATTATATTGCAAAGAACTGTTATTCCTTTACCTGCCCAGTCCTTAAATCTAGCATCAGTTTATTTGGCGTAAAATCCGAGTCATATGCACACCATTTAAGAATTGCAATATCTCCCTCTAGTTTATATTCTTTTATAATAGATTTCCATATTTTAAGAGTCCATTTCACCCATGGTTTATCAATAATATTTATGTACCTTTGCAGGTTGTTATCAGCCAAAATTACTTGTATGGGGATGGGAACTACCCGCTCCTCAATGTTTTTCCATCGAGCGTCATATGATGGGTTGCACCAACATATCACAGGTCTCAACTGTGCTGCAAAAATAATAATCTCTAAGAGAAGGTAGGCCCCATCCCCCCTTTTCCTTGGCTAATTGCGAAGTTTTAAGACAAACTATAGGCCTTTTGCCTTGCCATATATATCTTGATAACATTTTATTCCATTCATTGAATTGATTTTGATTAATCTCTATTGGCAGGGTCTGAAAGAGATATAACAGTCTGGGCAGTATATTCATTTTAATAGACTCAATCCTTGAACTGAGACTAAAAAAAGGAATCAGGCTCCATCTTGCCACATCTTCCTTATTTTTTTTATATAAAGGCTGATAATTACATTCTGATAATTTTGCCAAATCTTTTGGCATAATGATGCCCAAATATTTGAAAGACTCTGTGTGCTATGCCCAGGAATATCTACTTTCAATTTCTCTTGGTGGGCTATAGTTATATGAAAGTAATTGGGTTTTATCTATGTTGATCTTGTATTCTGATAATTGACCATATTGTTCAAAGGATTGCATCAATTTAGGTAAAGAGTATGTTGGTTGCCCTAGATAGATCAAAATGTCATCTGCATAACAGGCCAATTTATGTTCTGTCCCTTTAATAGTAATTCTCCTGATATCATTTTGTCTGATGTATTGAGCTAATGGTTCCAGATATAATGCAAAGAGTAGTGGTGACCATGCACAACCCTGTCTCGTGCCCCTCTCTAGGGTAAAACTATTTGATAAATCTCCATTGATTTTAATCCTAACAGTAGAGTTGTCATATAGTGCCTGTATAGTTTTATTAATTGTGTCATGGAAACAAAATCTGTGTAAAACTCTAAAGAAAATTCCAATTAACCAAATCAAATGCCTTTTCAGCGTCCACGCTTATCACTATTGCTTTGATTTTATTTTTTTGTCTATTATCCATAATGTGAAATGTCCTTCGTATATTGTCGAGTTTGGGGTTGTCGTATAAAACCTGTCTGATCATATGGGTAGAAACTCCTCTAATCGTTTGGCCATGATGGAGGTAAATAACCTATAATCTACATTAAGAACGGATATTGGTCTAAATGACCCACATTCCAATTTATCCTTGCCTTCTCTTGGTATAGCTGAGATTATCGCTTCCTTCCAACTGGGTGGCATTTGTGCCTTTTTTAGAGCCCAGTTCAGTGTGGGGAGTAAGACAGGAATTAACTTATTAATAAGTTCTTTGTCCCACTCTGCTGTATACCCATCTGATCCTGGTGACTTGCTTAATTTAAGCCTACTAATTGCAGTTTTTAGTACAGCTTCAGTTATATCAGCAGTCATCGTTCTATTTTGTTCTTCGCTTAAAGTGGGTAACTCTAGAGAATTCAGGAAGGTGTCAATTTGGGTTATGCATCCCTCTGGAACTTTGGAATATAGAGTTTTGTAAAACACTTCAAAAGCTTCTTGAATTTCACTTAGCTTATTTTTTTTTTATCATTTTTGTTCTTGGATCCCTAATTCTATGAATTGTATTTTCTGCTGTCTTTCTTTGTTTCCACGCCAGTATTTTCATAGACATAGATCCATTTTCATAATGTCTCTGTTTCAGAAACATTAATTTTTTCCTGATTTCTTGCATAGCCAAACTATTAATTTAATTCCTAATTTTTAAAATTTCCTCTAATATATCCTGTGCCAAATTCAATTTGTGTTTTTTTCTTCTAGTTCCTTCAGCCTATTTTGTAATTCCTCTAATGTTTTATTCCTTTTTTTTTCTTTTATGAAGATATCGCTCTAATTTTCCCTCTTAAGACAGCCTTCAAAGTATCCCATAGAATGGGAGGTGAAACCTTTGCGTTATCATTGAATTCTAAGTAAAGATCAATTTCTTTTTTAATTTGTTCCTTAAAGTAGGGATCATTGAGTAGACTTGAATTTAGTTTCCAAATAGTGTTCTTTGGTTGTAGGTCAAAATCAACAGATAAACATATAGGTGCATGGTCACTTACATCTATTGTCCCAATTCCACAGGTGTTTATTTTGTCTTTGTCTTTTCCAAATGTTGTGAAATAGTCTATTCTTGTATGTACAGAATGGGGGGGCAGAATAATGAGCGTAATCCCTTCTGTCAGTGAAAAGGTCCCTCCATGTATCAATTAGACCAACATTCTCAAAAAGTGCATTAACTTTCTTAGGTAAGGATTTTGTTTCATAGGTTTTTCTACTGGAAGAGTCTAACTTTGGTTGTAATTGTAAATTTAAGTCTTCCCCACAGATCAGGAGACCTTCTATTTCCGTTACCATAATATTAGTAATTACTACATGGGCTTGTTCTTTTCTCATTCTGGATAGAATTTTACTGCATTTGATTGGATTTAACAGCCCATTGACATAAAAAGAAATTAACTTTACTTTATCCTTAGCCATAGGTATTTATCTGTCAATATATCATTGAAATTAGCAGAATAAAACTTAGTCAATCTACTCCCTGAACAAATAAGAACCAAGAAATGCGAATAATAAAAAAAGGCATCAAAGGTGTGATTCCAAGGCTGAGGTTTCTAGTAGATGACCTTGGGTTGAGCTGGAGGAAATGTCTATCCACGGGGGATAGCCTCTCTTACCTGTGAGTTGAGGGCCCCCACTGGAGTACCCATAAAAGTAAGTGAACAAATCTATGTCCATTACACAGAAAAGATTTCCCTGTGTATTCCTCCCATATATATATATATATATATATATATATATATATATATATATATATATATATATATATATATTCTCATTTAGGTGGGGAAAATGGAGCGAATGAAAGAATAAAATAAATTGAGTATATAAAATCCACTTTACAATATGTATTTCTTGAGATAGGTAAATCACCATCTATTTTTGCTTCCATTTAGCTTATCAACACTTTTAAATTTAGCCAAACCTTATGGCTCTTCTGGAAGGGGTGAGGGCTGACTTTGGAAAACTCACAGTCTCCTCCTGATATATTTCTCTCGCCCTCCTCCCATCCCCTGCTTTCTCAATTCTCTCACTATTTCCCAAGCAGAGCGGGATAACTGCTCAGCCAGGTTTTCCCTCGGTTTGATCACGCTAATGGGCAACCCTCTGGCCTTCATGTCTGTAGTCGCCTCTTACACTGTCTGAGAAAAGTTATGCCCTATCTTCATAAAACACTCGCAGTTTAGCAGGGTACGGAGTCTGGAATCTAATCTTTCCCAGTTTTAATATTCGCTTTACTTCAGTGTATTCTTTACGTTTCTGCAGGACCGCCAGGGGGCAATCTTGATCGAAATATATTAGTTTCCCGTTCAAAAACACCCTCTTCTTTCCCCAGGCCTTTTGTAGAATCTCCACCTTGGTATTGTATCAAAGGAATCTAATTACTATTGAGCGTGGCTTATCTTCTCTGTCTCCAGTAGGCCTCAGGACGAGCGCACAAGGTGCCCTCTCAATTTCAAGCTCCATAGTCGAGGGAATCTCCAGCACGTCCCGCAGCAACTTTCCTACAAACTCCATCACAGACAAACCCTCTGCTCCTTTGGGAACATTGTATATCCTGATATTTTTCTGTCGTGATCTTCCCTCCTGGTCAAGCAGTTTACTTTCTTGTTGATTTAATACTTTTATCGTCCTACTTAGTATCCGTTCCATATTTTGAATGTGATCTTCCACCTTCTCAATTCGTGTCTCTGCCTCTGCTATTGTTTGATTGACATTGGTGAGCTCTGACATGATATCATTTAGTTGCTGTTTTATATCTTTTTGAAATCCCCGTATCTCTTCCAGATTTTTTATTATATTTGCCACTTTGCCTGAACGAGGCCCATCGTCAGCCTCGTTACCACGCATTCGGGTAGGAGAGCCGCTCATTGCACCCCTCTCGTCTACAGACTCCGCAGTGATACTTTTTTTATCTCCATTCTTTTTCCCCATTCTTTCCCCCTTATCAATTCAGATATTTTCTTATATTTGATGGATTAACGGGGTAAAAATGTATTTTTCTGGAGGAGCCATTGATTTAAGCTGCCATTCTGGATGATGACATCACTGGACCCCCTCCCCACCCCATTCATCTAAACTCTAGGGCCATCAAACCCTCCTCATTTGTTAACCTTTTCATTTCCGGGGACCATTCTGGTGAATCTCCTCTCCAATGCCAGCACATCCTTTCTTGGATAAGGCATCCAAAACTGCTCACAATACTCCAAATGTGACACTTCATGCATTAAGAGAGGACATGACGCACTCTTCAGACTTTGTGCCTCTGTTCGTCAGTCTCCCTGTGGAGCCTGGGATAAACTTGGTTTGCTTGGACCACTGTGCAATATCACAACACTGACCACTGATCTTGGAGCAAGATGATGGGTTGGGAGGCCAGAGTAGAGCTGAGAAGGAAGGATGTGTATGAGGTATAAAGAGATTCGGACAAAGCATGAGAAGTGGTGGGGATGCAGCATGAAGCAGAGCAAGGGGGCAAGGAGGGGTGGCATGACAATAGGCAGAGGAGGATGGGAGAGAAGTGGTGGGGAAAAGGTGAGAAGGGTAGGAGAGGGATGGGAGAGGAGGGGCAGGGAAGGAAAAAAAGGATAAAGAGTGGGAAAGGGGAAAGAAGGGTGGGGTTATGGGAGTAGAAGGATTGTGTGAGAGGCATTGGGTAAGAGACAAAAAGTGAATTAACAGGGCCAATGGGGCAAGAGGAGTGGGGAAGTATCAAGAATGGGTAGAGTAACAGAGACTGAAAAATGGGGTGAGAAGGGGTAGGATAATGGGGGAAGAATTGGGATACTGTATTCAGTTACATGTCCAATCAAAGTCTTTCACTGCTATTTCTGCAGTCTTCATATATCAGGATTTTCCTTTGTTAATAATATCTCACATTTTCTGTAGACAAAACGCAATTAAGATCCTGCAATCGACAGTATGCAGCTCCCTCCTGCTCCCATACACACTTTATCAAATGCCTATTGCAATAATTCCTCCTGACAATGCTCGTCCCTCATTTACAAATTTACTTTTAACAGACCTTGGTAACAGCTAACACCTTATCATACTATCGATCCTATTTCTGGACAAGTATTTGGACATGCTCCATCAGGGTGTGCTATGCATTTCAACAAGCTACTCGTTCGATAAGCTGCCACTCTGCACTGCTACCCTAGGCTGGATAATGAGAGCAGGGCCCTGGGTGACTGGAGTCGACATCGCAAATTACTCTATTGTTACAGCGCTGACACAGATAGAGTGGAGCATTTCATTAAATTGTCTCAGCCATATTGCACTCCTGCTCCAGGCACTGCAACTCACAGAAATCACTGGAGAGTTCTTGACTACACGTTGATGATGACAGCCTCAAGTGACCAGTGGATTCTCATGAACCCTCGCCCATACGGAAAGCCACCCCCACTTCCTTCCTTTAATAATCTCTTCTCTTCCTTTGCTTCAAGTGTGCTGTCATAGAGCGCAGAAACAGGCCTTTCGGCCCATTGATTCCAGACAGATTATCAAGCATGTATTTACACTCATCCCAGCTTCTACTCCACCATCAGTTTTCTGAACGGTCTCTGCATCCTTGAAAACTAACTCGCTATTTTGCTCCCTTTTTGACTATGTATTTATTTAATACAGTATATTTAATACTATTATTGAAACTTATATCATTATTTTATGTATTGCAATGTACTGCTGCTGCAAAACAACAAAACTTTACAATACATGTCAGTGATTCTCATTCTTTATTGATCTCATTTTGTTCTAGCCCTGTTCTCCCACATGCTAGGAACAACCTACAGTGACAAATTAACCTACCAGCCCTTAAGCATGTGAGAGGAGACCCACAGAGTCACAGGGAGAATGTGCGAACTCCACACAGACAGAGGATTGAACCCAGGTCACCCGTGGAGTGAGGCAGTCCCTCTGAGAGCTGCACCTCAGTGCAGCCCAGACATTCAATTCATCAGCATCAACTCAAAACGGGTAGAGCAGACTGAACAAGGGACTTGGCCTCTCTCAATGTTCAAACTAGGTGCCAACTTTTTAAGCATGTTGGATTAGGGTCTATACTGCATTGTGGTTTCCTTGTCTATAGGCCTGTGTCTTGCCCGCAAAGATAAATCATAGATTGTCCTATTGTCCCTGTTGTCTCGCAGGCTATTCTTATCGTGATAATCCCCTTACTTTTCCCCTTTGAGCTCCTTGTCACAAGATGGCGGCCTATCTGTCTCCAATCAAAGGTAAAATTTCTCATCCTGTTCATCTTTTCCATGAACAAAAAACACTGCGGAACGTAAAGCACATTAAAATCTGCAGGTTTATCTCCATAGTGAGCAGTCTAAGGAAGGTGCTGCACAGTTTCGACCTAATGTGTGGAGTGAGCCCTTGCACCTAGGCCAGGAGTTTGCCCATGCCTGACCTAGGCCCACGATAGCTACTCATGGAAGCGGACATCAGAAACAGTGAGTGAGAATGCAGAAGTGCAGTCAGCATGCCGGTATTGGGATGAGACATAAAGTGGATCCCTGCAGGCCCACACTCCCAGCAAATGTACTCACTGAAGTCCAGTCGCTAGAAAAAGGTAGATTACCTCCGTCTGCATTTGAACCAGTGGGGTATGAGGAATTGCTACAAAGGAAATTGGCTCCAGGACACCGCTCCAGACTCGGCCATCCATCTCAAAGGCCAAACCTCCCAGTGGGTGGACAGAAATGCTGTCACCTCCAACAGGATCCACGGAGGAGGTCTGTATGACTACGTCAATAAGAATCAACGTGTGAACGCCTCGGCAGGAATGGCCACTGCTCACCGCAGATTGTGTTTGAAATGGTAACGTGCAGACCCTTCAACTTACTGAGGGAGTTCACTGCCATTGTGATTGTTGCTGTTTAAATGCAACCCCATCCCGTACCGATGCTGGGGAAGCATTGCAGGAGCTATGTGATGTCATCTGTGACATCAGAGCCATCCGCACCAATGGTTCCTTTATTGTTGCTGGTGACTTCAATCACGCCAACTTAAAAACAATCCTGCCAAAGTTCTCTCAGCACATCTACCTCACAACCAGAGAAGAGAATATATTAGGCCTAGTCTATACCAAAACTCGTGGAGCCTACCAGGCTGTCCCCCACCCCCACCTCAGATACTCAGACCACATATCCACCTTGATAATCCCTACATACAGACCACTGGTTAAAGGAGTCAAACCACTTCACAGGGAGATCAGGACCTGGCCAGAAGGTGCCACCTCAGTGCTGCACGTGCTGGTCGTTTCAAAAGCATGGACTGGAGCATATTCAGGGAGGCAGCTACCTAGCATCATCGTGTCAACTATGATGAATGTGCAGGATCAGTGACTGGCTACGTAGGAACATGCACTGAGGACGTTATCGTGATTAAACAGTACACTGCCACAGCAAACAGAAAAGCTCCAGTCAGTCTGAGTTAGCAGCGACATCTCAGGTTCCATCACACTGAACACTGGTGCCCCAGGGCTGGTGTGCTCAGTCTCACTGCTGATTCATGACTGCACTGCCAGGTTCAGCTCAAACCACATCGTCAGTTTCACTGATGATACAACAGCAGCTGGCCTCATCGGCAAAAATGATGTGTCAGGATACAGAGAGACTTGTCAAGTGTGCCAACAACAAACTGAGTCTCAACGTGGACCAGACAAAAGAGATAATTTTAGACTTCAGGAAGGCACAATGCAATACTTTCCAGTCCACATCAATGGCTCTAACGTGGACAGAATGACGAGCACATAGTTACTTGGTGTTCACACACTGGACCCAGAACATCTCCTCATTCGTTAAGAAGACACAGCAGTGTCTACACTTTCTGAGGGAAGTGAAGGCTTCCCACACCCATTTTAACAACCTTCTGCAGGAGCACCATCAAGAGTGTCCTGTTTGCCTGTCTTATTGTGTGCTGTGGAAGCTGCAAAGCATCAGGTTGTAAGACCCTATGAGAGACAGGAGAAACTGCAGAGGATCAAAGGGGTCTCCCTCCTCCCTATTTGTGATCGTTACTAGCAGCGTTATACAATGGGCCCAAAGTATTGTTGAGGATCCTACCACCCATCATACAATCTTTTTGACCCACTAACATCAGGAAGGAGGTACAGGAGCATTGGGACTTGGACTGCCAGACTGGGTAACAGTTTCTTCCCTCAGACTGTGAGACTAATGAATACCCTGCCACCACTGAGGTCTCGTCATTGGGACAGCGAGCTGTTTACTATTTACCTGTGCTGTGCACTACATTATATTACATGTAACGCTCACGCTATCGGCTGATGTATGTCTAGTTGACAATCTGTTCACCCACCAAACCGTGTCTCCCGTATACGTGGATGCTGTGAAATGCACACTGGTACAAACTCGCACACACAATATCAAACTGCATACCAAGTACGTTTACAGAATACACTTTATAAATCTTACTAAACTAGGCAATTAATAACGATACCATATATATGAAAGAAAAGGCGCCAAAACTTATCAAGATTCAGTCAATTCGTGCACAACCGTTGGAGCTCAACTATCGAAGTCTTCGGTCCACTATTCGATCTTCTCCCACCTCCTCGACCCGCCGCCTGGGACCACCCTCGGTGGTCGACCAGAACACATCCAGCACATCCTCCTTCCTTGCGATCTCCCCTCCAACTCCCCAAAAGTCCGCGCAACACTAGCTTACAGACCCACAGGAAAGAACCAATTGGTTAACAAATGAATACAATTCTCGTTCTCAGTAATTATAACCCAACAAGCTGCGAGTGAAAGCACTCTCTCACCAGTTACCATAACAAAGAAGCATTCTTATCTTTACCATAACAAAGAAGCCATTTTGATTAACATACGCAGTAACATAAAGAGGAAACACCTTATACACTCCCCCATGAACAAAAGTCATGCCCTCATGACATTTACGGAGTTCCCCAATGCTTCTTGCAAAACACAAAACCCAACCCAGGTGCAGAAAGCAGTGACATAACTTCCCAGGGCGGTAAAGATCACACTCGGCTCTCCCGGTGCTGCATAGGTCAATCGCTCCGGGGGGGGGGGGGGCAGGGGGTGCCTACTTCGCTGAGACCTCTGTACCTCCTCTGCTGACCCTTCTGGCTCAGACACCACTCAGAGCACCCCAGGTCTACCTGTCGGACCCTCACCCTCTCCCTCACTGCGATCCCTCTTCACCTGAGAGCCCTCTGTCTCGTGTTCGGGTTCCACCCTCTCTCCCCACAATGCTGGCTGCATCTCAGTCTGCCCCTCAACACCCTCCCTCCTCTCACCTAACTCAGTGGGGGAAGGGCCAGGAGCCTCTTCTTCCAGGACTGGGGAATTAGCGAATGGAAACAGGGGCCACACATCTGAATCGTCGTCTTCTGAAGCAGTATCTCTTTCCAGGGTGAGGACCGGTCCCATCTCTTCCGCAGCGGACTCTTCCCTCGCCCCGCACCCTCGCAGAGTCCTTGTACTAGGCGTAACCTCCCACTCGGACTCTTTATCCTGTATACGTGGATGCTGTGAAATGCACACTGGTACAAACTCGCACGCACAATATCAGACCGCACACCATGTACGTTTACAGAATACACTTTATACATCTTACTAAAATTAGGTAATTAATAGTGATACAATATATATGAAAGAAAAGAAAGAAAAGGCGCCAAAACTTATCAGAGTTCAGTCAATTCGTGCACAACCGTTGGAACTCAACTATCGAAGTCTTCGGTCCACTATTCGATCTTCTCCAACTTCCTCAACCAGTCACCTGTGACCAACTTCAGTGGTCAACCACAGCACTGCCAGCATGTCCGTCTTCCTCGCGATCTCCCCTCCAACTCCCCAAATGTCCGCACAACACTAGCTTACAGACCCACAGGAAAGAATAGCATCTATCCCAATTGGTTAACAAGTCAATACAATTCTCGTTCTCAGTAATTATAACCCAAACAAGCTGCGAGAGAAAGCACTCTCTCACCAGTTACCATACTAAAGAAGCATTCTTATCTTTACCATAACAAAGAAGCCATTTTGATTAACATACACAGTAACATAAAGAAGAAACACCCTACATACACACTAAATAATATTTTATTAACTTATTTGTGGTAATATTTTTGTTTTATGTGCTGTGCGTGATATATATATTGTGGGTGCACCATGGTTCAAGGGAATGTTGTTTTATTTGGTTGTATATACTTTCAGAAGACAATAAACTTGAACTTGATCTGACTGTTCGGTACAAAGATCGACCAAAAAGCAAAATTCTTTTCTTTATTCTCTCTTTCCTCCTTTCCTGCAGTTAGAGTTAGGGACCTGCTGCTGTGCTTTCCTGCTAATTTCCTGCAAACCTGCTGATAGAATGGCAGTAACCACAAGATTTGCTCCTCATTCAAGATTTGCTCTTCCAAAGAACTTTTTTGACAATAATATCTCCATATCACACTCATTTTCTGGACATTCGTTAGATTATATATAAAACGCAAAGTAGATGCTAATCTGTACCTACTTTCAGAATATCAATGATTCTTATATAATGGCAGAAGGACATAAAATCAAACATAAAAATCATCTGAAATTTTTCATTGGCTTACAGCGATCCAGGTCATCCCCATGATCCAGGACCCTACTTTAACACATTTACTTTAACCCTCATATAGATTGGAGGCTGTAAGTGGCATCAGGAGGAAAACTGGAATAAAAAGAAGCCACTTCCCTTTGAAAATCAAATGCATAAAAATTCAAGTTTATTTATCATGTTTACATCAAAACATACAATGAAATCCATCATTTGTATTAACAACCAACATATCTGATAATGTGCAGGATGCAGCCCACAAGCACCATAAGACTATAAGACATAGGAACAGAATTAGGACATCTGGCCCATCGAGTCTGCTCTGCCTTTTGATCATGGCTGATCCTTTCTTTTCTTCTCGTCCTCAACCCCAGTTCCCGGCCTTCTCTCTGTAACCTTTGATGCCATGTCCAATCAAGAACCCTTCGATCCCTGCCTTAAATACACCCAACGACCTGGCCTCCACAGCTGCATGTGGCAACAAATTCCACAGATTCACCACCCTTTGGCTAAAGAAATTCCTCTACATCTTTGTTTTGAAAGGGCATCCCTCTTGTCCTAGACTCTCCCACCATGGGAAACATCCTCTTCACATCTACTCTGTCTAGGCCTTTCAACATCCAAAAAGTTTCAATGAGATCCCCCCCAATCCTTCTGAATTCCAGCAAGTGCAGAGCCAGAGCTATCAAATGCTCCTCATATGATAACCCTTTCATTCCTGGAATCATCCTTGTGAACCTCCTCTGGACCCACTCCAATGTCAGCACATCTATTCTGAGATGAGGACCCCAAAACAGTTCACAGCACTCAAGGTGAGGCCTCACCAGTGCCTTATAAAGCCACAGCATCACATCCTTCCTGTTGTATTCTGGACCTCTTGAAAGGAATCCTAACATGGCATTTGGCTTCCTCACCAAACTGCAAGTTAACCTTCAGGGTGTTCTGCACAAGGACTCCCATGTCCCTTTGCATCTCAGATTTTTGGATTTTCTCCGTTTAGAAAATAGTCCACACATTTATTTCTACCACCAGAGTACATAACCGTGCATTTTCCAACATTGTCTTTCATTTGCCACTTCCTTGCCCATTCTCCTAATCTGACTAAATCCTTCTACGTTCGACCTGTTTCCTCAACACTACCTGCCCTCCATCAATCTTCATATCATCTGCAAACTTGGCGACATATCCATCTATTTCATCATTCTAAATCATTTATATACAGCACAAAAAGCAATTCCAACACCGACCCCTGCGGACACCACTAGTCACTGGCAGCCATCCAGAAAAAGACCCTTTCATTTCCACTCACTGCCTCCTACCAATCAGCCAATGCTCTAACCATCTTAGTAACTTTCCTGTAATACCATGGACTGTTAACTTGGTGAGCAGACTCATGTGTAGCACCTTGTCAAAGGCATTCTGAAAGTCCAAATACACTGCATCCCCTTTATCTATCCTAGGGAAATGCATGGAAGAAATGTGGCAAATGTTCAGGGGATATTTGCATGGGGTTCTGCGTAGGTACGTTCCAATGAGACAGGGAAAGGATGGCAGGGTACAGGAACTGTGGTGTTCAAAGGCTGTTGCAAATCTAGTCAAGAAGAAAAGAAGAGCTTACGAAAATTTCAAAAAATTAGGTAATGTTAGAGATCTAGAAGATCATAAGGGTAGTAGGAAGGAGCTTAAGAAGGAAATTAGGAGAGCCAGAAGGGGCCATGAAAAGGCCTTGGTGGGCAGGATTAAGGAAAACTCCAAGGCATTCTACAAGTATGTGAAGAGCAAGAGGATAAGATGTGAGAGAATAGGATCAATCAAATGTGACAGTGGAAAAGTGTGTATGGAACCAGAGGAGATGACAGAGGTACTTAATGAGTACTTTGCTTCAGTATTCACTACAGAAAAGGAACCTGGAGATTGCAGGGATGACTTGCAGTGGACTGAAAAGCTTGAGCATGTAGCTATTAAGGAAGAGGATGTGCTGGAGCTTTTGGAAAGTATCTAGTTGGATAAGTCGCCAGGACCAGATGAGATGTACCCCAGGCTACTGTGGGAGGTGAGGGAGGAGATTGCTGAGCCTCTAGCGATGATCTTTGCATCATCAATGGGGAAGCAAAAGGTTCTAGAGGATTGGAGAATTGCAGAAGTTGTTCCCTTATTCAAGAAAGGGAGTAGAGACAGCCTAGTAAATTATTGACCAGTGAGTCTTACTTCAGTGGTTGGTAAGTTGATAGAGAAGATCCTGAGAGGCACGACTTATGAACATTTGGAGAGGTATAATATGATTAGGAATAGTCAGCATGGCTTTGTCAAAGGCAGGTCGTGCCTTACGAGCCTGATTGGATTTTTTGAGGATGTGACTAAACATATTGATGAAGGAAGAGCAGTAGATGGAGTGTATATGGATTTCAGAAGGCATTTGATAAGGTACCCCATGCAAGGCTTATTGAGAAAGAAAGAAGGCATGGGATCCAAGGGGACTTTGCTTTGTGGATCTAGAACTGGCTTGCCCACAGAAGGCAAAGAGTGGTTGTAAATAAGTCATATTCTGCAATAGAGGCCAGTCACCAGTGGAGTGCCTCAGGGATCTGTTCTGGGACCCCTACTCTTTGTGATTTTTATAAATGACCTGGATGAGGAAGTGGAGGGATGGGTTAGTAAGTTTGCTGATGACACAAAGGTTGGGGTGTTGTGCATGGTGTCGAGGGCTGTCAGAGGTTACAGCAGGACATTGATATGTTGCAAAACTGTGCTGAGGAGTGGCAGATGGAGTTCAACACAGATAAGTGTGAGGTGGTTTATTTTGGTAGGTCAAATATGATGGCAGCATATAGTATTAATGGTAAAACTCTTGGCAGTGTGGAGGATCAGAGGGATCCTGGGGTCCGAGTCCATAAGACACTCAAAGCTGTTGCACAGGTTGACTCTGTGGTTAAGAAGGCATACGGTGTATTGGTCTTCATCAATCATGGGATTGAGTTTAAGAACCAAGAGGCAATGTTGCAGCTAATATAGGACCCCGGTCAGACCCGACTTGGAGTACTGTGCTCAGTTCTGGTTGCCTCACTACAGGGAGAATGTGAAAACCATAGAAAGGGTGCAGAGGAGATTTACAAGGATGTTCCCTGGATTGGGGAGCATGCCTTACAAGAATAGGTTGAGTGAACTCAGCCTTTTCTCCTTGGAGCAACAGAGGATGAGAGGTGACCTGATAAAGGTGTACAAGATAATGAGAGGCATTGATTGTGTGGCTTTTCCCCAGGGCTGGAATCCCTAGCACGAGACATCATAGTTTTAAGGTGCTTGGAAGTAGGTGCAGAGGAGATGTCAGGGGTAAGTTTTCTACGCAGAGAGTGGTGAGTGCGTGGAATGGGCTGGTGGCAGTGGTGGCAAAGGCAGAAATGATAGGGTCTTTCAAGAGACTCGGATGAAAAATAGAGGGCTATGGGTAAAGCTAAGTAGTTGTAAGGTAAGGAACTGTTCGGCACAGATTTGTGGGCTGAAGGGCCTATATTGTGCTGCAGGTTTTCTATGTTTCTTCAAAGAATTCCAACAGGTTCATCAGGCAGGATTTTTCCTGAAGGAAACCATGCTGAATTTGTATTATCTTGTCCTGTGTCTCCAAGTACTCCATCACCTCATCCTTAACAGTTGACTCTTAACATTTCCCAACCACTGAGGTTAGGCTAACTGGTCTAAAATTTCCTTTCTGCTGCCTTCCTCCTTTCTTAAAGAGTAGAGTGACATTTGCAATTTTCTGTTCCTCTGGCACCATGCCAGAGTCTAGTGATTTTTGGAAGATCATTTTTAATGCCACCACAATCTCTAATGCTACCTCTTTTAGAACCCTCGGGTGCAGATCATCTGGTCTGGGTGACTTATGTAACTTTAGGTCTTTTAGCTTTTTGAACACCACCTCTTTTGTAATAGTAACTGCACCCACTTTTCTTCCTTCACACACTGCAACATCAGGCATACTGCTAGTGTCTTCCACAGTGAAGACTGATGCAAAATACTCATTTTGTTAATCAGCCATCTCCTTGTCCCCCATTATTATTTCTCCTGCCTCATTTTCTAGGGTCCTATATCCACTCTCATTTTTTTTTAACATACTTGAAAAAGCTTTTACTATCCACTTTGATATTATTTGCTAGTTTGCTTTCATATTTCATCTTTTCCCTTCCAATGGTTTTTAAAGTTGCTCTCTGTAGGTTTTTAAAACTTCTCAATCTGCTATCTTCCCACTAATTTTTGCTTTTACAATAGCTTTGACTTCCCTTGTCAGCCATGGTTGTACTATTTTACCATTTGAAAATTAGCATGATATTAGCATTAGCCTAATAGCATGAACATCAATTTCTCAATCTTCCAGTAATGCCCCCCCACCTTTTCACCATTCTGCATTCCCAATTCCCTCTCTCATCTCATCTCCTTACCTGCCCATCATTTCCCTCTGGTGCTCCTCCCCCTTCCCTTTCTTCCATTGCCTCCTGTCCTCTCCTATCTGACTCCCCCTTCTCCAGCCCTGTATCTCCTTCACCAATCAACTTCCTAGCTCTATACTTCACCCCTCCCCTCTCAGTTTCACCTATCACCTCCCACTCTGTACTCCTTCCTCCCCCACCTTCTTGCTCTAACTTCTCATCTCTTTTTTCTAGTCTTGATGAAGTGTCTCTGCCTGAAACGTTGACTGTTTATTCTTTTCCATAGATGCTGCCTGCCCTGCTGAGTTCCTCCAGCGTTTGTGTGTGTTACCTTGATTTCCAGCATTTGCAGATTTTCTCCTGCCCTATAATTACATCAGGGATTGGCGTGTAGGTTTATCAGTATGGCATGACAAGTTCATTTGAAATTAGAAAATAGAAATCCATCGGTATCTTTCTGGCCGGTGAAAATCAGCTGGTGCTAAACTAATTCCACTCCATGCCTCAATTGGATATAATTTTCCTCTGAGATATATATAAATATTTTTTTCATTTAAAAGGTGCAATTGTTTCTACCTGAATGGTTCACCATGGCAAAGTATTCTTTGATAAGAGTGCTCTCTGTGAAGACACTACAAATAATCCCTCACTTTATTGAGCTCTTGTTACAGAATCCGTGTCCCCTCTCTTTCTACTTTATAAGAGCTCTCTGGATTTTAAACGTCTCCAGTCAATCTCTTATCAGTCTTCCCTGCTCCAGTGCCTGTTGTTTCAATATCGCAAGAGGCTTTCAAAAGCCTCATTTTCCCTTTTCAACCTAGTGATTCTTTGCCTACATTGAAAACATATTTTGCCTTCTCCAAGTCTGCATTTGAAGCAATACAATCCCAAAGCTATGGAAAAGTAAATTTGTTTTTGTGCGTTCATTTTGAAAGGCCAGACTTTCACTGAAAATGGGACCATTTGCACAGAGAGTCAACCTCCCTTTGCAAGTCTGTTTGCAAGTTCCACTGTGCTTACTAAATCATCATGACACAGGAGAAAGCCATTCTTCCCATCCAGTCCATGCCAGCACCCAGAAGAATGGTCACATTAATTTCTGCTTAGTTCTTGCAGACCAGTAACTTTCACCCCCTCCCTCTCTCTTCTCCTTCTCTTACAGAATCATAGAACACTTCATCTTAGAACAGGCCCTTTGACCGAACTCGTACAAACTATTATTCTGCCTGGACACACAGTGAACATAGCCTTCTATCTATGTTCTTATTCAAATTTCTCTTAAATGTTGAAATTGAGCTCACATCCAACATGTCCTCTGACATTTCATTCCACACTCTCACTGTCCTCTGAATGAAGAAGTTCTTCCTCATGTTCCCCTTAAACAATTCATCTTTCACCCTTAACCTATGACTTCTAGTTCAAGTGTTACTCAACCTTAGTGGGAAGAAAAACCCTGCTTGCATTTACATTATTTATACCCCTTAGAATGTATAATTTTGTCTTTTGTACTCAGGTCCTCAATTGCTAGCAACATCCATGTAATATTTTTCTGCATTCTTTCAATCTAATTGATACCTTTCCTGAAGCTTGGTGCCAGAACTGCACAGAATACTACAAATTAGGCCTCACTAGTGCCTTTTAGAACTGCAACACGTTCTTTTTATGACCTGATCTACCTGTGATGCCACTTTAAAGGAATTATGGATCTGTATTCCCAATGTATGAATGTGTTTTATCACACTCCTCAGTGCCCTATTATTCACTTTGTAAGTCCTGCCCTGGTTTGTCCTCCCAAAGTGCAACACCTCACACTTGTCACTTTAAGTTCTATTTGCCATTTTTCAGCCCATTTTTCCAACTGATCCAGATCTTGCTGCAAGCTTTGATAGCCTTCTTCCTCACTGTCCACTATATCCCCAATCTTGGTGTCATCTGCAAATTTGCTGGCCCAGTTAACACCATTTTCATCTAGATCATTGTCGTAGATGATAAACAACAATGGACGCAGCACTGATCCCTGCAGCACTCCACTAGTCACATGCCTCCAGAAACAGAGGCAACCATCCACTACCACCCTCTGGCTTCTCCAACAAAGGCAATGTCAAATCCAATTTGCCAAGCAACTAAACCTTCTTGACCGACCTCCCATGTGGGATCTTGTCAAATGCCTTGCTAAAGTCCATGTAGATACCATCCTTTATCAGCTTTCTTGGTAACTTTCTCAAAAATCTCTATCACATTGGTTAGACATGACCTAGAATGCAAAATGACATTCTGACTATCCCTAATCTGTACCTGTCAATCAATCCAAGTACTTACATTTCCAGTCCCTGAGAATATACCCTCCAATAACTTACCTACTACTGATATCAGGCTCACCAGCCTATAATTTCCCTGCTTATTCTTAAAGGCTTTCATAAATGATGGAACGTTAGCTACCCTTCACCCTAGCACCTCACCTGTGGCTAAGGATATTTTAGATACCTCTGCTAGGACATATGCAGTTTCTGCATTTGTTTCCCATAGGATTCGAAGAAACATCTTGACAGGCCTTGGGGATTTATCCACCCTAAATTGCTTCAAGACAGCAAACAGCACATCCTCTGTAGTCCATTTATGCTCCATGACCTCCCTGCTATTCTGCTATAGATTCTGTCTCCCAAATGAATACAGATGCAAAAAATCCATTTAAGATCAACCCCATCTCTTTTGCTCCACATATAGATTCCACCCCCATGGTACATAACTAACATGATGCTCTGTATTCTGTTATTTTATCTTTTGTTCTACCTCAGTGTATTTCTCTGTGGATGGCGCACGGTCAAACCTAATCCCTGTATTTCAGTACGTTTTAGAGTGTTGAACCAATTCCAGTGACAATGTACTGTAGCCATTGTGGGTTGGTAGTTGAAGGCTGGGGTGAATGTTCAGCTGGTAAGTTAGAAGCAAATCAAGCAAACTGCTCTATGCTGGATATTGTTAAGCTGCTTGTGATTTGTTTGGACTGCATTCATCCAGGCAAGTGGAGAATGTTGTATCAAACACCTGACTTGTACCTAGATTTTGACTTTCCAGTAAATGGTTCCAGTTTTTAGATTGTGTATATCAGTGCACACTGGAAATGAATTCAGAAGTACTCTCTGATTAGCTGCATCCCAATATCAACTCACAATATCTGTACTGGCCCTCATACCAATTTAAAATGCACATCCACCTGCACGTGGCAGCCTTGGGCTGGGATCTGAAAGAGCAGCATTGGCACAGATGGATATCAAACATGGCTGCTTTGCTCTATCTAAGCAAACTGACAGCTTCCCAGAACCATAAAGAGGCACAGAATAAGGACCAGCGTTATTCCCCATATACATTAGGAATTTGCTGTGGTGTGTTGGTACAAAAAAACAACATTCAACTAATATACAGATGAAGGATTGTGGAAAAATTAAGTAGGAAGTACAGATTTGAAATAAAATGTGCATAAATACATAAATACTAGAATGTATTTACAATGTAAACAGCATTATGAAAAGTGGTTTAAAGCGTTTACAGTGCAGTGCAGAGACTGAGGTAATAGACAGAGGGGTGACCTAAATAGAATGGTTGATCAGCTTCACTGCCTGAGGAAGAAACACTTTCCTAGATGGTGTGAATTTTTGTTTTTGAGAAAGTACAGGAGGGATATTGTAGGTAATTTTTTTTACACACAGAGTGCTAGGTTTGTGTTACGCCCTGCTGGGGTGGTGGTAGAGGCAGATATGTTAGGAACATTTAAAAACCTCTTAGACGGGCACATGGATGAGAGCAAAATGAATGGTTGTGTGGGAGGGAAGGGTTAGATTAATTCTAGAGTACAACATCATTGGCTGAATTGCATGTACTGTTCTAGTTCTGTGTTTACGGGATATAAACTGTCAATTACAGCTTCTGTGTTTATTCCTCATTAAAGACAAGCCTGTAAAGTATCAGAACAGTTCATAAAATTGATTAGTCACCTTGTTGCATGAAATTTTGTTGCCCGTTTAAAGGACCCTCGGACAGTCCCTGCTAGACTTGGCTCCTTTTCCGTTTCAGTACATAGGGCATTAGGCCAAATCCAGGGATCTTAACAAACGCAAGAGATTCTGTAGACACTGGAAATCTGGAGCAACACTGTGGTGAACTATGTGCCTGTCTGGACACGCCCCCTGCTGACTGCTCCTGTGGCTCCTCCCACAGGCCCCTGTATAAAGGAGACCTGCGGCCTGAAGATCGGCCTCAGTCTCCAGGACCTTGTATGATAGACACTCACTCCTGGTTCCTTCTTCCAGTCAATAAAAGCCGATATCTCGCCTACGTCTCAGTGTGAGTTATTGATGGTGCATCAATTTTATTGACTGGAAGTTTTAAAACATGGAACCCGTTTTGCGTCCGGACCGGTTGGATTTGGACCCTCAAGACCCTGACGCAGCTCTCGCTTTTGAACACTGGCTTGCATGCTTCCAATCGTACTTGGCGGAGCTTCGTGCGACTGAACCCGCCGTTATGCACAGAATCCTACTCTCGAGGGTCTCCTCCAAAGTTTACTCCTTTATCCGGGACCTGCCGACCTACGAAGGGGCACTGGACGCCCTCAAACGACAGTACCTGCGGCCGGTGAACACCGTCTACGCAAGACATCGCTTAGCTACCCGGCAACAGCGGCCTGGCGAATCGTGCGCTGAGTTTCTCCGAGCACTACAGACACTCGTCCGAGCTTGCGACTGCAAGACGCTCACGGCAGAACAGCATGCGGAGCTGCTGGTGCGAGACGCCTTTGTGACGGGACTGAGGTCAGTGTACATGCGCCAGCGGCTGCTGGAGAACTCGGATCTTACCTTAAGCTCGGCGATAGAGAAGGCCAACGCTCTAGAAGCTGCGCGGCATAACGCCGACGCTGTCCAGTCGCGCGATTCCCCGCCGGTTTCGTGGACGCCTCAGACCCCGCCACCGCCGGCTCCCGGGAGCGAATTCGCCAACGCCGCCGCCAGTCGCCATTCCACGAGCTCCCCGACCCAGACCACGGCTGTGGCCCGTAAGCAACTCGTGCTTTGTTATTTCTGTGGCCAAAAGAAACATCTTCGACGACGCTGTCCAGCGCGAGAAGCGACCTGCTCCAGCTGCGGAAAGCGGGGCCACTTCGCCAAGGTCTGTAAGTCTCAACCTCGAGCGGAGTGCAGCGCTGCGGGTGAAACGTGGGGGCCGCCATCTTGCATGCCGGGATGTGGGCCGCCATCTTGCATGCCGGGATGTGGGCCGCCATCTTTGTCGACGTCAGCACGCCCCGCCCCCGATCCTCGGATGCTGACCGGGTACCCCGGATGTGAGCGGCCATCTTTGTCGACGTCAGCACGCCCCGCCCCCGACCCTCCGATGCTGACCGGGTACCCCGGATGTGAGCGGCCATCTTTGTCGACGTCAGCATGCCCCGCCCCCGACCCTCCGATGCTGACCGGGTACCCCGACGGCGATCCAACTCTGGCCACTGTGACTCTCGACCAAAGCGCCCCACACCAGCTTGCAAGGTCCATGATGGACATCCAGGTGCAGGGGCATTGGACTGGATGCCTGTTTGACACGGGCAGCACTGGGAGTTTTATTCACCCGGACACAGTGCAACGCTGCGGACTTGCAACGCGGCCGGTCAGTCGGAGGTTCCATTTGGCCTCTGGGTCGCAGTCCGCAGACATCCGGGCGGGTTGTGTAGCGACTTTGGTGGTGCAAGGCACAGTATATCGGGACTTTGAACTGCTGGTCATGCCTAATCTGTGCGCACCTGTGCTATTGGGGCTGGACTTCCAGAGCCATCTCGAAAGTGTGACTATGGTATACGACGGGCCCCTCCCACCACTCACTGTCAAGAATCCTCAGTTTTGTGGGACTTCTTCACATACCCCGCTACTGACCACACACACACACGGACACACACATCCCATCCAGAACCAGGCCAACAGCTGCGCTACCGACACTTGCAGCCTCTCCACTCTCAAGATCCCTCCCCCACCGCTGTTCGCCAACCTGACCCCCGACTGTAAACCTGTGGCAACCAAAAGCAGGAGGTACAGCGCGGGGGACCGGGCCTTCATTCAGTCGGAGGTGCAGCGGCTGCTCAGGGAGGGGATCATTGAGCCGAGCACAAGCCCTTGGAGGGCCCAGGTGGTTGTTGTTCGGACTGGGCAGAAAAATAGGATGGTGGTGGACTATAGTCAAACCATCAATAGGTTTACGCAGCTTGACGCATACCCCCTACCCCGCATCGCGGATATGGTCAACCAGATTGCTCAGTATAAGGTGTACTCGACAATAGATCTGAAATCCGCTTATCACCAGCTCCCCATCTGCCCAGAGGACCGCCCCTACACCGCCTTCGAGGCGGGCGGCCGGCTCTATCACTTCCTGCGCGTCCCTTTCGGTGTCACGAATGGTGTCTCTGTCTTCCAGAGGGAAATGGACCGGATGGTGGACCAGTACCAACTGCAGGCCACATTTCCCTATCTGGATAACATCACCATCTGTGGTCATGACAGGCCAGATCACGACGCCAACCTCCAACGGTTTCTCCAAGTGGCCGCAGCTCTGAACCTTACTTATAACAGGGACAAGTGTGTTTTTGGTACCACCCGCCTTGCTATACTTGGGTATGTCGTGGAAAACGGGGTTATTGGGCCTGATCCCGAACGTATGCGCCCCCTGTTGGAGCTCCCTCTTCCCACCACTCTCAAGGCCCTCAGACGGTGCCTGGGGTTTTTTTCCTATTACGCCCAATGGGTCCCCCATTACGCAGACAAGGCTCGCCCCCTGGTCAAGTCTACCTCGTTTCCCCTCTCTGCTGAGGCCTGCGCGGCCTTCAACTGCATTAAAGCGGACATTGCCAAAGCTACGATGCATGCAGTGGACGAGACCGCTCCCTTCCAAGTGGAGTGTGATGCCTCCGATTTCGCTCTGGCTGCTACCCTTAATCAGGAAGGCAGACCAGTAGCATTCTTTTCTCGCACCCTCCAAGGCTCTGAAATTCGGCACTCCGCGGTGGAGAAAGAAGCCCAGGCCATAGTGGAGGCTGTTAGGCACTGGAGGCACTATCTTGCTGGCAAAAGATTCACTGTGCTGACCGACCAGCGCTCGGTTGCGTTCCTGTTCAGCAACCAACAGCGGGGCAAGATCAAAAATGATAAGCTTTTGCGGTGGAGGATAGAACTCTCCACCTACACCTATGATATCCTGTACCGGCCTGGCAGACTCAATGAGCCCCCTGATGCCCTATCCCGGGGAACATGTGCTAGCACACAGCTCGACCAGCTGTACGCCCTTCATGCACAACTTTGCCATCCGGGGGTCACCCGATTTTACCATTTTGTGAAAGCTCGGAACCTGCCGTACTCCCTGGAGGACATCAGGACGATGACCAGGGACTGCCAAATTTGTGCCGAGTGCAAACCGCACTTCTACTGTCCTGACACGGCACAACTTGTCAAGGCCACCCGCCCTTTTGAACGCCTGAGTGTTGACTTTAAGGGCCCCCTTCCCTCCACTGACCGCAATGTCTATTTTCTCAGTGTTATTGACGAGTTCTCACGGTTCCCCTTTGCCATCCCCTGCCCCGACACCACTGCCACGTCCGTCATAAAAGCCCTGCGCCAGCTCTTCACTCTGTTCGGGTATCCCTGCTATATCCACAGTGATAGAGGGTCCTCCTTTATGAGTGAGGAGCTGCGCCAGTACTTGCTAGCTAGGGGCATTGCTACCAGTCGGACCACGAGTTATAATCCCCGGGGTAATGGCCAGGTAGAGCGGGAGAATGCCACAGTGTGGAAGGCCACACTTTTAGCCCTCAAGTCCAAAGGGTTGCCGGTCTCTCGATGGCAGGAGGTCCTCCCTGAGGCACTGCACTCTATCCGCTCTCTGTTATGTACGTCCACCAATGCCACCCCTCACGAACGCCTATTCTCTTTTCCCAGGAAGTCTGTCACTGGGACCACCCTACCAGTTTGGCTGACGTCCCCGGGGCCAGTGCTGCTCCGGAAACATGTGAGGAGCAATAAATACTCCCCGCTGGTGGAGAGGGTTCACCTTCTCCATGCGAACCCCCAGTATGCTTACGTGGTCTTACCTGATGGGCGGGAGGACACGGTCTCCATCCGCGACCTGGCACCCGCAGGTGCAGCAGACCACTACCCTGAAGGCTCTCCGGTAACTGTGAACCCTGCACCAGAGGTGACACCGTACTCACCAGGCCCTACACAGACTCCTCACGACACTTGTATACCGGGCGTTTCGTACGCATTTATACCAGGCGCCTCGCACATGCATGAGGGATCACCGGCGCCTAGTGGGCAAGAACACGCGCAACCCCCGTCCCCTGTGCAATCGCCAATGTTGCCGGCACCTATGGGGTCACAGCCGGTGCTACGTAGATCGCAGCGACAGATTCGACCGCCTGATCGGCTTGACTTGTAAGAACCTTCGCTACATGAGGACTTTTTCAAACGAAGGGGGGGTGAATGTGGTGAACTATGTGCCTGTCGGGACACGCCCCTGCTGACTGCTCCTGTGGCTCCTCCCACAGGCCCCTGTATAAAGGAGACCTGCGGCCTGAAGATCGGCCTCAGTCTCCAGGACCTTGTATGATAGACACTCACTCCTGGTTCCTTCTTCCAGTCAATAAAAGCCGATATCTCGCCTACGTCTCAGTGTGAGTTATTGATGGTGCATCAAACACACACGCAAGAAATTCTACAGATGCTGGAAATCCAGAGCAACACACACAAAAATTGCTGGAGGAACTCAACAGGTCAGCCAGCATCTATGGGTCCCAGCCCAGAATGCTGGCTGTTCATTCATTTCCATAGATCCTGCCTGACTTGCTGAGCTTCTCAGCAACTTTTGCGTACGTTGAACTCAACATAGTTTTCTCCAGGTTGACGAACTTCTCAGCATATGTGTTGGAACTAAAGGGAATTACTCAGAGGGTCTGATGTTGAGACCGCTGTCATTCAACATTACAATAGATTCAGAGTTTTGGAATCACACAACTGTGAGACACAGAATGGAAACGTAATCAACAAATTTACTCAAGTGCTAGGGAACTGTGAGGTTGCTGATTATTTCCAATATTCTTCTGCTTTTAGTTCAGATTTCCAGTATTTGTATTCATTTTTAGTTTGCTTCTTAAATCACTAAATGATTCAGTTTATTTACAGCTCATCTGTACCTGACACTCAATGGTTAACCATCTAATCTGGAGGCATGGAACTTCAACTAATAAAATAAGATTTCATTATCATTATAAAGTAAACCTAGCTTCCTACCTCTTTAATTGCTCTGCACTCTGCCCCAGGACAGACAGAATGCCAGTGACAGCCACACATGCCAATCAAAGTGGCAATAATGTCTCTGCATTCCCAGTAGAATTCTAGAATTTTATTCTGGGAGAGAGCAGGGAAATTGTACTTGATATCTGTTTCATGTATTCCTAACCTCAAGGAAAACTGAATTTTCACTTGGTGGGGCTGCAGGAGTTAAATTGCATCGTCAGGAGTCTTAACCGTGATGTTTAAAGGTTAGTCTGTTCCATGTGTTTGAAGAGGATTTGCTAAGTAGTTAGAGAGGAATAATATCCACTGTTATTGGAAGAGATGGTTGCAGGATTTGAAATAAAGTGAATTGACTTTATTTCTTACATCCTTCACACACAGGAGTAAAAATCTTTACGTTATGTCTCCGTCTAAATGCGCAATGTGCGATCAGAGCAGTTTATAATAATGTAACAAAGAAATACACTCAATGGCAGATGCAATCTCAATGGCTCTCCACTGGCTTTAGAGCACCTAGACAACACAAACACAGGATGCTGTTCATCGACTATAGCTCAGCATTTAGCACCATCATTCCCACAATCCTGATTGAGAAGTTGCAGAACCTGGGCCTCTGTACCTCCCTCTGCAATTGGATTCTCAGCTTCCTAACCGGAAGGCCACAGTCTGTGCGGATTAATGATAACATATCCTCCTCACTGACGATCAACCCTGGCACACCCCAGGGGTGTGTGCTTAGCCCACTACTCTACTCTCTCTATACCCATGACTGTGTGGCTAGGCATAGCTCAAATACAATCCATAAATTTGTTGACAATACAACCATTGTTGGTGACGAGAGGGCATACAGGAGTGAGATATGCCAACCAGTGGAGTGGTGCCGCAGCAACAACCTGGCACTCAACGTCAGTAAGACAAAAGAGCTGATTGAGATCTCTGAGGATCTAACCTGGTCCCAACATATTGAAGTAGTTAAGACAGTGGCTATAATTCATTAGGAATTTGAAGAGATTTGGCATGTCAACAAATATACTCAAAACTTCTACAATTATACTGTGGAGTGCACTGACAGGCTGAATCATTGTCTGGTATGGAGGGGCTACTGCACAGGACCAAAAGAAGCTGCCGAAGGTTGTAAATCTAGTCAGCTCCATCTTGGGTACTAGCTTACAAAGTACCCAGGACATCTTTAGGGAGCGGTGTCTCAGAAAGGCAGCGTCCATTGTTAAGGACTTCCAGCACCTAGGGCATGCCCTTTTCTCACTGTTACCATTGGTAGGAGGTACAGAAGCCTGAAGGCACACACTCAGTGATTCAGGAACAGCTTCTTCCCCTCTGCCATCTGATTCCAAATGGACATTGAAGCTTTGGACTCTACCTCACATTTTTTACTTCTGTTTTTACATATTTTTAAAAATCTATTCAATATACATAATTGATTTACTTGTTTATTAATATTATTATTGTTTTATTTTGTTTATTGTTTATTGTTTATCTGCTAGATTATGTATTGCACTGAAGAGCCTCTGCTAAGTTAACAAATATCACATCACATGTCGGTGATAATAAACCTGATTCTGATATTCAAATCAGCGTGAGTTAATCAGTCCGGTGGCCTGCTGGAAGATGCTGCTCCAGAACCTGTTGGTCCTGGCTTTTATGCTGCAGTATCATTTCCCGAATGGTAGCAGCTGGAATAGATTGTGGTTGTGGTGACTCAGGTCCTACGGGCCCTTTTTACACACCTGTCCTTGTCAATGAGACAAGAGCAAGGTGATCAAACTGAAGGCAGACAGTTCAGGGGTACAGTACTGTAGCAATTAACACACATTTTACAGTGCTAGTGTCATAAGGGGCGTGAGACTGAACCCAAATGCAGGACGCAGGCACTTAAGTACTGGGGGCAGGACGGGACAAGCTAAAGGATAGGACAAGGTGTGGAGACCGTGGAGTTCAGAGATGCTCTCCAGGCTTGGCCAGAGGCTGGAGTCTTGAGGCCTGCTTGAGGCTTGGCTAGAGGATTGGTTCTTGGGACTAGGAATGCTGGGAAGATAGCCCCCTGGTCAGGCCGCAGAACTCCTGGGCAGGGCCCAGACAGGCAGGACACAGGGGCCTGCGCAGGTCACAGGGCTCCTAGGCAGGTCACGGGGCACAACCTGTCGGAGGTGAGGGATAGGAGCCCTCCACCGGGCAACGGCAATCCAGCCTGGTTTACCCGACAGAGGCAAGGGATAGAAAGGGAGCTCAGTCCAGGGTGACTTCAAGACTCACTGCAGCCGGAAGACTCAGGTGGGCTATGGAGCAGCCCAGTCCATACCTCCCCCACAGAACTCATTGTTAACAGTGGTACTCCAGACCAGGACAAACCCCCAACTCTACTCAGGTGCACCCCCTTCAGCCCAATCCAGCTAAGATGATGCTCAGGTGTGACTATTTGAGTTCAAGGCGAAACGAGGCGCGGTCGAATGACCTGGAGTCTGGAGTCTGCGGACCGGATCAAGAACCGGAATGCGGACTTCGGACCCGACCATAACAGCTAGTGGTCTCCGATAAGCATTCAATTCCTGCTGCTGTCTGTCGGAGTTTGCATGTTCTCCTCGTGACTACATGAACTTCCTCCGGATGCTCCATCCCATTTGTGGGATTTTGGGATGCTTTCCTCCCACACCCCAAAAATGGACAGATTAGGGTTAATACAATTTCGGAACACTACGTGGGCACCAGAAGCGTGGGAACACTTGTGGGCTGTCCCCAGAATATCCTCGCTCTGTGTTCAGCACTGACATGAGAGTCAGATCTCACTGTGCATGTGGTACGTAATGCCAACCTTGTTCATTCATCTCTGAGAAGATGTTGAACTGCAAACATTTTTACCAGTAGAACCCAAATCCAACACAGTGCAGTCACAATAGTTTACTGGAGCCATCTGCAGCAGAAATGTGTCTCAATTTAAATGACTGAACATCAGGAAGGTTATAAAAATGGGCCAATGTTAACTGTTTATTTTGCTGCTGCCCAAGGCAAATTTCTGCCCTAGAGTTCCTTTAAGATCAAGAGGAGAACTCACCATACTAGATTTAAAATTCAGAACAATCTGCTGGTACTTAAAATACATCAGAATAGGATAGAGAGGGGGAAAGGGCATTTTCAAACCCAGACTGTCAAACGAAGTGCATCAGCTGTTGAAGGGATGAGGAATGCAGAGGCCATATTAAACTGGGCAATACTGTTACCAGCAAATTGACGCATATCAGTATTTCAATAGGTTATTTTGTAGAATACTAAATCAGTATAAAGCTGTCCTCGAGCAGATAAGAATATTTAGACAAAATTTAAGGGAAAAGACAGCATCAGCTTAAATCAAGAGAGAACCGACAGTGTAAAGAGGTAGGAGGAGGGTGTGGGCTGGACAGGTGCTTCTGTCGCTACAGAAGTGACTCTAGGATGGCATTGGTTAATGCTGTTGCTAACCGCTCCAGGAACATGATTCAGTTCATGCTTCTGGTTGTGTACATGTGGAGCCCCCCCTCGGTGCTCTGGTTTCCTTCCCGATCAAAGCAAGGGTCAGCTACTCTTCCCACTGCCTCGGAGAAGCAGCCAACATACTGGAGGATCGCTCCTACCCTGAATATTCTCTGTTCTCTTCCTATCCATCAGGCAAAAGATATAAAAGCTCAAAATATGCAACACCTGCCTCAAGGTTGGCTCTCATTTCTGATGTTGTAAGACTCCTGAATGAACCTCTACCATCCAGTTCCTGAAAGGACATTGACGCTTTGGACACTACTTTTTTAATATACAGTATTTCTGTTTCTGCATATTTTTAAAAATCTTCTCAATATATGTAATTGATTTACTTGTTTATTTATTATTATGTTTTATTTTTTTTTCTCTCTCTGCTAGATAATGTATTGCATTAAACTGCTGCTGCTAAGTTAACAAATTTCATGTCACATGCCGGTGATAATAAATCTGATTCTGATTCTGAACTCAATCTCATCGTGGCCCTTGCACCTTATTGTCTGCCCGTCTGCACTGAACTTCCTCTGCAATTGTAACTGTTCATTCTGCATTCTTCACACTCATACTACAGTACCTCCACAAACAGAGCAACATGACCTTCCCAACTACACTCCGGAGTCCACAAGGCAGAGATGAGCAGTCAGGAGAAGTCAGGATGCCACTGGCACTGTTAACAGAACCACCATCCTTACAGCTCCAGCATACCTGGGTTCAGCCTCATCTTTAGTGCTATCTGTATAGACCGTACTCATTCCTTCTGCGTAGGTTTTCACGATTGTCCACAACCATCACAAACGTACTTGGGAGGAGGGGAGAGTTCAAAGGAGATGTCTGGGCAAGAATTTTTTTTCCTCATTTTACAATAGATAATAAATTTCAATAGACCTGAAAAGCTGTTCTTTCAACTTCACAGCTTTCAACTTTCATCGTCCAAGCACTAATATCATCAACCTTCACTGCTGAGCAACAGAACACTCAAGTCTTCATACAAGGGAATTTTAGCTTACAACAATGTCACTCTATGGATTCAATCGATCCTTTCGCTCTTTTTAAATGAGGGCTGAAATAAAGAAAAATCATCTGGCCCTTGCAAACATGTGATCCTTACCGTTTTCACCATCTAGCTTTACACTACAGGAACAGTGCAGAAGCCATCAGGCCAGATTCTGACGAATGGTCCTGAACCTGAAGGCTAACTGTTTCTCTATGCTGTCTGGCCTGCTGAGTATTTCTAGTTTTGGTTCTGGTTTTGTTTCAGATTTCCAACATCTGTGGTTCTGCTTTTGTGACTTTTGAAATGTCAAAGGCTAGAGGACATGTAGGATATTTAAAATGGTGGAGAGGGTAGTTTAAGGGAGATTTGTGTGGCAATTTTATTTTACACAGAGTGTGACAGGTGCCTGGAATGGGCTGCAAGAGGCAATTTTGAAGGCAGATACAACAGTGCTGCTTAGGGGGCTTTTAGATAGACACATGAATATGCAGGGAATAGAGATGCTTTCTGACCTTTTGAGCATTCCTAGCATTTTCTGGATTTCTTTCAGATTTCTTATATCTGTGTATTTTTTTGTGATTTTCTAAATGCCAGATTATAGAGAACATGAATTTCGGTTGGGGGAGGGGGGAGGGTGAAGTTTAAATGAGACGTACTGTCCAATAGCTTTTAAACACAGCCCCTGGAATGGGCTGACAGTAGCAGTTGCAGAAACAGATATGACAGTGGACAGTGAGATTGTAAGAAACTGATAGAAAGTGACATAATTAGGCAGGGAATGGAGAGATTTAGATCACATGCAGACTGAACGGATTTGGTTTAATTTAGCATAGTGCTCAGTGTAGGCCAAAGAGCTTGTGACTCTTTGTGAGTCTGCTGAGGAAGTTGAAGGCCTAAGCTGAAGACGGCTTGTCCTAGGTTTAGAAGGCTGTGTATGTGGGGGGGGGGGGGGCGAATGGGGCTTGTTTTTGCTGTTGTTGCTTTATCGCTTGTTGTGTTCTCAGTTGTTCTGCTAAGCACGGTGGGCGTACTATGTTGGCACCGGAATGTGTGGTGACACTTGAGGGCTGATCCCAGTACACCCTTCAGTGTGTTGGTTGTTAATCCAAATTACATATTTCATTATACGTTTCAATGTAACAGTGATAAATAAACCTGAATCAGGATCTGTGCTGGTGCTGTTCTCTTCTGTAATCTACGTTCCATGCCAAAGATTTGCAGATTGGCCTCTCTAGGCTGTCCATGGTGTTTTAGTGAGCGCTAGAAGCTGAAGTAAGTTGACAGCAGTGTGTGGAGAATAAAGAAACAGCAGGATTAATGTAGGATCAGTGTAATTGAGGGGTGCCGATTCAGTGGCTGAAAAGCTTGTTTCTGGGTTGTATCTCTCTCTGACTCTACAACAGAAAGAGTGTGAAATGCAAAGATCTCACCCTCACAACACAACAATCTTGCTTCACTGCCATCTTTAAGCATAATGCTTCACATATACAGAATCTGAGATAAATAAAAAGTGCTGCAGCTGTACTAAATCACTGCAGCTTATTGCTTCTTTTAACTTGATGCTTCAGTAAGCACACCTGTCAAGTACCTGCTGCTGTAACTTGCACCTGAACTCCCAAAATGTTCTTTGTCTCTGGTGGACAGCAAGAATATTTTACGCTTGTACTTTGTAACTGAAATTTTGACTCAAGTGTAACTTGGCAGTGGCAATATTTCCCCAGACCAGCTCACTTAACAGACACAACAGAGCCATTCCGGAGGAAAACAAGAGTGTGAGCGAAAGAGAGTGTGTGGCAGGTGAGGGTGGAGCCGCAAGAAGAGAAGGTTCAAGGGTTGGCAGAGGTGGCAGGTACGGTGGAACTTCACTCATATAAGCAAGCTACCCTCCACATAAAGAAATGGAGAGACGACATTGGGCAGGGGATTGGAGATGGGATAGGAGGCAGAAATGCAGGAAGTGGAGAGCATCCTATCTGGTTGCATCACACCCATGCCCAGGAATGGAAATGTCTACAGAAAGTTGTGGATACAGCCCAGTCCATCACAGGAAAAACCCTCCCCACTATTGACTATATCTACAAGAAGCACTGTCACAAGAAAGCAATATACATCTTGGGTTGTCAACTGTCCCGTATCAGCCGGGACATCCCGTATATTGGGCTAAATTGGTTTGTCCCATATGGGACGGCCCTTTTCCCGTATTTGACTGCTACTAATCTGCAATCACCAGAGGGCACGCTTACAGACAGATCCTAAATCTGATACAACAGCGTGTGTGCGTGTTGCATGTGCTGTTGACACCATGCACGAGTGATTCACCTGTCATCCAATCACAGGCCCCCTTATGCGCATTAGTTGTGTGCTATATTTAGCCATTTCCTGCCAAAACAAAAAGTTTCAGTAACGTCTGGTGTTGTTTAGTCGGTTTGGCATTTGCCAATATGGATAAACCTCCAAAAAAGAGAAGACTGTGCAGCTGTAACAAGCAATGGGAAGCAAAAAAGAGGTGGATTAAGCCCGTCAGCAGTGACTCAACGTTGACGAAGGCCTTCTGTACTTTATGCCGTCAGGAATTCTCAATTGGCCGCGGAGGTGAGAATGACCTAACCCAGTGTGCTTCCACAGGAGTGCACAAGAAGGCCACAGTGACTAAAGGTGCAGGCAATATCACTGCATTCTTCGTGAAATCTACTGCAGAAAACGACAAAATCGCAGCGAGTGAAGCCACGGACTCAGCTACAACAGCACCGACTGTCTTGCGAAGCTCAACAGTGCTTTGTTTAATGACTCAAATGTTGTGAAGAAGATGCACTTGGGAAGAACGAAGCTGAGATGATTACAATGAATGTTTTAGGACCAAAGACTGTGTGGTATATTATGGATGATCTGTCCCCAACCGAAGAAGGTGAGCCCGTGGAGCCTGAGTACTTCTCAGTTGCACCGATGCCTCAAATAAGGGAGATAGAAAGATGTTTCCTGTGTGCAGTGTAAGTTACTTGACTTTTATGAAGACAGTGATGAAACTGCAAATGGCACGCATCAACCTCTAATGAGCTGTCGGGACAAGTATGAACTGTGATCAGCTGTCAGTGGATATTGAGAAAATTGTTCTAAAGGTCTACAGCCACGTCTCAATACCTGCTTCCTGAACTGCATTCATTTTTTGCCTTTGTTGACATTGAGTGGCGTGAAATTCTGTGTCACGCTTGCACACGACGGCTCTCTCTTCATCCTGCAAAGCCGGCCAGCTCCTTTGAGACCTGTCCCGTGGCACTGAAGAGGATTTTTGAGGATGAAGAAAAAACTGGAGTTACTGAAATTAATCCGTGCTTTTTCCACAACGTGGGGTGTGTTTTTGACCAACTCGTAAAAAAAGCTGGAGGAGACAAAACTCTGCATCCCAGATGATTACGAGGAAGTCTGAAAGTTCAAAATGAAGATGCTTCAGCGGAAACAGGACAGCCTCTTTGGACACCAGACCGAGCAGCTGATGGACAAGTGCCAGCACAAAGGTCCAAGCAGCAACAGGACTTTGTGAAGTTCTATCACTCTGTCACTACCTACATTGACAAGTGGTTTGATTTCTCACCAGAAAATGTAATGATGGAGCTGAAACCGATCGGCCTCTGTGAGGAGCTCTCCTTCCCTGACCTGGAGCAGGTGGTGGCTGCCCTCAATATGACAGAGACAGTCAATATGGACCAACTCTATGAAGAGTTTTGTTCTAGCCAGGAGGAAATACAGAAAGCCAGACAGGATAGCAGAAAATCCACCAGTGAGAAGTGGGTGGCAGTTTTCCAAAACATAGGGAAAGCCAACATGATCAACATGTTCAGGATTGTCTATTTGTCCTCAGTGTGCCAGGCTCAAATGCCTTTGCAGAGAGGGTCTTCTCTCTGACCATTAAATAGTCAGACTCAAGAAACAGATGCAGCACAGAGCTGATCGAAAATGAACTGTGAACTGTGACTTGTCATGTAAGGCCTTCTCTCTGGCTGTGCAAAAGGACAAAGGACTGCTTGAGTCAGTCAAGAGCAACACAAAATATCCATGGAAAAAGTAGACTTAGTGAATTACCCCCCCCCCCCTTTTTCTCTTTTGCAGTGATTATATGTTACTCTATAGGCACATACAGACAGGGTTATTTGGTGTTATTTCAAGTCCGACTGATAGTCAGATTATGCTCTGTATTATGCTTTGTTATAATTTTGTGTTACATTTCATATGTAATACTGAAGATTGTATACATGGTTCACATATTGGATTTGTTTACCTATTCAGGGTTGTTGTTTTTTCCTCTCTCTTTCTTTTGAAAAAGGTCCCTGTCACCATCTGCTAGCTGCCAGCCCCCTCAGTCACTTCATCCCAGGCCTGCACCATAAGCTGTGGCATGCCACCTTTTGTCGTTATTTGGGACTGAGAAAGCTGGCAACCCTATATCCATCTAGGCCATGCATTCTTCTTGTAGCTACCACTGGAAAGGAGATAGGGGAGCCTCAGGTCCAACACCACGAGGTTCAGGAAGAGCTATTACCCCTCAACCATCAGGCTCCTTAACCAGAGCGGATATCTTCACTCACCTCAACTCTGAACTAATTCCATAACCTACAGATTCACTTTCTCAGAATTATTTATTTATTTGCACAGTTTGTCTTTTGGTTGTTTGCCTGTTTTTATATATAGTTTTCATAACTACTATTATATCTTCTTTATTTTCCTGTAATTTTTTACAAGATAATGAATTCTAGGATAACATATATACAGTAACATATATGTACTTTGATAATAAATTTATTTTGACTTTTTGATAGCATGGCATTGAATTCCCCAATTTCATCCAACCTACTCCTCCTTTGTCCCTTTCTCCCTCCTTTCATCCTATGTTCCTCCACTCCACTGGCCCACCATCACCCTGTTTCTTTTCCCTATTCCATCACCTACACCCTCTTCCCACTGGGTCCCCTCCCCCCATTGCCCCTATTAGCTCTCCCTGTCTCCCTTTTCCATGCTCCACATTGCTCCCCTATCAATTCCACCTATCAGCCCCCAGCCTTTGGACCCATGTCCATCCTTCCCTCCTGCATCGGCCTAACCGACCGCTCTTCACCTGGATCCAGCCATGCCTGTCAGCCTTTGCACCACCACTTCCCCCTCACCTCTCTACACTGGCTATCTCCCCTCTGCTGTACCAGACAGCGGGTTGGCTGAGGTTTGTAAACAAGGGGAACATCAATGGCATTCACATTGAAGATGGAAGAGCGGAAGGATGGTGTTTCAATGTCTTCAAGAAAGGCTGGGATTGCAAATGGCAAGGGAAGGAGTAAGAGAAGAGACTTATCTTGGGGTTATGTGTCATTGTACTCTAGTGAATGAGCGAGTTATCCTCAAATACAGAAGGGAGGAGTACAGATGTTTGCATAATTTCTCTGGAGTTGGTCCTTGAAACAGAAGGTGATAAAATGGGGAGACAGCACTAAACTAGTAGTTCAATAGCACCGCAGATGAAAAGCAGGATCTCAGTTCAAAACATGCAAAACTTGAGTGGAAATGAAAAAGACAATGCAGAAAATCTGCAGGCCAAGCAGCATTTGTGGAGAGTTAACCCTTCAGATGATGACTTTTCAGTACAGTTAATCATGATTTGATAAAATATGGTAGTTTAAGGCTCCTGATCACAAAGGGGAGGGGGGACGTGGATTTAAATATTTGTACTTAAAACTGTGCTCATGAATAATTCAGAAGCCATGCTTTTTTCTCACTACCGCCAACGGGCAGAAGGTACAGGAGCCTTACACCACCAGCTTCAGGAACAGACAATTACCACCCAACAATCAGCCTCCTGAACTGGAGTGGGTAACATCACTCACCACAACCTGCAGACTCGCTTCCAATGACTCTACAACCCACGTTCTCAGCATGATTTATTTATTTATTGTTTCTGCGCAGTTTGTCTTCTTTTGCACATTGGTTGTTTGTCACTCTTTGTTATTTTATAGTTTTCCATCAATTCTATTTGATTGCTTTATTTTCCTGTAAATGTCTGCAAGAAAATGAATCTCAGGTTTGTACATAGTGACCTATATGCACTTTGATAATAAATTTACTTTGAACTTTAATGGGAAGATTTTTAAAAATTGTACATTGGTGGAAAGTCAAATATAGCTGACAGGGTAAAACTTTTTGTTTTACCAGCGAATTTAGAGCAAGGATAAAACTATTGCAAGAAATACCAGTCACCAACAGAAGGAAATATAGGGAGATAACAGTTGGCTTAAAGAGAGTACAGTTTTTGGAGAATACAATGGAAAGCACAGGAAATTAAAAAGGAAATTGAACAACATTGGGAGTATGATGAGCAGGCAAAGGAAAATGTATTGGAAGCCAGGGTCTGAGCAACAGGTGTTTTGTGGAAGGGGCAAGTTGAAGGGAGATCAGATGGGGTTAAGTCATTTGTAAACAAGGATGGAGAGCCAGGCACTACGCCAGAGATTCCCAGTCTGGGGTCTATGGATCCCTTCCTTAATAGTACTGGCCCATGGCATAAAAAAGCTTGGGAAGCCCCGCGCCACACAGCAGCTTGGGATAAGAATATTTGCAGGGATTTAGGATGGGAGGTGATCAGAAATTCAGTGGAGTTCTTATGTCTGCCATTAACAAAATCATAGATTGTGTTCTCATATTGATCAACATGTTCATCATCTTCATGCTCATCTTTCAAAATGTCTTGGAATTTCCCTCAAAACGCCCCATAAGTTTTATAAGTTTGTTGTTTTACTAATCAGTTTTTTAAGCACTGCACCTTAAGTTAACACAATCTAGTCTTTGCATTCTCATGATCCAAGATTCTTTATTGTCATTCTTGAGCACTCAAGTGTAAAGGAGAATGAAATGATTGTTACTCTGGATCCAATGCAGCATTAAAAAACACAATAAACATTAAAAAAACATTAAATGCAAACCTACATAACACAATGTAAGGAAACTGTTGAGTGTATATCCATCAGATTAGCTTATATACACAGAATAACTATGTACGTAGAGAGATTCTACGTGATGTTTGTATGTTGATGCTGGGGACGGTGGAGCGGGTTAATAGGTGGATATGGTGAACAGCCTGACAGCATGGTGAAAATAACTGTTTTTGAGTCCAGTGGTTCTGGTGTGGATGCTGTGTAGTGTAACCCAAGTTAATCAAACCCAAAGCTATAATGTTAGAAAGTTCCACCTGTGGAGGAATGAAAAGAAGATACAGGATTGCAAAAAGAGCTATAAAAAATAGCAATGTGAGAACCAGGCGTGGCTGAAATGCAGTAAATTATAGAAAACAACAAAAGATATAAACTATTAAAAGTGGAATTAGTGGTAAGTATCTCTACCCTACTTACTGGAAACCATCAGGGTGAAACCCCTGGAGGAGAGACGATATTGATAAAAGATTTATTGAAGCTATTGCTATAACAAGCACCAGCTATACAGACACACACAAAATGCTGGTGGAATGCAGCATCTATAGGAAGAAGTGCAGTTGACAGCTTGGGTCGAGACCCTTCATCAGGACTAACTGAGAAAAAGGATCATAAGAGATATGAAAGTGGGAGGGGGAGGGTTAAAGCTAAGAGCTGGAAAGGTGATAGGCAAAAGGGATACACAGCTGGAGAAGGGAAAGGATCATGGGACAGGAGGCCTCCGGAGAAAGAAAGGGGGAGGGGAGCACCAGAGGGAGATGGGGAACAGGCAAGCAGGGATTGTGAGAGGGGCAGAGAGAGAAAAAGAGGAGAGAAGAAAAAAAGGGAGGGGGGGAAATAAATAAATAAGGTATGGGGTAAGAAGGGGAGGAGGGGCATTAACAGAAGTTAGAGAAGACAATGTTCATGCCATCAGGTTGGAGGCTTCCCAGACAGAATATCAGGTGGTGTTCCTCCAACCTAAGTGTGGCTTCATCTTGACAGTAGAGTAGAGTTTGTGGGTGTTGCTTGGATTTCCAGTCTCTTCTTCTGTCAAGATGAAACCACGCTCAGGTTGGAGGAACAACATCTGATATTCCGTTTGGGTAGCCTCCAACCTGATGGCATGAACATTGACTTCTCTAACTTCCGTTAATGCCCCTCTTCCCCTTCTTACCCCAACCCTTATTCATTATTCCCCCCTTTTTTTCCTCTCTCCTTTTTTACTCTCTCTGCCCCTCTCACAATCACTCCTTGCCTGTTCCCCATCTCCCTCTGGTGCTCCCCTCCCCCTTTCTTTCTCCCTTGGCCTCCTGTCCCATGATCCTTTCCCTTCTCCAGCTCTGTATCCCTTTTGCCAATCACCTTTCCAGGTACAGATGCAGCCTGGCCTGCTGTGTTCCACCAGCATTTTCTGTGTGTTGCTTGAATTTCCAGCTTCTGCGGATTTCCTCGTGTTCCAGCTATAGAGACGATAACCGAAACTGAAGTTCACTATAATACTCAAAAACAGGAATTCAACTAGTTTCCTAACTAACAAGGGATAAATAAAAAGGGAAATGTTAGTCTGTAAACCTTCAAATAGGGAATAACATGAGATCAAATTAGTTAGAGAAATTGGAGTAATGAAGGATATTCTAATGAATCTCACTGATTCTAACTGAACAGGAATTTGGTTTTCATTTGATATCTGAGATTTGAAACCAAAAGCATAATGTTGGATTTGTTCTTACTCATGTAAATATTTTGTATATATTGCTATTTTTATAAACAAAGCTTACCTAGAGAAGTGTGTGTTTTCTATTCACTGCCTCCTTCTGAAACCTAGAGCTTGTGATGGCCTACTAGTACCTCGTATAGTATCATGTAATTAGATCTTATCATAGAGAATGCAGCGACCAGCCACAGAAGACCAGACCAGCAGTACACAGGTGTTACAGTAGCCTCCCCATTCTTGCTGTGAAGCACAACATAGTTCATGTTGTAACTCATCTAAATTTACACATTTTACCATATAAAAAATAAATGGGATAACATCTCTGCTATGAAATGTTATTAAGTGTTGGCACATAGAGTCTAAATCTGGCCTTGCTGATTCCCCACACAAGCATGCAAGCACCAAAATATCCTTCAGTACTGCCAAGACCACTGATTCTCAACAACATAAATATACTGCAGATAAAATGGAGCTTGAATGAAGTATTTCACTCTCCACAGATGCTGCCTGGCCAGCAATTCCCTATTTTTGATTTGGATAATACAAGACGAGCTATGTAATTAGCTTTTCTGTATTACTACACAGAGAAACTAGTGGCATTGACTAATAAATCCAACAAAGTGGATGGAGCCCAATGAAATATTCACCAGGACACAGATATTTTAATATGCATGAACATTCATCGCAGTGAATGGCTCTTAGTGGTGTGGTGAATTTTTAAAAGAACGCTCAGAGAAAATATGAAGAATCATCACAGCAGCAATTACAAGGCACTTGACATTTTTATTGCTCAGGCCTGTATATACCACTAAACAAACAACACACCCGAAACCACTCCGTAACCTCCATTCATTTGAACTGGATTTCCAAAGAATTACTAATCACTATTATTTGAAGTAATAATGAATTGGAATTATGGAAGTTTGACATTAAGCTACTTGCAAATCTACAATAAGATTATTGGTATATTGAGCCAGTATTAATGTATTCAGCCAGCATCAGCCACCTGCAAAGACAGTCCCAAGCTATTATACTGCCAGGAGCTCCAAGTCCCTTCAAAGCCAACCATGGTGTAATGTGCACCAGTATTCAATGGAGCTGGTAGACTTTACGTCTGTATTCTGTGCACCCCTGTCCATTACTGGCTGGAACCTCAGAATCAGAATCAGGTTTGTTATCACCAACATGTGACATGAAATTTGTTAACTTAGCAGCAGCAGTTCAATGCATTACATAATCTAGCAGAGAGAAAAAAATAAAACATACTAAATAAACAAGTAAATCAACTACGTATATTGAAAAGATTAAAAACATGCAAAAACAGAAATACTGTATATAAAAAAAAAGTGAGGTAGTGTCCAAACCTTCAATGTCCATTTAGGAATGGTATGGCAGAGCAGAAGAAGCTGTTCTTGAATTGCTTGATTCTACCTGATGGTAACAGTGAGAAAAGGGCATGCCGAGGGTGCTGGACGCTGCCTTTCTGAGACACCACTCCCTAAAGATGTCCTGGGTACTTTGTAGGCTAGTGCCCAAGATGGAGCTAACTAGATTTACAACCCTCTGCAGCTTCTTTCGGTCCTGTGCAGTAGCCCCTCCATACCAGACAGTGATGCAGCCTATGAGAATGCTCTCCACAACTATAGATGCTTTTGAGTGTATTTGTTGACATGCCAAATCTCTTCAAACTCCTAATAAAGTATAGCTGCTGTCTTGCCTTCTTTATGACTACATCAATATGTTGGGACCAGGTTAGATCCTCAGAGATCTTGACACACAGGAACTTGAAACTGCTCACTCTCTCCACTTCTGATCCCTCCATGAGGATTGGTATGTGTTCCTTCATCTCACCCTTCCTGAAGTCCACAATCAGCTCTTTCATCTTACTGACATTGAGTGCCAGGTTGTTGCTGCGGCACCACCCCACTAGTTGGCATATCTCACTCCTGTATGCCCTCTCGTCACCACCTGAGATTCTACCAACAATGGTTGTATCATCAGCAAATTTGTAGATGGTATTTGAGCTATGCCCAGCCACACAGTCATGTGTATATAGAGAGTAGAGCAGTGGGCTAAGCACACACCCCTGGGGTGCACCAGTGTTGATCATCAGCAAGGAGGAGATGTTATCACCAATCTGCACAGACTGTGGTCTCCAGTTAGGAAGTTGAGGATCCAATTGCAGAGGCAAGTACAGAGGCCCAGGTTCAGCAACTTCTCAATCAGGATTGTGGGAATGACGATATTAAATGCTGAGCTATAGTGGATGAACAGCATCCTGACATAGGTGTTTGTGTTGTCTAGGTGGTCTAAAGCTGAGTGGAGAGCCAGTGAGATTACGTCTGCCATTGACCTATTGCAGTGATAGGCAAATTGCAATGGGTAATGACAGACACTGGGCACAGTTTCTTGATTGGTCCAGAATTGTTCAAGGGGTTTGCCTAATATTGTCTCCTTGTTTTTCCTCTTCATTTGCATCTTGCCTGTAATTGGTCGAGAAGGAAAATAGCCTGATATTGAAGGCAAGGGGCTATTGCACAGGACTGAAAGAAGCTGCAGAAGGTTGTAAATCTAATCAGCTCCATTTTGGGTACTAGCCTACAAGTTACCCAGGACATCTTCAGGGAGCGATGTCTCAGAAAGGTAGCATACATTATTAAAGACCTCCAGCACCCAGGGCATGCCCCTTTCTCACTGTTACCATTAGGTAGGAGGTACAGAAGCCTGAAGGCACACACTCAGCAATTCAGGAACAGCTTCTTCCCCTCTGCAATCCGATTCCCAAATAGACATTGAACCCTTGGACACTACCTTACTTTTAAAAAAATTTAATAAATAGTATTTCTGTTTTTTGCATGATTTTTAATCTATTCAATATACATATGCTGTAATTGATTTATTTATTTTTTATTATTATTATTTTATTTTTTTCTTTCTTCTATATTATCTATTGCATTGGACTGATGCTGCTAAGTTGACAAATTTCACGACACATTGCGGTGATAATGAACCTGATTCTGTTTCTGAGCCACTGCTCTACCTTCATCAGTGTGTTTTGCCACATCCTCAAAAAATTCAAACAGGCTCATAAGGCACAACCTGCCCTTGACAAAGCCATGCTGACCATCCCTAATCAGATTGGTCTCTCTAAATGCCCATAAATCCTGCCTCTCAGGATCTTCTCCAACAACTTGCCCACCACTGAAGCAATACTCACTGGTCTAGAATTTTTGGGTTATCTTTACTCCCTTTCTTGAACAACGGAACAACATTTGCAACCCTCCAATCCTCTGGAACTTCTCCCATCCCTATTAACGTTGCAAAGATCATCACCAGAGATTCAACAATCTCCTTCGCTTCCCACAGTAGACTGGGGTACATCTCATCTGGTCCCAGCGACTTATCTAACTTAATACCTTTCAAAAGCTCCAGCACATCCTCTTTCTTAATGTCTACATACTCAAGCATTTCAGTTCACTGTTTCCACTCTCACTCCTGTTTGGTCCTATTCTCATATGACCCATTTTCTTGCTCTGCACATACTTGTAGAATGTCATCAGGTAGTCTTTAATCTTGCTCACCAAGGCCTTCTCATTGCAACTTTTAGCTCTTCAAATTTCATTCTTGAGCTCCTTCTTGCAACCTTGTAATTTCATCGAGCTCTAACAGTACTTAGTTTCTTAAACCTTTCATAAGCTTTTCTTCCTACCCAGATTTTCTATGTACACCATGGTCCTTTTCTCCTACCACCCTTTCCCTGCCCCAATGGAGCATACCTATGCAGAATGCCATGCAAATGTTCCCTGATCATTTGCCATATTTTTGCCGTGCATTTCCCTGAGAACATCTGTTCCCAAGTTCCTGCCTAATAGCATCATTTTTCCCCCTACCTCAATTAAATGTTTTCCCAAATTGTCTGCTCCTATCCCTCTCCAATGCTACAGTAAAGGAGATAGTTGTGGTGACTACCTCCAAAATGATCTCCCACCGAGAGATCCGGAGCTCGACCAAGTTAATCTTCCAATACCAGATAAGTACAGCCTCTCATCTAGTTAGCTTAGCTACCTATTGTGTCAGGTAACCTTCCTGAACACACCTAACAAACTCCACCCCATCCAAACCCTTTGCTCTAAGGAGATGCCAGTCAATACTCGGAAAGCTAAAAGTCACCCATCATAACCCTATTATTATTGCACCATTCCAGGATCTGCCTCCTTATCCACAACGTATCTGTTACTGTTGGGGGGGGGGGAATCTATAAGAAACACCCAGTAGAATTATTGCCCTCTTCCTGTTTTTGACTTACACCCTCAATGGCTCGGTAGTTAATCCCTCCGTGACTTCCTCCTTTTTTGCAGCTGTGCTACTATCCCTGATTAGCAGTGCCACTCCCCCATCTCTTTTGCCTCCCTCCCTTTCCTTTTTGAAACATCTAAAGTCCAGCACATTCAGCAACCATTCTTGCCCCTGAGTTATTCAAGTCTCTGTAATGCAACAACATCGTAGTTCCATGTAGAGATCTAAGTTCATCCACCTTGCTTATGATACTCCTAGCATTAAAATAGGTACATCTCAAACTATCTGGCTGAGTGTTCTTTGCTCTGTCACTTGCCTATCCTTCCTCCTAACCTCCCTACAAGCTATCACTACTTGTGCACCAACTGCCCCAACCTCTGACTCTTCACTTCCATTCCCACCCCATGCAAACTTGGTTTAAACCCTCCCCAATAGCATTATCAAACCTCCCTTCCAGGATTTTGGTTCCCCTCCAGTTCAAGTGCAATCCATTCCACTTGTACAGGCCACCCCTTCCCCAGAAAATGTTCCAATGATCCAAGAACTTGAACCCTCCCTCCTGCCCCATTTCCTCAGCCATTTAACCTGATAACAATTACAGCACGGAAATAGGCCATCTCAGCCCTTCTAGTCCATGCCGAATGCTTACACTCACCTAGTCCCACAGGCCCACACTCAGCCCGTAACCCTCTGTTCCTTTCCTGTCCATATACCTATCCAATTTTACTTTAAATGACAATACCAAACCTGCCTCTACCACTTCTATTAGAAGCTCGTTCCACATTCATTCATCCGCACTGTCTTCCTGTTCTGATCTTCACTAGCTCATCGCACCGGGAGTAATCATGAGGTTACGACCTTGGAGGTTCTGCTCTTCAGCCTCCTTCCTAACTCCCTAAACTTACTGTGCAGGACCTCTACCCCTCTCCTGCCTATGTCAGTGGTACCAACAGGTACATGACCTCTGTGTGCTCACCCTCCCCTTCCAGAATATTCTGCAATGCTCAGAGACATCCTGAACCCTAGCACCTGGGTAGCAACACGCAATCCTGGCATTTCCTTTGCTGCCACAGAATCTCCTTTATGCCCCCCTAACTAGCGAGTCCCCTATGACTATTGCTCCACCTGATTTCACCCTATCCTCCTGAGGCTCAGAGCTGACCACACTATTGGTCTGGCTGCAGCTTCCTTGCCCAGAGAGGTCATCCCCTCAGCAGTATCCAAAGGGGTATACTTGTTGCTGAGGGGAATGGCCACGGGGACCCTGCACTGACTTCCTTCTCCCTTTCCCTCTCATGGCGTACACCCAACTACTCCCCAAATTCTGCATTCTGGGTGTAAACACCTGCTCAAAAGTCTTACCTATCAATTGCTCTGACTCCTGGAGGGTCCTTAGTTCATCCAATTCCAGCTCCAGCTCCAAAATGCAGTCTGTCAGGAGCTGGAGTTGGCTGCACTTCCCTGCGGGTGTAGACCATCAGGTTCCATGAATTCCCACATCCTACAGGAGGATCATTCCACTGCCATCCTGCCTGCACTGTACGATGGACAACCAAGACCAGATCTTCTAGCCTGCGTCTTGGGCCTCAGCCTCTCCTCGTTGAGCCAAAGCCTGATGCTCCCACCCTCGCTGCCCCACCTTGCCTCACCTGTACTTTTATTTAATTCGCAGTGCTCTGCTCCCAACGTTGATTGGATCTCTGGAACGTCCAAATGCCCGCGAAGCTCTCCTTTTATACCAGCTTCACCGATCTGCGAGAAACCTCCTCGAAGTGCTCTCCTCCCACCACTAAGTGGCAGCGTCAAAAGAGGGCATGGCTAGGATGCTGGCGATCTTTGATAATGGCTGTTTGATTCCTGAGGTAGGGCTTCTTGTGGATACCCTCAGTAGCTCAGAGTGCTGCATCCAAGATGCAACTGACTTTGTCCACCTCTCTCTGTAGCCTCCTGTGCATTGGAAGTTTCATGATGCAGCCAGTCAGAATGCTTTCAACTACAGATCTGTAGAAATCTGTCAACGTTTGACGATATGCTGAATCTCACTAGTCTTCTTCATGGCCGTATCTCTGTACTGGGCCCAAGATAGATCCTTACAGATGCTGACATCCAGGAACTTGATGCTGCCCACCCTTTTGACCATAGATCTTTTAATGGGAACTGGTAGTAGTTTGCCTTCCTGAAGTCCTCAATCAGTTCTTGGGTTTTGCTGACATTGAGCAGAAGGCTGTTATGACGACACATAGCCAGCTAAGCTACCTCACTCCTATATGCCTCCTCATGACTATGTATGTTTGAGCAACAACAGTGATGGCATTGGAGCTGTGCTTAGTTACACAGTCACAGATGGAGAGTGATAAACCAGGGAACAGTCCCCAAGTCAATGGGCTGGAGAAAAGGTTCAACTACGTAATGTATAATGAATGAAATCAGAACCAAGAATAAATTACTGAGCAAATGGGAAATGAGGTACACCTCATGAATATGGTATCTAAAATAAAAAGTAAAATATGCTGAATGTCAAAACAGTTTTACAAAAATTTAAATAGTTAACAATTGAGACACAGAAAAGTAGCATTATAAAATTACTACCAATTATTGCTTTTGCAATGTGACAAATTGGCAGTGCCTGCCTGGGTTACAGCATGCATTCTTTCTCTTGCCCATTAAAGGCAAATAATTATTTGCAGAATTTGCAGTGCTTTTTCCATGCATTCTGAGGTAAGATTAAAGTGAGGAGTGAGTCATTTTCCAGTTGAGGAAATATCAAGAAATCCCTTGGCCACTTCCTCTCAGAGAACCAGGGAGAAATTAATTGCAGGCAGTGAACAGAGTCAGCTTTAATTGAACGCTAGGTAGTTCACTGGATAGATCAGTTATGTACATTCTGTGCTCCGAGCACAAATACAGAAATCCATTAAACATATGCATATAAATATTATTCACTTATTACACTCATAATTTTAGCCCTTCGGTCAGCTCCGATCAATTATGGGTACCTCAGATGAATAGGATATTTCTGGCAGTGAATTATAAAAGGTCAAAGTATGGGATATATCACACTGAGCCTCAAGTTTAAATAGTTAACATTCCAATGCATCTGAGTGGCACGGATTTGGCCTCATAGTCATTTGTAGCTAAGAAGCATTGATGGCTCTTCTGATGGCCATTCATCAAAGTATCCTGAAGCAACAATGTTGTGTCTCATCTGTACAGGCTAATGATACATCATTGGCCATTTATTTGTCCACTACATTAGAAAACACAGATCCTTCAGCCTACAATGTTGTGCCAAACCTTTAACAAACCAAGACCAAACCAGCATTACATTTTTCTTTCATCCATGTGCCTACGAGTCCCTTAAATGTTCCTAATGTCTCTGCCGCATCAGGGCATTGCACACATTTACTCTGTAAAAATCCTACCTCTAACACCTCTCCTAAACTTTCCACCACACACTGTAAGTGTATGTCCTCAAGTATTGGCCATTTCTGCCCTGGGGAGCAGGGGCTAGCTGTTCACATATCACCCCGTACACCTCTACCAGGCAGCCGCTTGTCCTGCTTCGCTCCTCATCTTACGGCCTGTGGTGCCGACAAGTTATGCAGCGATACAGTAGGTCAGCTGGAGATGGTAGCACCGAGACACAGAATCGATGGTGCAGCAGGGAAGGAGACCATTCAGCCCATTGTCTCTGCTAGCTCCATATAAGAGCAAATCAGCTGGTCGAATTCCAGCATCCTATCTCATTAGGCTTGCAAATTCCTTCCTTTATTTAATTTAATGAGCTCCCTCCTGAACTTTACAATTAAAGATGCCCTCACTACCTTTACTTCAAAATCAAAGTCAAGTTTGTTGTGATAAGCACAAGTATATGTGTGCACAGGCCGGAGTTGGTGCTGCTCCCCAGTGTTCACTAAGCAGAAGACATGCTGTACAGTGGTCGACTGCAGATTTCTGGACTACATATACATAGTGGTTGTATTTTATTGATACCTGGCATGTCCTTGCAGTCTTGTATGTGTGAGGACTAGACCTTAACCACAGTGTCAACTACCAACAGCCACCAGGAGAGAGTCGACAGAGCCAGTGTGCTCCACCGGGGGCAGTGTGGCGCTACGTCCAGGTTGGAGTGAGAGCCAGTGTGCTCCACCGGGGGCAGTGTGGCACTGCGTCCAGGAGAGAGGCATCAGAGCCAGTGTGCTCCACCGGGGGCAGTGTGGCGCTACGTCCAGGTTGGAGTGAGAGCCAGTGTGCTCCACCGGGGGCAGTGTGGCACTGCGTCCAGGAGAGAGGCATCAGAGCCAGTGTGCTCCACCGGGGACAGTGTGGCACTGCGTCCAGGAGAGAGGCATCAGAGCCAGTGTGCTCCACCGGGGGCAGTGTGGCGCTACGTCCAGGTTGGAGTGAGAGCCAGTGTGCTCCACCGGGGGCAGTGTGGCACTGCGTCCAGGAGAGAGGCATCAGAGCCAGTGTGCTCCACCGGGGGCAGTGTGGCACTGCGTCCAGGAGAGAGTCGTCAGAGCCAGTGTGCTCCACCGGGGGCAGTGTGGTGCTGCGTCCAGGAGAGAGTCGTCAGAGCCAGTGTGCTCCACCGGGGGCAGTGTGGCAGGCACTGCGTCCAGGAGAGAATCGTCAAAGCCAGAGTGCTCCACCGGGGGCAGTGTGGCACTGCGTCCAGGTTGGAGTCAGAGCCAGTGTGCTCCACCGGGGGCAGTGTGGCACTGCGTCCAGGTTGGAGTCAGAGCCAGTGTGCTCCACCGGGGGCAGTGTGGCACTGCTTCCAGGAGAGAGTCGTCAGAGCCAGAATGCTCCACCGGGGGCAGTGTGGCGCTACGTCCAGGTTGGAGTGAGAGCCAGTGTGCTCCACCGGGGGCAGTGTGGCGCTACGTCCAGGTTGGAGTGAGAGCCAGTGTGCTCCACCGGGGGCAGTGTGGCACTGCGTCCAGGAGAGAGGCATCAGAGCCAGTGTGCTCCACCGGGGGCAGTGTGGCACTGTGTCCAGGAGAGAGGCATCAGAGCCAGTGTGCTCCACCGGGGGCAGTGTGGCACTGCGTCCAGGAGAGAATCGTCAGAGCCAGTGTACTCCACCGGGGGCAGTGTGGCACTGCGTCCAGGAGAGAATCGTCAGAGCCAGTGTACTCCACCGGGGGCAGTGTGGCACTGCGTCCAGGTTGGAGTCAGAGCCAGTGTGCTCCACCGGGGGCAGTGTGGCACTGCGTCCAGGTTGGAGTCAGAGCCAGTGTGCTCCACCGGGGGCAGTGTGGCACTGCTTCCAGGAGAGAGTCGTCAGAGCCAGAATGCTCCACCGGGGGCAGTGTGGCGCTACGTCCAGGAGAGAGTCATCAGAGCCAGTGTGCTCCACCAGGGGCAGTGTGGCGCTACGTCCAGGTTGGAGTGAGAGCCAGTGTGCTCCACCGGGGGCAGTGTGGCACTGCGTCCAGGTTGGAGTCAGAGCCAGTGTGCTCCACCGGGGGCAGTGTGGCACTGCTTCCAGGAGAGAGTCGTCAGAGCCAGAATGCTCCACCGGGGGCAGTGTGGCGCTACGTCCAGGAGAGAGTCATCAGAGCCAGTGTGCTCCACCAGGGGCAGTGTGGCGCTACGTCCAGGTTGGAGTCAGAGCTATTTCACCCCCCCCCCCCCGCCCCGCCCCCCACAACTTGTTTGGCTGTATTCATGGATGTTCATGTATGGTAGAATGCCAATTAAGCTTGAATTGAATTGAATGAGAAACTTACTTGCAACAGTATCACAATCATATAGCTACACAGCAGCATTCAAAAGAAAAGCATAAATGCTGGCACAGAATAAATAATAATTTTTAAGGGCCACAAATAAAACAAGACAAAGTCTATTTTCGTACAAGATGATCAAATGGTCTAAGCTGCAGTGATGAGGTTTGTGTATGTTGGTGTAAGAGCTGAATGGTGGAAGGGAATTAACTGTACTTGAAGCCAGTGGTGTGGGACTTCAGGATTCTGCACCTCTTGCTCAGTGGTGGTTGCAAGAAGATTGCATGGTCAGGATCTTCAGCGATGGGTGTTTCTATCTTGGGGCAGCACCTTATATCAACGCTACCAATGGAGGGGAGGGTGGGGGAGGACGGCTGTGCCAGTGATGCATTGGGCAGAGTTCACTTCCCTCCACATAAAATGCTGGAGGAGTTCAGAAGGTCTGGCAACACCTATGGAGTGGAATAAAGTTGACATTTCTGGCCAAGGCACTTTATCAGGGCCATCCAAGTGTATTACTCTGGATTTCCAGCATCTGCAGAATCTCTTGTCTCCATAACTCACTGCAGTTCCTACACTTTAGAACTGCAAGACAAACAGTTGTGTTTGAACTATTCTATAAAGATTCACCGTGACCTCCTTGCACACATACTTCATGGCTGTGTTCGATTGATATACAGTACTTGGACTTCTGGAAGGAATTTGCAAAGATGCTACAACATCATTAGGAGATAGTTTCCTGAAAGTGGAGTCATAGATAGACAGGGAGGCGAAGGAGCCTTTTGACATGCTGAACCTCATCAGTTAGGGCATCTAGTATAGCAGGTTGGGAACACCTAGTGTGGTGCACAAAATACTGATGAAGCTACACTTAAAGTATTGTTTTCAGTCTTGGTTGTAGGAAAGATGTTATTAAACTAGAAAGAGTACAGAAAAGTCTTACAAGGATTTTGCCGGGACTTGTGGGGCTGACTAATATGGAGAATGGATTGATTAAGATTTTATTCCATCGAGCATAAGAGAATGAGAAGGTTATCTTATTGTGCTGTATAAAATCATGAGGGGTGTAGACAGACTTTCTCCTCAAATTGGAGAATCAAGGACTCACTTGCTTAGGTTTAAGTTATGAAGGGGAAAGGACACATAAGAAATTGAGGGGCAACTTTTTTTTTACATAAAGGGTGGTATGTACGTGTAATGAACTGAGGAATCATTTCCTGCCGAAATGATTGAGGCAGGTACAATAAAGACAATTGAACACGTACATGGATTGGACAGGCTTAGAGATGCGTGTCAAACACTGGCAAATGGGACTAGCTTGGATAGGCATTGTGATCAGCATGGGCCAGTTGGGCTGAATGGCTGGCTTCCTTGCTGTATAATTTGACACAAAAGAAAACAGTAGCAATAGATGGTCACTTCCAGGTAAGGACGCAAGATTAGTGGTTTGACACAAGGATCGGCACTGGGGCCTCAGCTGTGGTCAATTCTGTATCGATGATTTGAATTAGAGAAACCAAACAATATATTATTGTTTGTTATTGATACAAAGATAGTGGCAGTATTGACTTTGAGGAGGATGTAGACAAGATTTATAGGGATTTATTAAAGCTACATGAATGACTGAGAAGTGGCTGAAGGCATATTGAAGAAAAATTCAAGGCTATGCTCATTAGTGAAATGCTCTAAATCAGGGGTTCCTAGCTTGGGGCTCACTGACTCCTGATCTAAATAATGAGAGTTTGAAACACATGGCTGTTCAGAAGTACCTTGGTTTTATTGTGCACAAGTTTGGTATATAAGCAATTGGGAAGGCAAACTAAACATTGGCCTTTATTGTAATGATTTTGCCACAAGTATGGGAAGGTTCTGCTCCAATACAAGCACCAGTCTCCGAGGGCCCCAAGAGCACTCAGTTGTGGGTCCCTGGTGGCCCTGTAACTCAAGTTACAGCTTCCCCCTGCACGAGAAAGCATCCTCTCCAGATTCTGTGCATGACTGCTAGAAAGAGCAGGAAGTGTACTCAGCTCTGCACATCCTTCTCTCCAGTCACTCTGCCTACACTTTTCATTGCCCCAGTAGAGCAGCCAGCGTAATCAAAGACCCTTCACAGCCTGATTGTCCCCTCTTTGACTGTAAGACCATGAAGATATTGGAACACTGAGTCCTCTCCACTATTCCATCATACCTAATTTATTATCCCTGGCAACGCTATTTTCCTGCATTCACCCCATAACCTTCGATGCTCTTACTAATCAAGAACCTATCAGCCTCGGCCTTAAATATGCCCAAAGATTTGCTTCTACAGCTGTCTGTGACAATGACTTCCACACATTCATCATCCTCTGGTTAAAGAAATTACTTCTCATTTCTATTCTAAAACAATGGCCGTGTTCTTTTAAAGCTATTCCCTTGGGTCCTAGATTCCCCCACTATGCGAAACACCCTCTCCATGTCCGTTCTATATGGGCCTTTCGATAGATTTCACTGTGATCTCATCTCGCTTTCCCAAGCACAGGCCCAGAGCTATCAAGCTCTCCCTCTCATATAAGGTTAAAATTACAAAATCCTGAAAGTAGCTCATGCTAGGTTGAATGATAGCATCTATCTCACTGTTACAAGAATATTGAATAGTCCAATTAGTGTGATAAGATGGATTCTTGACCTCACAATCTAACTCATTATGGTTTTGTCTGCTTGAACTCCACTTTCTCTACAACTGTAGCAGCGTATTCTTCATTCTGTTACTGCTTTCCCTTTGTATTGATGGCTAGAACAGCATATGGTCAACAAACATATGCTGGTATGGAGGGGCCGCTGCACAGGATCAGAAAAAGCTACAGGAAATTGTAAATTCTGCCAGCTCCATCACGGGCACTAACCTCCCCAGCAACTTTCCGAAGGTGATTCCTCAAAAAGGTGGCTTTCATCTTTAAAGAACCCCATCACCCAGGAGATGATCTCACATCACAAGGTCCACTGGTGGGACATCCACCGCAGGGTATCCCTTGTTCAGTGACAAGGAGCAAGGCAAAGGAAAGGCAACTGAAAGTGGAACTGTCTATGATTTTAATTAGCTTCAACTTAACAAAAGATACATCAAGTATGAACACATCAATGGGCGGCAACATCTCTGAAGATCTATCCTGGGTCCAACATATTGATGCAATTATGAAGCATAGGCCCTAGCCTCCTCAACATTGAGGACATCTTCAAAAAAAGACAGCATCCATCATTTAGGACCCCTCCTCCCCTTTACAAAGGTAGAGCATTCCTATGAAACCTTTCTTAAGCTGAAATGGTGTAAAGCGAAGAACCATTATTTATACGGGGAAAAACTTTCGTAGAAGCAAAAATCCTCTTTGTAATGCGAAAACAGGTTACTAATGTAGGTCTTTTGTAAAAGCAAAGAGGTGCATAGTGAACATTCGTAAAGCGGGGAACACCTGTACATGCCTTCTTCACATTTCTACCATCAGGGTGGAGGTATGGCAGCCCAAGACACACACTCATCATTTTAGGAACAGCTTCTTCCCCTCTGCCATCAGATTTCTGAATGGACAATGAACCAATGAACACTGCTTAGTTATTCTGCCCTCTTTTTAAATATATTTCTTATTGTAATTTATAGTAACTTTAAAATTTATTAAACTGTACTGATGCCACAAAACAAGAGATTTCAGGACATATGGTATGTCAACGATAATAAGCCTGATTCCATTCTGATTTGGAGGAATAGGCCATTCATTCTCTTGAGCTGCTCCAACAGTTAATTAGAAGATGACTCATCTCTTCACAGCCTCCATTCTGCATTCCTGTATCATTTTCATCCATACCCTGATTTCTCAAGAACCCCTCTACCTCCTGCTTAGAAGATGTTCCACGTCTTTCACTCCTCTTCCAGGAAGGGTCCAGCAAAGACTCTCGGACCTTTAGAGAAAAAAATATATTTCTCAAAGTTCCACCAAAAATGGTGATAACTGATCTTTAAACAGTGACCACTAACTCTAGACCCTTTCACAAGAGGATTCTGAAAGAATTTAACTGCAAATCAATTTGCAGTTATTACCCTTCAATGAAGAGGAGATTGAATAAGGAAAGTAACAGCCTTGCTCATTGTGAGATAAGGAAAAAGAATAATAGTAACTATTGTCGTTTTACAGTTGTGCGTGACCGTCATGTGGACGACCTGTGTATGACAAGCCCATGGTCGAGGAAAGCCTGACAACCAGGAAATGAATTATAAAAAGACAATATGGTGTTCCTTTTCTCTGAAACCTTCAATCTGACTGATGCCTACATCTGCAACGGCTCAGGTAAAGTGCATGTCATCACTCTATCTACATCATTACATTTGATATTCACGTAAGAGCAACAAATTGGAGCCACAAATGAACAGAACGGTGCCACTGGCAAACAACAGTGAAAGGAACTGCAAGAAACCAATTAACTTTGCTCATCAAACACTTACCCTTGGCAGGAAGAAGAAAAGGAACATATTAAAAATCACATTTAAAAATAAAATCTGCCAGCAGTTGCCTCAGGGAGATTCATCAAAATAAAGCTGCCCCCAAGGGTGCCCTGATCAGCTGGTGAAGGGAGCTGACTCCTGATTCGTGCTTTGTCTGCTTGGCTCGCCTCATGACAGAGTATTTTTGAGATTTGTTTTTGATATTTCCCACCAATTCTGAACAAATCAGTAAAAATAAAGCATGCAGAACAGCTAGAACATTTTCAAACTTTAAAGGCAACATCATGCAGGGCACCAGCACAAAGACAGGACGATAAGGGTGACGATTTACTCTGAATGTCAATGGCTACATGGTCATAGTGTTGATTCATGAACACGGAGACCCACAGCATCTACTGGGGACACTGAGCAGTTTCGGAGACAAAGGGACTTCCTATTGGGACTTGGGCGTAGAGGAGGGGTAACCAGGACAGAGGCTGGGGACAGGTAGATCCAGGCGGGTGACTGAGCAGATGGAGCCAGGTGGCGAGCTTAGCTTGCTTTCCTATGCTCCGGATTCCAACATCTCTTATGCCTCAGGCAGACCCATGCGCTACCCAACGACGCGCTTCACTCCAGAGATTCCCTACTGCATCTTCCCTCAAGTAGAGGATGAAGCTGAGGGATGCAGTGACTGACTGTCGGCCATTGCTGCAGGTGGTTTGATAAACGCAGCTCTGGTGTTTCTTTTAACTGCAGAAACAAAACGTGACTCTGCAGATGATAATTCCTCTGGCTTCCTTCTGGCACAGACAGAAACAAACCACTTTACAAACGCTGTTGGGAATTGGTTGACAGGGATAAAGAAGGGAGGAGATACTTTTGACCTCTCATGCTTGCAGCGATTCATGCAAGTTTAAACAGTTAAAACCCTGCCAACATAGCAGAACACGGCAACATGGAAGAATGGATTCAAAATCAGCTTGGTAACAGAAGGCAGTGGGTACCGGTGGGGCTGTGTTATTGGGACTGGTGGTCAGATATCAGTAGTGTTCCACAAGGACTAGTGCTGGGACCTCTGTTTGTCATATAAGCAATTTGGACAAAAATGTGGGTGGTTCATTGGTAAGTCTGCAGATGTCACAAAAATTGACAGCTGTAAATAGAGAGGAAAGTTGTCAGAGGTCACAATGTGATAGGTTGGAGAAATGATAGATGAAGATTAATCTAGACATGATTGAAGTGTGCTCTGTAGAAGGTTAATTGGAAGAGGAAGGTAAACAATAAATGGCAGGGTAGCTGGGAGCATTGATGTATCCAGCCAGCTAAGAGTATAAGTCAATATCTCCCTCTAAATGGCAACAGATGTAAATTGGGTGGTAAAGAGGTGTACAGCATGCTTGCTTTGATTGGCTGAGACATTGAAGCTGTATCACACTTCACAAATATTATGTGCAGTTCTGGTTGCTGCATGACAGGAAGCTTGCAGAAGAGTTGCCTGCATTGGAGAGTACTAGCTATTAGGAGAGGCTGGATAAACTTCGATTGTTTTGTTGGCAGCAGAGTGGTGAGCTGAGAGAAATACAACATGATGAAAGGGCAGAAATGTTAAACACTAGACAGCACCTGTTTAAGGTGTGAGATGGAATGTTTAAAGGACAGATACAAGTTTTTTTGTTGGATGACACAGAGAGTGATGGGTGCCAGGGGCAGTGATGGAAGCAGATGCAATGGCAATGTAGACAGAGGAATACAGTCTATGTGCAGGCAGATGAGTAGCATCATGGTCAGCACAAATCTAGCGGGCCAGTGGGGCTGTTCCTCTGCTATACTGTCTACCAGAACAACAGAAAAATAGGAGGAGTAGGCCACTTGGCCCATCAAACTTGCCCTACCATTCAATATGATCACAACAGATCTTGCCCCATCTTCTCTTCTATGCCAGCTCAATTGTTGTTGTTCTTTTCCATGCCTTGTGAGCAACAGCTTGCCATTTCTTTAGCATTTCTGCCTGTTCTTACAAGGCCAAGTTGTTAGCTCAATGCTCAACCTAGCATGGATGGAAAGCATGCTAGAAGCTGGCCGGATTCAAACCCAGAACAATTTGCCTCGAAGTCCAGTGCAAATGCCACTACACCAACAGCCAGAGCTAGCTCAATATAGCCCCCAATTCTCCAACTTCCAAAAATGTATCTACCTCCACCTTCCAGATCATGGGTTGTTGAGCTGGAGCATGTTGGAAAGCACTAACATGCAGCAAACAGCCCAATTCTCACTCACATTCCTCTTGCTCTTAGCAACACAATGGAAAGTTACCACAAAAGATTCTCAGCAAATCAGGCAACATCTGCAGAGGGGAATAAACAGCTGACATTTCAGGTCAAGACCATTCATCCCCATTATGTTCAGAGAGGCTTGGTTTTAAATGTTGGCCAACAATAGATAATGAAAGAGAAACTTTGCTGTGATCTAGAAAATAACCTGCAGAGTTCCTTCTTCTTCAGTTAATGCAATGTGCCTTTCAGTTCACCATGTTAAATCAAATTAAACCAAGCTAATGACATTTAATCCCTTCTGCCTGGGCCTGGCCCAGACCTTTCCATTCTCTGCATATTCATGTCTTATTGAAGAGCTTTTTAAACACTTCTATAGTATGTGCCTTCACTGTCACTCCTGAGAATGTGTTCCAGGCATCCACCACTCTCTGAGTGGAAAAAATACTCTTGCCACACATGTGTTTGAACTTACCCCTGCACACTTTAACTACATGCTCTCTGCTATTAGATATTTCAATCTTGGCAAAAAAAAAACCCAGACTCTACATGCTAGAATAAGCAAAAAGAGGAGGGGTTTCTGTCTTCTTCTCCCTTCCTTTCCAGTCCTGATGGTCTCAGACTGAAACGTTGACTGTTCATTCATTTCCTTAGATGCTGCCTGACCTGCTGAGTTCTGCCATCATTTTGCGTATGAAAAGGCAGGTGATAGCCAAAATGCTGCTCAGAGGAAGAAGAGGGGAGGTTAATGCAGTGGGTGGGTGAGCAAGTATCTAAGTTTTGTGGTTCATCTTGGGATTGAAAAAAAATTAGAAAGTGGGCAAGAGTGTAAAATAATGGAAATTTAAACTAACTGGAAAGTGATGCAGAAACACAGGTCATGCAGCACTTGTAAAAACAGAAATAAACAATAATTCATGTAGTTATACAGCAGGGGAACAGGGCCTTCAGCTACACCCATACTTGCCAAACAAGGTGTCTATGTCAACTCATCCCACTTGCCTGTACTTGGGACATGCCCCTAATGAATTTTTCTATCTGGTTCAGAGAGAACATCTGACTGAGTTTTGCCACAATGACAGCTGCATGCTGAACATCGATGAAACCAAGAAGTTAGTGTCGATTTCAAAGCTTGGTGACTACACGACTGTTCCTATTGGTGGGGCAGAGGTGGACAGAGTCAGCAGCTTCAAATTCCTGGGCATTAACATCTCAGAGCAGATGTCCTGGTGACAAAGAAGGTGCACTGGTGCCTCTACTTTCTTCTCAGCTGAATGAGATTTGGCAAGTCACCAACTAGGCTAACAAACACATGCGCTTTAGAAAGCATCCTGGTGTGGCACAGTAATTCCAACACTTAGGATCACAAGAGGCTGCAGAGTAGTAGACACAGCCCAGCCCATCGCCACTAAAACATCTACATGATGGTGACATCTATCATCGAGAATCCCCACCCACCAGGTCATGCCTTCATCTCACTGCAACCACTGGGCAAGAGATACAGAAGCCTCCAGATTCAAGAACAAGCAACACACACAAAATGGTGGAGGAACTCAGCAGGCCAGGCAGCATCTATGGAAAAGAGCAATCAGTCGATGTTTTGGGCCGAGAACTTTCAATGAGCCTTGATGAAGGGTCTTGGCCTGAAATGTTGACTGTACTCTTTTTCATAGACACTGCCTGTCCTGCTGAGTTCCTCCAGCATTTTGTGTGGGTTGTTTGGATTTCCAGCATCTGCAGATTTTCTCGTTTCAGATTCAAGAACAGCTATTTTCCTACGACCATTAGAATACTGAACTAACCTACAAAACCCTATCCCTACCTCCTCAACCGAACATACCAACCACCTCTGGCACTACCATGGATTGGCTTTGATTGTGCTGTTTTGCACTAGTGTCATGTTTCGCATGATTTTTATGTATAACTATATTCAGTGTGTTGTCTGAACCTACGTGCCCATGATGCTGCTGCTACAAGTTTTTCCATTATACCTGTACCTCACTGTACAGTCGGCCCACCTTATCCGCGAGTTTCGCATGCGCAAATGCGAGAAAACCCAGGAGTCCTCTTCCAGCACTTGTTGTTCGAGCATGTACAGACTTTTTTCATCATTATTCCCTAAACAATGCAGTATAACAACTATTTACATAGCATTCACATTGTATTAGGTATTATAAGTAATCTAGAGATGATTTAAAGTATACGGGAGGATGTGCGTAGGTTATCGTGGATCGAGATTGAAAAAAAATGGAAGTTCTCTTACTAAGTAAGTCGGAACAGGTACATCCGGTATTATTTAGTGTCAGTTAGTCAAACACTTGTCTTAGTATATAGTATATATTTTACCTTTCCATGCATATAAAACACTTAAGAAACGTATGTATTTCAATAATTAAACCACTGCGTTGCTTAGTAATAATTATAGCTTTCACTGGGGCAGGGCCTTTCTCACTTTATCCTTTAAAATTGTTCCAATCTTTGACCGACTGTAGCCTAACACTTTTCCAATGACCGATGGCGTTTCACCTCTTTCCAATCGCTTTATTATTTCCACTTTATTTTCGATCGTGATCGTGATTCTTTTCGTGAACAGAAACACTGCAGATTCAGAGCTCTGCCGGGTCCTAAAGACTACCGCACTGAGACAGGTTAAATAAGGGACTTGATTGAGCATCCGCAGTCTTTTGGTATCCGTGAGGGGTCCCGGAACAAATCCCCCGCAGATAAGGAGGAACGACTGTACTTGTTCGCATGACAATTGACTCAACTTGACTCACCATGTCCTGTCCAAATCTTGATTAAGTGTTGGAGGGGTGTAACTATACCCACCTCTACTACTTCCTCTAGCAGCTCACTCCATACATCCACAAACATCTGCCTGAAAAAGTTACCTCTTTAGATCATTCCCCTCTCACCTCAAACCTGTGTCCTCAAGTTATAATTCCCCTATCTCAGGAAAAAGGCAATTTCCATTGAAGATACGAGGTTGGTTTGGCAAATAAGGTGAAAGTAAATCCGAAAGGTTTCTACAGTTATATTAAAAGCAAGAGGATAGTGAGGGATAAAATTGGCCCCTTAGAGAATCAGGGTGGTCAGCTATGTGTGGAGCCGAGGGAGATGGGAGAGATTTTGAATGATTTCTTCTCTTCGGTATTCACTAAGGAGAAGGATATTGAATTGTCTAAGGTGTGGGAAACAAGTAAGGAAGTTATGGAACCTATGACAATTAAAGAGGTGGAGGTACTGGCGCTTTTAAGAAATTTAAAAGTGGATAAATCTCCGGGTCCTGACAGGATATTCCCCAGGACCTTGAGGGAAGTTTGTGTAGAAATAGCAGGAGCTCTGACGGAGATCTTTAATATGTCATTAGAAATGGGGATTGTGCCGGAGGATTGGCGTATTGCTCATGTGGTTCCATTGTTTAAAAAGGGTTCTAGAAGGAAGCCTAGCAATTATAGACCTGTCAGTTTGACATCAGTGGTGGGTAAATTAATGGAAAGTATTCTTAGAGATAGTATTTATAATTATCTGGATGGACGGGATCTGATTAGAAGTAGCCAGCATGGATTTGTGCGTGGAAGGTCATGTTTGACAAACCTTATTGAATTTTTTGAAGAAGTTACGAGGAATGTTGACGAGGGTAAGGCAGTCGATGTAGTCTATATGGACTTCAGCAAAGCCTTTGACAAAGTTCCACATGGAAGGTTAGTTAAGAAGGTTCAGTCGTTAGGTATTAATGCTGGAGTAATAAAATGGATTCAACAGTGGCTAGATGGGAGATGCCAGAGAGTAGTGGTGGATAATTGTTTATCGGGATGGAGGCCGGTGACTAGCGGGGTGCCTCAGGGATCTGTTTTGGGCCCAATGTTGTTTGTAATATACATAAATGATCTGGATGATGGGGTGGTAAATTGGATTAGTAAGTATGCCGATGATACTAAGGTAGGAGGTGTTGTGGATAATGAGGTGGATTTTCAAAGCTTGCAGGGAGATTTATGCCGGTTAGAAGAATGGGCTGAACGTTGGCAGATGGAGTTTAATGCTGAGAAGTGTGAGGTTCTACATTTTGGCAGAAATAATCCAAATAGAACATACAGAGTAAATGGTAGGGCATTGAGGAATGCAGAGGAACAGAGAGATCTAGGAATAACTGTGCATAGTTCCCTGAAAGTGGAGTCTCATGTAGATAGGGTGGTGAAGAGGGCTTTTGGAACGCTGACCTTTATAAATCAAAGCATTGAGTACAGAAGTTGGGATGTAATGCTAAAGTTGTACAAGGCATTGGTAAGGCCAAATTTGGAATATTGTGTGCAGTTCTGGTCACCGAATTATAGGAAAGATATCAATAAATTAGAGAGAGTGCAGAGACGATTTACTAGGATGTTACCTGGGTTTCAGCAATTAAGTTACAGAGAAAGGTTGAACTAGTTAGGTCTCTATTCATTGGAGCGTAGAAGGTTGAGGGGGGATTTGATCGAGGTATTTAAAATTTTGAGAGGGATAGATAGAGTTGACATGAACAGGCTGTTTCCATTGAGAGTAGGGGAGATTCAAACTAGAGGACATGATTTGAGAGTTAGGGGGCAGAAGTTTAAGGGAAACACGAGGGGGTATTTCTTTACTCAAAGAGTGATAGCTGTGTGGAATGAGCTTCCTGTAGAAGTAGTAGAGGCCAGTTCAGTTGTGTCATTTAAGGTAAAATTGGATAGGTATATGGACAGGAAAGGAGTGGAGGGTTATGGGCTGAGTGCGGGTAGGTGGGACTAGGTGAGATTAAGGGTTCGGCACGGACTACGAGGGCCAAGATGGCCTGTTTCCGTGCTGTGATTGTTATATGGTTATATGACCTTATCTACACCTCTCCAGATTTTATTTTTGCTCTTATTTAGAGATACAGCACAGTAATAAGCCCTTCCAGCACAATTGGCCCACATCGCCCAATTACACTGAAATAACTGACTGACCTATTAACCCGTCCATCTTTGGAATGTGGGAGAAAACCTGAGTTCTCAGAAGAAACCCAAACAGTTATGGGGAGGACATACAAACATCTTGCAGGAATTAAACCCAGGTTGCTGGTGCTGTAAAGCATTATGCTATGTATTACTCTACCATTTAGTCAACAGCCAGGATTATTTATTGTCATTCTTCATTACACGAATGAAAAGAAAAATAAGATGATTGTTAGTCTGATCTGATGCAGCATAAAGACACGATAAGCAAAAAGAACAATAAAATACATACTAAGATCCGCTTATAAACTAGTTTTATGTACATAAAGTAATGCTATGTACAGGAGTTTGTGTATGTTACGTAACTCAGACAGAAAAGGATAAAGTCATGGTGTCTTCTACAAGATCAATAAAATACATACTAAGATCCGCTTATAAACTAGTTTTATGTACATAAAGTAATGCTATGTCCAGGAGTTTGTGTATGTTACGTAACTCGGACAGAAAAGGATAAAGTCATGGTGTCTTCTACAAGATCACCACAGAATATTCCACACTCCAGGGGAAAAAATTTAGCTTGTAACTGAAGCCCTTCAGTCTCTGTAACACCCTTGTGAATCTTCTTCATCCTTTCTAGGTTAATGGCATCCTTCCTACATCTGGGTAACCAGTCTAGGACCAGTCATTGGAACCGACAAAGAGGAAGAGCATGTTTGACTGGGTAAGATGGGAGGTCACCTGGAGGGTACTGGGATCTAAGTTGATGAACAGATATCTGCTGGTTATAAACATGAGATTATTACCAAAGCTATGGAGCACATCAAAATGACAAGGGAATAGAGGGATCATAAAAAACACAAAGCCGATGGAGATTTCTTACACAAAACACTCCATCAGTCATACTCTGTAACTTCTTCCAACCAGCTATACTACTGTACCCTATCTCCATGTTGGCATGGATCAGTCTCAACATTGTAACTGTCCTCCTGACACAGCCCGGCAGTGTCAGCCCCTCCTGGGCTATCTAGCTTGTCCTCCTGGGAAAGAGTCTGCACACATCGTGTATTTGACTTTTACCATTTAGGGAGCAATTTTGAAGCCTCATTGGGTGTTTGCGAGTTATTATTTTAGGTCATAAATTGCCTTTTGCATGTTTTGACACAATTTTTCCACATACTTGTACATAGAATTTGTGGGAAATACTGAATAAATGTGGGAAGAGTGGCAAGAGTATAAGTACTTCTGGAAGATACAAGGAGTTTAAAATATGCTCACTAGCATGAATTTTTTTCATGAACAAATGCAAGAAACATACACTTCCCTGGTTGTCCTGGACTATATTTATAACTCACTCAACATCATTAGAGGGTGCATCACTATGCGAGATCATTTGAAGGTTAGTTCTGCCTTTCCCAGATTAGAATGACACTTCCATTGCCTGCAAAGTGCTTTGGGACATCTTCATGGTGTGAATGTTGCTTCATTAAGAGAGAGAAAAGATTTCAATTCATGTCTAAATTTTGCATTCCTAAAACTCTTTTAAGCACCAGCATCAACCTTCGATCATAAACCTAATCAGAACCAATTCACTTCAGTACTTGATGCATACGATGTAAAGGAGAATCAGGAATTTTTGAGATACAGTGGAGAACAGGCCCTTCCAGCCTGAGCCTTGCTGCCCAGCAATCCCCCTATTTAATCTCAGCCTAATCACGGGACAATTTACAATGACCAAGTAATTTACCAACTGGTACATCTTTGGATTGTGGGAGGAAACTGGAGCACCCAGAGGAAACCCACATGGTCACAGGGAGAACATACAAACTCCTTACAGGAGCAGCTGGAATTGAACCCAGATTGCCTGTACTCTAAAGCATTGTGCTAACCACTATGTTACCGTACTCTGAAACACTACTGTACAGCCCATAATTCACTTTGATACTCCTGATGTCTGAATCTATATTGAAAGGAATGTTTGAAGAAGCAAATTAAGTTGCCTAACCCTAAATTCTGAAGAGAGTCAAGTATATTACAGAACAGCCACAAACAGATGAACACTTGGTCTCTTGCCTTGACCCTGGGGTTGCCCTTGTATTTTAATTGTCTGCACTTTCTCTGTTAGGGTAACATTATGTTCAAGAGATTTTGCAGATGTCTTGAGCAACACACACAAAAAGGTCAGAGAAACTCAGCAGGTCAGGCAGCATCTACGAATAGGAATAAACAGTCAATGCTTCAAACTGAGACCCTCCATCAGAATTAGAAAGGAAGGGGGAAGAAACCAGAATGAGAAGGTGGGGGAGTTTTACAAGCTGGCAGGTGATAGGAGAAACTAAATGAGAGGTAAGGTGGGTGGGTGGGACAGGGGGATGAAGTGAGCTGGGAGATGATAGGTTGAAGAGGTAAAGGACTAAACAAAAAGAAGTCTGATAGAAGAGGAGAGTGGACCATGGATGAAAGGGAAGCAGGAAGGGCACAGGAGGGAGGTGATTGGCAGTTGAGAAGAAGGGATAAAAGGAAAGCCAGAAGAGAAAATGCCAAATGATTGAAGGGGAGGGGAGGAGAAATTACAGGAAATTAGAAAAAATGTTGTTCATGCCATCAGGTTTGAGGGTACTGAAAGGGAATACTCATTGTTTCAGAAGAAGAGACCATGGATCGACATTTAGCGATGGGAATGGAAAATCAAATTGAAACTGGTGGTGACTGTATTCTGCTTTTCTTTTCAATGCCTCGATAGACTTGCAGGGAATGATCTGTCCGGATAACACACAAAAGTGTTTTATTTTATCTTAGTACCTGCAACAATAATAAACTAATTCCAATTTAGTGAATGTTCAATCATTCATGGCATCTTGGCTTTAGGAATTAACAAGAGGTGACGATAGGTTTTATTTCTCTCCTTGAGATTAAAAGTCTCCCCCTTCCACTGACTTCACCCCATGACTTAATTATAATTGAGGAGAGTGGTGCCTGATATTTCAAGGATGGAGTGACCATCTTTTTTCATGTGTGCATTTAAATTTGAGAGTCACCATAGCAACTTCAAATTCGGGATCTATCAGTGACAGCAAGGATCAAAAATGTGCAGATGGCTTCCCAGGTCCTGACCTTAGTATATTATTAAAACAACTTCATCTTATTGTTGTTTCCATGGTCTTTGACCTTAATAAAATCAATATAAATGTTGCTAAATTAAATAACTATCGATTTCATCTTCTGACTGGTAATCTCTGATATTGTTCCCTCCCATGGTGGAATCTCAATGGCTTATTGTTGACATGGAAGATTAACAGCTTTGATAATGTGAAAGGAGGATGCTCACTTTCTCCCATTTGTGAGAGCTTAAACTGATTTAGAATACCTTCCACTCCCAAGCTGGCAGAATTGCACAGGCCCAAAAGACACTGCAAAGGGTTATAGGCTCAGCCAGCTCCAGTACAGACACAAGCCTCGCCACCATTGAGAATATTTTTGAAAGGCAATGCCTCAAAAAGGCAATATTCAACATTCAGGATTCTCACCATTTGGAACATGACCTGTTCTCACTGTCACCATCAAGGAGAAGGTACAGGAACCTGAAGATGCACACTCTGTGTTTTAGGAACAGCTTCTTCCCCTCTGAATGGTTCATGAGCATTACCCCATTACTCCTCTTTTTCAATATTTATGTATTTATTATTGTTATGGTATTTTTTAAATACTACACTGTACTGCCACCTCAAAATAGCATATTGTCAGTGTAGTGCAGGTGAGTGGCAGAGAGATCAAAGGGGAGTTAGAAGGTATTCAAGGGAGAATAGTTTGCAAGGTTGCAGGAAAACAAGGAGGGAATGGAATTGATGAGATCACGATACAGAGGGTAGACAGGTACCCATTGGGCCAAATGGTCTCCTTTTGCATGTAATAAGCCAGAAAGAGAACAAAATAAAGTTTATTATCTCTGGATATCTTTGTCATCTTTATTCTCAAGGAATGCAGAGGTCATATCAGATAATTAGAAATTTTATAAACACAACTGAAATCCAGAGCAACCCATACAAAATGTAGAGGAACTCAGGAGGTCAGGATACATCTATCAAGAGGAATAGAGAGTTGACCTTCCAGACCAAGACCATTCATTGAGACCTGATATTTCCTGGTGAAGGGTCTCAGCACAAAATGTCCTTTCCATTGAAGCTGCTCTGTTTCTCCAGCTCTTTGTGTGTGCTGTATCAGATACATTGAATTTTGCATGTGCTGCATCGGATACGTTGAATTTTGCATGTGCTGCATCGGATACGTTGAATTTTGCATGTGCTGCATTGGACACATTGAATTTCACGTGTGCTGCATCGGATACATTGAATTTCACGTGTGCTGCATCAGATACATTGAATTTTGCGTGTGCTGCATCGGATACGTTGAATTTCACATGTGCTGCATGGGATGCATTGAATTTTGCGTCTGCTGCATCGGATACATTGAATTTTGCGATGCTGCATCGGATACATTGAACTTCTGAAAGATCAAAAATTGAGTGTTCCAGGGATCTCATACAGTATGGGGTTTGAGGCCAACATAGATCACACTGCATGGCCGGGCACGTTTGAGGGGCCTACATTCTCATGTAAATGAAAGATAGTATAGCTCCAAGGTTATAACTATATAAACCATATAAAAATTACAGCACGGAAACTGACCATCTTGGCCCTTCTAGTCCATGCCAAACGCTTACTCTCACCTAGTCCCACCTACCTGCACTCAGCCCATAACCCTCCATTTCTTTCCTATCCATATACCTATCCAATTTTACTTTAAATGACACTACTGTACCTGCCTCTACCACTTCTACTGGAAGTTCATTCCACACAGCTACCACTCTGAGTAAAGAAGTTCCCCCTCGTGTTACCCTTAAACTTTTGCCCCTTAACTCATGTCCTCTTGTTTGAATCTCCCCTACTCTCAATGGAAAAAGCCTATCCACGTCAACTCTCTCTATCCCCCTCAGAATTTTAAATACTTCTATCATGTCCCCCTGAACCTTCTACACTCCAAAGAATAAAAACCTAACTTGTTCAACCTTTCTCTGTAACTTAGGTGCTGAAACCCAGGTAACATTCTAGTAAATCTTCTCTGTACTCTCTCTATTTTGTTGACATCTTTCCTATAATTCAGTGACCAGAACTGTACACAATATGTTGTTTAGGAGTTCCTGACCCCCTCTCCACTGCTTTATCCATTATGACAAAACATTCAGCGTACAGAATAAACATGGGGAAATGTGCAGATGCTGGAAATTCAAGCAACACACACAAAATGCTGATGGAACACAGCAGGCCAGGCAACATCTATTGGGAGAAGCAATGTCGATGTTTCAGGCAAAGACCCTTCATCAGGATTAACTGAAAGAAAAGATAGTAAGAGATTTGAAAGTAGGAGGGGAAGGGGGAAATGTGAAATGATAGGAGAAGACCGGAGGGGGTGGGGTGAAGCTAAGAGCTGGAAAGGTGACTGGCAAAAGGGATACAGAGCTGGAGAAAGGAAAGGATCATGGGACGGAAGGCCTAGGGAAAAAGAAAGGGGGAAGGAAGCAACAGAGGGTGATGGAGAACAAGCAGAGTGATGGGCAGAGAGACAGAAAAAAAGGAAGGGGAGAAAACTAAACATAGGGTAAGGAGGGGAGGAGGGGCATTAACAGAAGTTAGAGAAGTCAATGTTCATGCCATCAGGTTGGAGGCTACCCAGCCGGTATATAAGGTGTTGTTCCTCCAACCTGAGTTTGGATTCATTTTGACAGTAGAGGAAGCCATGGATAGACATATCAGAATGGGAATGGGATGTGGAATTAAAATGTGTGGCCACTGGGAGATCCTGCTTTCTCTGGCGGACAGAGCGTAGGTGTTCAGTGAAACGGTCTCCCAGTCTGCGTCAGGTCTCACCAATATATAAAAGGCCACACCGGGAGCACCGGGCACAGTATACCACACCAGCTGACTCACAGGTGAAGTGTCGCCTCACCTGGAAGGACTGTCTGGGGCCCTGAATGGTGGTGAGGGAGGAAGTGTAGGGGCAGGCGTAGCACTTGTTCCGTTTACAAGGATAAGTGGGATAAGGAGATTGGTGGGAAGGGATGGGGGGGGGGGGATGAGTGGACAAGGGAGTTGCATAGGGAGTGATCCCTGCCGAAAGCAGGAAGGGGGGTGGGGGGAAGATGTGCTTGGTAGTGGGATCCCATTGGAGGTGGCTGAAGTTACGGAGAATTACACTTTGGACCCGGAGGCTGGTGGGGTGGTAGGTGAGGACAAGGGGAACCCTATCCCAAGAGGGGTGGCAGGCGGATGGGGTGAGGGCAGATGTGTGGGAAATGGGAGAGATGCGTTTGAGAGCAGAGTTGATGGTGGACGAAGGGAAGCCCCTTTGTTTAAAAAAATAAGACATCTCCTTCATCCTGGAGAGAAAAGCCTCATCCTGAGAGCAGATGCAGCGAAGACGAAGGACTTGCAAGAAGGGGATGGCATTTTTGCAAGAGACAGGGTAGGAAGAGGAATAGTCCAGCGTACAGAGTGTTCCGATATATTACCCTGTAGTAGGTGAGTCCATCAACCTAAGGAAACTATGCTCCTCATCTCAGACAGTCACCTGGGACTGGGGATGACTGGCTTCCATTCTGGTTCTCTGGGTTCTGATGAGGCCAAGCGAGTGTGATCAGAGATCCCTGATGTGCACTTGCACTCCCTTCATCCCTTTGTACTGGGTTTCTGTGGGCATCGACTCGAGATGACAGATGGCAGGAAGACACCTGTGTTGTCGGCCCCTTCTTGAAGACAGTCATGATGCAACATCTCTTATATCCCTTGTTACCTCTTCCTTCCTCACAGGAGATGAGGCTATGATCTGTGATAATGTTCCTTGCTGCCAAGCTTGAGAACTTCAGCAGGGGTACCATCTCCTCCTAGGCTCTAGTTATTCTATTGGCAGATAGCCCTGTGATTTCTGGTCAATCAGTGTTCACGGTGCGGCAGGACAGGAGAGTCTATGCTGGAATAGGCTCAAAGACACGTGTACAGTTGAAAAGAATATTTGCAGTGCTCGCCCATTTACCATCTTACAATTTCCTTTGCACCTAAAGAGAGATCATTTTGGCCTACAAAGTGAATGCAGAGCAATTATACTCTCCAATAACTTTCTCTGCAACAGATTCTCCAAACCTTCTCATCAACGCCCCACAGATACTACCAGCTGTCTACACACTAGGGGCAACCAACTTCTCTTTCTAGTTACTTTGCTCTTTTGTTTATTATCAATTTATTTTATTTAAAGATACTGTGTGCCAATGAACTACACTGCTCAGCAACACACCTACCTAATCCTTGCCTAATCACAAATCAGTTTATAATTAACCTACTCCCAGTATATCTTTGGAATGTGGGAGGAAACGCACATGCTCACAGGGAGGAATTGAACTCAGAACTGCGATGCCCTGAGTGATAAGTGCTACTCTACAGTGGCGTCCCATGTTCTCTCTACACTCTCAGTTATACGCATACCCACAGTCATGTGTAGAACATACTTTGTGGCAAAGGAGTACCTATATAAACGTGTAGCTGCAGCTGACTTCTCTGCGTGCTGATGGACTCATTATAGACTGTACAGTCGGTAACTATTGTCTTCAATCTACCACACAAAATAGGGTATAACTGATATAGGTTAATGCTATCAATATTGGATCCTCTTTATCACAGCATAAAGTAGGAATGTTTCTACTATTGGAGCTTACTGCCAGAGATGAAACTGGTGTTCATGTCTTATTCAGCAAGGCATTGAACTAGGAGATGGTTGGAGGTCATTTCACCCCTGCTTCATTCTAATTCAGTGGCAGAGGATGTGGTTTTGCTACTGAGTGGAAAATAAATATAACTTGCTAACTTGAGGAAGTCACACCTGATGGCTGATGCCACCCAAGTGGTTGTGGATAATGATCAGGTCTGATATTACAGATAAATTATTTAATTCAATTATTACTTTGTAAACCCCCTTCAAAGATTCCTCAAAACAAATTTTATAGTAAGTGAATAAAAATCACTAAGAGCCTGCACAAATTGTTACTCATACTGCCACTGTTATGTAGAGTATTACTGTAGTCCATATGTGAGCTTATACTCTTTACAGATATATTCGTCTTTGTCAGTGCTTTTCAGATTGAGAACATGGTGGTCCAGAGGGTGTACGGTCTAGAACTTCAACTGATTACATGACAAGTCAATTTCAACACAGGGGCCAATGCCGAGGATCGACGCAGAAGTTCGATAAAAAGCATCCTGATGTAAGTATCTTTGCTGACCAGATATTCCAGGGTTGTGTGAAGGGCCAATGAGAAGCATCTGCTGTGGAACTGTTGCTTTGGTAGGCAAATTGGAGTGGATCCAAGTTGCTTCTCAGGCAGGAGTTGATATGTTCCATCACCAACCTCTCAAAACACTTTATCTCTCTGGATGTAAATGTAACTGAGCATTCCCCTGTCTCCCACTCTCTGGAGCCTTGCTTCTTGGGCTTTGTCTGTATGCAGGCAGGAGGACAGTCAAATTGTTCCAATTTACCAAAATACAGTCTAGGCAAGGAATGACAGGCATTCCTTATCTTAGTGTAGCAGTGGTCTAGTGTGTTGTGACCTCTGGTGCTACGGGTTATATGTTTTCAGGACATTAAGTAATTCATGCAGAATATAAAACAAAAATCTGACTGAAATTCATCATTTGAAAAAAATCATTTAATTCTCCCAGCATCTTATTCTAACTTCTATGCCCTTCCACGTGTTTGGACCAAGTGATACTTACTTGCAGAACTTGAAGCTCTCAACCATCTGCATTGATATATGCTGGGGGGGTGGGGCGGGCGGAGTAGCTCACTCCACTTTCTGCAGTCACTGACCAGCCCCTTTGATTACCTATACTGAGGGGAAGGTTTCCATCCTCACACCATGCTAGAAAAGTCCACAGCTTTTCCTGTACTCGGTTGCATCAATGTTTGAGATCCAGTAGTTGTTAAGCTGGTGTGGCAACACAGTACAGTAATGGTTAACACAACACTTCACAGCACCAGCTGTGAGATCGGGGTTTGATTCTTGCTGCTGTCTGTAAGGAACTTGTACATTCTCCCTGGACCCACGTGTGTTTCAGCAATAGTGAGTTGTTGGAAGCAACGCGACTCTCGCAGTCTGTGCAGCACAATCTTTACTGACTCAAACAATGCATTTCACTTTATGTTTCAATGTACCTGTGACAAACAAAGCTGTCCTAAATCAGTTTGTCTGGGTGAAGTGTCGCTTATATTATAAAGTCTTGGGTAGGTTGACATTCCCAGGCCAGATTATACAAAATAAGAAAAAGAGAAAATAGAAAACTTAAAGCTGTGCCGAACATGTCCTTACCTTAGAAATTACCTAGGGTTACCCATAGCCCTCTATTTTTCTGAGCTCCAGGTACATGTCCAGGAGTCTCTTAAAAGACCCTATCATATCAGCCTCCACCACCGTCGCCGGCAGCCCATTCCACGCACTCACCACTCTCTGAGTAAAAAACTTACCCCTGACATCCCCTTTGTACCTACTTCCAAGCACCTTAAAATAGTGTCCTCTTGTGTTAGCCATTTCAGCCCCAGGAAAAAGCCTATCACTATCCACACGATCACTGCCTCTCATCATCTTACACACATCTATCAGGTCACTTCTCATCCTCCATCACTCCAAGGGAAACAGGTTGAGTTCACTCAAGCTATTCTTATAAGGCATGCTCCCCAATCCAAGCAACATCCTTGTAAATCTCCTCCGCACCCTTTCTATGGTTTCCACATCCTTCCTTTAGTGAGGCGACCAGAACTCACAATACTCCAAGAGGAGTCTGACCGGGGTCCAATATAACTGCAACATTACCCCTCAGCTCCTAAACTTAATCCCACAATTGATGAAGGCCAATGCACCATATGACTTCTTAACCAAAGAGTCAACCTGCGCAGCTGCTTTGAGTGTCCTATGGACTCGGAGCCCAAGATCCTTCTGATCCTCCAAATCTGCCGAGTCTTACCATTAATACTATATTCTGACATCATATTTAATCTACAAAAATGAACCACCTCACACTTATCTGGGTTGAACTTCATCTGCCACTTCTCAGTGCAGTTTTGCATCCTATCAATGTCCTCTTATAACCTCTGACAGCCCTCCACACTATCTACAACACCCCCAACCTTTGTGTCATCAGCAAACTTACCAACCCATCCCACCACACTTCATCCAGGTCATTCATAAAAATCACAAAGAGTAGGGGTCCCAGAACAGATCCTTGAGACACACCACTGATGACTGACTTCCATGCAGAATATGTCCTGTCTACAACCACTTTGTGCCTTTTGTGGGCAAGCCAGTTCTGGATCCACAAAGCAAAGTCCCCTGGGATCCCATGCCTCCTTACTTTCTCAATAAGCCTTGCATGGGGTACCTTGTGAAATGTCTTGCTGAAATCTGGATATACTACCTCTACTGCGTTTCCTTCATTGATGTATTTAGTCACATTCTCAAAAAATTCAATCAGGCTCATAAGCCACGACCTGCCTTTGACAAGCCATGCCGACTATTCCTAATCTTATTATGCCTCTCCAAATGTTCATAAATCCTGCCTCTCAGCATCTTCCCCATCAACTTACCAAGTAAGGCTCACTGGTCTATAATTTCCTGGGTTATCTCTACTCCCTTTCTTGAATAATGAAACAACATCCACAACCCTCCAATCCTCCAGAACCTCTCCCATCCCCATCGATGATTCAACGATCATTGCCAGTGGCTCAGCAATCTCCACCCTTGTCTCCCACAGTAGCCTGGGGTACATCTCGTCTAGTTCTGGTGACTTATCCAACTTGATGCTTTCCAAAAGCTCCAGCACATCCTCTTTCTTAATATCTACATGCTCAGGCTTTTCAGTCCGCTGTAAGAGATTCTAAAAATGAAAACAAAAAGCTGCTGGAAGTATACTGAAGAAGAAAGCGGATGCCATTTTGAAACCAGTCCTTCCCATGTACTCCTGGGACCATTAGTGTTGTAATCCTTTCTACATCACAACTGCATTAAATGGAAGCCATTAGAGCCCAAAATCCATTGCTCTGATTTATGCTTAATTGCAAAGGAATACAACATGTCACCTTACAAATTCATTCTTCAGATCTCACAAAAGATGCTTCCCTCAACTCAACAAGGCTGAGAAATAAGTATGCCACTCAGAGGTTCAAGACCATAAAACACAGGAGCAGAATTTGGCCATTTGGCCCATCGAGTTCGCTCTGCCATTCTATCATAACTGACTTATTATACCCTCAATCCAGTGTCTGGTCTTTGGCCTATAATCTTTGACACCCAAGAACCTACCAACCTTCATTTAACTATACCCAGTGACTTGACATCTACACTTATCTGTGCAATGAAATCCACAGATTTACCACCCCTGCATAAAGAAATTTCTCCTCATCTCTATTCTAAAAGGATGCCCTTGTACTCTGAGGTTGTTCCCTCTAGTCCTAGACTCCCACAATTTAGGAAATATCCTCTCCACTCTATCTAGGCCTTTCAATATTCTGCATATTTCAATGGGATCCCCTAAGATTCAGTCAGTTATGCAACCCTGAAAATACTTAACAAATTTAACAAAAAAAATAAGATCCATGGCCAGTGCTTGATTATCCGAGACTTCATTAAATGCCAGCAACAGAATAATTAGACTGTTCGGAAATCAAATAAATTTCTTCAAGATGAAATAGCATTACTTTTCAATGATTGCCTTCTCCAAACAAGAACTGTACTTGTGGCATCTTTCCTTTGGCTCCATTCCCACTCCAGTGGTTCCACTAAGCACTTATTGTCTGATCTTCTCTCTGAACAATTTCAGTATTGAACCTGCTCTGTCACTAACAACCCATCAGTCAATAAATGTATTGCAACAGTCAATATAATTTTCTGCTTCTTTTGTTGCAATCTTTTCCCAATAGAGTGCCACTTACCACTGATCAGCCAGCTTAGCAATAACGTCAGTAAACAAAGCATTCACCATTATTGCATCTAGCAGCTAAGAAAACCTGAAGTGCACTCAGTGGCCACTTTATGAAGTACCTCCTGTACCTGATAAAGTGGCCTCTGAGCATATGTTTGTGGTCTTCTTATGCTGTGGCATATCCACTTCAATGTTCAACGTGCTGTTCATTCAGCGATGCACCTGCTCACTACTGCTGTAACGCATGGTTATCTGAGTTACTGCTCCCTTGCTGTCAGCTTGAAGCAGTCTGGCCATTCTCCTCTGACCTCCCTCTTTAACAAGACATTTTCATCCACAGATCTGCCACTCACTGGATGTTTTAGTGTATTCACACCATTCTCTGTAAACGCAGGAGACTGTTAGAAATATAGAAACACAGAGAACCTACAGCACAATACAGGCCCTTTGGTCCACAAAGCTGTGTTGAACGTGTACTCACTTTAGAGGTTTCCTAGGGTTACCCATAACTCTCTATTTTTCTAAGCTCCACGTACCTATCCAGGAGTCTCTTAAAAGACTCTATTGTATCAGCAATCTCCTCCTTCACCTCCCACAGTAGCCTGGGGTACATCTCGTCCGGTCCTGGTGACTTATCCAACTTGATGCTTTCCAAAAGCTCCAGCACATCCTTTTTCTTAATGTCTATAAACTCAAGCTTTTTAGTCCTTTTAGTCCACTGTAAGTCATCCCTATAATTGCCAAGATCCTTTTCTGCGGTGAATACTGAAGTAAAGTATTCATTCAGTACCTCTGCTATCTCCTCTGATTCCATACACACTTCTCCACTGTCACATTTGATTGATCCTATTCTCTCAGATCTTATCCTCTTGTAGAATGCCTTGGGATTTTCCATAATCCTGTTTGCTAAGGCTTTCTCATGGCCCTTTCTGGCTCTCCTAATTTCATTTTGAAGCTCCTTTCTGCTAGCCTTATAGTTTTCTAGATCTCTATCATTACCTAGTTTTTTGAACCTTTCATAAGCTTTTCTTTTCTTCTTGACTAGATTTTCAACAGCCTTTGTACACCATGGTTCCTGTACCCTACCATCCTTTCCCTGGCTCACTAGAACATACCTATGCAGAACGCCACGCAAATATCCCCTGAACATTTACCATATTTCTGTCACATTTCCCTGAGAAATCTGTTCCCAATTCATGCTTCCAAGTTCCTGCCAGATAGCTTCATATTTCCCCTTACTCCAATCAAATGCTTTCCTAACTTGTCTGTTCCTATCCCTCTCCAATACTATAGTAAAGGAGATAGAACTGTGATTAATATCTCCAAAATGCTCTCCCACTGAGAGACCTAACACCTGATCAGGATCATTTCCCAATACCAGATCTTCTCTTGTAGGCTTATCTATATATTATGTCAGGAAATCTTCCTGAACACAGCTAACAATCTCCACCCCACACACCAAACTCCACCCATATTGTGCATAAAAATCCCAGGAGTTCAGCAGTTCCTGAGATACTCAAACCACCCTATTTGACACCAACTATCATTCCACGGGCAAAGTCACTTCCATCACATTTCTTCCTCATCCTGATGTTTGAACAACTGAACCTCTTGATCATGTTTGCAAGCTTTTATGCATTGAGTTGCAGCCACATGATTGGCTGGTTAGGAATTTGCATTAACAATCAGGTGCACAGGTGTGGGGGAGGGGAGAAATTCCTCCTCATCTCTCTAGATGTCCCTCTGCTCTGAGGCTATGCCCTCTGGTCCTAGACTCCCCCAGTATTGGAGCTAACCCTCTTGTTCTGTTCTTGCTCAAGTCTTTTACTGATGGCTAGTGGGTGGCAAATGAAGATGGATATGGCCAAAATAAGCATCTATCACACTATCCAAATACAGAGCTTATTGGTTGAACAGCCTTTCCACATGCTATACCATTCCAAAATTCAAGTCCGGTTCACAAGAAACATCAGAACAAAAAGTGGAGTCAAAAATGGACTCTCTCTGGATCAGACAGATATTTGTGCACAAAGGTTGCACCCATGTCAGATGAAGGGAAGAGATTATGGAGAAAGTAGGCAGAACAAAGAGTGGCTGTGCAGTCAATGGTGCATACTGCAAAGTCAAGCATGATCTCCTAATGCACCCGAGAAGCAAAGGGGACACCAAAGGATTGGTTAAAAGAGAGATAGATGAAAAATCATACAATTAAGTACCTATTACTTTAATGTCACTAAGTCCTTAACTGGGAGCTTAGAACATAGGATAAATGAACAAATGAAACCTCATGCATACAAGTTGGTACCAAGAGACATCAAAGTGAATTATCACTGACACAGATCACGAATCCAAGCAGAGAATGGAGAAGGGTTTTGTGTAAGGTTTCACCCTGTAATGGTGTTCCTTCAAGGAACATTGGAAACTGCCTACATAGACAGACTTATTCAGCATGAGAAATGATCAGCACTATTAAGTTACATCCATTCCAATTACACATGTATTTACTATAGAGGTAATCACCTCATTATTGGTGAATACAAGGGAACAAAATTATACCCTTGTAACTTAAACCTATTAAGCTTGGTGCCATTATGGGGAATCAACCCTGTAATGACTTGAAGGCACGTACATCCTCCAAAAAAAGTTGCTGCTTAAAACTGAAAGCTGCCCTCTAACTGAGCTCTGACTGACTTGCTACAGTAACTGTAGCAAATGATAAAGACCAGTAATTTATTGGACAAATTAATGGACTAGTAAAAGATTTTAAATCTTTTTGAGAATATTAAGTTCAACTTAAAACTCCCTCTGGGTCATTTCTGTTTGAAAGAGTTTACACTGGATTATTGTGAGCAGTTTTGGTCATCAGCCTGCAGAGAAAATTAACAGGGATGTTGCCATGATTGGAGGACCTGAATTATAAGAAAAGAGTAAATGGGTTAGGACTTTATTTCTTGGAACACAGAAGACTGAGAGGAAATTTGATAGAGGTACACACAATAATGGGGGCAATAGAGAGGGTAGATGCAAGCAAGGTTTTTCCACTATGGTTAGATGCAACTACAATGAAAGGTCATGGGTTAAGGGTGAAAGGCAAAAAGTTTAAGGGAAACATGAGGGGAAAATTCTTCACTCAGTGGATCACAAAAGTGTGGAGTGAGCTGCAAGTGAGCTCAATTTCAATGTTTAAGAGAAGCTTAGATAGGTACTGGATTGTAGTGGTATGTAGGGCTATGGTCCCAGTGTAGGTCGATAAGGGTAGGCAGTATAAATGGTTGGACACGGAGTAAATGGGCTGAAGGGATTACTTCAATCTGTATGCTTAATTGACACTATTGATTAGGTAGAATGTCCACAAACAAGAGGTAAGTGTTTAAACCTTTCAAAGTGGTAGAACAGAACATCAAATTAATATTTATACCCTATCCACATTGTGAAGGGGAGAGGTCCCTATCGACATTGTGAAGGGGAGAGGTCCCTATTCACATTGTGAGGGGGAGAGGTCCCTATCGACATTGTGAGGGGGAGAGGTCCCTATTCACATTGTGAGGGGGAGAGGTCCCTATCGACATTGTGAGGGGGAGAGGTCCCTATCGACATTGTGAGGGGGAGAGGTCCCTATCGACATTGTGAGGGGGAGAGGTCCCTATCGACATTGTGAGGGGGAGAGGTCCCTATCGACATTGTGAGGGGGAGAGGTCCCTATCGACATTGTGAGGGGGAGAGGTCCCTATCGACATTGTGAGGGGGAGAGGTCCCTATTCGCATTGTGAAGGGGAGAGGTCCCTATTCGCATTGTGAAGGGGAGGGGTCCCTATTCGCATTGTGAGGGGGAGAGGTCCCTATTCGCATTGTGATGGGGAGAGGTCCCTATTCGCATTGTGGAGAGGAGGGGTCCCTATTCGCATTGTGAAGGGAAGAGGTCCCTGTTCACATGGTGAAGGGGAGAGGTCCCTATTCGCATTGTGAAGAGGAGGGGTCCCTATTCGCATTGTGAAGGGGAGAGGTCCCTGTTCACATGGTGAAGGGGAGAGGTCCCTATTCGCATTGTGAAGAGGAGGGGTCCCTATTCGCATTGTGAGGGGGAGAGGTCCCTATTCGCATTGTGAGGGGGAGAGGTCCCTATTCGCATTGTGAGGGGGAGAGGTCCCTATTCGCATTGTGAAGGGGAGAGGTCCCTGTTCGCATTGTGAAGGGGAGAGGTCCCTGTTCACATGGTGAAGGGGAGAGGTCCCTATTCACATTGTGAAGAGGAGGGGTCCCTATTCGCATTGTGAAGAGGAGGGGTCCCTATTCGCATTGTGAAGGGGAGAGGTCCCTGTTTGCATTGTGAAGAGGAGGGGTCCCTATTCACATTGTGAAGAGGAGGGGTCCCTATTCACATTGTGAAGAGGAGGGGTCCCTATTCGCATTGTGAAGGGGAGAGGTCCCTGTTCACATGGTGAATGGGAAGGGCAGTGTAACAGTTGAGCAATGGCATTACAGCTCAGGCTACCAGAGTTCAGAGTTAAATTCTGGCGTCTCTGTAAATCCTCCTTGTAGTATGTATGGATTTCCTTTGGATGCTCCAGTGTCCTCTCACGGTTCAAAGACATGTCAGTTAATTGTTCATCAAAAATGATTAGCTTTGGGTTTGGGTTGAATCAGGGTTTTCAGGGGACTGCTGGGCTTGTAGTCTCAGGAGGTCTATTTTGCATTGTATCTCAAAATATAAAATAAATAAAACACTTGGCTTCTGGAACATTCCACAGAAGACATAACAATTCTGGAGAACACTCAGGAGATCAGGCAGCATCTGTGGAGAGACTAACAGAGTTAATGTTGCCAACTAATAATCGTTCATCAGAACTGGATGAAGTTCCAACACATTTGTTCTTCTAGGTTGCAGATATGGTGGAGTGAGCAAGGGGAAATGTTGAGCAACATGCACAAAATGCTGGAGGAACTTAGCAAGTTAGGCAGCATCTATGGAAGGGAAGTAAGTCGACATTTCAAGCCGGAAGCTTTCATCAGGACTCACTTGGAACTTTGGCTGTTTATTCCCCTCTATTATGCTGCCCGATGCTGATGAGTTCCTCCAGCATTTTGTGTGAGTTGCTCTGGATTTCCAGCATTTGTGAAATCTCCTGTGTTGAAGAGGAAATATTCATGGCTGATTCTTTTATCTCCACACATTTTCCACACAATCTCACTCAGAGACGGCATGTTCGTAAAGCATTTAAAAGGATCCCTCTGCCCATCTCATCCATTCTGACCATCTCAGCTCATCCCATTTGATTGTAATTGGACTCTACCACTTTCCAATCCAAGTACCTGTCCAAATGTTTTCTAATTCATTGAACCTCCTTCTACCACATCCTATGGCAGCTCTATTCCAGTCTCCATGAAGTCTCTCCCTATCCAGTTTAACCTGCGCTCTTGCGTGCAACACACACAAAATGCTGGAAGAACTCAGTACCTCAGGAGGCAACTGTAGAGAGGAATAGATAGTCAGCATTTCAGGCTGAGACCCTTCATCAGGATCGGACAGGAAGGAGGAAGAAGCCAGAATAGGAGGGAAAAGGGGAAGGAGTCTAAGCAGGCAGGTTTAAGATGAGACCAGGTGAGGGGAAAAGTTGGTGGGCGGGGGATGGTGAATCTGGGAGGTGATAGGTAGAGAAGATAAGAGGGTAAAGAAGGAATCTGATACGAGAGGAGAGTGGACCAGGGGAGAAAGAGAAGGAGCAGGGCACCAGGGGAGTGATATGCATGAGAAGAGAAGTGGTAAAAAGGGAGCCAGAATGGTGGATGGCAAAAGTGAGAAGTGGTAAGTGGGGAGTAATTATTTGATGTTATCCTCCAGTTTTAGACTCCCCTACCCTGAGAAAAAGACACTGATCATCTATCTTATCTATGCCCCTCATAATTTTATAAAACATTAAGGTCACTCCTCAACTTACAAGGAGATAAATCCAGCCTCTGCAATCTCCCGTTAGAACAGCAGCTCCTCATTTAGGAGATGAGGCCAAAACTGTACACAGGCCTGGTCTCACCAAACTTCTAGTATTCTTACATCTTTACGCATGGATTCAAATCCTCTCATAACAAAAACTAAACAAACCCCCTATCTTTATATTGCTGCCCTTCAAGATGGCTTTGATCTATGGACAGAGACAAAGGTCTCTGTCCAGTCTGCCCAGTCAGCCATGTGCCGTCTAAAGAGTTAGCTTTTCTAATTTGTACACCATTGTGCGCACACATTACACCGCATCTAGCACATTCTCACTCACTCAGCTCATCCCCAGGACGTCCTACCTGGCTTGTATCATCAGGAAATCTAGAAAGATCACACACCATACAATCTTCTCAGCCAAATAATGTGGTTTTCCAACTAGTGACAAATTGTCAACTCAAGAAAGATTGACTTATTCGCACAGTGTCTCCGATAAGCAAACCTCAGCCTGTGTCAGTACCCAACCAGCACTGAACTCCAACACTGAACTCAACAATCTCGGCTGATTCCAATGAGTCTGAGTGGAAAAGAGATATTGAAAGTAGCATTGAAGGTAGACAGGATAATGAAGAAGGGGTAGAGCAAAGTTATTATGGTGCTAAACCATGACTCCTTTGCTTGCATCTTTGGAAAAAGTTCTATTTCTATCCTTGATATCTCTTTTTTTTCTTTTCAAGGTTCTTTTGAAGACCCTGACCTGGAGTTACTCTCTGACTTTGGTTCTTTGTGGGAATGAGACCCGCTCTCAGGGCCTCACAACCGGCCTGGAAGACTAGCACACCTTCACTGGATTTACGTGGCTTTGGAGGCGGGTTGATTCTAGGCTGGTGCCCCTGACTGAGGAGTCACAGGAGAACACGAATAATCGAGAGCAGCTGGTTAGCTGCTGTGGGCTGTGTCCAGAGACCTGAGCCTTTCTGGGGCTGAATCTCTGGCGCAGAACTCAGAAAATGCAAAGCAAAAGACTTTTTAATATCATAAATCTGTGAGTTATTTGTTATGTCTCCCCTTTTTCCCTCATTAGGGAAGAGAGAATGTGTGCTATGTCAAATATCCAGGTGAATGAGTAGTCTTTGGGGTAGTGCAAGTCTGAGTCTTTACTGATGCTTTGCTGCACACTTGAGTGATTGTGGGGGGTGCCGATGCTTTTTCTGCTGCTTGTGTATGGGAGGGGGGATCTGGGGGGGGGTCTTTGGGTTTCTAATGTTAAACTGTCATTCATTCCTTAGGGGACTCCTCTGTTTTTGTGGATGTTTGCAAAGTAAAAAGAATTTCAGGATGTATATTGTATACATTTCTCTGACATTAAACGTACCTATTGAAGCCTCTGACACACTGGCTATTATCAGTCAGAGTCTAGGGGTTGGGATTTTGCAGATGTACAAGAGGTAGGTAAGGCTACACTTGGAGTATTGAATATAGTTTTGGTCACTTTGCTATGGGAAGGAGCTCGGTAAACAGGAAAAGGTTGAAAAAAGATTCATGAGGATGTTGCCAGGACTCAGGAAGAAGCTGGCCAGGCTAGGGCTTCATTTCTTGAAACATAGGAGATCAAGGGGTGACCTTATAGAAGTGTATAAAATTATCATAGGAATAGATGGGGCAGATACACATTGTCTTTTTCCTAGGGTTGGGGAATTAAAAACTAGAGGGTATATTTTGAAATCAGAGGTGAATGATTTAAGGTGGGACCTGGGGGTGTGGGCAACTTCCTCACACATGTATGAAATGAGCTAGAGAAAAGGCTGAAGCAGGTACAATAACATGTTTAATAGACATTTCGATACTTCCATGGGTAGGAAAAGTTTAAGAGGCATATGGGCCCAATGTGGGCAGATGGGACTCGTTTAGTTGGCCTCCTTGATTGACATGGACAGGTTTGGCTGCTGGGCCTGTTTCCGTGCTGATTGACTCCAAGATTGAATGTGATTTCTTGAGTTTATGTTCAGCTTATGTTGGGCTTTATTAGAATTGTATCAAATACAGAAATCAGAAAGGCCAAGGGATGAAACATCACAGTGACACGCAATTGTAGCTCAGGGTCATCTTGTCAGACTTGAGAGGTATTCTGTACACTGAGCACCCAATCTGCATTTGGTTTCTCCAGTGCAAGGGACACGGAGTTATGAGCACCAAGTCCAATGCACTGAACTGCCAGAGGTACAGGCAAATCACTGCTTCACCCACGGGTGTCTTGGGTCCTGGATGGCGGGAAGGGATGAGGTGAAAGGCATGAAATGCACTTCCTGTGGCTGTGTGAGTGTGGGGTTGGTTCTCTTGTGATGAGCACAACTACATGTATGTATTAGCATAATGAAAAACTCGCAGCTGCATCGCAGGCACATGGCATCAGACACACAGCATTCACCAGAAATAAAATCAATTAACGTAATAAGAAAGAACTCAATTGCAACAAAACAATAGTCCACTGGAGTTCAAAGTGGTCATGGTATTTCAATACTGAGGTTGGGATGTGAGCTGTACAGGTTGCTTCAAAAACAAAATAGTTGAAGGGAAGTAACTATTCCTGAACCTGATGATGTGAGACTTCAGGTTTCTGTTTTTATAATAGTAGTGAAAAGACACAGCCCAGACTATGTTTGTATTGAGATACAGTGCTGAATAGGTCCTTCAGGTCCTGCAATCTGTGCTGCCCAGCAACCTCCAATTTAACCCGAGCCTAATCACGGGACAATTTACGATGATCAATCAACCTACCAGCTTTGGACTGTAGGAGGAAACCCAGCCTGTCACAGTGAGAACGTACAAACTCTTACAGTCTGTAGGTGCTACTGGTGGCGGGATGGGATGGTTGGGCAGAGACCGCAGCTTGCCGTGTCCCAGAGCATTTGAATTGCCATACCAGACCCCAATGCAACCAATCAGGATACGTTCAATAGTACATGGAGACATGCCAGTACGGTGATCACTGGCAGAGATATAAGTGTGAAGTCAGGGGTCTGAGAAGGAACAGTCCCTTTGCAGTGCTGGAAGAGGGGAAAGGTAGCATCTTATCAAAGTAACATTAATTACACTCGCTGAGGTGCAGGTTGGAGGGATGAAAGATGAGGGAAAGAGCATCAGTGGCTTTGTTTTTGTGTGTGTGTGTGTGTGTGTGTGTGTACTTCCCCAAAATACATACTACTCAATGCCAGAGAATGAATTACATTCAAAGCCAGCTCAGTATCAGGTAATGTTCATGGGGCATTCAGAAATCTGGTAGTGGAAGGGGAAAAGGTGTCCCCAAGATGTTGAGTGTATTTTCAGACCGCTGTACTGTGGTGAATTACATATACCTGTCTGGACATGCCCCCCCCCCCCCCCCCCCCCCGCTGATTGCTCCTGTGGCTCCTCCCACAGACCCCTGGATAAAGGCGATTGGAGGCACTGCTCCTCCCTCTGTCTCCGAGATGTCACATGGTGGTCTCTTGCTGCTGACTGCTCTCTTCCAGCGAATAAACGCCTATATCTCGCCTCACGTCTCCGAGAGTTATTGATGGTGCATCATATACATCCTCTTTGGAGGCAGTAATGAGAAGAGGGCATGTCTTAGGTCATGGGGTCTTTAATGAAGTACGTCCCTGTTTTTGAGGCATCACCTTTTGAAGACGTCCTCGATGGTGGGGAGGCTAGTGCCCTTGAGGCTGAGTTTACAGCACTCTGCAGCCTTTCTGAATATCATACTGTGCTCAACCAAAGGGGTTAAACACCAAACTACTTATTACCTGCAGTAGCACAATTACATCTTACTGCCTTCAAAGCAGGAAACTTGCCAAGAGGGGTGAAGCAGGGTAGGAACAGAGACAAGAATTTTTGAAAAGCATTTACAAGGAGCTTGCTCCGACTGCTAGAAAGTATTTCTTAAAACTCAATCTTGCCAATCATGCTTCTGTTAGCTGGCAGCCAACTGAAAGCAACCCATACGCAACCTGTCATCAGTCTAGGTCACAGTAAAATTATTGAAACTGGGTGAAGAAAACATGTTTATCAAGCTGACAGAAGGAAAATTGCTGCAGGTTAGTGAAGAGACAAGCTGCAAGATGGTACTGACACTTTATCAGAGAGTCTGCAGCTCAGGCTAGCAGCAATCTCTAACCAATCCACTGTAGGCGCACAGCAAGGACACAAGAGAGATAAATCCTGGCAGGCCCACCACCTCACCTCAATTGCAGCTGGCAATTAATTTTCAGCAATGTGCAAGCCAAGTTACTCCAGGCTCAGCTTTTAAAGACGATGGATGCTGCTTTCAATGTTAATATGTTGAAAGTAGCGTCCGTTTTACAGAAATATTGTTGCAAAAATAAAATGTTTAACAAATTGGTCAGTAGAAGGAATAATCCTTTAGTGGGATTACGTGCTTTTGCAGAAATGAGGAGATCTATAAAAGGAGTAGCTACTTATGGATGAATACAGATCTCAGTGCGTCCATGATCACCTGGACTTTAAGGTGTTCCACGTAATTGGACACATTGCCATCACATATTTCACAGACAGGCACTATTCCAGTAAACATCATTTTCTGTCCCCCATCACACATGCTTATCCCAAGTTACCCCACACATTTCAGTCCAAAGTCCTCATCAAAGTAAAAGCTTGCTCATCATCATAATGTTTTCAAATAAATTTAAAGATTTCTTCTGTTCTTGCAAGACCATTGGCAATTGCTGGGTTTCATGCACAGGTACAGCCAGTTGTAGAAGATGAAGTAGATGTAGAATACCCTGGCAGAGGGAAGTAAACTGGTCAGCCAAGGTAGTCGGGTGCACACCTCAGCTGGATCAGGTGACACAGTGACAGTAGGAAACTATGCAATGATAAACTGGGGAAGTAGGAAACCATGCAGAACTACCGCCGATTACCAGCTGTAATGTCATCACATTAGCAGCAGGAAAGGGGGTTTAAAAACATTTGAAATTGGAGACAAATACACTTCCACATGCAGTAGCATTTTCTTTTAAATTCATTCACAATGTTTCATGCTCTCCCAAGGTGGTGGGTTTCATTCTTGAACTGCTTGTTGCCACATTAGGCAGGGTAGGGCAGGGTAGGGTAGGGCAGGGTAGGATAGGGTAGGGCAGGGCAGGGTAGGGTAGGGCAGGGCAGGGCAGGGTAGGGCAGGGCAGGGCAGGGCAGGGTAGGGTAGGGTAGGGTAGGGCAGGGTAGGGCAGTCCTAGCAGTATAACCAAGAAAGGATAAAGGACTTAGCAACATTTTCTCAACTTGCAATGAAGCACACTACTTCACATTCCCATTTCGAAAAGTCAGTTCATGGCCCTCATATGATGCCTGGGTAGCCTCCAACCTGATAGCAGGAATATCAATTACTCTCACTTTTTCTGGCCTTCCCCTTCTCTCTTTTTCCATTTACCATTCTGGCTCCCCTTTGCTCTTTCCATTCCCCTCACCTGTCTCTGGTGCCTCTCTAACTTCCCTCTCCCCCATGATTTACTCTCCTCTCCTATCAGATTCCTCCTTCAATCCTTTACTTCTTACACCTATCACCTCCCAGCATCTCAATTCATCCCCTCTCCTCACCCACCTACCTTCCAAACAGCAACAATGATCGCATTCTATATCTGCACTTTTTCCCTTGAGTATTTGGAAATGCTATTAGTCAGAAAACTTAATTCAATCAGTTAGAAATCTTCAGTGTTGAAAGATCTGTTTGCTTCGATGAGGGTTTTCTCATCAATAAAAAGTTAGATCAATTTGAATACAATAGATGCTGGGAGGTTGGAATTTTTACATTCTCACCAAAAATGCAAATCAACGTGAACACGTAATTCCAATGAAACTGACTCCTCTCCAGAATTTAACTGAAATGAATTAACCCCATTATAACAACTCAAATTGAATTTGGAAATGACAAAACTATTCATCACTCTGGCTCTGCTCTGCTCCACCCAGCTTCTGATTCCTGCAGATGGCACATGAAAACGACCCATTCCCATCCAGCAGGCAGTGCCTGTAACATCATTCCTTGAACAGGGAGACTGAAACTAATAACAAAAACAGCCCTCTATCACCAGCCTGCAACCTACTGCTAGGCTATTTTTGGATTAAATTTACCAACTTGCCCTGGATCCCCCATAACCAGATTTTTGGACCAGTCTCCCATGTCAAGGACTTCATTGAAGTCTCAAAAATCATATAAACTGTACAGCCCTCATAAATGCTTTGAAACTTCAAAAAAATCAGATTAGTCTTACATGACAAGCACTTGCTGTCTATCTCTGACTGGTCCTCATCTTTCCAAGTGATCATTAATTCTATCCCTTGGAATTGTTTCCAACAATTGAGCACAAAGAATGAATCAAAAGGGATATTTCTTAAGAGTAGTGAAGCACTACAACACAGAAACAAGCCTTTCAGCCCATTTAGTCCATGTCAAATTATTATTCTGCCTATAATGTTGAAATTGAACCAGCATCCACCAGTTTTTCTGGCAGCTTGTCCCACACTCTCACTACCCTCTGAGTGAAGAAGATTCCCCTCGGGTTCCCTTAAATATTTCACCTTTCACCCTTCCTATCTAACATCTAGTTCTAGTCTCACCCAACTTCAGGAGAATAAGCCTGTTTTAATTTACCATATCAATACTCCTCATAATTCTCGATCATTCTATCAAAACTCTCGTCATTTTCCTAAACACTAGCAAATAAAGTCCTTATTCAACCTTTCCCTATAACTCTTGATGATTGGATACGTTCAAAAATTTAAAAGTTTATTGTGAAGCGCTTATACATCAGCCCCTTTTCCTAGGATTGTTACCTTGCTGTGGTATTGAGGCTCAGAGTTCTTGAGATCCTGAGAGTGATGCTTTCTGGAGATGAGCTACTTGTAGGGTCACTCGTGGTGGTAAGGTCAAGTGGAAGGTTCCAGTCAAAGGACAATTCAACCAAGACCTCTATTGTGGAACTGGCAGAAGTTGATGACACAGTGAAGGCTACAGCAGTGAAGGGTTCCCAATCATCTTGCATGCTAACCCACTGAACCCTGACCCTGATCTGTCAAAGGCTGTGTGATGGCTGCCCATGCAACAGCCCCCTCACGTTAAACAAAGTGATGCACAGGTGTTCCAGAAGAGAATAACCCCTCGGAAGAACATCATACTCGAGTCAAGTGATCGCACTATAAATCAGCCCAGAAATGCTATTTATGATGGAATTGGATGATTTGGGCTGTATGGATTTATTCTAAGGGTGTAATAATAACTGTGTAAATTGTTTTTTTAAGTACAGTAACTCTGTATTGGGATGACTTCCTTCCATTTGCTCAACTAAACTAGTGAACAAAGTCTAACTGGCTGGTGCAGGGTGTGGAGAGCAAATACCTTCCCCATAAAACAGTAGCAATCATCTGTTGCTTCTCATTTTCCAGCCAACAGCAGAGAGATCTGTTTGTGTTAGGAGGAGCTTTTTGAGCAAGCATTCCAAGGTTACTCTTGTATCAGAACAAGTTGGTCAATCCATTATTTATTGTTTAGACAGTGGAGGGCTGCACAACCTCTGAGTGGTTTTACTCTGGATTGCTGTTAATCCATTTCACACACAACTGAACTTGGTGTACTCTGGAGGGGAGAGTGAGAGGCAGCAAGTGAAGCAAAGGGCAATATTGTGGGAAAGAATAGGAGAGATTTAAAAGCATTAAGCAAGGGAGTACATACAAGACTTGGCAATTAGACCTGCACGTAGCTATTCAAGAAAGGAATTTCGTTCACATTGAGAGTCACATCAGAAATGTTGACTAAATGATCATAGCAAGAGAGGCATCTGAAGGCAGAACTGTAAAATGTTTGATGATGAATCTGTTAGCTGCCAATCCGACAGGGTCAACACCAGTTCAAGAGTCATGGAGCATTAGTGAATCAAAAGATTCCTCAGTTCCAGGAGAGAGCACAACACCAGAGACAGGGACACAAGTGAGGAGACCAACCCAGCTCAGAAACCAAGTCAACAGACTGGATCCTTAAATAAAGTCAAAGTAGAGTTTATAAATACAACAAAACTGTGGAAAGAGTTTAAACACATTCTCCTCAGATGGAAAGCACTAGCATCAGTTACATGACAATGCCATCACCACAAGGTGAATCATTGCAGAAGGAAGTCGAGACAGACGGCTGCACAGAAGCACATTGTCCATTCACAAACAGGAGGAAAGTTATCCCTTATAACAATTTGAAGTTTGTTTCTCAAATTATAAACCAAATTTTTCACACTGAGACATTCCAAAAATATAAATGTTCAATGTCATGTTCAATTTATTTCTAAGGGCAATTATAAAATATTAATAGCTCATAGAGTTTTGAGTTTTGTATAATGCATAATAAAGTTGCCTGAAGGCTTGAGCTTATAGAGACCAGATTTAACCTTTTACATCAACAAGTCTTGTAAACTTACTAAGTTTTCAATCTGTTGACAGATGGACTCCAATTCTTCATTGGGACAGCTCCAGTGGCCAGGATCCAGTAGCAATCTCCAGAGCCAGGTGGAGAAAACATGTTCTCCTTGTGACTGAGAGATCCTCCAGGTGCTCCAGTTTCCTCCCACATCCCAGAGACATTCATGTAAGTCAACTGGCCACTGTAAATTGCCCCATTGTAAGTGAGTGCAGTAAAGTCAGGGATTTGCTGGAGAATAAGAGAGAGAAATGTTGGAAAAACAGACAGATGCTGGAAATGTGAAATTGGAAAATACTGGAGGTTCACAGCAGGTCAGGTAGTACCTGCGAAGAGAGAAGCAGACACAGCATTTCAGTTGTACCTATTTGTGGCAAGCTTCATTCAGAATCAGACAGACATACTTTATTGATCCTGAGGGGAAAATGGGTTTCATTACAGCCGCACCAACCAAGAATAGTGAAGAAATATAGCAATATAAAACCATAAAAAATTAAATAATAATAAGTTAATCATGCCAAGTGGAAATAAGTCCCATTGGCTCAGGGTGTCTGATACTCTGAGGGAGGGGTTGTGAAGTTTGATGGCCACAGGTAGGAATAACTTCCTATGACATTCAGTGTTGCATCTCGGTGGAATGAGTCTCTGGCTGAATGAACTCCTGTGCCTAACCAGTACATTATGGAGTGGATGGGAGTCATTGTCCAAGATGGCATGTAACTTGGACAGCATCCTCTTTTCAGACACCCCCGTCAGAGGGTCCAGTTCCACCCCCACAACATCACTGGACTTACGAATGAGTTTGTTCATTCTGTTGGTGTCTGCTACTCCCAGCCTGCTGCCCCAGCACCCAACAGCAAACATGATAGCTCTGGCCACCACAGCCTTGTTAGAACAGCATCTTCCAGCAGATGTTAAAGGACCTCAGTCTCCTCAGGAAATAGAGATGGCTCTGACCCTTCTTGTAGACAGCCTCAGTGTTCTTTGACCAGTCCAGTTTATCGTCAATTCATATCCCCAGGTATTTGTAATCCTCCACCATGTCCACACTGTCCCCTTGGATGGAAACAGGGGTCACCGGTGCCTTAGCCCTCCTCAAGTCCACCACCAGCTCCTTAGTCGTTTTCACATTAAGCTGCAGATGATTCTGCTCACACCATGTGACAGTTTCCCACCGTAGCCCTGTACTCCCTCATCTCCCTTGCTGATGCATCCAACTATGGCAGAGTCATCAGAAAACTTCTGAAAATGGCAAGACTCTGTGTTGTAGTTGAAGTCCGAGGTGTAGATGGTGAAGAGAAAGGGAGACAGGATAGTCCCCTGTGGAGCCCCAGTGCTGCTGACCACTCTGTCTGACACACAGTGTTGCAAGTGCAGTACTGTGGTCTGCCAGTCAGGTAATCAATAATCCATGACACCAGGGAAGCATCCACCTGCATCACTGTCAGCTTCTCACCCAGCAGAGCAGGGCGGATGGTGTTGAACGCACTGGAGAAGTCAAAAAACATGACCCTCACAGTGCTCGCCGGCTTGTCCAGGTCGGCATAGACACGGGTCAGCAGGTAGACGATGGCATCCTCAACTCCTAGTTGGGGCTGATAGGCAAACTAGAGAGGGTCTAAGTGGGGCCTAACCATAGGCTGGAGCTGCTCTAGAACAAGTCTCTCCAGGGTCTTCATGATGTGGGAGGTCAATGCCACCAGTCTGTAGTCATTGGACCCACTGGGGCGCGACATCTTCAGTACAGGAACGAGGCAGGACGTCTTCCACAGCACAGGAACCCTCTGGAGACTCAGGCTCAGGTTGAAGACATGGTGAAGTACTCCACATAGCTGGGGGACACAGGCTTTGAGCACCCTGGGGCTGAAACCATCCGGGCCTGCAGCCTTGCTTGGATGGAGACGTTTCAGCTGTCGTCTCACCTGTTCAGCTGTGAAGCCCACCGTGGTGGTTTCAGGTGAGGGAGGGGTGTAGTCACGAGAACAGGGTGTGGGGCTGTAAGGAGGGGTAGGAGGGGAGAGTAGAGTATGTGTTGGTTGGGGGCCGACAACAGATGAATTATGTGGGGGATGGGCAGGGGCCACAGCGTCAAATCTGTTGAAGAACAGGTTAAGTTTATTGGCCCTGTCCACACTGCCTTCAGCTCCTCTGTTGCTATTTTTCAATGATGGTCCTCATCCCACTCCAGACCTCCCTCATGTTGTTCTGTTAAAGTTTCCACTCGCTTCCTCCTATACTTGATTAATACCTGATTCCTCCTAATAGATTTATTATTACTGACATAAGTTGTGAAAATTGTTTTCTTTTTGCAGCAGAAATACAGGCAATATATGAAATACACTATAAATTAGAATGACAAAACAAACAAAAGAAGTTAAATAAGTACTGTGAAAAGAGGGCAAAAATAGAGAGGTAGTGTTCATGGACCATTCAGAAATCTGACAGTGGAGGGGAAGAAGCTGTTCTCAAAATGTTGTGTGTTTTTCTTCAGTCTCCTGTATCTCCTCTCTGATGGTAGTAATGAGTTGATGGCATGTCCTGGGTGGTGAGGGCCCTTTTTGATGGATGCCACCTTCTTGAGGCATCAGCTTTTGAAGGTATCCTCAATAGTGGGGAGGTTAATGCCTATGATGGAGTCGACAATCCTCTGCAGCCTTTTCCACTCCTGTACATCATTGTCTCCAGTGATACAACCAATCAGAATACTCACCATGGTACATCTGTAGAAACTTGCGAGAGTCTTCAGTGACATAAGACATCTCCTCAAACTCCTAACTAAATACAGTTACATAAAAGCAGCAGCTTCATGGCTTTCAATACATTTGACTGAACGTGCCATTTGCACTTTTGAAAGATGAGTTTATCTTAACCAGCAAGTTCCAAGTTGCACACTGAATCACTCACAACTACAACCCAATGCCAGCACACGTGTCAATAACTACCAAGAGTTTCCAACTGAACTCACAAGTGACAGAAAAGCATTGATGAGAGTATAATCAATCTGGTTTCATTAATAAGTGGTGCACATCCAGACTTACAAAGGAAAGGAGAGCGGCTGCCTCCAGTGTGCTGGACTTCCGAGAGACATGGCACTACAGGTTTGTAAAAGGATAGAACTCACTGAATATTTGGGAGAGGAATCTAAAAGAGTTGACAGACATTTTCTATGGGTACTCATTATGAGGTTATTTGATCATGATCCTAACAAACCATCGACAAAAAATTGAAGCTCTTGGAACTGAAGAGAAATTACTGAGCCAGTTGGGATATTGTAAGATGGCAGTATTAGTGGACATGTGCACAGTTTACTAAATTGTGATGAATTGAACTGAGCAATGGTCAGCACTGAATTGTCAACTGCTGTGTATTGAAAAATAATTGCAGATGCTGGAAATTAAACTTACAAAAGATTCTGACAAGGAGACTACAACTTGAAACATTAACTCTGTTTCCCTTCCCACACATGCAGTCTGACCTGCTGAGAATCACAATCAGAATCAGGTTTATTTGTCATGAAATTTGTTGTTCTGCAGCAATACAGTACAAAACATAAAAAAAGTACTGTAATTTCCAATAAAAAGTAAATAAATAGTGCAAAAGAACAGCAGTTTTCATGGGTTCATGGTTGATGCAGAAATCTGATGATAAAGGGGAAGAAACTGTTCTTCAAACATTCAGGCTCCTGTATCTCCTCCCTGATGGTAGTACTGAGAGGAGGGCAGCTCCCAATACTTCTCGGGACTTCCAATACTTCCCAATACTTGCCTTGTAAAATTTTACTCCATGTATTAATGACTCAGATGACAGAATAGAGTGGTGTATCCAAGAGCATTGATGATTGTGAACATCACTGATGGAGCAGAAAACATCTGAAAGTGATGTCGATAGATCAAGTGAATGGGAATGAACTGTGGCAGCTGTTTACAACAATGTTTTGCACTATCCACTTCAAACATAAAAGAGATAAATCAGGATACTTTCTAAATGGTTAAAGGCAAGAAAGAGTGGAAGCTGAATGAATATTGTGTGTCCATGCATTAAAGTGTCAAATCAGTACAATAGACCAGTGGAGTGCTGACCTTTATATCCAGAGCAATAAAACAGAGGGGAGTACAAATTAGACAATAGCCACCAAACCCTTGTTAGTCCAAAATATAACACTGCATGCTTTTTCTGGGAAAGATATATTGTCGTGAATGGCTCCGAATTAAGGACCATTACAATGATACTGTGACATAAAGGATTCAACAAATTAGGAATACTCACACTAAAATTTCAGTTTATTTAAAACTTGATTAATATTTCCCCAATATCAATGAGTACCAATATAGTGGATTGGTCATCACTGCCTGCACTAGGTCTCAACTTGAAAATGATAGAGGCACCCTGAAAGGATTAACAAGGTCAAAGCAAATTTATAATCAAAGTAAATATATGTCACCAGAAACTACCCCAAGATTCATTTTCTTGTAGACATTTACAAGAAAAACTATACATAAACAAAGACTGACAATTAACCAATGTGCAAAGAAAAAAAATCTTGCAAATAAAAATAGTACTGAGAACATGAGTTGTGGGGTCAATAGACAATAGGTGCAGAAGTAGACCATTCGGCCCTTCGAGCCTGCACTGCCATTTTGAGATCATGGCTGATCATCTACTATCAATACCCAGTTCCTGCCTTGTCCCCATATCCCTTGATTCCCCTATCCATAAGATACCTATCTAGCTCCATCTTGAAAACATCCAGAGAACTGACCTCCACTACCTTCCGAGGCAGTGCATTCCAGACACCCACAACTCTCTGGGAGAAGAAGTTTTTCCTTAACTCGGTCCTAAATGACCTACCCCTTATTCACAAACCATGCCCTCCGGTACTGGACTCTCCCAGCATCTGGAACATATTTCCTGCCTCTATCTTGTCCAATCCCTTAATAATCTTATATGTTTCAATCAGATCCCCTCTCGATCTCCTTAATTTCAGCATGTACAAGCCCAGTCTCTCTAACCTCTCTGCGTAAGACAGTCCAGACATCCCAGGAATTAACCTCGTGAATCTACGCTGCACTTCCTCTACAGCCAGGATGTCCTTCCTTAACCCTGGAGACCAAAACTGTACACAATACTCCAGGTGTGGTCTCACCAGGGCAGGAGGATTTCCTTGCTCTTGTACTCAATTCCCTTTGTAATAAAGGGCAACATTCCGTTAGCCTTCTTCACTGCCTGCTGCACTTGCTCATTCACCTTCAGTGACTGATGAACAAGGACTCCTAGATCTCTTTGTATTTCTCCCTTACCTAACTCTACACCATTCAGATAATAATCTGCCTTCCTGTTCTTACTCCCAAAGTGGATAACCTCACACTTATTCACATTAAATGTCATCTGCCAAGTATCTGCCCACTCCCCCAGCCTATCCAAGTCACCCTAAATTCTCCTAACATCCTCATCACATGTCACACTGCCACCCAGCTTAGTATCATCAGCAAATTTGCTGATGTTATTCTCAATGTCTTCATCTAAATCGTTGACGTAAATTGTAAACAGCTGTGATCCCAATACCGAGCCCTGTGGCACCCCACTAGTCCTTGAAAGTGAGTCTTTATATTGTTTATTTCAGAGTTGAGGTGAGTGTTGTTATCCATGCTGGTTCAGGAGTCTGTATGGTAATAATTGTTTGTGAACCTGGTGGTGTGGGACCGAAGGCTCCTGTACCTCTTGTATGGTGGTAGTAGTGAGACGAGAGCATGGCCTGGATGGTGGGGTCCTTGATGATGGATGGGGCAGCGTTCATTGTAAATGTGCTTCACGGTGGGAAAGGCTTCACCTGTGACAGGGAATACTTTGTTCACTGATAAACATTGACAGGAACTTTGATCTGCCTGACAAATAGAAGGCGGTGTTAGGTCAAACTAACAGCTTGAATTGGTTCAGTGGGTTTCTGTTAACCAAAGCTATTGAGGCACATTGGGCAAAAAGCATGTATTTGGAGTTAGAAGCAAGATGGGTCAAAAATCATATGGTAGGCAGGTAACTCAGATGACTAAGTAGCCCATGCTTTGTCTTTTAGCTCACAACCATGTGAAGTTCTACCCCAATAGTCCAGTATTGGGGTGTCTAATACAACAGATTACCAAATCACATCCCACTCAAGAGTAAACAGAATCCAAATTGTGTAACATGAAAAGCTATGATGAGTTTAGAGATACAGCACCTTAACAGGCCTTCACAACCCAACGAGCCCATGCCGCCTGATTGGGAGGAAACCTGAGCATATGGAAAAAAAACTCAGGTGGTCATGGGAGAACAAACATTTTGCAGTGGAAATTGAGCCCAGGTCACTGAATAATGCTACATTACAGTAGATGCAGCAAATGATTGTTCTGTTTGTAAATATTTCTGCTGTTCAGGCAACATTCCTTACTTTTATAATCTGGCACAAGGAAATTTATATCCATCGGACTTACATCCTATGAGCCTGTTCTAAAATAACAAAACTTATCAAAGTGACATTTAGCCTTCAATATCCACATCACTTGCTGCCAAAGTTGGTGCTATTGTACAGCAACCAAATGCTGTGCCAAATTGACTGAACAGTCAGAATTCATCTAGATATGGACCCATAGAACACTTGACACCAAGGGTATCAATTGTTCAAGTAACTGCCAGAGCATGTGCATTAATTGTTGCAGGAACAGTGAGTAATCTGTAAAATGATTTGTATATCAGTAGACTCCCAGGACACATTTTGAATTTAATCTACTTTCTTCTCTGAATGATTAGATAAACTAGAAGCTTAAAATGGCCACTTTATTTGTTACCTCCTGAATCTAATAAAGTAGTCACCAGGCAATGATCCCTCTAAGGTGTGCATGTGTGCCTGTGCACATATCTTTTGCTAATAGCACACAAAGGAATTTAAACTGTGCACAAAAGATTGTCACCCTTTACCCCCTTTTGGGGTATGGAGAGAAAGCAGGTAGGGTTCTGAGTTGGATGATCAGCCATGATTATACAATGGCGGTGCAGGTTCAAAGGGCCAAATGGCCTACTCCTGCACCTATTTTCTATGTTTCTACCTCGTTGGCAGGTTAAATATCTTTCACAATCGTACACAATCACATTTCCGCACATTTGCACACACTGGTCATTACAGACTAGAGGAAACATTATCAACAAGCTTATGTTCATGGTTCTGTTTTTGTAACCAATCCACCTAAAGATTCGACATATTGTGCATTCAGAGATGCTCTTCTGCACACCACTGGTGTAAAGTAGGGTTATTCCTGTCAGCTTAAACCAATCTGGCCAATAATCATGCATTTTTGCTCACAGAACTGCCACTCACTGGATTTTTTTTCTTTTGCTTTTCACATCATTCCCTGTAAGCTCTAGAAATTGTTTTGTATAAAAATCCCAGGAAATCTGAGATACTCAAACCACAATCACTCACTCGCTCCGCCACCGACACACAGAAACAACAGTTTGTACCGTCTACAGGATGCACAGAACAGCTCGGCCAGACTCCTCAGACAGCACCTTCCAAACCCACCACCCCTCCCAGCTGGAAGGACAACGGCAGCAAACGCACGGACACCACCAGAAACTGGAAGTTGTTCTCCAAGTCACATACCATCTGACTTGAAAATATATCACCGTTCATCACTGGTTCACAACCCCAGAACCCCTTGCCTGAGAGCACTGGAGGATATTACCACATTCTTAAATGCTGGCTAAGCTGTGAAGCCCACATCCCTTGAATGAAAACTAAAGTTTAAATTAGTGTTCAGTAAGTGCTATCAGCAAATTAAACATTGCCATCTTGTTTCAAGCTATTATGCAATTCTCTTAATAAAAGTGAATCCTAATAATAAATGTGGTGGACATTATGGTGCAAAACAGAGTCACAGAGCACTACAGTACAGAAACAGACCCTTTGGCCCATTAGTCAGTGCCAAGATATTATTCTGCCATCCCACTGACCTGAATTATAGCCCTCCATATTCCTTCTATTCATGTACTTATCCAAACCTCTCTTAAATGTTGAAATCAAATCCACAGTCATCACTTCCGCTGGCAGCTCGTTCCACTCTCATCGCCCTCTGAGTGATGGAGCTCCCCTTAAACATTTAACTTTTCACCCTTAACCCAACACCACCAGTTCCAGCATTATCAAAACTCTGTAGAAAAAGCCTGCTTGCATTTTACCCTAACTATACCCTTCATAATTTTGTGTACATCTGTCAAATTTCCTTCATTCTCGTACACTCCAGGAAACAACATCCTAATCTATTCACAGGTCTCAGATCCTGAAGACCCGACAACATGCTTGTAATTTTTCTCTGCACTCATTCAATATTTTGATATCTTTTGAATCACCTTTTATACTTCTCTGGAATAAAACGCTGATTAACCAGAGAATAGAGCAAAGCTGCAGAAAACACCTTCATTCCGCCAATAATATCCCACACCTACAGCATTGATGACACTTGAATGTCCATTACCCTCAGTCTGATATACCAAGTTTCCACTCAATCTCAGAAGTTACAATGCCCATCTGGGTCCACCCTCATCACCAATTCAAAGCTTTTGCAGGTGGCCCAATAACTCTCAAAGCCCTACTTGTAATGTATTACTCGGGCCTATGCCGGCCTAATTGAATCAATATTGGATCTCATCTACTAGAGCTTCCTCTTGCCCTGTCAGATGTAACTTGCTTCTCTCTGGAACCCCTACTGGGGAAAAGCGGGACTGTTAAAATCTAAGCAAAACTCCCCCTGCTTTGCTCTGTCATTTTAAAAAATCTCAAGACAGCAGACTTCTAACTGCAACGGTGATCTGTAATCAAACACCAAGGTCAGAGGAGAATGAGCACAGATCTACTTTCCAATCCATGATATTGTATCTTGTTTTGTGCTCCGAATATAAAGAAAATTATTTGTTCTACTGAAAAAACCCACAATTAAATGAAAGGACCTCACACAGATCTCTCATTCAAACAGCAACAGATTTGTAAGCAAAACTATTACTACTAGTTTTTATTGCAAAGTTCAAGTTCAAATATAATTGCCATTCAACCATACACATATACTCATGAATACAGCCGAACAAAACAACGTACCTTCAGGGCCAAGGTGCAAACAGAGTACTAACAGTCACAAGGCGTATATAAGACAGCTGTAAAATACAGTAACATGAAACTTCAGCATGGTCACCGTGCAACACCACCTCTGCTGTTCCAGTGGAGTGGACCGACTCCGACTCCTTCAGCTGTGCTACTGTCTTATTGGAAGTCAAAATGGGAAGGTATTTACTTGTAGACAGAAGGGATTGAAAAGTGCTGTGAGAAATCACTTCAAACATAAAATATGGAAATCTGGAAACAAAACAAATATCTAGAAATATTCTCAAGGTCAGACAGTATCCATGAAGACAGACAGTAAAGCATAGGAACAGAATTGTGCCATTCAATCATGGCTGGTTTATTATCCCTCTCGACCCTAATCTCCTTCCTTCTTCCCATAGCATTTGACACCCTTACTAATCAAGAACCTATCAGCTTCTGCTTCAAGTATATGCAATATCTTAGCTGTCACAGATATCTAAATTCCTCAATTTAACATCTTCTGTCTAAAGAAATTCCTCATCTCTGTTCTAAAGGGATGTCCTTGCACTCTGAGGTGGACAAAGATACCAGCTGTCTATCTATGCCTGTCATAAGCTTGTAAATTTCTGTCAGGTGTCTGCTCAGCCTCCGCAGAACATCCTTCTCTGAAACTCTGCTGGTACTCCGATGATCCCACTTCATCGGTATCTATAAATTTGCTGACGATACAACCACTGTTGGTAGAATCTCAGATCATGATGAGAAGGCATACAGGAGATAGATACACCAAAGAGGTGAGTGCTGTTGCAGCAACAACCTGGCACTCAACATCAGCAAGACCAAAGAGCTGATTGAGGACTTCAGAAAGGGTAAGATGAGTCTTCAGACACACGAGTCCTCATTCAGGAATTCAGCAACTCAGGAACAGTTTCTTCCCCTCTGCCGTCAGGGAGGAGGTACAGGAGCCTGAAGACACACACTCAGTGATTCAGGAACAGCTTCTTTCCCTCTGCCATCAGGGAGGAGGTACAGGAGCCTGAAGACACACACTCAACGATTCAGGAACAGCTTCTTTCCCTCTGCCATCAGGGAGGTGGTACAGGAGCCTGAAGACACACACTCAATGATTCAGGAACAGCTTCTTCCCCTCTGCCATCAGGGAGGAGGTACAGGAGCCTGAAGACACACACTCAATGATTCAGGAACAGCTTCTTCCCCTCTGCCATCAGGGAGGAGGTACAGGAGCCTGAAGACACTCACTCAACGATTCAGGAACAGCTTCTTCCCCTCTGCCATCAGGGAGGAGGTACAGGAGCCTGAAGACACACACTCAATGATTCAGGAACAGCTTCTTCCCCTCTGCCGTCAGGGAGGAGGTACTGGAGCCTGAAGACACTCACTCAACGATTCAGGAACAGCTTCTTTCCCTCTGCCATCAGGGAGGTGGTACAGGAGCCTGAAGACACTCACTCAATGATTCAGGAACAGCTTCTTCCCCTCTGCCGTCAGGGAGGAGGTACAGGAGCCTGAAGACACACTCTCAGTGATTCAGGAACAGCTTCTTTCCCTCTGCCATCAGGGAGGTGGTACAGGAGCCTGAAGACACACACTCAACGATTCAGGAACAGCTTCTTTCCCTCTGCCATCAGGGAGGAGGTACAGGAGCCTGAAGACACACACTCAGTGATTCAGGAACAGACTCTTCCCCTCTGCCATTGAATTTCTGAATGGATATTGAATCCATGAACACTACTTCAATACTTTTTATAAATTTCTATATATTTTTCACTACTTATTTAATTTTTAGAAATATTATATAAATACACTCATACATACCTACTGTAATTGACAGATTTTTCCCTCTAATAAGTATTATGTATTACATTGTACACGTTTCACAACAGGTCGGTGACATTAAACCTGATTCTGATTCTAATTCGAAGTGTGAACAGTGAATGAGTAACTCAGTCAACATCACCTCCCCGGGGGCAGTTCAGAATGGCATTCGTTGTTGGGTTAGCCTGTTTGGTGAAAATGGAAAAAGAAAATGAATAAAAATCTACTTCCACTCCCTGAGTACAGGCAGAGACTGAAGACTGCAGCACCAGCACTGAGGACCAAGGAGGTTTGTGCAAGTTAAGCACAGCAGCGCCTACAGGACTGCTTTGAGTCGATGGACTGGACAGCATTCAGGGATTCATCTTCGAATCTGGATGAGTATGCTGCAGTTGTCACTGACTTCATTAAAACCTGTGTGGATGAGTGTGTGCCTTCAAAGGCTTACTGTACATTCCCAAACCAAAAGCTGTGGATGAACCAGGAGACACATCGTCTGCTGAAGGCTAGATCTGTGGCATTCAAGTCTGGCAACACAAGTCTGGCCTGTACCAGAAAACCAGGTATGATTTGCGGACAACACACACAAAATGCTGGCGGAACACAGCAGGCCAGGCAGCATCTATAGAGAGAAGCGCTGTCAACATTTCGGGCCGAGACCCTTCATCAGTACTAACTGAAAGGAAAGATACTAAGATTTGAAAGTAGGAGGGGGAGGGGGAAATGTGAAATGATAGGAGAAGACCGGAGGGGGTGGGATGAAGCTGAGAGCTGGAAAGGTGATTGGCGAAAGTGATACAGAGCTGGAGAAGGGAAAGGATCATGGGACAGGAGGCCTAAGGAGAAAGAAAGGGGGACACCAGAGGGAGATGGAGAACAGGCAGAGTGATGGGCAGAGAGAGAGAAAAAAAACAAACAACTAAATATGTCAGGGATGGGGTAAGAAGGGGAGGAGGGGCATTAATGGAAGTTAGAGAAATCAATACTCATGCCATCAGGTTGGAGGCTACCTAGCCGGTATATAAGATGTTGTTCCTCCAACCTGAGTGTGGCTTCATCTTGACAGTAGAGGAGGCCATGGATAAACATATCAGAATGGGAATGGGATGTGGAATTAAAAAGTGTGGCCACTGGGAGATCCTGCTTTCTCTGGCGGACAAAGCGTAGGTGTTCAGGGAAACGGTCTCTTATCTGTCAACTCACAGATGAAGAGTTGCCTCACCTGCAAGGGCTGTCTGGGGCCCTGAATGGTGGTGAGGGAGGAAGTATAAGGGCAGGTGTTCCATTTACAAGGATAAGTGCCAGGAGGGAGATCGGTGGGAAGGGATGGGGTGGGGACGAGTGGACAAGGGAGTCATGTAGGGAGCGATCCCTGCGGAAAGCAGAAAGAGGGGGGGAGGGAAAGATGTGCTTTGTAGTGGGATCCCGTTGGAGGTGGCAGAAGTTATGGAGAATTATACGTTGGACCCGGAGGCTGGTGGGGTGGTAGGTGAGGACACGGGGAACCCTATCCCGAGTGGGGTGGCGGGTGGATGGGGTGAGGGCAGATGTGCGGGAAATGGGAGAGATGCGTTTGAGAGCAGAGTTGATGGTGGAAGAAGGGAAGCCCCTTTGTTCTAAAAATTCCATCTCCTTCATCCTGGAATGAAAAGCCTCATCCTGAGAGCAGATGTGGCGGAGATGGAGGAATTGTGAGAAGGGGATAGCATTTTTGCAAGAGATAGGGTGGGAAGAGGTCCAGGGTAGCTGTGAGAGTGTGTAGGCTTATAGTAGATATCAGTAGATAAGCCATCTCCAGAGATGGAGACAGAAAGATCAAGAAAGGGGAGGGAGGTGTCAGAAATGGACCAAGTAAATTTGAGGGCAGGGTGAAAGTTGGAGGCAAAGTTAATGAAGTCGACGAGCTCATCATGCGTGCAGGAGGCAGCGCCAATGCAGTCGTCGATGTAGTGAAGGAAAAGAGGGGGATGGATACCGGTATAGACTTGGAACATGGACTGTTCCACAAAGCCAACAAAAAGGTAGGCATAACTGGGACCCATACGGGTGCCCATGGCTACACCTTTGGTTTGGAGGAAGTGGGAGGAGCCAAAGGAGAAATTATTGAGAGTAAGAACTAATTCCGCTAGACGGAGGAGAGTGGTGGTAGAGGGGAATTGGTTCGGTCTGGAAGTGGTGATTTGCGGATACGATTTCAAGGGCAAAGAGACTATTTCGAATAAAGGTGGAGGCATCAGATGCATGGCAACACTGGCAGGGTTTGCAAGGCGAAACCCAATAGCATGAATGGCAGCGAAGCTTCACTACCAGATGAACTCAACACCTTCTATTCCCATTTTGAAAGGGAGAACACAACTACAGCTGTGAAGATCCCTGCTGCACCTGATGACCCTGTGATCTCCGTCTCAGAGGCCGATGTTAGGCTGTCTTTAAAGAGAGTGAACCCTTGCAAGGCGGAAGGTTCTCAAGGAGTACCTGGTAAGGCTCTGAAAACCTGTGCTAACCAACTAGCTGGAGTATTCAAGGACATTTTCAACCTCATTCAGGGCCCTAGAAATTCCCACTTGCTTCAAAAAGGCAACAACTATACCAGTACCTAAGAGGAATGATGTGAGCTGCCTTAACGACTATCACCCGGTAACACTTACGTGATGAAATGCTTTGAGAGGTTGGTCATGACTAGACAGAACACCTGCCCCAGCAAGGACCTGGACCGATTGCAATTTGTCTATCACCACAGTAGATCAACGGCAGATGCAATCTCAATGGCTCTCCACACATCTTAGAGCACCTGGACAACACAAACACCTACATCAGGATGCTCTTCATCAACTATAGCTCAGCATTTAATACCGTAATTCCCACAATCCTGATTGAGAAGTTGCAGAACCTGGGCCACTGTACCTCCCTCTGCAACTGGATCCTTGTCTTCCTAACCAGAAAACCACAGTCTGTGCAGATTGGTGATAACATATCCTACTTGCTGACAATCAACACTGACGCACCTCAGGGGTGTGTGCTTAGCCCCCTGCTCTACTCTTTCTATACACATGACTCAAATACCATCTATAAATTTACTGACAATACAACCATTGTTGGTAGAATCTCAGGTGGTGACGAGAGGGCACACTCAGGAGCAAGGTATGCCAACTAGTGGAGTGGTGCCACAGCAACAACCTGGCACTCAACATCAGGAAGACCAAAGAGCTGGTTGTCAACTTCAGGAAGGGTAAGACGAAGGAACACATACCGATCTTCATAGAGGGATCAGAAGTGGAGAAAGTGAGAAGTTTCAAGTTCCTGGATGTCAAGATCTCTGAGGATCTAAACTGGTCCCAACATATCGATGTAGTTATAAAGAAGGTAAGACAGTGGCTATACTTCATTAGGAGTTTGAAGAGATTTGGTATGTCAACAAATACAGACTGCATCACTGTCTGGTATGGAGGGGGCTATTGCACAGGACCGAAAGAAGCTGCAGAAGGTTGTAAATCTAGTCAGCTCCATCTTGGGTACTAGCCTACAAAGTACCCAGGACATCTTCAGGGAGCGGTGTCTCAGAAAGACAGCATCCAGCACCCAGGGCATGCCCTTTTCTCAGGTCGGAGGTACAGAAGCCTGAAGGCACATACTCAGCGATTCGGGAACAGCTTCTTCCCCTCTGCCATCCGATTTCTAAATTGACATTGAACCCTTGGACACAACCTCACGTTATTTAATATACCACATTTTTGTTTTTTGCATGTTTTTTATTCTATCCAATATATATGGTTTATATATATATATATATATATATATATATATATATCAGTTTATTTTTTTATTGGTTTTTTTCTCTTCTGTGTTACATATTGCATTGAACTGCTGCTGCTAAGTTAACAAATTTCAGGTCACATGCTGGTGAAAATAAACCTGATTCTGATCTAAATCAATTCTTAGAGAGTCATTAACTGAACATTACCTGGTTCCCCTTCCACAGATGTTGCCTGAAGGTATCCCAGGATTGTGCATTTTTATTGTACATTTCTAGCCACTGAGTCAGAGTCATAGAGTTCTACAGCACAGACAGGCTCTTCGATCCATCTAATCCATGCTGAACTATTATTCTGCGTGGTGCTGTTGACTCACACCTGGACCATAACCCTCCCTTCCATGTACTTATGCAAGTTTCTCTTAACCGTTGAAATTGAAGCCACATCCGTCACTTCCAGTGGCAGCTTGTCCCACACTCACACCACCCTCTGAGTGAAGAAGTTCCCCCTCTGGATATTTCACCTTTTACATTTGACCTTTGACATCTACTTCTGTAGTCTCACTTAGGTTGTTGTTTGATTCTTTTAATTGTTAAAATAATTTCTTTTTCATTAGACAGATAGCCCTGATCAGTTTGGAAGCACATGCTCAGTTATGATTGGACCTGGGTTGCTATGGCTTTCTAGTGTAGTGTCAGGATTACACTGCACAAAGACAGGCATTTAATTTCTTCTCATCTCACAATGTTTATCCAGCAACTACCCATATATACTAATCCCAAATACTTGCTGTAAAAAATACACCAAACACCCTTCCTACTGTATCAATTGAAATATTTCTATTTCTTAGCAGATCGGAGGTTAAGCATTGCAGTGAACGTTCTTCCAAATTTCAACAGATGTACTATTGAAAATATCCCTGACTGTATCGTGGTCTGGCACATCAATTCAAATGTGCAGGGATGCAGGAAGCTGTAGAGAGTGAAGCCAGCCCAATACACCATGGGCACACCCTTCCCCACTATCAGTAGAACTGCAGGAGACAATGACTATCATTAAAGATTTTCATTATGCGGACCATGGCATTTTCTCGCAGCTACAGAAACCTGAAGACCCATGCTGCCAGGTTCAGGAACAGCTACTTTCTTTCAACCATTTGGTTCTTGAACTAACCAATAGACCCCTAATCACAGCAAATCTATGTCAAATTTGTTCACTATGCACCACAACAGACACCTTTTGTTTCAACTCGTTCTTTTGTACATTTTTCTCTAATTTATATTAATTTGTTTTTGCGAATGCTGCTTATCTGATGCTGTTGCAGGTAAGTTTTTCACTGTATCTGTGCAGGACACTATAATGAACACGACTCAGCGGAGAGCAGCACGCCGGTAGCCCAGCAGTTAGCATAAAGCTATGATAGTGCCAGCAACCTGGGTTCAATTCCAGCCCTGTCTACCTTCTCCCCATGTGTTTCCTCCAGACACTCCTGTCTCCTCCCACATTCCAAAGGCATACGGGTTCATGGGTCAAATTAGGTAGCATGGGCTTATTGAGCTGAAAGGGCCAGCTACCATGCTATTTCTCTGAATAAAACTAAAACTTTGATGAATCCAATAAATATCCATCACCTTTATTCAATTCAAATGCTTACATAGATTACATGTTCTGCGAGCTCACCACTGACTAAAGCAGTGCTTTCCAGATTTTAACCATCCACTGATAAGATTACTTGGATCTCTCCTAAACCTCTTTCCCCTGTCCCCACCCACACCCCTTACCTAAACCTATATACACTTTGCCACTGGGAAATTTTTCCTACGAACTACCTTACCTGTTCCTCTACCTCAGTTACCTTCAGGTACCTATCACTGACCATGGCAAACCCGAAGTAAACCATTTGCTCACAAGGGAGGTCCACAACTGAAAGGACCATGTCTCAAAACTGCACCCAATGTCTACTTTACCATCACAGCCGCAGAAAAATAAGGTCAGAGTACGCAAAGGGTAAATAGTTCAATTTAATTATCATGCTTCAGCACATTTTGACAAATCTAATTTTAAAGATATAAAAAATATTGTTGGCCTGAGGCAAAATCTCTTCAAATTATCCATTTATGATAGATATTCAGCACTGAAAATATTAATTATTACAAATGCTACCAGCAGGTTTTATAACCATGTGTAATGTTTGAAAATAAAGAATATTATTAGATTTCAGAAATCTAATTTGCAATATCCATATATTTGTCATGTGACAATGTTCCAAATCTAAAATTCCTATTAAAGACAGCTCGGCTGCACTAAATCCAACCAAAGTGTGGAGATTAGTCATTATGTTCCATTTTTCATCTCAATTGTTCACCTTCTCCTATCTTATTTACCACCTTATTTGCTAATACAATGATAGTTGTTTTAAAAAGGAACTCTGAAACTATCAAATGACAGATGCATTTTTTAAAATCTGCTCTTCCATCGCTGTAAACCATCAATTTGGGACCGGAACTCACGGTGTAATAAACAATGAGAAATGCAGTCTTCAGATGTCGAAAGCCTGCTGACTTTATTTCCCTCTCTCCAAACTTTTCAATCTTCAAAGTTCAAATTAAATTTATTATCAAAGTACCTATATGTCACCACATATTACCCTGAGATTCATTTTCTTGTTGGCATTCACAGTAGAACAAAGAAATACAATACAATCAGTGAAAAACTATAGAGACTGAAAAATCAATGTGCAAAAGAGAAACTGCAAATACAAAACAAAAAAAAATTAATAACTAAGAATTTTAACTGTGGAGTCCTTGAAGTGAGCCCACAGGTTGTGCCCAGTGCTGAAGTGAGTAAAGTTATCCATGCTGGTTCAGGAGCCTGATGGTTGAATCTGAATTATTTGAATCAAAATAAAATAACTTGACAAAATCACAGATGAGTTCTAAGCAACACACACAAAATGCTGGAAGAACTCAGCAGGCCAGGCTGCATCTATGGAAAAGGGCTGAAACTCTTTATCAGGACTGGAAAAAAGATGAGGAGTCAGAGTTAGAAAGTGGGGGGAGTTGAGGAACAAACACAAATTGATAGGTGAAACTAGGAGGGTGAAGTAAAGTGCTGGGAATTTGATTGCTGAAAGAGATACAGGGCTAGAGAAGTGAGAATCTGATAGGAAAGGAGCATAGAAGAAAAGGAAGTGGGAAGGAGCACCAGAGGAAGGTGCTAGGCAGGGTAGGAGATAAGGTGAGAGAGAGAAACAGGGATGTGGAATGGTGAATGGGCGGGGGGGGGGGGGGGGGGGCATTACCAGAAGTTTGAGAAATCGAAGTTCATGCCATCAGGTTGGAGGCTATCCAGACAGAATATAAGGTATTGCTCTACCAAATGGAGTGTGGCCTCATCACGACAGTAGAGGAGGTAATGGACTGACATGTCGGAATGAAATGAGAAGTAGAATTAAAATGGGTGGCCACTGGGAGATCCTGCTTTTTCTGCCAGACGGAGCGTAGATGCTCGGCGAAGTGGTCTCCTAATCTACGTCAGGACTCACCGATAAACAGGAGGCCACACCAGGAGCACCAGGTACAGTAAATGACCCTAACAGACTCACAAGTGAAGTGTTGTCATACCTGGAAGGACTGTTTGTGAACTTGAATGGTGTGAGGGAGGAGGTGTAGGGGCAGATGTGGCACTTGTTCAGCTTACAAGGATAAGTGCCAGAAGGGAGATCAGTGGGGAGGGACGAATGGACAAGGGAGTCACATAGGGAGCAATCCCAAGGAAAAGCAGAAAGTGGGGGGGAGGGGGGAGGGGGAGGGAAAGATGTGTTTGGAGATGGGAACCTGTTGGAGATGGCAGAAGTTATGGAGAATTACGTGCTGGACCCCGAAGCTGGTGGGATGGTATGTGAGGTGACCGGGAGACTGCCTTGCCGAGCACCTACACTCCGTCCGTAAGATATCTGTTGGGATCACCTACTGTACCAGGTATGGCCTCCTGTCCTGTGGTGCTAGAAAGTTTGTGAACAGTAGAGTATTCTTTATTTCTATATAAATATGACCCAAAATGTGATCAGATCTTCACAGGTCCTAAAATAGATAAAGAGAACCCAATTAAATAAACACTAAACATTATACATATTCATTTATTTACTGAGAAAATGATCCAATATTATATGTATTTGTTGGAAAAAAAGTATGTGGACCTCTGGGGCAATGTCTTCTACGAAAGCTATTTGGAGTCAGGTGTTCCATTCAATGAGATAAGACTGGAGGTGTGGGTTGTAGAGGTGCCCTCCCCTATAAAAACTCATAAATTCAGGTTACTGACAGATCCTGCTCTTCTCAAAAAAGATATGTTTATATGCACCAGGTCTTGATCAAAACAACTTCCAGAGGACCTTAGAAGAAGAGTTGTAGAGATGCATGAACCTGGAACAGGCTACAAAAGAATTTCTAAAGACCTGAGTGTTCATCAGTCCACAGTAAGAGAAATTGTCTACAAATGGAGGAAATTCAGAACTGTGGCTATTCTCCCTAAGAGTGGACATCCTGCAAAGATCACACCAAAAGCACAATGTGCAATGTTGAAGGAGGTGAAAAAGAACGCAAGATCTGCAGAAATCTCCAGAACTGGCTAAAATCTCTGTTCATGTGTCCATCATAAGAAAACACAGAGCAAGAATGGTGTTCATGGAAGGACACCACAGAGGAAACCACTGTTCTCCAAAAAAATACATTGCTGTATGTCTCAAGTTTGCAAAAGACCACCTGATGTTCTATAATGCTTCTGGGTCAACGTGCTGTGGAACTTCTTGAACTTTTTGGTAGAAATGCACACCGCTACATTTTCCGGTAAAAGGGCACACACACCAACAGCAAAAACTCATCCCAACTGTGAAGCATAGTGGAAGAAGCATATTGGACTGGGGCTACTTTGCTGTTTCAGGGTCTGGACAGTTTGCAATTGTTGAGTGAACAATGAATTCAAAATTGTAGCAAGACATTTTGTAGGAGAATATCAAGGTAGCAGCTCGGCACCTGGAGTTTAATAGAAGTTGGATAATGCAACAATACAATGATCCAAAAGACAAGAGTAAATCAACAACAGAGTGGTTTAAAAAGAAGAAAATCTGTGTTTTGTAATGGCCAAGTCAAAGTCCTGACCTTAATCCTATAGAAATGTTGACGAAGGACCTGAACAAGCAGTCAGTAAGGTGAAAGAGCTGATTGTGGACTTCAGGAAGGGTAAGATGAAGGAACACATACAAATCCTCATAGAGGGATCAGAAATGGAGAGGGTGAGCAGTATCAAGTTTCCGGGCATCAAGATCTCTGAGGATCTAACCTGGTCCCAATACATTGATGTAGTCATAAAGAAGGCAAGCGAGTGGCTATACTATTAAGAGTTTCAAGAGATTTGGCAAATACACTCAAAAACTTCTACAGTTGTACCATGGAGAGCATTCTGACAGGCTGCATCACTGTCTAATATGGAGGGGCTACTGCACAGGATCAAAGCAAGCTACAGAAGGTTGTAAATCTAGTCAGCTCCATCTTGGGCATTAGCCTACGAAGTACCCAGGACATCTTTAGGGAGCAGTGTCTCAGAAAGGCAGTGTCCATTACTAAGGACCTCCAGCAGCCAGGGCATGGCCTTTTCTCACTGTTACCATCAGGTAGGAGATACAGAAGCCTGAAGGCACACACTCAGTGATTCAGGAACAGCTTCTTCCCCTCTGCAATCTGATTCCTAAATGGGCATTGAAGCTTTGGACACTACTTAACATTTTTAAATATACAGTATTTCTGTTTTTTGCACATTTAAAAAAATCTTTTCAATATACATAATTGATTTACTTGCTTATTTATTATGTTTTATTTTATTTATTATTATTTTTTTCTCTCTGCTGGATTATGTGTTGCATTGAACTGCTGCTGCTAAGCTAACAAATTTACCAGTGATAATAAACCTGATTCTGATTCTCATGCAAGAAAGCTCTCCATCACTCCAGTTTTGTAAGGAAGAATGGCCTACAATTCCTCCAAGCCAATGTGCTGGACTGATCAACAGGTACTGGAAATGTTTGGTTGAAGCTAGTGCTTCATAGGGGTAGTACATAGGGGTCACACCAGTTTCTGAAAGCAAAGATTCACATACTTTTTCTGACAAATACATGTAATATTGGATCACTTTCTCATTAAGTATAATGTTTTTTTTTGTTATTTATTTAATTGGGCTCTCTTTATCTAGCTTTACATGAAAATCTGATCACATTCTAGGTCATATTTATGTAGAAATTGAAAAATCTCTACAGGGTTCACAAACTTTCTAGCACCACTGTACATCAGAGACTCAACATAGATTAGGACTCCCTACGCTCTGTCCGCCAGAGAAAGCAAGATCTCCCAGTGGCCACCCATTTTAATTCCTCTTCCCAATGCTGTGATGAGGCCACACTCAGGTTGGAGGAGCAACGCCTTATATTCCGTCTGTGTAGCCTCCAACCTGATGGCACGAACATTGATTTCTTGAACTTACGGTAATGCCTTCCTCCCCCTATATTCACCATTCTCCATTCCCATTTCCCTCTCTCACCTCATCTCCTTGCCCACCCATCACCTACCTCTGGTGGTCGTCTCTTTTTTCTTCCATGGCCTTTTGTCTTCTTCTATCAGATTCTCCCTCCTCCAGCCCTATATCTCTTTCACCATTCAACTTCCCAGCTCTTTACTTCACCCTCACGGTTTCACCTATCACCTTGTGGTTCTTCCTCCCCTCCCCCCAGTTTCTCACTCTGACTTCTCATCTTTTTTTCCAGTCCTGCTGAAGGGTCTCAGCCCAAAACATCGATTATACTCTTTTCCATAGATGCTGCCTGGCCTGCTGAGTTCCTCCAGTACTGTGTGTGTGTTGCTTGCTTGCATTCCCAGCATCTGCTGATTTTCTCTTGTTTGAGATGAGTTCTTCACATGACATGTGTACACAGTTTAACATTGCACAAACTTGTATATGCAGGTGACTTTAAACATTAAATGATTAAATGGGACAATAGGAATGATCAAGAAAGAAAGAACTTAAATGAGATATGCGTAGGAGTAGACAACATGATTCTTCAAATCCAGTTCTTCAAAACAGTGAAGAAAGACTGGCAAGAATCTTATTGCCATAATCAGTTTTATTTTATCTTACGACGTCTCCAACAACAATGAATATAGAATTGCGTCAGATTTTATAAACAAATTAACATTTATTAAACTCTGCTAAACAAAAATGAAAAGTAAACAAACAACTAACTTAATCGGAAGTTAACTGCTATGCGGCAACTCTGGAACAGTTCTTAAAGTGGTAAATGCGAACACAGTCTTAAACGTGGTAAATATGAAAGTCCAAGTGATTTATACAGTCAATTAGGAGAGACTTTCCTGAAATAACGAATTCCTCGACGACGTGATGTTACTGCTGATCTTTGTCAAAATATGCCTTGTCTGAAGGATTCACGAGGAAGGAAATAAAAACGGCTTAAAGGAACTGACCTTTTTCTTGGCGAATAACACTGCACAACCCTTTCTGCTCTTACAGGCAGGGGTTATCTCAGATGCAGGTCACTATTTTCTGAACAAAGATCCTATATTAAATCACGAAACGACAGCAACTGCACTTGATCCTTCGGGTTCCCGTAATTCAGTAAAGTCTTCACTCTCCAATACTTAGACTTTAAAACGAAATCAAAGATACATCAAACATAACTGACAGCGATTTGCAAAAGTGCCGGCACAATGATTCTGTACCTTACAGTAGAAAGTAAAACTCCACTTTAAAATGAAACTGCGTCATGAAACCAAATACGCAGCATAACGGAGTAACTGACAAATTGAACGACGACTCAACACAAAACTCCTGCGTCACAGCAGGCTTTCCCGTTTTATGCCTATTGAGAACATGTTATCACGTAACTTCACACTGCTGGGAAATTACCTCCCCCCACAAGACCATTACATCATGCTCACAAGATACTCAATTACATCATGGTCATAAGACAGTCACAAGACACCCACAGGGTATGTAACATATCTCAGGATCATGAAATTTGTTGTTCTGTTGCAGCAATGCAATGCAAAACATAAAAAAAATTACCTTAAGTTACAATAGATAGACAGAGCAGAAGTCCAATAAGTGAGGTTGTGGTCTTGACCATAAAGAAATCTGACAGGGAAGGGGATTAAGCTGTTCCTAAGATATTGAGTAGGGTTATCAGGCTTTAGGACTTCAGCCAAACACTATCTAGTGTTGAACTTACTTTCTGGGAGGTGCATCTGAGCAACAAAACAATGAATATTGATGCCAATATTTGGGAAAATGGTGACCATTCATCATAAACTGTCTATATTTCTCAGTGCCTCAGTAAAGCAGCCAGCATAATCTAAGATCCCAGCCATTCTCTCCTCTCCTCCTCCCATCAGGCAGAAGGTACCAAAGCACATACACCAGGCTCAAGGACAGCTTCTGCTCTGCTGTATAAAACTATTGATTGCATCTCTTGTATAAGATAGACTCATAACAGAGGCATGAGAGCCTGCAGATACTGGAATCTGGAGCAATAAACAGTAATGGGAGGAATTCACTGGGTGTTAATCAGCAGTCCTAATGCATTGCTTCAATCTGAAATGTTGACAGTTTCTTTCCTCTCACAGAACTGTTTGATCCTGAGTTTCTCTAGCCAGTCGTTGCTCATGACCTCACAATCTGCTCAGTCATGGCCTTGCACCTTATTGTCTGCCTACACTGTACCTAGAACACTGTCTTTTGTTATAGCTTTCCCGTTCACAATCTCCATAGACTAATGTAAAGAATTATTTGAAAACAGATGTGGTAGCAGTACATTGCAATAACATAATAGAAAAATCTATAAATTACAGTAAGTATACATAAAAAAATAAATAGCTGGTGCAAAAATTGAAGTGGTTTCATTATCCATTCTGAAATCTGGAGATGTCCTGGATGCTGCAGAGACTGGTGCCCATGATGCAGCTGGCTGAATTTACAACTCTCTGCATCTTTTTCCAATCCGAAACAGTGGCCTTTCCATACCAGATGGTGATGCAACCAACTAGAAAGCTCTCAGTGTATCTGTAGAAATTTGCTTTGGTTACTTACCAAGTCTCCTCAAACTCCAACAGCTGTTGCCGTGCCTTCTTTGTAATTCTAACAATATGCTGGGCCCAGGACAGATCCTCAGAGATGTTGACACCCAGGAATTTGAAACTGCTCACACATTCCACTGCAGATCCCTCGATGAGAACTGCTGTATGTTCCCTCAACTTCTCCTTCATGAAGTCCACAACCAATTCCTTGGTCTTACGTGGGGTATAAGGCTGTTGTCGCAACCCCACTCAACTCACTAACGTCCAGTGTTCTAGTTGGATTCATTCCCTTATGCCTAGAATATATGGATATAATGAGTCTGTCTTTTTGCATTTCACATAGAATATAGAAATCTACAGCACATTACAGGTCCTTCAGCCCACAATGTTGCACCGACTATGTAACCTAATCTAGAAACTGCCGAGAATTTAACTACTGCTGAGCCTGCTATTTTTCTATGTACCTATCTGAGTCTCTTAAATGATCCCATTGTATCTACCTCTACCACAGCAGTGCATTCCATGCACCCGTCACTCTTTGTGTGAAAAACTTACCCCTGATATCCCCCTTGTACCAACTTCCAAGCACCTTAAAACTGTGCCCCCTTCTGTTAGCCATTTCAGCCTTGGGGGAAAGGGCTATCCACACTTTCAATGCCTCTCATCATCTTATACTCCACTATCTGATCACCTCTCATTCTCCATCACTCCAAGGAGAAAAGGCCAAGTTCACTCTACCTATTCTCATAAGGCATGCTCCCCAGTCCAGGCAACATCCTTGTAAATCACCTCTGCACTCTCTCTCTATAGTATCCACATCCTTCCTGTAGTGAAGTGACCAGAAATGAACACAGTTACTCTAGGTGGGGTCTGACCAAGGTTGTAACATCACCTCACAGCTCTTGAACTCAGTCCCAAGGTTGGTGAAAGCCAACACACCATACTTAACAACACTGTCAACCTGCCCAACAGTTTTGAGTATCCTATGGACATGGACCCCAAATCTCACTGGTCCCCCAAATTGTCAAGAGTCTTACCATTTCTATTATATTTGTCTTCAAATTTGACCTACCAAAATGGACCACTTCACACTTATCTGGGTTGAACTCTATCTGCCACTTCTCAGCTCAGTTCTGCATCCTACTGATATCCCACTGTAACCTCTGACAACCCTCCAGACTACTCACATCTTTGTGTCATCAGCAAACTTAGTAACCCACCCTTCTGCTTCTTTATCCAGGTCATTTATAAAAATCACAAAGAGGAGAGATCCCAGAACAGAACCCTGTGGAATACCACTAGTCACTAACCTCCATGCAGAACATGAACCATCTGCAACCACCCTTTGCCTCCTGTGGGCAAGCTAATTCTGGATCCACAAAGAAAGGTCTCCTTGGATCCCATGCCTCATTACTTCATGAATGAGCCTAGCATGGGGAACCTTAATAAATGCTTCACTGAAATTCATATACAGTACAGCCACTGCTCTACCTTCAACAATGTGTTTTGTTACATCCTCAAAGAATTCAATCAGGCTCGTAAGGCATGACCTGCCCTTGACAAAGCCATGCTGACTACCTCTAATCAGTTTATGTCTCTCCAAATGCTCATAAATCCTGCTTCTCAGGATCTTCTCCAACAACTTGCCAACCACTGAAGTAGGATTCACTGGTCTAGAATTTCCTGGGTTACCTCTACTCCCTTGCTTGAACAAGAAAACAACATTTGCAACCCTCCAATCTTCTGGTACTTCTTCTGTTCCTATCGATGATGCAAAAGTCATCACTAGAGGCTTAGCAATCCTCCCTCACCTCCCACAGCAGACATCTCATTTGAACCTGGTGACTTATCTAACCTAATACTTTTAAAAAGCTCCAGCACATACTTTTTCATAATGCCTATACACTCAAGTGTTTCTGTCTACTGCAACTCATCCCCACAATTGCCAAAGTCATTTTCACTGGTGAAAACTGAAGTATTCATTAAGTACCTCTGCTCCCTCCTCTGACTCCATGCACACATTTCCACTATTGTACCTGACTGGTCCTCTTCTCACATGGCTCATTCTCTTGCTCTTCACATATTGTAGTATACCTTGGGGTTCTCCTTAATCCTGCTCACTGAGGCCTTCTCTTGGCCCTTTCTGGCTCTTCTAATTTCATTCTTAAGCTCCTTCCTGGCAGCCTTGTAATTTTCTAGAGCTCTAACAGTACCTAGTTTCTTGAACCTTTTGCAAACTTTCCTTTTTCTTCTTAACTAGATTTTCTACATCCTTTGTACATCATGGTTCTATTACCCAACCATCCTTTCCCTGCTTTAATAGAACATACCTATGCAGAACGGCATGCAAATATTCCCTGAACACTTGCCACATTTCTGCCGTGCATTTCTCCAAAAACACCGGCTCCTAATTTGTGCAGCCAGATTTCTGCCTGATAGCATCATATTTCTCCTGACCACAATTAAATGTTTATCCAAATTGTCTGCTCCAGCGCTATGGTAAAGGAGATAGAGCTATGATCACTACTTCCAAAATCCACTCCCTCCGACAGATCTGACACCTGACTAGGCATCATAATTATAGTTAAGTCAATTGAAGCACATTTCTCTAATAAGACAACTAGCATAGGAGCAGAAGTAAGTTACTCGGCCCATTTTCTCCTCATAAGTCATTATAGATTTATTATCCCTCTCAGCCACAATTTTTGCCTTCTCCCAATAATCTTTGACACCCTGAGTAATCAAGAACCTATCAACTTCCACCTCAAATATACCCAATGACTTGGCCTCCACATCCATCCGTGGTCTTGAATTCCACAGAATCAACTCAATCTGGCTAAAAAAAAAATCTTCATCTTTGTTCAAAATGGACAGCCCTCTATTCTGAGGACATGCCTTCTGGTCTTATAGACTCCCTCACTATAGGAAACTTCCTCTCCACACCCACTCTATCTGGGCCTTTCAATATTCAATAGGTTTCAATGAGATCCTCCCTTATTCTTATAAACTCCAGTGAATACAGGCCAAGAGCCATCAAATGTTTTTCATATATTAACCCTTTCATTTTTGGGATCACTCTTATGATCCTCATGAGGACCCTCAAAAACGCTCGTACCACCTTTCTTAGATAAAGGGCTCACAATACTCCAAATGTGGTCTGAACACTGCCTTATAAAGCCTCAGTATTACATCTTTACTCTTATATTCTAGTCCTCTCAAAATAAATGCTAACATTGAATTTGCCTTCTTTACCACCGACTCAACCTGCAAATCAGCCTTTAGGAAATCCTTCACGATGTCTCCCAAGTCCCTTTGTACCTCTGATTTCTGAATTTTCTCCCCGTTTAGAAAATAGTTTATCCTTTCACCAGAGTGTGTGACCATAACCCTTCCATATATTCTACCTGTCATTTCTTTGCCCACGCTCCTATTCAATCTAAATCCTTCTGCAGACTCCCTGCTTCCTTAATACTACCTGCTCCTTCATCTATCTGTGTATTGGCTGCAAACTTGGCCACAAAGTCGTCAATTCTAGCATTCAAATCATTGACATAGTAATGTCAAAAGAAATGTTCCCATGTGGACTAGCACTGGGCACCAGCAATCAACCAGAAAAGGCCACCAGTTTATAAACCCTCTGTCCAAGCCAGTATCTTTCCTGTAATACCATGGGCCCTTATCTTGTCTGTGGATTTTGATTATGATTTAGCTCTTTCCTTTCCTGGCTTTAAGATTCCTTCCCTAGATGAGATTACCTTGCTCAATATTCTCATTAAGTGGCCTTACAGGCTGGCTGATGAAACCTGGTAGGATTGTAGAAATACAGCAGAAACACACAGTAGTTCAGGTTTCAACTACGTCCCTTCATTATAAGTGGCAACCAGATCCACAGAACACTGTGAAAGGCAACTGTCTATGAATATCATGTTCAGGGACTGTAGAAGACGCTTCTACCTACAGCACCTGCTCTGCTCTTCACACTCAGAATCTGTAGAAGGTGGTAAAGACTACTCAGTCCATCATAGGCTCGTCACTTCCTTCAATCCAGTCCATTTTTATGGAGTGTTGCTCCAGGAAGGCTAACAGGATACCTGCCTGCCACCCTGTTCTCTCTGGGAGAAGATGCAGTAGCTTAAAGGCCCAGAAGACCAGGCACAAGAACAGTTCTTTTCCCATGTGATCGCACGTGTGAACCCATCTCCTTGCCAGTGGTGCTGCTGAGTCCTCAGCCTCCATCTCTCACTGTCAATTTAACTTCTTTCTGCACTGCTATACCTTCCACCCTTATGTTGCTCTGTGCCTTTGCTGTATTAAATAATTTGTTCATTATCATCATGCAGACTGTGTATGCTTTGAGCTTCATGTGAGCAACAAATTTCACTGTTAAATTTCTACAGATGTACCACAGAGAATATTCTAAATGGTTGCATCACCATCTGGTATGGAGGGACTACTGCACAGAATCGGAAAAGGCTGCAGTGTGTTGCTAACTCAGCCTGCTCCCTCATGGGCACTAGCCTCCCCGCCACTGAGGACGTCTTCAAAAGGCAGTGCCTTAAAGAGATGGCCTCCATCAATAAGGACCCTATCACCCAAGACATGCCCTTTTTTATTTAGTTGGCTCCATCCTGGGTATTAGCCTACAAAGTAGTCAGGACATCTTTTGGGAGTAGTGTCTCAGAAAGGCAGCATCCATTATTAAGGACCCCAGTACCAAGGGCATGCCCTTTTTTCACTGTTACCATCAGGTAGGAGGTACATGGACCAGAAGGCACACACTCAGTGATTCAGGAACAGATTCTTCCCCTTTGCCATCTGATTCCTGAATGGACATTGAACCCTTGGACACTACTTCACTTTATTTTATTTTAATGAATAGTATTTCTGTTCTTCGCACAATTTTAATCAATTCAATATACTTGTATAAAGTATACGGAATAAGATTTATTTATTTTTTCTTCTATATTATGCATTGCATTGAACTGCTGATACTATGTTAACAACTTTCACGTCACATGCCGGTGATAATAATCCACATTCTGATTCTTCTTAATACCATCATGAAGGAGTCTGATGACACACACTCAATGTTTTAGAAAGAGATTCTTCTACTCTGCCGTCAGATTTCACAACGGTCTGTAAGCCAACCCATGAACACAACCTCACTACTTTTGCACTATTTTAAATATATATCTTATTATAATTTATAGTGTTTTATATATTGCACTATACTGTTGCCGTAAAACAAATTTCACAACATACGTCAGTAATATTAAACCTGATTCTGACACATTGTCCCCTGGTGTCTATGACAATAAGCTGATCCAAGCAAGACCCTACACAACAGCCAAGCCTGATTCATACTGGCATGAGCTGCTCTACACTGCTTTCTTAATGACATCCTCACATTGATCAGCAAAAAGCCTTCCCTATCCCTCAGGAAGGACAGAAGCAGGCTTTAAACAATGAGATTTGGCATGAACTTAGTGATTCATTGCTAAGCAAACCAACAGAATGCACCAAAAGCAATAAGGAGAGAAAAGATTAAATATAAAGGTAAGTTACCAACAATATAAAAGACAACACCAATATTTGTTTTTACAGATATGTAAAAAGTAAAAGAGAGGCAAGAGTGGACATTGGACCACTAGAAAATACCACCAAAGAGGTTGTAATGGGGGACAAAGAAATGGAAGATTAGCTGAATCAATATTTGGTGTCAGTCTTCACCATGGAAAAAATCACCAGCAACATGCCAGAAATTCAAGCGTGTCAGGGCAGGAGTGAGTGTACAAACAGAATGTGCATGAGAAGCCAAAGTTAGGCTAGTCACTTGAACCAGGTGGACTACACCCCAAAGTTCTGAAAAAAGCAGCTGAAGAGATTGAGAAGGCATTAGTAGTGATCTTTCAAGGATCACTAGATTCTGTAAAAAGTTTAGGAGACTGCAAAATTGTAAATGTCACTCCACTCTTTAAGAAGGGAAGAAGGCAAACAGGAAATTATAGGCAAGTCATTGAGTATATTTGAAGCGGAGGTTAATGTGTTCTTGATTATTAAGGGTGTCAAAGATTGTGGGGAGAAGGCAGGAGAAAGGGTTTGATAGGAAAAGTAAATCAGCCATGACTGACTGGACCAAATAGCCTGATTCTGCTCCTATGTCCAATAGTCGTTGAGTGATGAAGCTGCAATAGAAATGTTGGCTCCATAAGCTCAGGACGAATGATAGGACCAGAGATTCTGAAAGAGCCAGATGCTGATAATGAGCATGTCAGAGGAGCAGATGGTGATAATAATCTAGACTTCAACAAGGAGAAGCTGATTTAAAAAAAAATCTTTACTAATGCATTCACGAGGAAATCTGCAGATGCTGGATATTCAAACAATACACACAAAATGCTGGTGGAACACAGCAGGCCAGGCAGCATCTATAAGGAGAAGCCCTGTCGACGTTTTGGTCCGAGACCTTTATCAGGACTAACTGAAAGGAAATCACATTTCCTGCTCCCCCCACTACTTTCAAATCTCTTACTATCTTTCCTTTCGGTTAGTCCTGATGAAGGGTCTCGGCCCGAAACGTCGACAGAGCTTCCCCTTATAGATGCTGCCTGGCCTGCTGTGTTCCACCAGCATTTTGTGTGTGTTGTTTACTAATGCATTTATTTGTTTTAAAATTATACAATATTAGGTTTACATCCAAATTAATATATCCAGGAGATGTGTTTCCCAGGCCAGATAGGTAGACTTAATGACTAAGCTGATTGGTTCTGTTCATAAGCTAAGGTCTGACTGACCTAAAGAGTCACCCATTTTGTTTTCTCTCAGTTATCATAGAATTTTGGTGGCTGGAAATGGGAATAAAATTCACTGCTGATCACAGTGTTGATGGCCTCAGGTTCATCTCCAGTCCTCGTCCATTTTAAATCACAGCAGGGAGAACCATAACTAACAGGAATTGAAAAAATTCAAAGGCAACATCACCACATTTCTCAGGAGGTGGTTTTTGGCCTGCTGCTCACTTCTCTCAACATGAATATGAGAACCTGTGGTCACACAACATAGAACCTGTTCAGCAAAGTACAGGCCCTTCACCCATGATGCTGTGCCAACCTTTTAAGCTACTCCAAGATCAATCTAACTCTTCCAGATTTCTAATATCCATATGCCTATCCGTTTCTTAAATGTCCCACATGTATCACCACCCTGAGTGTGTTCCACACTCACCACTCTCGGAATTAAAAAAATAACTATTGCTGATATTTCCCTCTCTACTTTCATCCAGTATCCTTAAAATAGCTGTTCTTCCTGGGAAAAAGTTTGGCTACCCACTCTCTCTATGCCTCCTCCAATCTTATAAACCTCTATCAAGTCATTTTTCATATCCCTTTGCTCCAAAGAGAAAAGCCCTACGAACTTAACCTTTCTGCATGAGACTCACTCTCTGGTGCAGGCAGCATCCTGCTAAACCTCCTCTGCAGCCTCTCTATAGCTTTATTTCCTTCTTATAATGAGATGACCAGAACTAACACAATATCCCAAGTGTGGTCCAACCAGGGTTTCACTGAGCTGCAGGTTCCTCTCTCAGCTCTGGGACTCGCTCCACTCTCAGCGGCAGCTGCCTCACTCAGTGCAGGGAGCTTGCAGATGCTCTCCTCGGTCTTTGTGTTGCTAGAAAGTGCAACGTGCACTGCTAATTAGACAGGGGGAGTCGGGGTGGTCCATGCTTCGAGTGAATGTGCGACACTCAGAAATGTCAGGAATTGTCACATCTTGCATAACAGAGTGGAGAGCCAGTGTCTTTTTACCAGGGCAGCAATGGCCAATACCAGAGGACATCCATTAAGGAAGAAAGCATTAGGGGAGATACCAGGGAATAACACAGAGAGTGGTGGTGGTAAACACTGATACAATAGGGCCATTTAAAAAACTCTTAGCCACGTGGATGAAAGAATGGAGCATTATGGGTAAGTTGGAGGGAACGGTAAATGTGATCATGGGGTAGGTTATAAGGTTGGCATAATGTTGTGGGCTGAAAGGCCTGTCTGTGCTGTTCTATGTTCTGAAATCAACTAAAGTGTGTATTTAGGGATGCATTGCTCGTGTGTCTTCTTGCTTACTAATGCAAGCAGTTCTGTTCCTCAAATGATAAGAAAGTGGAGGAAGGTCTATAACTTGACAAATAAAATATAGTAAGACCTACCGAGAGGAACGATGGGTGAAAGATATAACATTGTCATTTTGGTAGTAAGCAGACAGCTTAGCTGCTTTGGAAAACGGCCAGCGTTTGTTCCCATTGATCTTTGTGTTTAATTTAAACTTAGACAGGTTATGTAACAATCAGGCAATAAACCCTGTCAGCTAGAAACCAAGTAGGGAAGTAAATATTATTGGCATCATCTCTGTTGCTGCAAAGTTCTGCATTATCATTTGAGTTGAAATTGGAAGCACATGGAATAGAGGCAGCTCAAGATCTTGGTATTCTAAGCACCTTTTCACTTGGACAGCTTGCCTGCGAAGCATCTCTGAACTGACAAATCATGGTCACTCATCTGAAACTTTCTCCATTCTGTATGTATGACCAATATTGAAAGCCTGCTGCTGAATATCCAAATCCCTAAGAAAATGGGCAGTGCACCTTTCACAACATTTGTCAGGAAACTTGAAAAGACATGTTTGCTAAAAATGCAGCTCATGTAGAACCAGGCCCTCAGAGAGTCATGCAACAACGATCAAGAGGAATAAACAGTCAATATTTTGGGCGGAGACCTTTTATCAGGATCTAGTCAAAGGATCTTGGCTTGGAACACCAACTGTTTTATTCCTCTCCATAGATACTATCTGACCTGCTGAGCTTCTCCAGCATTTTGTATGTGTTATTCTGACTGAGGGAGGAGCAGTGCCCCAATCACCTTTATTCAGGGGTCTGTGGGAGGAGCCACAGGAGCAGTCAGCAGAGGGGCGTGTCTAGACAGGTATACATAGTTTACCATAAGGCATCAGTCATGCTTTCTTCCAGAAGAATAAGCTGAGGTTCATTGACGAATGGAGCTGTATGCTGGCACTCCAAATGAGGGTGACAACATGGTGAAGCTGTAATGTGTGTACACTACACATCTTGTCATAGGCAGAGGGAAATGCACATTCAACAGCTTGGATCAGTTCTATCATGTGTTGTCAAGATTAATGGTGGCTGTTCAAGAAGCTAATAGAAGGCGTCTGGAAGGAGATCCCCAATCCTGAAGGAGGTGTGGGCTGATAGGAATATACCAAAGCTGAGGCTGAAACATTTGCATCCTGCCTGGGCTTGAATGTCAAGTGGATGATTCATCTCAGCTCCCTCCTCAGATCCCTACCGTCATAGTCAATTAGTTTAATTCCAAATAACATCAGAGAACTGATATCTCTGCAAATGGCAAAGGTTGTGGAACCCAAGGACAATCCAGTTGGATTACATGAGAGCCAGAATTAACCTGCCTCCCCATCCAGGTTTGTTCCTGTGCAGTTACAGGATCGACATTAAATAACAGCATTTATTATGCAACAGTCCAATATATATTTAAAAGGTGTGTTTGGATATTTATGAGTAAAGTCGAACTGTACAGAAAATCTGCAGGTCTGACATCAAATTAGCAGTGTTGCCAGATCAGTGTTGTGCTGCATTCAGCCCCAGGGTAAATGCTATTTTGTAAAGGCTTTTCTCAGTTACCTGCCTTTATCCTCTTTAACTCACATTCCTTCCTACAGGTCAGCTGGGTGCCAAACTAATTAAAAAATAAGCATCCTAGCACACTTCATCAAGTGCACTGGGAACACTGAAAGCACAAAGACCCAACACCAATGAGGAGAGACTCAGATTCACCACCACTGACATTTATCATGAATAAAACAGCATAGTGTTGTACTGTTTTATCTCAAAATACTTGTATTTCATGGTACAAAGGTACTTGTAGTCCAGATACTTCACTTTTATATGACATTGTGGCCATCTCTGAAACTTGCTAAAGGACGGCTGCCATTAGGAGCTGAACATCCAAGGATATACGGTGTATTGGAAAGGCAGGTTAGTAGGCAGAGGGGGTGGTATTTCCCTGTGTATAAGAAATAATATTAAATTATTAGAAAGGGATGACATAGGATTGGAAGGTGTAGAGTCTGTATGGGTTGAGTTAAGAAATAGCAAAGGTAAAAGGACCCCAATGGCAGTTGTATACAGGCCTCCAAACAGCAGCCGGGATGTGGATTACAAATTACAGCAGGAGAAAAGGTGTGTCAGAAGGACAACATCGTGATGATCACTGGTGATTTTAACATGAAAGTGGACTGGGAAAACCAGGCCAGTATTGGACCTCAAGAGAGAGAATTTGTAGAATGTCTAAGGGATGGCTTTTTAGAACAGCTTGTTGTTGAGCCCGCTAGGGGATCGGCTGTACTGGATTGAGTGATGTGCAATGATCTGGTGGTGATAAGTGAACTTAAGGTTAAGGAACCCTTAGAGAACAGTGATCACAATATGATCAAGTTCACTTTGAAACTTGACAAGGAGAAACTACATTCCAATGTGTCGGTATTTCAGTGGAATAAAGGAAATTGCAAAGGCACGAGAGAGGAACTGGCCAAGGCTGACTGGAAAGGGACACTAGGCAGGAAGGATAGCAAAGCAGCAATGGCTGAAGTTTCTGTGATAAATGAGGGAGGTGCAAGAGAGATATATTCCAAATAAGAAGAAATTTTTGAATGGAAGAAGGACACCACTGTGGCTGACAATTGACGTCTTAGAGCCAAAATGAAAGCAAAAGAGTGGGCATACAAGGAAGCCAGAGCTAGTGGCAAGGTAGAGGATTGGGGAGCTTTTAAAAAACTTGCAGAAGGAAAACTAGGAAGGTCATTAGGAAGAAAAAGATAAATTGTGAAAGGAAGCTGATAACTAATATCAAAGAAGGTATTAAAGCTTTTTCAAGTATATAAAGGGTAAAGACAGTTGAGAGCATATATAGGACCAACAGAAAATGATGCTGGAGATACTATAGTGAGAGACTCAGAGATGGCAGAGGAACTGAATGCATATTTTGCATCAGTCTTCACAGTGGAAGACATCTGCAGTATAGCAGACATTCAAGAATGTCAGGGAAGTGAAGTACGTGCAGTGAAGATTACGACTGAGGAGGTACTCAGGAAGCCTAATGGTCTGAGGGTGGATAAATCTCCTGGACCTGATGGAATGCACCCTTGGGTTCTGAAGGAAGTAGCTGGAGAGATTGCACAGGCATTAACAATCTTTCATGAATTGACAGATTCTGGCATTGTACCGGATGACTGGAAAGTTGCAAATGTTACTCCGCTCTTTAAGAAGGGTGGGAGGCAGCAGAAAGGAAACTATAGACCTGTTAGCCTGACATCAGTGGTTGGGAAGTTGTTGGAACTGATTGTTAAAGATGAGTACCTGGAGGCACATGACAAGATAGGCCAAAGCCAGTATGGTTTCTTGAAAGGGAAGTCCTACCTGACAAACTTACTGCAATTTTTTGAAGAAATTACAAGCAGGGTAGACAAAGGAGATGCAGTGGATGTGGTGTACGTGGATTTTCAGAAGGCCTTTGACAAGGTCCCACACATGAAGCTGCTTAGCAAGATAACAGCCCATGGAATTACAGGGAAGTTACTTGCACAAATAGAGCACTGGTTGATTGGCAGTGAACAGAGACTGGGAATAAAGGGTTCCTATTCTGGCTGGATGTCGGTGTTGGGACTACTGCTTTTTACGATGTATTTCAATGATTTGGACTATGGGATTCATGGATTTGTGGCCTAACTTGCCAATGATACAAAGATAGGTAGAGGTAGTGTTGAGGAAAAAGATCCTGCAGAGAGACTTGGATGTTTTAGGGGAATAGGCAAAGAAGTAGAAAATGAAATACAATGTTGGAAAGTGTATAGTCAATCACTGTGGTGGAAGAAATAAACGGGCAGACTATTATTTAGCTGGGGCAAGAATTCAAAATGCAGAGATAAAAAGGGACTTGGGAATCCTTGTACAGGATACCCTAAAAGTTAACCTCCAAGTTGAGACAGTGGTGAAGGTGGTGAATGCAATGTTGGCATTCATTTCTAGAGGTATAGAATACAAGAGCAGGGATGTGATGTTGAGGTTCTATAAGGCATCTGTGAGACCACACTTGGAGTATTGTGTGCAGTTTTGGGCTCTTTATTTTAGACAGGATATACTGACATTGGAGGGGATTCATTCATGAGAATGATTCCAGGAATGAAAGGGTTACCATGTGAGGAACGTCTGGCAGCTCTTGGGCTGTGTTTCCTGGAGTTCAGGAGAATGAGGGGGGAAATCTCACAGAAACATTATGAATGTTAAATGGCCTGAACAGATTAGATATGGCAAAGTTATTTCCTATGCTAGGGGATTCTAGGACAAGAGGGCATGACTTCAGGGTTAAAGGATGTCCATTTAGAACAGAGATGCAAAGAAATTACTTTAGTCAGAGTGTGATAGATCTGTGGAATTTGTTGTCATGAGCAGCTGTGGAGACCAAGTCATTGAATGCATTTAAGGCAGAGATAGACAGATTCTTGATTAGCCAGGGCATCAAAGGGTATGGAGTGAAAGCAGGTGAATGGGGATGACTGGAAGAATTGGATCAACCATGATTGAATGGCAGAGCAGACTCAATGGGCTGAATGGCCTACTTCTGCTCTTACAGTATATCTTATGGTCTTGTATCATGATGAGAGATATTAAGGTCTCAGATCTAGATGCTAGTTCTATGTTAGTATTCACCCTGGGGGCCATCTTCCAAATGGACCTCCAACTTCATTCTGTAACAGAGAGCAAACGTTAGCTCCAAAAGACTGAACGCAAAAATTGTTTTGTTTTGAGAATCAGTTTAGGCATGGTGATCCGTTATTTGATAGTTCAGAAACCGTGATGGCTCAGCATCCCACTCACAACCCACTCTACTTCCTAGGCTTCTACTGAAGTCACATTCCCTTTTATCTCATCATGTTGACTGGATAGTTTTAACTGACATACAGTGGAAGTGAAATTTTATTTAGTAATAAGAGTGAGCCCTTCCATCCCTTTGACCAAAGCAGCCACAATGACCCCCGGCAAATCCAATTAACCCTAACCTAATCAGGAGGCATTCTTGGACCATGGGAGAAAACTGGAGAAACCCACACATTCCATGGGGAGGACAGAGACTCCTTACAAACAGCACCGGAATTGACCTTCTAACTTCAGAACGCCACAAACAGTAATAGTGTCGCCCTAACCCCTACACTACCGTAAGCTGGAGTGGTAACTGTAATATGTGTCATCGTCGGTGAATCCCGGTGACAATACTGAAGATCCAAGTCCAAAGGTTGGTCTTAAGTCCAGATGTCAAGGCCTGATGGCCGGAGCTCTGAGTCTCCCCAACCAGCCACCCCACACACACAGTCCACTGGGGAAGTCAAAGATGCAAAGTCTGCAAATCCACGAGTCCACTAAAGAAGGCTGTCTGTCCTGGGGATTAAAGGACTCTGTATGTGCAGGTGTCAGTGAGTGAGAGGGAGGGAGGAATGGGGCTTGGCCTGTTATTGCCACTTTGCTGTTCTGCCAATCGTAAAGACCTTGTTATGTTGGCACCAAAAATGTGTGGCCACACTTGCAAACTACCTCTAGCACATCCTTGGCTAACACAAACAATGTATGTCACTGTACATTTCCGCGTACACGTGATAAATAAATCTGATCTCCAGTAGTTTGGAAAATCTGAAGGTCTACAGCATCAAATCTGATGATGGAAGATTATTGGCACTTTACTGCAATACAGAAGCTGAGCATGGTTCTCCTCTTGAAAAGGGCAAGACAAGAGAATGAGTTTGTTCTAATGTTCATGTTTTTTTTAAAACTTACAAATCAATGAAGCTGACAGCGCAGAGTGATGCTACCTGGACAACTTCTAGTTTCCAAACTGACAGGAACCTACTGCCATTTCATGGTTTTCTTACCAGAGAAATTTACGTAGGTTAATTATGTAATAGCATGCAATTTACTTTGGGGTTAGTTATGAATTACATTAAAATCGTAACATACCTGCATTAGACCAAATTAGGTTGGTCATTCTAATTCTGCACATCTGAATCGGGTTCTGCTCTTTTAACTGCCCTGCATTAAATGTGAACCTAGTTTTGTTCATAAATGTTGACATGGTCCCTATTTTAATCAGCAATTCTGGCATTGCATTCCATTTTTTCATGAGTCTCCATGCATTTAATCTTTCATTTAAATCACCTTAATTATTGGGTCTATTAACTCAATGACATTTTAGATACATATACATAAAATAAAATCAAATGTGTGTGTATTCCCAAAGATAGCGAGAGATCTCAATGGGATAATGTCCCAGGGCCAATCAAGAAATAAGAGTAGTTTAAGCAGGATTTCAGAAGGATGATAATCTCTGGATTATTACAAGATGCATGTGCTAATTAGCTAAATACAGGATCATTATATTGTCAGAGGGCACAGCTTTACTTGCTGACTAAAACAGGGACAAATACTCTTGGAATGAGAACACGTAACCAAGTGTTTCTAGTATATTGTACAAGGGCACAGCAGGAAGCTGTCAGTTCATGAAGCAAGCAGAATTCCAATTGAACTTTGATAACCTCTTATAGACGTATAGAGGAGAGCATCCTAACCAATAGTATCATGGCCTCGTGTGGAAATACCAATGGCCAGAAATGGAAAAGTCTACAGAAAGTGATGGATGCAGCCCAGTCCATCACAAGAGAAGCCATCCCCACCACGTTTATAAGGAGCCCTGCCACAACCATCAGCAAGGACTCTACTCTCACACTGTAACCCACTGGAAAGGAGGTCCCACACCACCAGGTTCAGGCACAGTTATTACCCTACAACCATCAGACTCCTGAAACAATGTGAATAACTTTATTGACCTAAACACTGAACTGATTCCAAAGCTTATGGACTCTCTACAACTCATAGTATATGGTAGCATATACACACAAAATGCTGGAGAATCTCAGCAGATTAGGAGGCATCCATGGAAAGGAAGAAAGAGTCCCTGTTTCGGGTCGAGACCCTTCATCAGTCCTATCCATGGATGCTGCCTGATCTGCTGTGCTCCTTCAGCATTTTGCACGTTGCTCTGGATTTCCAGCTTCTACAGAATCTATATGGTAAAATATATAGATTCTGATAATAAATTTATAGAAGTAGCCATCAGTTGGTGATGGTTTAGGAGAGCTAGTTACAGTAAATTTATAGATTAAGGACTACACTGAGTTTAAAAGGAGTGCTTCAGGAAACATTCTGGTGGCATGGTAGCACAATGCTTTTACGCTGCAGGCACCCGTGGTTCAATTCCCACCGCTGCCCGACTAGATTATCTTTTAACACAAATTACTGATGCAATCAGAATTTTGTATAACTGAGCAATTGTACTCAATTTCTCTGTCAATTGCTCAGTTATACAAAATTGTGATTGCGTCAGTAATTTGTGTAAAAGGATAATCTAGTCATGAGGGAACGAGGTACTTGAACTAGAGTGAATGAGGTCCTTGGATGGCAGGTTTATTCTCTGAGGGGTGAAGGAGACGGGGTGATTGGGAAAATGAATTCTTACATGGTTAGACAAGGTAAATAGGGAGATAACATTTACTTCTTGGAGAAAAAAAATGGGAAACTACCATTGCTGGGAATAAAAATGAAATTCTGAAAATAGCTGAAGCAGTGTCTGTGTAGCATGTTCAGTGTTTCAGTACTCACTGATGGTATGTGTAGCTTGCATCTGAGCTGCAGTAAAGTGTTAAAATCTGTGAGGAAGTTGAGGTGGGGAGAATAAAGAAGAATGCGTTCATGTAGCATTGGTGTAAATGGGTGCTCAAGAATATGGCAATGGGCTGAGTGAGCTCTTTTTGAGCTTTCCATCTAGTCAAGATGGCATCAAGCTATGGTCTCCATTGAGATTGTGGCTAAGGTGCAGTTACTTTTTTTTAAGTTTGCAGGGTTAGTTTTGGGGACAGGCAGAAGAGTTAGGGATCAGGTTAGAGATTTGGGATGTGGAGGAGTTAGAGGTTAGGCCTGCCCTCTGTACTCAAAGTCCAATGACATGGATGGATGATGAAGGCCACCCTCATCCTGGACTTCTGTTCCATGCTCAAAGGCCAGCAGCATTAACATGTGACAAAGGACATCCAGTGATGTCAGACTCTTCAGATCAGTGGGTGTCCATATTGGATCAAGGAGACACAAAGACTAGTCGGTCGACGTGGCCAGAGTTTCAGTCTGGAATTTGGAGTCCCATCATCAGCTGGTCTGGGAGTGGATTCTGATGATCAAAGCTTGAAGGTCAATCAGCAATTGAAGCTGAAGACCTGGAGGCTTGTCCTGGAGTGGAGGAAAGTTCATGCAGGAGGGAGGGGGCTTGTTTTGCTGTTGTTTTGTTGTTATGATCTGTGTTCTTCTGCCAAGCATTGTGGGCATGCTGCGTTGGTGCCAGAATATGTGGCAACAGCTTTCGCTGTCCCAAGCATATCTTGTGCTGGTTGTTAACACTAACAGTGAGTTTCCCTGGAGGTCTTGATATACATGAGATAAATAAATCTGAAACTGTCTCTCTCTATAACCACTTCATTAAATTCTGCCACTCATCTAGCCTCAGGATAATTTACAGAGGCTAACTGATCTTGTAATTTTGGTGGAAACTGACCCAAGAATAACTCCACACAGACAGCACTCCAGGTCAGGATCGAACTTATGCCACTGGCTACTCCACTCAGCTGCCCACCCACCAAAGTGAGGAGCCAAAACAGACAATGATGTAGGTCGATGCAATAAGGAATGATAAAGGCATCAATAGATCACAAAGGAAATGCTGCAGAAAAATTGAGATTCCAGCAATATTAATGCACTGTAGTGGAGCAGTTAGCATAACACTTAATAGTGGCAGAGATCACCAACTGGTCACCAATGTCTATATGTTTTCCCCATGACTGAGTGAGTTTCCCCCCACATTCCAAAGACATAGGGTTTCAAGTTACTAAGTGTAGGCATGCTACATTGGTCACATAAAACAGAGGAACTCAGCAGCTCAGGCAGCATCCATGGAAAAGTACAAGTCCCTCTTTAACAGTAAAGAAGGGTCTCAGCACGAAGCACTGACTGTTTAATCTTTTCCACAGATGCTGCCTGAGCTACTGAATTGCTCCTGGATTGTGTGCATTGCTATGGATTCCCAGCATCTACAGCCTTCCTCATGCTTGTGTTCTTCATATCAGTGTTGGAAGCACGGCGATACTTTGCAGGCTGCCTGCTCTCTGCATCATCCTCGTTGATTTGATTTGATGCAAATGACACACTTCACTGTATGTCTTGATGTACATGGGAGAAAAAGCTCACCTAAAATCTAATCCAGAAAGAGAAAAAAGGTAGTTAAAGCCTACAAGGTCTCTCTAGACACCAAACCATTGACACTGGAAATAACCATGAGAAATCTTGAGTAAGTGCATCAGTCTTCACTGAGGGTGTGAACTGTAATCTGGATAGTTGAAAGGAATTTAATTGTCAACTGAGGACTAGGATTAGCTATAAAGTAAAGATCTGAAAATAGGTGTAAAAGGTACAAGAGATTCTGCGGATGCTGGAGATCCAGAGCATCACACTCAAAATGCTGGAGGAACTGAGCAGGTCAGGCAGCATCTATGGAAGGGAATAAACAGTCGACGTTTTGGCCTGAGACCCTTCACCAGTACTGGAAAGGAATGGGGAAGAAACCACAATAAAGGTGGGAGGAAAGGGAAGGAGCAGTAGCCTGTGTTGTAGTATCACCCCACACCAGACTTTGAGGGGAGTGGTCCTAGGTTCAAATCTGCCGGCTCCTTGCACGCTCTCCATCCACGCTGGGTTGAGCTTTGAGCTAGCCCTCATAAAAATCAGATGAAAATAGTCTAAAATAGTGAAATATAATAGTATTTATGAAAAACTATACATAAGCAAAAACTGACAAACAAATTGTGCAAATAAAAAAAATTAAATAATATCGAGAACACAAGTTTTACAGTGCTTGAAAGTGGTTGTGTAGGATTTGGAATCAGTTCTGAGATGTGGTAAGTGAAATTATCCACACCTACACCAATTCAGAAACCTGATGGTTGAAAGGAGAAAACTTTAAGCAAAATGGGAATTCATTCATAGAAAATCATCTGTGGTGTTTCATTACATCTGAAATAGAGACACGTTTCAACATTAGATTACATTCGCTGTGGCCTGCCCTCTTCGTGGTCTTCAGGTTGGTTGCTTGGAGATTCAGTCTATGAATCAGACAGCAGCACTGATTTTGAAGAACTTCAGAGAGAGATGAGTAACATGTTTTGGGCTACCTGATTGATACAAGTTACTTTTCTTTGCAAAGTACTTAAAATTTTTTTTAATAAACCTCCTGTTTGAAATACCAACAGGAAACATCTACTCAAAGTCTCCTCTTAATTACAAATGAGGATGCAGGGAGCATCCTGCTGTGTGTATCATTACCAAGGCAAAGAAGTGCCAAGAATGAGCACTCAAAATAAACTCACATTATAATTTCTAGCAGTTAATGCAGAAAACTTAAAAGGAAATCCTCTTTGGTTCGATGACACTCAGTACTTCTCACACTAAGACTCTCCTCTCAGTGCCAAATGCACTTGTCAGGCACCTTTGGAAGCTGCTTGCGTCTCAAAACTAAGGGATTCCACAACTAATAGATCAGATCAAAGCTCTATGTGTTTGGCAGATTGAGTTGTGAATGATGGTTCATTAAGCAACCAGACATATTTACAACCAATCCCAACCTCAGCAATGACATAGCCTACAGTACCCTGCAACTTGTTTTGGACCCCATTCTCCAAGTCAATCATATTCCCTTGGTGTGATTTCACAACAAAAGAAAGTCAAACAAATGTAATGGAGTTGCTGACATTCTCAAAAAGCCTGGTGGAAGGGGTGACCTACATGCTGATGATAGGTCCACAAGATGTACCCTCAAGATTCAGGGGAGTAAATTTAGGATGGAGATGAGGAGGAACTGCTTTTCCCAGAGAGCGGTGAATCTGTGGAAGACTCTGCACAATAACAGTGGAGACTACCTCAGTAAATATATTTAAGACAAAGTTGGATAGGGTTTTGCATATTAGGGAAATTAAGGGCTATGAGAAAAAGGCAGGTTGGTGGAGACGAGTCCATGGTCATATCAAACACGATCTTATTGAATGGCAGAGCAGCTCGACGAGGTTGACCTAGTCCTGCTCCTAGTTCTTATCTACTCATGTTAAGACACAGCAGATCCTACAGGCTGGAACTCTTGAGTAATACAAACTGCTGAAGGAACTCAGTAGGTCAGACAGCATCTATGGAGGAAAATAAAGTCGATGTTTCAGGCTAAGATCGTTCATCAGGACTATAAATCGGCACATGAAAAATGTCAAATTGGAAGTAATCATGAAAATCTTTTCACTGCACAGATTGTAGGCTGACAACGCATGGAAACTAAGAATGGATTATGAATGCTGCCTTCACCCACGTCTGGTACTCAGGCAAAGGAACAGGATACACAAGTCAGCTGAAGGCATTCACCAGAGAAATAACAAAGGTGAGTTGGTTATTTGGCTGATTGTCCAAGCAATCACCATGTTCCTCGGAGCTAGAAATCCAGTTCTCAGTTTTGAATGGATTCAGTAATAGAACCTCTAAACAGAATTCCAAAGATTATTATCAGCCTGGTTCAAAACAGTTCATTTCATTTCAGTCCTACACAGCCCACTCATTCTGAGACCAACACTAGATCTAGTAGGATCTTACCCTACTAGAGCACCAGCTAATATTTACTTGATACAAGAAGGCAGCAGAAGATGGCGAGAGCCAAGTGAAGTCATGAAGGCCATAAGCAGAATGAAAAACCAGTCTTTTCCCCCAGAGTAGGGGAGTCTAAAACTAGAAGGCCAAGTCTTAAAAGTGAATGGGGAAAGCATATAGTGTTGTCTGCACCTACACGGCCATGAGGCTGCAGTGAGCTTTTCATTGTACCTGCAACTCACTGTCCCTGTGCACAGGACAATGGACTTGACTCCAAGTGACTGGACTTCCAGAGCATTTGAGGCCTTTGTTATTGATTCTGTACAGTATTCTTTGAGTTTTAGACCCAAACCAAGTGGGTCCTTATTCCAGCATCAATACAATTCCTCAGTGAATGCACATTGCTATTTGCACTCGATTAATCCTTGATGCACGTGATGTATGGTCTATGTGAGACTATAGATTTGCATCTTGGAAAGTTTCCAGGGCGCCAGCCTGGGCAAGGTTGTATGGAAGACTGGTAAGCTGCAAGTCTCCCCTCTCCACGCCACTGATGTTTTCCCTCACAGCTTGGCACCAGTGTCGTCGCAGAGCAATGTGTGGTTAAGTACCTTGCTCAAAGACACACACGCAGCCTCAGCCAAGGTTTGATCTAGTGACCCTCAGATCACTAGATGAATGCATTAACCACTTGGCCGTGTGCCAACACGTGATAAATGTATCTAAATTGGAGTAGGAATCAAACCCTCTATGAATTTTAAGGTCATTTTATTTTTTAATCTTGTGACTATGGGCCTAGCCTATTCAAAATTTCCTTATGATTGGCTCACCATGCTAGGAACTACTCTCTAATCAGTTTCGTTTTACTGCTGTTATTCCAGAGAAAGATTTCATTTAAGCTAAGGGTATGGTCTCACCAAGGCCACAATTAATGCATCAAACAACAGTATTTGCATCCAATCAATCCAGGATGGATTTTGCTAATCACCGCACAACCACACAGGTCACAGCTAATTCTGTCAGATTAGCATTCCTGGAATTTATTTTAGTTGAACCTGTGGTCTGCAGACACTGAAGTTATTCCCAAAGGGTATAATAATTTCAGTTTCCCTGTCCAGAAATTTCCTGGAATCTTGCAAGATTATAATCTACATTCCTCAGTAACCTTCCATCCATCCCATCAGGACCAGGGTGGCTAGCCAGTCTTCCTAGCATCACCTTTTTTTAAAACCAATTTTCAGCCCATTCAGAATAGCAACTATATTTTCTGAGGTGTGCTTTGTCCTCTTCCACTATGAGATTTCTTTTCGAACTCAATGAACCCCATAAAGATAAAGATTAGTTTTATTTGTCACCAGTACATTAAAACACAGTAAAATATATCTTTTGCATCAAATCAAATCTGCAAGGACTGTGCTGTGTGCCATGCTTCCAGTGTCAACATAGCAGGACTGCAACTTTTAAGCCCCGTCTTTGGAATGTGGGAAGAAGCTGGAGCATCCGGGGGAAAATCCATGCATTCAGAGGAAGAACTTCAACTCCTTACGAACAGCGGTGGGAAATGAACCACGACTGGTGAATCCTGCTGCACTAACCATTACGCTACTCCTGTCCACGTACTTAAAGAACATCCAGGATTCCCTTTTGTGTTAGCGCCAGTCTTACCCAAACACTCTTTCTGCACCTCACTTGACTTTTCATGGAACACACAAAAGGGAAATAATCAGCCTGTTTCTTTAACGATGTGACACCTGTCATATGCTCTTTCTCTACCCCTGTTTAACTCTCTTCAGTTATCCAGGGCTCTCAAGATTCAAGTTTATTGATCACGTGTACATTGAAACATACAGTGAAATGCATCATTTGCATTAACACCAACACTCCAACAGTTACACAGCATGCACAAATGCTCAGTGCAAAATACAACAGAGCAGAAGACAACAAACAAGCAAAGCAAGCCCTATTCCTCCTCCCTCCCACACTGACAGCCTGCTAACCCCAGGTCATGCCATCTTTCTCAGCCAGCAGCAACTTCTGATTCAGACTCAGACACTGGGTCATCAGTGACCCCAACAGACTTTCACAGATTTGTAGGCCAACGGACCTTGACTTCCAAACTCCCGATATGACCCCTGGGCCTCGATCTTCAGCATTGATTCCAATTTACTTAGGCACAATCTTCTCATCGTTTTGCAAATAGCCCATTCCCAAATGAGTACTTTTAAACCTTTCATCGATTATATTCTTTTCTAAAGATGGTTTCAGCCTTGGTTCTCTGATTACTGTTACTTAGATGCTTTCCGATTGATACACAATTCATAAGATCTAGTTCATTTTCCAGAATTCTGCTGTCCAAACAAACTACAGGTTCACGAGAACAGCACAAATGTAACACCAGTAACTCGAGCCCCGCAACTGAAAAGAACTGAACCGGCTTAAATCAACATGATTTTGGGAAATGAACAACAGCATAGCCAGATGGCAGAAGTCCTCTTTTGGTAATGCTCCCTGTAATCTTGGGCTGTTTCAATTGGAGAGAGGACACCGGGTTAGACAGAACAAACAAAATTGGAGCATTTCAGTGTAGAAGCAGTGAATCCAGAATCCAATCATCACAGAAGTGGGAGATGTGGAGATTCAGGATCAAGAGCAGGACCTTGCCAGCTTTAGTTCATGATACATAACTATCCTGATTGACTATTCACCGAGTGTCAGGAGAAACCTTGTGGTCATATCTACAGACAGTTACTCATATATGAATTGCATACTTACTGTATGCCCAAACTATATGAATTGCATGTTTGTAACTGAAATACCTGTAAATATTCCAGTAACATTGCCTTCTTCATTGGGCTACAGATAGAAACATAAAAACCTACAGCACAATACAGGCCCTTTGGCCCACAATGCTACCAAACATGTACTTACTTTAGAAATTACTTAGGATTACCCATAACCATTTATTTTCCAAGCTCCATTTACCCATCTAGGAGACTCTTAAAACACCCTATGGTATCTGCCTCCACCACAGTCACCAGCAGCTCATTCCACGCACTCACCACTCTTTGTGTAAAAGATGGTAGTGCGATATTAATACGCAGCAGCCTCTCTGGACTCTGGATTGGGGATTGCCAAGTGTTATGTGAATTTTCAGGTGCAGTCTGTTTTGTCATGTGTTTTTGTGATATCATTCTGGAGGAACGTTGTCTCATTTTTTAACTGCATTGCATTTGTGATTTTTAAATGACACTAAACTGAATCTGAATCTGAAAAAACCTGCGTAACAGCTTTGAGTGTCCTGTGGACTTGGACCCCAAGATCCTTCTGATCTTCCACGCTGCCAAGAGTCTTACCATTAATACTATGTTCTGCCATCATATTTGACCTACCAAAATGATCCACCTCACATTTATCTGGGTTGAACTCCATCTGCCACTTCTCAGACCAGTTTTGCATCCTATTGATGTCCCGCTGTAACCTCTGACAGCCCTCCCTCCACACTATCCACAACACCTCCAACCTTTTGTCATCAGCAAACTTACTAACCCATCCCTCCAACTTCCTCATCCAGGTCATTTATAAAAATCACAAAGAGAAGGGGTCCCAGAACAGATCCCTGAGGCACACCACTGGTCACTGACTCCATGCAGAATATGACCCGTCTACAACCACGCTTTGCCTTCTGTGGTCAAGCCAGTTCTGAATCCACAAAGCAATGTCCCCTTAGATTCCATGCCTCTTCACTTTCTCAATAAGCCTTGCATGGTGTACCTTGTCAAATGCCTTGCTGAAATCCTACATCTACTCCTTTACCTTCAATGTGTTTAGTAATATCCTCAAAAAATTCAATCAGGCTCGTAAGGTACGATCTGCCTTTGACAAAGCCATGCTGACTATTCCTAATCATATTATACCTCTCCACATGTTCATAAATCTTGCGTCTCAGGATCTTCTCCATCAACTTACCAACCATTAAAGTTAAACTCACTGGTCCATAATTTCCTGGGCTATCTCTACTCCCTTTCTTGAATGAGGAAACAATACCCACAACCCCCCAATCCTCTGGAACCTCTCCCATCCCCATTGATGATGCAAAGATCATTGCCAGAGGCTCAGCAATCTCCTCCCTCACCTCCCACAGTAGCCTGGGGTACATCTCGTCCGGTCCTGGTGACTTATCCAACTTGATGCTTTCCAAAAGCTCCAGCACATCCTTTTTCTTAATATCTACATGCTCAAGCTTTTCAGTTTGCTGTAAGTTATCCCTACAATCGCTAAGGTCCTTTTCCATAGTGAATACTGAAGTAAAATATTTATTAAGTACCTCTGCTACCTCCTCTGGTTCCATACACACTTTTCCACTTTCACACTTGATTGGTCTTATTCTTTCACACCTTATCTTCTTGCTCTTCACATGCTTGTAAAATGTTTGGGTTTTCTTTAATCCTGTTTGCCCAGGCCTTCTTCATGACCCCTTCTGGTTCTCCTAACTTCTTTCTTAAGCACCTTCTTGCCAGCCTTATAATTTTCTAGAACTCTATCATTAGCTAGTTTTTTTTTGAACCGTTCGTAAGCTCTTGTCTTCTTGACTAGATTTACTACAGCCTTTGTACACCATTGTTCCTGTACCCTACCATCCTTTCTGTCTCATTGGAACATACCTATGCAGAACTCCACTCAACTATCCCCTGAACATTTGCCACATTTCTTTCATACATTTCCCGAGAACACCTGCTCCCAATTTATGCTTCTAAATTCCTGCCCGACAGCTTCATATTTCTCCAAGTAAACGTCTTCCTAACTTGTCTGTTCCTATTCCTCTCCAATGCTGTGGTAAAGGAGATAGAATTGTGATCACTATCTCCAAAATGCTCTCCCACAGATGTCCAACATAATGGAGAGGGAATCTGCCATTCCCTTTCCATTATTCACTCTTACATTTCATCAAAGTGGGACATTTCTCCAGATAGGAAAATTATGATACAATCACATGCCTGATTTCTTGTGTTCTGAGTAGTTTAGTCCCTGCTTTTGAGCTCCTGTTACACAGTGGTAACACATTATTGACCCTTCAGCCCGCCAGATTGCGTCTATCAACCATGTACCAAAACACCGTAAATGTATCTGTCTCTACCACACCTGGCAGTGCAATTCACACCCCCCACACTGTAAAATAAAAGTACTGCTAACTTACCCTCATGCTTTCCTCCAATTACCTTAAAATTATGTCCCTCATATGAGTCATTCCTGCTCTGGGAAAAAGTCTCTAGCTATCCACACGATCTCTGCCCCTTATTCTCAAGTCACCTCTCATCCTCCTTCACTGTGAAGCGAAAAGCCTGGCTCGGTCACATCCTCATAAGACCTGTTCAGTGAACCAGGAAACATCCTGGTGAACCTCCTCTGCATCCTCTCTAAAGCTTCCACGTCCTTCCTATAATGTGGTGATCAGAAATGAACACATTATTTTGAGTGTGGTCTACCTCCAAAGTTCCTCTGAGTGTTGTAAAAGCTCATTTTCTCTCCCTCAGCCTGAAGTAACTCACACTGCATCACCTACAAATTTATGGAGATCAGCTAATTCTGTCGATTACCCAGTGAATTGTAGACCAGGAAGCCTATCAGGCATTTGTGTAGAATCTGCAGATATGTCTATGTGACAGGTATCTGCATGGTGAGCAAACTCATCGGGGAAACCACTTAGACACATGACAGATGGCAATTCCCAAATGAAGGGTGTTTGACAAAAACAAAAACCACAAATTTAATACATTATAAATATGTATTAAATTAAAAAACTGGAAATTAAATGTGAAATACACACATAGATAAGCATGAAGCAGCATGTAATTATGTCAAATAAAGAATTTTAAAAATTCAATCTAGTGAAAAATTGTGATGCACAAAATTGTTTATTGATGAGTCAATTAGTGCACTTCTGTGTACAATTCTTCTTGGTGAAACATTCAGGGTAAGAAACAGGCATCCTCACTCAGTGTGGCAGCAATAGGTGGTACATATTTGCACACTTGGACAGCAGATTCTGCACATATGGGCAACCTTGAGCTTAACACACACATACAATCCAGGTGGAACACAGCATGTCAGGCAGCATCTATTGAGGGAAATGATTAGTCGATGTTTTGGGTGAACAAACTCCCCTCTATTATCATCCCAGTTTTTTTTTTCTTTCATTCTGCTGTCCCTCTCATACTTTCTCCTTCCCCCCCCCACCCGGCCTCATGATCTGTTCATCTTCTCCCTCTTGCTTCCCTTCTTCTATTGGTCTCATCTTTAGCCCATTACCTCTTGCATCTACTACCCCCCAGTTTCTCATATCATTTCCTTCCACCCTCTGTCCCTCAGCTACCTTGCCCCCCTCCCCCCATCATTCCCCTGGACTCACCTTGAGCTACCAGTTTGTGCTTACACCACTCCCTCCCCACTTTTTATTCTGGATTCTGACTCTTTCCTTTCCCGTCCTATGAAGTCGAAGCAGACAAAGTGAACGTGTTACCAAAGCACTTCATGTTACTACTGATTACCTTGAGGTTCAGTTTACAATAAATACAATAGAATGTATGAAACAAAGACAGACAAATAATGTGCAAAGATGACAAATTGTGCAAATTTTAAAAATATTGAGAAAGCAAGTTGTAGAGCCCCTGAAAGGGAACAGTTTAAGTTGTGGAATCAGTTCGGAGATGAGGTGAGTGGTTACTTATGTCATTTCAGGAGCCTGATGGTTCAATGGTCTCAACTCAAAAAGATGACTGCTCATTCCTTCCATAGACATTGCCTGCCTTACTGAGTTCTTCCAACATTGGGTGTTGCCCATGTTTGCACACTGTAGATTTAAGCCTGACAGTGTGCTGAAAGAGCAGTATCCAGCTGCCACTGAGTTTTAGCCAGCAGTTAAACAGTTCTCATTCCAAATGTCCATCAGTACACTGCAGCTCAGAATCTCGCGGCCCATCAATGCCACTAGATTCTGTAGCCAATGGACAAATGAATTGGGATGATTCCACACCAAGTGGCTGGGTACACTAGTGAATGCAACCACACTCATTTGAATATGCTTGAAAAAATATCATTACTCCTATCAGGGAAGAAGTCCAGGAGTTCAAAGTACTCAAACAACAACGTCTTAGGGGCAACTTCTTCCCCGCTACCATCAGATTTTTCCAGTCAATGAACCCATAAACACTACCTCACTATTTTTGATCTCTTTTTGCACTAATTCTTTATATTCTTTTCCCCAGCTGCAGGCTGAATTTTGAAAATGGGAGGTAAATTTCCCTATCTGTCTTTTTCTCCATTGCTTTGTGTACATCTCTCCTCCTGTTATGCAGTTCTGCACACATAGCCACCATTCCCTTCAGATTTAGATTTATTTATCACACATATATGGAAACCTACAGTGAGATGGGTCATTTGTGTTAATAACACAACCTGGGATGCTCTGGGGGCAACCCACAAGGGTAACCACTTATCCCGGCACCAACATAAAAGGCCCAAAATACTCAGCAAAACAGAACAGAATATACCAAGCAACAAATCAACAAAAGCAAATGAAGCCCCTTTTCTCTCTCCCATCCACAGTTTCTTGAGAACACCTGCAAAGCAGCAGTTATACCAAGTTGAGATGCTTCTAGAATAGATGTTTCCTATGGTTTGCCCATAAGAATTGCTAAGAGTCGACGGTGATATGTCAAATTTCTTCAGCCTTCTAAGGTAGTAGAGGCATTGATAAGTTTTCACGGCTGAAGTTAGACCAGGATAGACAATTGATGATGTTCACAGCCAGAGACTTAAAGCTCTCAATCATTGTAACTAAAATAATGTTGTGCACCATTCTCCTTTCTCCAGTTAAGGACCAACTCCTTTTCTTTGCTGACATTGAAGGAAATGTTGTTGTCATGACACCAGCTCTCTATCTCCTACCTTTACTCTGACTGGTAGTTTGTAATGAAGCCCAATACGTGGTTTCATTTGCAGACTTGTGGATGCAACTAGATCAGGTCCTGAATCTGATCATCTCTGGTGTCTTTATGGAGCTAAAGATGCTAAGAGACATTACCCACCCAAGGCTTACTGATTTGCTAGTTGCTTTCTTTCCATTAATCTGAAGTCTTTAGTCCTATCCTACAACAATCAGGCTCCTAAACCAGCATGCGTAACTTCACACACCGCATCTCTGAACTGATTCCACAACCAACAACACACACAAAATGCTGGAGGAACTCAGCAAGCCAGTCAGCACCGATGGAAAACAAAGTACAGTTGACGTTTTGGGTTGAGACCCTTCGGCAGGACTGGAGAAAAATAGATGAGGAATGGATTTACAATGTGGGGGAGAGGAGAAAGAACAACAGGGTGTTAGGTGAAACCGGGAGAGGGAGGGAAGAAGTAAAGAGCTGGGAAGTTAATTGGTGAAAGAGATAGAGTGCTGGAGAAGGGAGAGTCTGACAGGAGAGGACAGAAAACCATGGAAGAAAGAAGGTGGGGAGGAGCACCAGAGGGAGGTGACCGGAGGTGAGAGAGGGAAAGGGGATGAAGACTAGTGAAGGGGTGGGGTTGCTGGGCACAATAATACTGGAACTTAGAGAGATTGATGTTCATGCTATCATGTTGGAGCCTACCCAGACGGAATAGAAGGTGTTGCTCCTCCAACCGGAGTGTGGCCTCATCGCAACAGTAGAGAAGGACATGGATAGATATATCAGAATAGGAATAGGAAGTAGAATTAAAATGTGTGGCCACAGGGAGATCCTGCTTCTTCTGGTGGACAGAGCAAAGGGGCTCAGCAAAGCAGTCTTCCAATCTATGTCGGGTCTCTCGATATACAGACAGCCATTTCTGGAGCACCGGGCACAGTATATGAGCCCAACAGACTCACAGCTGAAGTGTCTGCTCATCTGGAAGGACTGCTTGGGGCCCTGAATGGTAGTGAGGGAGGAGGTGTAGTACTTGTTCCCCTTACAAGGGTAAGTGCCAGGAGGATCAGTGGAGAGGAATGAATGGACAAGGGAGTCACTTTGGGAGCGATCCCAGGAGAAAGGAGAAAGTGGAGGGTGTGGGGAGGGAGTGCTGGGATCCCACTGGAGATGGTGGAAATTCAAGAGAATTATGCACTGGACATACAGGTTGGTGGGGGGGTAGGTGAGGCCAAGAGGAACCCTATCTTTGGTAGGGTAGCGGGGGGGGGGGGGGTGGAATTGGACAACAGCAAATGTCCGTGAAATGCAAGGAATGCAGTTGAGAGAACTTCTGCCATCTCCAATGGGATCCACATGATCAATGCCTCTCATCACCTCTATCAAGTCACCTCTCATCCTCCGTTGCTCCAAGGAGAAAAGGCCAAGTTCACTCAACCTATTCTCAACAGGAACACTCTCCAATCCAGGCAACATCCTTGCAAATCTCCTCTGCACTCTCTCTATAGTTTCCACATCCTTCCTGTAGTGAAGTGACCAGAACTGAGCACAGTACTCCAAGTGGGGTCTGACCAGGGTCCTATATAGCTGCAACATTACCTCTCAGCTCTTGAACTCAATCCCACAGTTGATGAAGGCAAATGCACCGTACACCTTCTAAACCACAGAGACAATCTACACAGCAGTTTGAGGTTCCAGTGGACTTGGACCCCAAGATCCCTCTGATCCTCCACACTGCCGACAGTCTTACCATTAATGCTACATTCTGCCATCATATTTGACCTACCAAAATGAACCACCTCACACTTATTTGGGTTGAACTCCATCTGCCACTTCTCAGCCCAATTTTGCATTCTATCAATGTCCTGTTATAACCTCTGACAGCCCTCCACACTATCCACAACACCTCCAACCTTTGTGTCATCAGCAATTTTACAAACCCATCCCTCCACTTCTTCATCCAGGACATTTATTAAAGTCACGATGAGTAAGGGTCCCAGAACAGATCTCTGAGGCACTCCACTGGTGACCAACCTCCATGCAGAATATGACCTGTCTCCAACCACTCTTTGCCTTCTGTGGGCAAGCCATTTCTGGATCCACAATGCTTCCTTACTTTCTCAATAAGCCTTGCATGGGGTGTCTTGTCAAGTGCCTTGCTGAAATCCATATATACTACCTCTACTGCTGTAGCTTCATCAATGTGCTTAGTCACATCCTCAAAAAATTCAATCGGGCTCATAAGGCACGACCTGTCTTTGACAAAACCATGCTGACTATTCTTAATCATATTTTATGCCCCTGCAAATGTTCATAAATCCTGCCTCTCAGCATCTGCTCCATCAATGTACCATCCACTGAAGTAAGACTCACTGGTCTATAATTTCCTGGGCTATATCTACTCCCTTTCTTGAATAAGGGAACAACATCCGCAACCCTCCAATCCTCCAGAACCTCTCCCATCCCTATTGATGATGCAAAGATAATCACTAGAGGCTCAGCTCTCTTCCCTCGCCTCCCACAGTAGCCTGGGGTATATCTCATTCGGTCCCATAGACTTACCAACTTGATGCTTTCCAAAAGCTCCCACACATCTTCTTCTTTAATATCTACATGCTCAAGCTTTTCAATCTGTTGCAAGTTATCCCTACAATCGCCAAGATCCTTGTCCATAGTGAATACTGAAGCAAAGTATTCATTAAGTACCATTGCTATCTCCTCCAGTTCCAACACTTTTCCACTGTCACACTTGATAGGTCCCATTCTCTCACATCGTATCCTCTTGTTCTTCACATATTTGTAGAATGCCTTGGGGTTTTCCTTAATCCTGCTCACCAAGGCCTTCTTATGCCCATTTTGGCTCTCCAAATTTCATTCTTAAATTCCTTCCTGTTAGCCTTATAATCTTCTAGATCTCTAACATTACCTAGCTCTCTGAACCTTTTGTAAGCTTTTCTTTTCTTCTTGACTAGATTTATTACAGCCTTGTTACACCACGGTTCCTGTACCCTACCATCCTTTCCGTCTCATTGGAACGTACCTATACAGAATGCCACACAAATATACCCTGAACATTTGCCATATTTTTGCCATTAATTCCTCTGAGAACATCTGTTCTCAATTTATGTTTCCAAATTCCTGCCTGATAGCTTCATATTTCCCCTTACTCTAATTAAACACTTCCCCAATTTGTTCGTTCCTATCCCTCTCCAATGCTATGGTAAAGGAGATAGAATTGTGATCACTATCTCCAAAATGCTCTCCCACTGAGAAATCTGACACCTGACCAGGTTCATTTCCCGATGCCAGATCAAGTACAGCCTCTCCTCTTGTAGGCTCATCTACATATAGTGTCAGGAAACCTTCCTGAACACACCTAACAAACTCTTTGCCCGAGGGAGATGCCAATCAATATTTGGGAAATTAAAATCTCCTACCTTGACAAGCCTGTTATTATTACACCTTTCCAGAGTTGTCTCCCTATTTGCTCCTCTATGTCCCTGTTCCTATTGGGTGGTCTGTAAAAAAACACCTAGTAGAGTTATTGACCCCTTCCTGTTTCTAACTTCCACCCACAGAGACTCAGTAGACAATCCCTCCATGACTTCCTCTGTTTCTGCAGCCATGACACTATCTCTGAACAGCAGTGCCATGTTCCCACCTCTTTTTCCTCCCTCCCTGTCCTTTCTGAAACAACTAAAGGCTGGCACTTTTCTGCCATTCCTGCCCCTGAGCCATCCAAGTTTCTGTAATGACCACAACGTCATAGCTCCAAGTACTGATCCATGCTCTAAGCTCATCCACTTCGTTCATAATGTTTCTTGCATTAAAATAGACACATCTCAAAGCATCGGTCTGAGCACATCCCTTCTCTTTCACCTGCCTATTCTCCCTCTTGTACCGTTTCTAAGCTTTCTCTATTTGTGAGCCAACAGCCCCTTCCACTGTCTCTTCAGTTCAGTTCCCACCCCCCAGCAATTCTCGTTTAAACTCTTCCCCAACAGACTTAGCAAACCTCCCTGCCAGGATATTGGTCCCCCTCAAATTCAAGTGCAACCCGTTCTTTTTGTACAGGTCACGCCTGCCCCAAAAGAAGTCCCAAAGATCCAGAAATCAGAATCCCTGCCCCTTGCTCCAATCCCTCAGCCACACATTTGTCCTCCACCTCACTCTATTCCTATTCTCACTGTCGCGTGGCACAAGCAGTAATCTCGAGATTACTACCTTTGAGATCCTACTTTTCCACTTCCTTCCTAACTTCCTGTAGCCTATTTTCAGGACCTCCTTTTCCTATCTTTGTTGTTGGTACCAATATGTACCATGACCTCTGGCTGTTCACTTTCCCACTTCAGGATATCATGGACGTGATCAGATACATCCCAGACTCTGGCATCTGGGAGGCAAAATACCATCCGTGTTTCTTTCCTGCATACACAGAATTGCCTACCTGACCCCCTAACTATAGAGTCCCCTATTACTGCTGCCATCCTCTTCCTTTCCTTGCCCTTCTGAGCCACAGGACCAGACTCTGTGCCGGAAGCACGGCCACTGTTGCTTCCCCCAGGTAGGCTGTGCCCACCCCCCCCAGCAGTATTTATTGTTAAGATGGACAGTCACAGGGCGACTCTCTAGATTCTGATTCTTGCCCTCTTCTCTCCCAACTGTTACCTACTTAGCTGTCTCTCGAGCCCCCAGTGTGACTTCCTGCCTATAGCTCCTCTCTGTCATCTCCTCATTTTCCCGGACCAGACCGAGGTCATTGAGCTGCATCTCCAGTTCCCTAACTCGGAACCTTAAGGAGCTGCAGCTCGATATACCTGGTATAGATGTGGCCATCTGGAAGGCTGGGAGTCTGCTGGACATCCTACATTCGACACCCAGTACAGAACACCGGCCTCCTGTCTATATTCTTCACAGGCAACCTACCTTGCCTTGACCCGTTATTGCCAAAGCCCTCCTACTCTGTCTCCTACTCCATCATCAGCTCCTCCGACATGTCTCCTTTAACTCCTCCCTACTTTTGCCTTCCGTCAGAAGGGGAATCTCCCATTGGCCACCCGTTTTAATTCCACTTCCCATGTCTGCAAGAAGCATTGTCGACGTTTCGGGCCGAGACCCTTCATCTGGACTAACTGAAAGGAAAGATAGTAAGAGATTTGATAGTAGAAGGGGGAGGGAAAAATGTGAAATGATAGAAGACCAGTGGGGGTGGGGTGAAGCTGAGAGCCGGAAAGGAGATTGGCAAAAGGGGTACAGAGCTAAAGAAGGGAAAGGATCATGGGACGGGAAGCCTAGGGAGAAAGAAAGGGGGAGGGAAGCACCAGAGGGAGATGGATAACAGGCAGAGTGATGGGGAGAAAGAGAGGTTAAAAAAAGGAGGGGTTTAAGGTTTAGATAATACATTTACTGTGACTTCATTGCATCATCCATGAAGTTGCTGAGATCAGCTGATACTATATGCACACAGGAAGAATACCAAGCATCTGCAGATTTCCTTCTGGGTCCTTTGCCTCCTTTGTCAGCCATCTCTATCCCAATCAACTCCCTGCTGAGAGCAGGCATTGAGCCCAGAGACACTCTCAAGTGCAGCAGCAGAAAGGCCTAGCAGCATCAGTGATGCACTATCAATAACTCTCCGAGACGTGAGGCGAGATATTGGCTTTTATTGACTGGAAGAAAGAACAAACATACTACATCCTGGAGACTGAGGGCCGGGCTCAGGCCTCAATCGCCTTTATACCGGGGTCCATGGGAGGAGCCACGGTCAGTGGGAGGGGCCACAGGAGCAGTCAGCAGGGGGCATGTCCAGACAGGTATATGTAGTTCACCACAATCAATCAAAGGTGTCAATGCTCCAAGCCCAGTAAAGGCTGCTGGATACATTGCTGACCAATTTTATTTCAGATTTCTGGCATCTGCAGGTTTTATTTTTGCTTGTTTGAAATTCATCCACATTCTTTCCAATCTGCTATTGTCACAGTGCCATTCCAAAGTTGTTTGCTCCAAGAAATTAAATTTTAGAACAGTGTCTGCTCATGAATATTAGTAATGATATCTGACATGTGGGTGCAAGGAATTAACACTAATCTTCAGAAATGTCAGAAAATGCAGATGGATAATACCTTAATATTTAAAATTCAACCTCTGTGAGTCTCGCAAGCAACTCATCCAAAAAAAACACTCCAAAAGACAAGGTTCAAGAGAATCAAAAATTGATGGCATGAAGTGGTGTATTTAGGTTAATCTCATTTGTCAATTCTTGGCTCATATAGGTATTGCAATGGGAGGGATCTTTAAGTTTGACATGAGGTGGGGGGATGGTAAGGGGAGCCACAGAAGACAACAAAGCATGGCAGAATTAGTAAGATATATATTCGGTCTATCAAGTGGAATACAATTGTGGAGGAGGGGGCACAGCACAAGCTAGGTGAACCTAGGTAAGAGGGGACAGATAGGAGGGAGTGGCAATGCTGGGAGAAACTAGGACAGGAATGCTTTTCTGTTTTCATTTCTCATTAACAGCAGAATAACATTAACCATCAACACTTATTCTTTAGAAGTTGGGAGTAAGAAATTGTGAATAGGTTTGAGCATACAGACCTTCACCCCCACATCTTGACCTCACATTCAGATACATTGATCACATGTACAGTGAAACATGTCATTTGTGTTAACAACCAACACAGGCTAGGAATCTGCTGGGGGCAACCGCATATATTGGAGGGGGTCACCGGCCCTCATCCCATCTGCCCACATGGAACTCCTGCAGATGACTCGCTGTCAGAGGGGCCACTAGCCCTCATCCTTGCTGGACTGCATACCAGACATCTGCACACAGATGTCCATCTTTTTGTCTTGAGCAGTGATATTGAAGTTCTGTTCTATTAAACATCCACATCACTGGCCTTCAAATGTGGAGTGGAGGGCCATGTTCCAGCCTGATCTCTAGTTTCAACTTCCTGTCCCTATACTCTAACCAAACCCATGGAAAGAAGATCTCTGATGGTGCTGACAATCCATGGTATCAGTTCCAAACCACCCTTAGCCCAAGACACTGCAGGACCCAAGAAGCAACTACAGACACATTCTGACACAACACCAATGTAGTCAACATCTAAACAGGCTGAGAAGCTAAATGTACATTTCCCATCAGAATCACGCTCAATATCACATATGTCATGAAATTTGTTAATTTAGCTGTAGCAGTACAATGAAATAGATGATTATATAGAAAAAGTAAATCAATTACAATAAATAAATACATGTGTGTACACACACATGTATATGCAATCATTAAATTAAAAATAGTGTAATAACAGAAATAATACAAAAAAGTAAAAAAAGTGAGGTAGTGTTCATGGGTTCAGCGTCTATTTAGGAACCAGATGGCAGAGGGGAAGAAGCTGTTCCTGAATCGCCGAGTATGCTCCCTCAGGCTTCTGTACCTCCTTCCTGACAGTAACACTGAGAAGAGGGAATTCCCTGGGTGATGGGGTCCTTAATAAGCGACACCACCTTTATGAATCATGACTCCTTGAAGATACCTTGGATGCTATGGAGGCTAGTACTGAAGATTGAGCTGACTAAATTTACAACTTTCTGTAGCTGTAGAATCCACCACCACCCCCCTGTCCCATACTAGACAGTGACACCGCCTGTCAGAATGCTCTCCACAGTACACCTGTAAAAGCTTGAGTGTTTTAGGTGACAAATCAAATCTGCTCTATCTCCTAATGAAATATAATTGCTGTCTCGCTTTCTTTACAGCTGCATCAATATGTTGGGAACAGATTAGATCCTCTGAGATCTCAACTTCCAGTGACTTGAAACTGCTCACTTTCTCCTCTTCTGATCCCTCTGAGGATTAGTTCTTGCTCCCTCATCTCATCCTTCCCGATGTCCACAATCAGCTCTTTGGTCTTAATAATGTTGTTGAATGCAAGGTTTTTGCTGTGACATCACTCAACTAGCTGGGATATCTCACTCCTGTACGCCTCTCACCTCCATCTGAGATTTTGCCAACAATAATAATATCATCAGCAAATATTTAGATGGCTTTTGAACTATACCTGGCTATGGATATAGAGTAGAGCAGTGGGCTAAGCACACATCCCTGAGGTGTGCCAGTGTTAATCATTAGCGAGGAGGAGATATTATCACCAATCCGCAGAGATTGTGGTCTTCCGGTTAGGAAGTCAAGGATCCAATTGCAGAGGCCCAGATTCTGTAGCTTCTCAATCAGAATTGTGAGAATGATGGTGTTAAATGCTGAGCTTAGTCAATGATTAGCATCCTGATTCAGGTGTTTGTATTGTCCAAGGCTGCATGAAGAGCCAATAAGATTGCATCTGCCTTAGCCCTATTGTGGCGACAGGCAAATTGCAGTGGGCCTTGCTGAGGGAGAAGCTCATTCTAGCCATGATCAACCTCTCAAGCATTTCATCACTGTCGATGTGAGTGCTACTGGACAACAGTCATTAAGGCAGTTGAGAGTACTCTTCTTAGGCACTGGTACAATTGTTGCCCTTTTGAAACAGGTAGGAACTTCAGACAGTAGCAGAGAGGTTGAAAATATCCTTTGAATACTTTTAACTAATTTGGTTGACACAAGTTTTCAGAGCCTTACCGGGACCTCCCGCCTTGCGAGGGTTAACCCTCTTGAAAGACAGCTTGACATCGGCCTCCGTGACTGAGATCACAGGGTTACTGGTGCAGCAGGGACCCTAACATCTTCCCTTTTAAAGCAGGCATAGAAGGCATTGAGTTTATCTAGTAGTGGAGCATCTCTGTCATTCATGCTATTGGGCTGTTATTTGCAGGAAGTAATGTCCTGCAAACACTGTCAGAGTTAACATGCATCCGGTGTTGTCTCCAACCTTATTTGAAGTTGTCTCTTTGCCCTTGAAATAGCCCTCCGCAAATCATACCTAGTTTTTTGGTACAGGCCTGGGACACCAGATTAGCCCTCAGCAGACAACAAACCTCCTGATTCATTCACAGCTTTTGGTTTGGGAATGTACAGCAAGTTTTTGTAGACACACACTCATCCACACAGGTTTTAAAGTCGGTAACATCTGCGGCATACTTATCCAGATTCGAAGATTTGGATCCCTGAATACAGTCCAGGTACCAATTCAAAGCAGTCCCTTGTCCATACATTCTTGGTCCTCACTACTGCTTCTGCAGTCTTCAGTCTCTGCCTATACTCAGTGAGCAGACGACTTTCTGAAGTGCAGGCATGGAATAGCACAGCAAGCACTCTTGATGGTGCTGTAACAATGGTCCAGTGTGTTTACTCCGATACTACAAGTGATTTGTTCTACTGTAATATCCCACAAACATACAATTTTGGAAAATGTATGCCAAATGTTAAGGCAGGATCTAGAATGTGCAACACAAAAACCTTCTCCAGGAGCAGTCAAACATTTCCAGCAGGAGGAACAGTGTCTCCTTTCCAGCACTATTTGTAGCTGCAGTCTGGTTCACAACAAAGGAAATTTCTGCTCCTTTTAAAGTATTAAGGGAGATACATAACCTTTACTCCATGATTACCCCAGGCTTTGCTTTCAAACAAATAAAACGGAACTTCCTGGCATTGAAAAACACAGCAGACATGTTCTTCTTCTGAGATAAACTGTCACTTCCCCCGCATTAAAGACATTTGCATAGAATCAGTACAATTTCAGAAGGCCTCTCCAACAAGCTTCACACCCAAGCAAACGTTCCAAGAGTAATTCTCCCCAATTCTACCATCAGCACGCTCAGAATGTACCTGGGAGAAGGATTAGACAACACAAACCCAAACATTGTGCTTTTTCCTGCCCTTAAGTAGGATCATGGTTGATCCTTCGCCTTACCGTCCTGTGCAATTGCCCATTTAACTTCCTGGCAACCACCTCAGTCACTGAATCTATTCAATAGCTGAGCATCCACAGGAACCAAGGCTTTTCTTCTACAATGTTGAAGGAAGAAACCTCAGCAAGTCAGTTCTCGGTGACAGGTGCCCAATCCTGAGACTCTACCATCCTGAGGAGGAACAACCTCCCAACAACTAGCTTGTGAACTTGTCAGGAGCATCTCCGTCTCATCCAGTCTAAGTGTGTAATTTTCCACATCACTGCCCTGACATCAAGCTGTATCCAACAGGCAACCATCGGGAGCAACCAACTCCAAGCACACAGGCATGGTAACACTTTTCACTAAATTTATTTAAATCTGATATGTTGTTCAATGGCTGCTTTTCTTTGTCCTAAGCTGTATATAATTCGAATCCGGCACAGGTCGAATCACAGCAAGATTGACACCTTCAATGCAATATGACTATATCAAGGTAGTGGGCTTATCTACAGCACCCTCTGCAAAGCCCAGAAGATTTAACCAAGCTTACTTTAATCACATCCAGGCAAAACAGTACCGCTGCCACATTCCTCAATTGTTCTTTGCAGAGTGCACACCTAATTATGGAGCAAAGATTTACCATGGCCAAATGGCTTAACTTCTAGAAGATTTTGAAGAGCATAACAACATAATAACATAATAACAAGAGCCTGTGAAATTTACAATCATTTAGAGGTACAGTAGTAGAAGGTGTGAGTGCAGAGGAAATGTATTTTAAAATGCTGCACAATAGGAAACAATTCTCAGGTTAATCTGCAAGCACCATTGCGTCCTGCTGTGTATCTGTACACAAACAGCAATTTAAAAAGGCTCAGGAGAATTATTGACAGATTCACCCTAATATAAAAAGAACACTCGGGCACTGAATCAAAATGCCATCAGCAGTGCCAGCTTTGCTTTTCACTCAACACTTGAACCAATTCTTTCTCGCTTGTATATCAAAAGCATAACATACAGAAAGAGACCAGTGTTCCTGACAGCTCAGTGACTGAAGTCCAACAGGCAAAGACAGGCCCAGCTTCTGTTACTTGGCACCCGTCTTCAACTGGCTATTATTAGTCTCGCTATATAATTTCACTTAGAAGTGGAAAAAACATTTAAGGCAATTGCATGTAAATGATCTGAATGGAGAGCTAGGGAGGAAAGAAGATACATATTGGTATCTAAATGGTCTTTAAACAACAAACATGGACATTCCCCAATTTATTAAATGGGGAAAAGGGTCAGAATTTAAAAAGAATAAATGCTTGACTAGCCAGTCATTAAAGAGAGTGCAATAATTTTGGGAGAGGATACAGAATCCCACCATGTTAACACTGAGGCACAGAAAAGTTGCTAGCTGGAGAAACATTTCAATGCAACCCACACAAAATGCTAGAGGAACTCCGCAGGCCACGCAGCATCTATAGAAAAAAGTAGTTAATGTTTCAGACCGAGACCCTTGGGCAGTGCTGGAGAAAGGATTTTGGCCCGAAACGTCGACTCTACTTTTTTCCCCCTTAGATACTGCCTGGTCTGCTGAGTTCCTCCAGCATTTTATGTGCGTTGCTCAGTTTTCCAGCATCTGCAGATTTCTTGTTTGTCTTTTTAAACATTTCACTGGTTTCGTTACTGTGAGGACAAAAAGCGTACGGGTTGAGGTTAAACACCTTCCCAGCAGGAAGAACAGATCAATCCTCAGAAATATTGTGGTTGAGTAGACTGATCATCTTTCAGACATCTTGACAGCTATATAAAGATACCTGAAAGAAAAACGTCATTGTAGAGAGCCACAGCATACTGAGGACACATTTACAAAACATGTGTCGTAACCAAGAGGCCCCACAGTGCCTTTTATCATTGACAAGAAAGAGCCAATTATGGACAGCAATATCCTTTACAGGAAGGATTTTGAGGCTTTAGAGAGGATACAGAAAAGGTTTACCAGGACACTGCCTGGACTGCAGAGCAGGTCCTACAAGGAGAGTTTGGACAACTTTGGGCTGCTTTCTCTGGAGTAGCAGAAGCTGTGAGGAGATCTAATAAAAGTTTAAAATTCTGAGGCATATATTTAAACTGTGATGAGACTGTTGAACAGATCCTGACCCGGACCTGACTTGCACTTACCTTACTTTCCCTTTTCTATTTTTCTAATTATGATTTATAACAATTTTTTTATTATATTTACTTCGATTTGTACTTCAGGAAGCACGAATGATTGTACACTCTAGTATCAATTGTTTGGTGACAATAAAGTATAATGATAATGATAAAAGATGAGTTCAAAGGAGACGTGCAGGACAAGACATTCGCAGCAAGAGTGGTGGGTGCCTGGAATGCAATTTCCAGGGGTGGTGGTGGAGCCAGACATGATAAAGGCAAAGAATGAAAGGATATATCCTGAAGATCCATCTTGGGCTGACATATTGATACATTTGCAAAGAAAGCACAACAATATCTATATTTTGTTAGGGGTTTGAGGAGACCTCGATATGTCGCAAAGACTCTTGCAGATATATACAGAAGTACCATGGAGATTATTCTAACTGGTGGCATCACCTTTTGATATGGAGAGCTACGGCACAGGATTAGAAAAAGCTGCAGCAATTTGCAAATTCATCCAGCTCCAACATGGGCACTAGCCTCCCCAACATGGAGATCTTCAAAAGGCCATGTCTTAAAAATGTGGCATCCATCATTAAGGACCGTCAACACCCAGGATATGTCCTCTTCTTGTTGCTGCTATCAAGGAGGTGGTACAGGAGCCTGAAGACACGCACTCAACACTTCAGGAACATCGTTTTCCCCTCCACCATCAGATTTCTGAATGAACAATGAACCTATGTACACTATTTCACTATTTTTTCTTTTCTTTTTTGCACTGATTACATTTTTAATATACATTTCTTGTAACTTAGTTTTTTTTATTTATGTATTGTGCTGTACTGTTCATTACATATGCTAGCAACATATTAAACCCAATTCTATTTCAGGTGTGGGCAAAGGGGATTCGTTTACTTTGGTTTAAGTTTTTAATTGTTTTACCATAACATTGTGGACTGAAGAGTTCGCTTGTGTCTGACAGTTCTAGATCTAAATAAAAGAATTACCTTTTAAAAAGTAAATAAACCATTTTAGTGTTAGAGATTGAGAGTAGAGGATAAAGAGACACTTGGCTCTTCTATTCCTCCAAATGCATGGGACATCTTGCATCCATTTAACAGAGAAGACCTGTTCTATTGAATGAAGAGGCAAAACTCCAGATACTGATCTGCAAAATACTTGGGGGAAAAAAAAAATCATTCAACTGCTAGTCTCAAGTCCTTAAGAGCCAAAGTCAAAATTTATTTTCAAAATATATATGTATGCTACCATGTGAGTTTTTTTGCAGCTGCTTACAGGAAAATAAAGAAATACAATAGAATTGTGAAAATGTATACATAACCAAAGACTGCAAACAACCAATAACATTTGAAAGTGAGTCCGTGGGTTTTGGAATTTGTTCACAGTTGAGGTGAGTGATGTTATCCATGTCAATTCAGGAGCCTGATAGATGTAGGGTAATAACTGTACCTGAACCTGGTGATGTGGGACCCAAGGCTCCTGTACCTTCTGCCCAATGGTAGTAGTGAGAAGAGTATGGTCTTGATGGTGGGGTTCCTTGATGATCGATTCCACTTTCTTCTGGTAGTGATCAATGAAAATATGCACAGTGGTGGGGAGGGCTTTTCCTGTGATGGACTGGGCCGTAAACACCACTTTCTGTCGACTTTCCTCTTCCTGGGGATTGGTGTTTGATGCAGCCACACAAACAGCAGCGGAGGATAAAAGTAATGTGGCGTTTAGCCACACAGTACCCATCCAAGGATCATGCCATGAGGGCAAGTTTTCATTTTGAACCGACAGATCAAGCAAAATGGGAAAACAAAAATCCTCTTTTGTGAAGAGATGCAAACTAGGTAAAGACCCTCAAGTGCAATGATGTCATGAAAACAGGAACATCCATTCTAAACTGGCAGGATAATCTCTCCTCAGAAAGTTGTACTATTTACCTCGTTGCAAACAATTTCTTAGGCAGTGCCTCAGGATCGAGGATGACCAGTTTCTGTGGGTCCAGTGACCAATGAGGGAACTGCGAATGGGACAAGATGGGGTGAGCCAGTGGGATGTCCTGAGATAGTGCATGGCTTCTTCAGCAATCACAGGCTTCACATGCTTCTGAAATGTTCACAGTGGGATCTCAAATTCTCCTTCTCAATTTTGGACATTCATTGACCAGGAATCCCAGGGTTCAGTGGGGATGTTGCATTTACTTTCCTAAAAAGCCTCGAAGGACATCCTTGAATCTTCCTCTGTCAACCAGGTAACTTCTACCTACTCGAAACCAGCAGTGATACAGCTGTTAAGTATGCAGTATTACAACTTCACAGGTTCAGTCCTGCCCTGTGCCTCCTTCTGTGTGGAGATTCCACAATCTCCCCAGATATTTGTTCCAGTCCAATTTTCTCCAGGTGTTCTGGTTTTTTCAAACATCCCAAAGACCATATGGCCACAAGTCATAGAAGCAGAATTAACCATTCAGCCCATCGAGTCTGCTCCGCCACTCCATCATGGTCGATTCCGGATCCCACTCAACACCATACTCCTGCCTTCTCACCATAACCTTTGATGCCTGTCTAATCATGAAACTATCAATTTTTACTCTAAATATACCCACGGTCTTGGCCTCCACAGGGGTCTGTGGCAAAGCATTCCACAGATTAACTACTCACCAGCTTAAAGTCCTCCTTAACTCTGCTCTAAAGGCTGTGCTCTCTAGTTCCACAATAATAAGCATCATCTCCACATCCACTTTATCAACATTTGGCAGGTTTCAATGAGATCTTCCCCCGCATTCTTCTACATTCCAGTGACTACAGGCCCAAAGCCTCGAACCACACTTCATATGTTAACCCTTCAATCCCGGAATCATCCTTGTCAACCTCCTCTGGACTCTCCAATGACAACATATCCTTTCTGAGATATGGGGCCCAAAACTGTTGACAATACTCGAAGGGCTGCCTGACTAGCATCTTACAAAGCCTCAGCATTATTTCCTTGTTTTTATATTCTATTTCCCTTGAAATGAATGCCAACATTGCACTTGTCTTCTTTACCACAGACTCAACTTGTGAATTAACCTTCAGGGACTCTTGCACAAGGACTCCCAAATCCCTTTGCACCTCTGATGTTTGAGCCTTCTCTCCATTTATGAGCCTTCTCTCCATTTAGATAATAGTCCGCACTATTGTTCCTTTTTACCAAAATGCATTATCGTACTTTTCTCAGCACTGTATTCCATCAGCCACTTTTTTGCCCCTTCTTCCAATATGTCCAAGTCCTGCTGCAATCACAGTGTTTCCTCAGCACTTTCTACTCCTCCAACTATCTTCATATCATCTGTAAACTTTGTCACAAAGCCATCAATTCCATTATCTATATCACTGACAAACAATGTGAAAACTAGCAGCCCCAAAACTGACCCGAGGAACAACACTAGTCACTGACAGCTATCCAGAAAAGGCCCCTTTTATTTCCACTCAGTGCCTCCTGCCTGTCAGTCATTCCCCTATCCATGCCAGTATCTTTCCTGCAATGCCACAGGATTTTATCTTGTTAAGCAGCCTCATGTGTGGCACCTTATCAAATACCTTCTGAAAATCCAAGCAAATAACATCCACTCTCTCTCTACTCCTTTGTCCACTCTGCTTGTTACTTCCTCAAATAATCCTGAACAGATTTGGCAGGCAAGATTACTCTTTCCAGAAACCATGCTGAATTTGACTTCTTTGATCATTAGTTTCCAAGTACCCCAAAACCTCATCCTTAACAATAAACTCCAACACTTTCCCAACCACTGAGGTTGAGCTTACAGGTCTATAATTTTCTTTCTTTTGCCTTCCTCCCTTCTTAAAGAGTGGAATGACATTTGCAATATTCCATTTCTCTTGAACCATGCCAGAATCAAGTGATTCTTGAAAATCATAACCAATGCAACTACTATTTCTTCAGCAACCTCTTTCAGAACTCTGGGATGTAGACCATCTGGTCCAGGTGACTTATCCACCTTAAGACCTTTCAGTTTGTCTAGCACTTTTTCCTTTGTAATAGCAATGGACCTCTGGGACACTGCTAGTGTCTTCCACAGTGAAGACTGATGTAAAGTACTTATTAAGTACAATTCCTTTGCCCCCCATTACTATCTCACCAACATAATTTTGCAGTGGTCCAATATCAATTCTCACCTCCCTTTTGCTCTTTATATAACTGAAGGATCTTTTAGTACCTTGCTTTATATTATTAGCTAGTTTGCCCTCATATTTCATCTTTTTCCTTAAGACTTCTTAGTTGACTTTTGTTGGATTTTAAAAACTTTCCACTACATTATGGCCCTTTCCTTGGCTTTTTTACAATCATTAACTTCCCTTGTCAGCCACAGGTTCCTACCCCTCCCATTTGAGAGCTACTTCTGTGGGACATAACTATCTTGAGCCTTGTGAACTATTCCCAGAAACTTCTCCCACCTCTGCTGTCATCCCCAGTAGTATCCCTCCAATCCACCTGGGCAAGCCCCTCTCTCATACCGCTGTAATTCCCTTGCTTCCATTGTAAGACTGATACATCTGACTTGCACTTCTCCCTCTCAAATTGCAGAATGAATTCAAATATATTATGATCACTGCCTTCTAAAGGTTCCTTTACCTTATGCTCCCTAATAAAATCTGGATTAATACACAATACCCAATCTAAGATGGCCTTTCCCCAAGTAGGCTCAAGCACAAGCTGCTCTAAAAAGCCATCTCATAGGCATTCAATAAATTCCCTCTCTTGCAATCTGACATCAGTTTTCCCAATCCCCTTGCATATTGGTTCCCCCATTGCAATTGTGACATTACCCTTATTACATGCCCTTTCCAACTCACTTTGCAATCTCAACACCACATCTTGGCTACCATTTAGAGGCTTATATACGATTCTCATGATTTTTTTTTAAACCCCTGCAGTTTCTTAACTCCACCCACAAATATTCGATATTCTCTGACCCTATGTCACCACTTTCTAAAGATACAATTCCATTTCTTACTAACAGAGCCACACCACTTATTGCTGAGGGGGACAGCCACAGGGGCGCTCTCCACTATCCGATGTTTTCCCTTCCGTCTCCTGACAACCAGCCAGATCTGTGTTTCCTGTAGCCTTGGGGTGTCTACCTCCCTGTACCTCCTGTATATTACCTCACTTCCCCTAACAAGCCCAAGGTCAGCTCCAGTTCTCCAACACAGTCAGCAAGGAGCTGCATCTCGATGCACCTGGTGCAGATGTGACTATCAGGGAGGCTGGAAGTCTCCTAGAAATCCCACATCTGACACCTAGAACCGAACACTGGCCCTGCAGACATACCCCATTCTTTCAAGAGTTAAATCAGAGAAAAGAATTAAGGAATAAACTTATTTTGTCTCTGCCTATTCTCACTGAAGCCTGTTGAGCCAAAGCCTTACCACTCTGACTCAGACCACTCCAACGATGACTACTCCTGCTGGACGGCACCTGTCTTTTAAGGACACTGGGTTTTACAAGCTCATTACAGACCTGCTCAGGAATGCTTCTACTGCGCCTGTACCGCAGTCCAATCAAAGAAATGCAGTTTGTCAGGTTAATTAGCCACTAAACTTCCCCTAGTGAACAAGTCAGGAGTAGACTGCAGAGAGCAATTGATGGGAACATGGGGCAGATAAAATGGGATTAGTGGCAGTTGAGTTTGATGATCAGCACAAACTCCATGGGCTAAAGGGACAGTTTCAATTACTCTATTACTCAATTACTCTATGAATCTATGACTGTGTGCTATGAAAGCAATTATTTAACATTTGAAACAAGATTAAAAATGAGAGAAGATATATTTGCTAAATTTTCACCCACAAACCCAAGGCATCAGTGTAACACAGTTTCTACAAGAACAGGCACACAGTTAAAAGGGCACATATCCCCAGCAGCTAAGATTTTATTTTCTTATATGTTAAATCTCCACTATGGTAGCATTTATTTGCAAGATAAGAATTTAATTCCCTCCCCCTTCCACCCACTCACAAATAACAACTCACAATCCCGTTTGAGATTAAATCTCACAAGTTGTCACTTTAATATACAAAAGCAAACTCTGTCTCTCTTCAGTGATCTGCTTAATCTTTGACATCTTCACTTGCACTCTCAAAAAAAAGAGGATTAGCTAAAACAACTGCCAATGCTGGGAATGAAATACAAACAGAGAATGCTAGAAAATTTCAGCATGGCAGGCAATATCTATGGAAAAAGAATCAACATTAAACTTCCAGGTCTGAAAACAGTCCCAAATCTGTGGCATTAACTCTGTGTTTCTCTCTGCAGATGCTTCTATCTCACTGAGTGCTTCCAGCACCTGCATTTTAATTTTAGTGAAAGGTTTAGCAGTTACAACACTACTCACCGTGGTTTGGTATGGCAACAGGCTGCAGAGAGTTGTGGACACAAATCAGCACATCATTTCACAGAAAGCAGCTTCCCTTCCATAGGCTCTTACACTTCTTGCTGCCTTGATAAAGCAGCCAGCTTTATCAAAGGTCCCACCCACCCCAGGCATTCTTTCTTCCCCACCCCCATTTCCATTGGCAGAATACAGAAAAAGCCTTAAAGTACATACCACCAGGCTCAAAGACTGCTTGTATCCCTCTGTAAAAAGAGCAATGAATGGTCTCCTATTACAATAAAAGTGAAGTCTTGACATCATCACCTACCTCGCAATGGCCTTATACCTGACTGCCTGCCTCTATGACACTCTCAGTAACTGAGACACTTTAATCTGCACTTTGTTATCACTATCTCGGAGTACTAATGTGATGAAATAATCGGTAGGCAAAGCAAAGTACCTCGATACATGTGACAATAATAAACCAACTCCCCCATTCACTCTTCACTAAGCAGACACATCCTAACCTCCAAAATAGCTTCTCTTCCAAAACTGACCCCCCCCACCCATGTTCACTTTTCTGTGGTTTTAAGGAAAAAACCATCCCGAATACGTCAATCCAGTCACAGTTGTTTCAAATAACTTGGCCAAGCAACGAGTGACAGTGCCACAGTTAAGCAAAGTTAATGCTATTCGTGCTTAGCCTCACCCTTGGTGGGTATTAACTTCCCATCAGAATAGGTCAAAAGCCACCAGAAATCCCATACAGGGACAGAAGCATTCATCCAAGAATCTGGGTAACTTCCAACCTGACAGTGTGAATATCAATTTCTCTCCCCCAGCCACTTCTCTCCTTTTCCATTCCCTATTCTGACTCCTGTTACCCCTTGATTTCTCCTCACCTGCCCATCACCTCCCTCTAGTGCCCCATCTACCCTTTCTCACGTGATTCACTCTCTTTTATTTCTTCCATCTATCACCCCCAGCTCTAATTTGCAGCTGGGACTTATGCTGTGCAATGTTTTGCCCAGTACAATAACATGTGCACACTGAATCTTATATAGAGAGGTATGCATTTTAACAGCTCAGTAAGAACTTCGATGTCCTCTGGGTTTAATTGCTTTCACTCTTGCAACTTTTGCATCACAACTACACACACAGGTAACATCAGTTTCTCATAAATATTTGAGATAAATATTTCTCATAGCTGCACATCCCTGACCTCGTGAGCTTTCGGTGTAGCAGTTTCTACTGCTTTGTTAATTCATTGCACTTTAAAATGAACTAGCAGTCCCTTTGTGCTTCATACCCTTTGCTTTTTTGTAATTCAGCATCATGAATCAATTATTTCTTCAATAAAAACAGTATAAATAAGCCAGTTCTAAAATCATCGCAAACTCCATGTTGTCAGCACCATCCACACCAGCATCCAGAAAAAGAAATGTGATGTGCATGATCGTGAAATATACTTGACATGCCAATGAGGTAGAGAGTGACAACCTTTCGTGCACAGTTGAAATTCCTTTGTGCGCTACTAGCTAAAGGTGTGTGTGTATGCACACACACACGTACACCTTAGAGACAACATTGCCCAGCTTCTCACTTCATCCTGACCCACACACTTCCCACACCCTCCACCCCAACCTGGTTTCACCCATCACCTGCCAGCTTGTACTCCTTCCTTTCCCCCCACCTTCTTATTCTGGCTTCTTTCCCCTTCCTTTCCAATCCTGATGACGGGTCTCAATGTGAAATGTTTACTGTTTATTTTTCTCCATGAATGCAGGAATCCAGGAATACTGCTTACATCAAGATGATGACAAAGGGGATATGAAGGGAATGTGGGAGCATTTTCAATGAAGGCATGGTGTCCCTCATCGTTGCAACTTTTCTTAATAGAGGTTATAGGAACCCATGTGGACCCCCTTCCATTTTATCTCTGCCATTAAACAAGGCTCACATTCTCTCCTGTGACAGCTCCTACAGAAATATTGCAAAGCTGTTCCTTGCAAAAGAGAAAGACAAGACAGAGGCAGACAGCCCTTACCATTTGTAACCTCTCTCATCAATTAGGTCAGTATCACTTATTTCCATACTAATGCATTGAGCCAAGGGTTCCCAACCTTTTTTATGCCAAAGTTCAAAGTAAGTTTATTAATGAAGTACATATATGCCACTATATACAACTCTGACATTCACTTTCCTGTGTGCACACTCAGCAAATCTATAGAATAGTAACTACAACAGGATCAATGAAAGATCATCTAGAGTGCAAAAGACAACAAACTGTGCAAATGCAAACAAAGAGCAATAAATAATGAAAATATGAGATAATGGGATAAGGAGTCCTTCAGAGCGAGATCATTAGCTGTGGGAACATTTAAATGATGGGGCAAGTGAGTCTAGTTACCCTTTTTATCCAAGAGCCTAATAGTTGAGGGGCCACAACTGTTCTTGAACCTGGTGGTACAAGTCCTGATGGTAGCAGCAAGCGGAGAGCACAGCCTGGGTGGTGGGGATCTCAACCACGGACCAACACCATTAATCAAAGGGTCCACACATTCCAGGTTGGGGACCTCTACACTAAAGCCTTGTTCTCTGAAGCAGCAGATGCCTTGAACAAGAGTCAAGACCTGACAGGACTGAAATGTATGACACAGGCCAGTCATTTTCACAGCTAACATTTACAAGCACATTGCATCCACCAACAGCCTCAGGAATTAAAAAAAGTTATATTTGCTAACCTAGGGAAAGCTCTCTATTGAAAACAGATCTATCCTCAGACCAGATTTAACTTCTGATTTGCAGTCAGAGTTTAACTTGGGATCATTTGGCAGCTAGAAGTATCCACTTCTAAATACAGAACAACTCTCCTTGTGAATACCTGAAATAAGTAAACAACTTTAAACTAATTTGTGAAAGAGATGTCAGAACATTTGTTTTAAGTGAGCTATTGGCACTGGAAGTTTGCCAATGCACACATCTTGATATACTCCCTGGTTAATAGCGTAAACGTGCTCAGATTTCAGCTGAACTGAAAATGTCACTGTGCTCAAGGTCTATGAGCTATGTGACCTTTATGTGGGAATAAAGAATTAAACATAGTGAGGATCAACAGAAAGATTAAGGTTCTTTCAGGTGTTTTGACCACGTCCTTGGGTGTTTTGGTTGTTTAATACACATGATACATTCCAGCAACAATCAGCGGGGTGCTTTTAAAAAAAGGCTCTGTGGCACATTCTTGAATATTTTACTTGATCCACTAGATAACCTCACTATAATGTACCTTGGATAGAGCATCTGCTTCAGGAGTCTCTCACTGAGCATGAATAGCTGCCCAATGGAGATACTGTAGCTATTAGATAGCTCATGCCTGAATCAAATTGTGGCAACAATTTCCACAGATTCATCATCCTCTAGCTAAAGAAATTCTTAGTCATCTCAGAATAAAGGGACTTTCCTTTATTCTGAGCCTATGCCCTTGGAAATCAAGGCCGTAAGATTCAGGTACACAATTTGGCCATTCAATACATCATGTCTGCTCCCCCATTCCATCATGGCTAATTTGTTTTTCCAACACCAGTCTCATGCTCACCACCCAAGAACCTCTCAGTCTCTGCCTTAAGTACACTCAACGACCTGGCCTCCACAGTCCTCTCTTCCACAGAAGCTGCCTGGCCTGCCGAGTTCCTCCAGCATTTTGTGTGTGTTGCTTGGATGTCTAAATCTGCAGATTTTCACTTGTTTGTGATTGATCCACAGATCCTCTGGTTGAAGAAATTCATATTCATCTCAGTATAAAGGGACTTTCCTTTATTCTGAGCCTATGCCCTTGGGATTGAAGACTCTCCCACTAATGAATCATTATTTTCCTGTCCACTTGATCCAGATCTTTCAATACTCTGCAGTTTCAATGAGATCTCCCCTACCCTTCGGACTCCATAAGACCATAAGACATACGAGCTGAATTCAGCCATTTGGCCCATCGAGTTGGCTCCACCATTCAATCATGGCTGATCCTTTTTCTCCTCCCTCCTCAGCCCCACTCCCCATCCTTCTTCCTGTAACCTTTGATGCCATGTCCAATTAAGAACCCACTGTGCTTTGCATTAAATACTCCCAATTACCTGGCCTCCACAGCTGCCTGAGGTAACAAATTCCACAATTTCACCACCCTCTGGCTAAAGAAATTTCACCCCATCTGTTTTAAATGGATGTCCCTGTATTCTGAGGCTGTGCCCTCTTGTCCTAGATTCCACCACCATGGGAAACATCCTTTCCACATCCTTTCCAAACCTTTCAAATATGAAAGGTTTCAATGAGGAAACCCCCTCCATCCCTCCAAACTCCAGCAAGTATAGATACAGAGCCATCAAGCATTCCTCATATGATAACACTCCAATTTCTGCAATCATCCTTGGAATTGCCCCTCCAATGCCAGCACATCTTTTCTTAGATGAGGAGCCTAAAACTGTTCACAATACTCAAGGCCTCATCAGTGCCTTATAAAACCTCAGCATTACATCTCCAGTCTTGTATTCTAGAACTCTTGAAATGAATGTTAACATTGCATTTGCCTTCCTCACCACCGACTCTACTTGCAAGTTAACCTTCAGGGTGTTCTGCACGAGGACTCCCAAGTCCCTTTTCATCTCAGAGTTTTGGATTTTCTCCCTGTTTAGAAAATAGTCTTCATCTTTATTTCTACTACCATGACCATGCTTTTTACAACATTGTATTTCATTTACCTATTTTCCTAATCTAAGTCCTCTGCATCCTACCTGTTTCCTCAACACTATCTGCCCCTCCACTAATCTTATGTATCATCTGCAAACTTGGCAACAAAGCCATCTATTCCATCATCTAAATCATTGACACATGGCATAAAAAGCAGACCCAACACCAACCTCTGTCAATGCCTTCACAATCTCCAACACCACCTCTTTCAGAACCCTAGGGTGCAGTTCATCTTGTCCAGGTGACTTATCCCCTTAGGTCCTTCAGCTTTTCTGAGCTCCTCCTCCCTTGTAATAGTAACTGCACTCACTTCTCTTCCTCCATACATCTGGCACACTGCTGGTGTCTTCCACAGTGAAGACTGATACAAAATACTCATTTAGTTCATCTACCATCTCCTTGTCCCCTGTTACTATTTCTCCAGCCTCATTTTCTAGTAGTTCTATATCCACTGTCATCTCTATTTTTCCTTTTACATACTTTAAGATGCTTTTACTATAAACTTTGATATTGTTTGATAGTCTGGTTGCACATTTTTCTTTTCCCTTCTAATGATTCTTTCAGTTTCTCTCTGTAGATTTTTTTGTTAAAAAAAGCTTTCCAATTCTTCATCTTCCCACTAATTTTTGCAATGTTGCATGCTCTTTCTTTTGTTTTTACAATAGCTTTGTCTTCTCGTCAGCCACGGTTGTACTATTTTGCCATTTGCGTACTCCATTGAGTTTAAACCCAGCACCAAGTATTCCCCATGTATGACTCCTTTCAGTCCTGGATTATTCTTGTGAATCTTCTTTAGTCCCTCTCTAGGGTCAGCACAACTTTCCTCAGATACAGGGACAAAAAATGGTTACAATATTAACTTACTGTTAAGATTAAGGTTATTTTATTTGTTGCATATGTGTCAAAAAATACAGTGAAATAAATTGTTCACATCAAATCAGATCAGCGGGGATTGTGCTCAGCAGCCCACAAGTATTACCACACTTTCAGCAGCAACATAGCATATCCAAAACTAAATAAACCCAACTCAAACATCTTGTAAATGCAGAAGAAAATTGGAACACTAGGAAGAAACCCACACAATTAATACAGAATGTCCAAACTCCTTACAAAGAGCAGTGGGAATCAAACTTACAGCTGGGACTGTAAATTGACTGCACTGACGGCCACGCTACTGTGCAAGTGGAGACCGCTTACCTGGTCCACAAACACCAACTGTCCCTTCTCCTCCACAAGTGCTGCCTAACCTGCGACAAGTCCCCAGCAGTCTGATAAGCTGTCCCAAAACCATACCTCCCAAACCGTGCTTTTAATCTCTCCTATCGCACTAACCATCAATAGAGGGCTCTCTTTTTGCAGCATGGAAGAATGTCGCTCATGTTAGAATATTCCATCAATGTGACCTCAGCATATGTGAGAAAATAGCCCAGCTGCAAAAGGGGGTGGCAGCAAGCCCATCTCATAAAAACCCAATACTACAAAACTGCCAACAGAAACTCCAAATACTTCATCTCTGGCTACTGAAAGACTGGCCAAGGACAGAGGACTCTAGTGAGCTGCTGTCGGCGGGTTTATGCTGCAGCAGGGGCGACGGGTTTAAGAAGAGGAAATATAGAATGTGTCCACTAATCAATTAAAACAAAACACTGCCAACAATTCAATAGCAGGGCTTCTTTATCAGATGATCAGTCAGTACAGATCAGTGATAACATCAGCCCCTCGCTGACAATTAACACAGGTGCACATCAAACATCCATCCTTAGCCCACTGCTCTATTCTCTCTACACTGCTGACTGTTTGGCTCAAATGCCATCTAAAAATTTGTTCACACCACCCTTGTTGCTGGTGAAATCTCAGATCATTTAGGTTACTTATGAATGAAATTGACTAGTTGAATGGTGTCACAACAACCTTGCACTTAACATCAGCAACACCAAAGAAGTGATTGTGGAATTCAGGAGATCATGCACATAATGTGAAAAAGCAAGCAGCTTCAAGTTCCTGGGCTCTAATATCTTGGGCCATCTTTCCTAGATTTAACACAAAGCTGTAGCAACTTAACACTGGGAGTTCTGAAAAAAAAAACACTGCAGGTGTCACGGTGTCTACTGCATTAGCAGTTGAGGAGATTTGGTAGGCCACCAAAAACATTTACAAATTTCTATACAGTGGAGAGCATTGACATTGGTTGCAGCACATCTTGGTTTGGAACCTCCAAAGCATGAATCGAAAGAGGCTGCAGAGTGTTGTTGATTCAGCCAACTCCATCACCGGCATAACTCTCTCCACCATGTCGACATCTTCAAAAGGCATGATAGCAGCATTCATCGAGGACCCTCATCATCTACAACATACCCTCTTCTCACTCTACAACCTGTGAGGAAGTCCACATGGTGATGTCCCTCACCCAACAATTCAGAAGCAGCTACTTTCCCTCTGAATGGTCCAGGAACACTATCTTGTTTTGTACAGTTTTTGAAATTTATAGGAGCCTTATGTATTTGCACCTATTGCTGCCACAAAATAACAAGTTCCCCATCACAAGTCAGTGAGAATAAAGCTGATCCCAGGGAACCAAAACACTCAGTCAGTTTTGATGACAAGCAAGCCCACAAAAACCCTTACCTACATACAGTACCTTCCTTTCCACAGGAAGATTATCTTGGTCACTTACAGTATTTACTTGCTCTGGATAAATTGAGTTTCATAATCTCTAATCTATCAGTAACTGTCCTTTTAAAACTGGCCAGTAATAAAGCAGCATAGGACATCAGTGATTAATAAGACAATGTTTAAATACAAGATCTTTTAATCCATAGGAGGTATTGATCTGAAAGAGCGGAGTTCACTCCAAAACCACAGTCCCAATAACCAAAGTGAGGCAGTGCCTTTGAGAAGCTATTGCTGAAAGTAGAACACAGCTAATTAGTGAGAAGTACGACACTAGACTGGAGGGATTATGCAGGCCCAGAGGGATGAAAATTTAGATGCTGATTTAAAGAAAAGCAACTAAATGAGCTGGATGCTGAAGCAAACTAAACAGCTCCAGTTGCTGGTGAATTTGATATTGGGAGCATCGTGACAGATTTTTTTTTGAATTTAGGTATCTGTATAGACAAGTGGTACTTCAATTTAGTTGTACAAAAATAATACACTGTAAATGCTGTGAATCTGTGACAAAATTACAAAAAACTGAAAATATTCAGCAACTGTGGAGAAATAGTGTTAATGTTTTAGGTCAGTTCTCATTACTGTGGGGTGGGTGAATACGAATCCAGCTTTGAATTGAAGGGACCATCTGCAATGATCAGAGAGAGGATAACAAAAGAGCAAAAGTCTGTTAGAACAGAATCAAAATGAATCTCTCTCTCCCTCCCCTACCTTGTTTTGCTCAATGACTCTCAGCTGTTTGACACAGAGTGTTTGCAATCATTCAGAATTATCAGCATATGTGGCATTTTGCTTTTGAACTCTTCTACACTGCTTTCTCAGTAACATAACACAATTGAATGCTTCACCTTCCTGCTACCTGGCTTAGGTGTTTAAATAAAAGCAATTAAAATTTCCAGTGGCTTGGAAAGTGATGAGCTGAGACAAGGAGGTACATGGAGGCAGCTCCCTAATTACAACACCTGGTAATGGCAAACTTTCCCAGAAAAGATTATTTCCAGTCCATTTCCACTTTTTGATGCCTTCCATTATACTTTCTGGGCAGGATAATTAGCACAAATTAGTATGTTTAGATAAAAATACAAATTGTCTGGCAATTGTAAACATCTCAAATGTGGTATTCAGGGTTGGTGCTCCCAAGAACATGTCTTGCTGCTGGTGTTTACTCAATCCTCGTTGGATTACTTCACAGAATATTAAAGACAGGCCTAATTATTCTACAGCTAATCAGTGAATAACTTAAATTGATTCTAATGTAAACACTTACTTTCCCTCAAAATGGCAAATGCCTTCACAAAACATTTTAGCTGCCCTTGGCTGATTAGCAGAATGTTTTGTACCGAGAAAGTGCCATTATTGGTGCAAGTTCAATCAGCAGACCTGAGTATAATGAATACAGGTTCTTTTGCATCTCAATATAGGGCAATACTGATACAGAAACTGCACCATTTTACCCAATATTTTGCCTCTTGTGTACTAGCGCAAAGAGGAATATATGGGGTTTCCAGGAAGGAGTTGGACCTCTTGTCCATTCTTGAGCAGCTTACCCACCTTTGGTACCCTCTGGTGACTCTGCTCTCACCGGTTGCTCCAAGTAACTGTATGTCACAGTGGCCACACCCTGGTACATTGCTTCGACAGGCAGGCTAAACCAGAATGGCTGGCAGGCTTTATAACCCAGCGGGATAGGGACATGCCTCTCCTGGCATGCAACGTCGGCTCCGGCGGACTGGACAGATGAGATCTGATGGCTAGGAAGGTGGTTCAGCAACGTTTCATGGAGAGCAAAGGGCATGACAAGGCACAGAATTAGTCATGGTTATCCACTGCAAACAAGATCCTAGTTGTGATGACTGCCGTATGGGACTGCCCCAGTCCAATTATCTTTCCCCCCACTTTGAAAACTCTCCCAAGGACAGACAACTAATCATGATCATAGTGTTTCGCTGGTTCTTTATTGTTCATTCAAAACCTGGTCAAACCACATTCACTGCTTGTTTCTTGGCGCTTGCTTAGCCATTTCGAGTCTGCCATGCTGCTACTGGTCTGGAGTCACGTCAGGCAGACTCGTGCTGCTCAAGGATAAGCATGAACTAGACAGGAACCCTGGTCTAATTCAGAGACAAGACATTCTGCAGATGCTGGAAATCTTCAGCCACACGCACAAAATGCTGGAGGAATCGGCAAGTCAGGCAACATCTACAGAAGGGTTAGAAGGATATGTCTCACAATGCTCTGACCACATTATCAGTCATGTAACCTGTTAACAATCAACACTACAGACACCATCCCGATGAAGGGTCTCAGATGGAACATCAATTGTTTATTTCCCTCTATAGATGCTGCCTGCCCTGCTGCATCACTCCAGCAGTGTGTATTTAGCCTCACTCAGTAACCAGCCGTAAGAACTGAATGTAAATACCACACATTCTATGCTGAGTTGTAAACTCCAGCCTCTGCACTTTTGGTCCAGACTACTGGTTTACTAGTCTGGAGACTGACCTACTGCACCACTACCAGATTTGTGCAGTGCATAGATCCATTAGTAGTGGTGGGCTGAGGGAACCACAACACTCCACTTAAACAAAACTTCAGATGCCAGAAATTTGAAGTCAAACAGAAAATGCTGCTAGGCAACATTTATGAACACAGAACCAGACTTTAAACTTCAGGTTAGAAAGCCTTCATCACAAACTCTAAACTGAAGCATTGACCTTTCCCTTTTCTACTGATGCTGTCTGAGTGTTTCCAGCATTCAGTATTTCACAATACAAATGTTACATTATGTTATAATGGCCTCCTGGCTGAAAAATTACAAATTAAGTTATTGTTGGAGAGGGAGAAACCTTCCTATATGCCCTGTTTGACTGTCATTCCCAGGAAAGCTGAAGCAGGGTGTGGCCAAGCCTGGTGTTGTACAACAGCACAGAGACAAATGAGATGCTAGGCTGCCATAGGCACATCAAGCCAGCTTGTAATCGATCATTGCTGCAGGTCTGGGAATCCAGGGCAGAGACCGACCGATGGGGACTGCAAGCAATCGGAGATGCCGATCAGAGAGAAGAAATGGAGTCCGAAAGGCATCTCCAGCTCACAGGGATACTGCAGATTAAAACCCAGCAGCGGAACACGCAGTCATCAAAAGCAACTGGTTGTAAAGAATCTCACTTCACACACTACAACATGGGAGTTGCCAATACTTCAGTAACCAATACTATAATCTGCCTCATCTAGATCACCTCACTGGTGGACACAAGTGATACTCTTACCTTGTATTACATCCTTGCAATTACACCCAGCTTTACTCACCATACACATTTACATGTGGTAGGAATTAGTCGTGATGTGTTGCCACAAAATACAACAAGTTTTAAGTATGGAAATGGGATAAAATGTGCATAAATACCAGCATGTATTTATGTATAATGTGAAGAGCATTATAAACAATGGCTTCAAGTGTTTACCGTGCTGTGACTAAGAAAACAGAGGGGATAGAAGGCCAACTACAATGCTTGATCAATTTAACTGCTAACTAGAACAGTTGATCAGATTACTTATACATAAATTTGATTTTCCCCAATTGGCTTAAATGGTTTTCTCACTATTTCTTCTTCTGAATACATATCCTGCCTGCCGTTTGACTAAGCCCCTCAGTCACCACCCCCCCCCCGCCAAATCTCTGGCATTCCCTTCTGTCGCTGCAGCCATGCCATCTTAGGCATCACTCACAAGGTGTGATAATACATATTGGGAAGGTTGGCAACGAAGGTGACGAGAGATGTTGCCAGGTCATGAACACTGATTTTTCTAACTCCTGCTAATTTTTCCTACTCCCACTTTTCTCTTCTTCCATCAAGCTCCCCTCTTACCCCTTCTTTTCTCATCTACCCATCACCTCCCTCTGGCACCCCTCCTCCTTTCCTTTCTCCCACATTCCATTCTCCTGTCCAATCGGATTACTTCTTCAACCCTTTACCTCAATCACCTATCACCTCCACTTCAACGCCTCCCCCTCACCTAGTTCACCCATCACCTGCCAGCTTGTACTCCAACCCCCCACCCAACCACAACCCCTACCTCTGTATTCTGGCTCCTTCCAATGGTCTGCTCTCTTCTCCTATCAGATTCCTCCTTCTCTCAGCCTTTGCCTCTTCCACCTATTTTCTCCTAGCTTCTCACTTCACCCCCCAATGACCTCCCCCACACCTGGTGACACCCATCATCCTCCCCATTCTGTTCTGAGCCTGACGAAGGGCCTCAGCACAAACTGACTCTTTATTCCTCAGCATAGGTGCTGCTTTATCTGCAGTTAAATGCTCTTGCAACACACTGGTGGAGCAGGATTAAGAGATGCTGGGCTCCTGTGCTTAGAAGTTTTTGGGTTATACAAGTGGATATCTCAACTCAAAAGCTGCTTTCCCAAACTTTAACCTACTTAATCATGACTCAAAATTAGACAGCACAGAAGTTGAACAGAGAGGTGGATGGGAATCCATGCTGGGTGCAGTCAGCAGGTACATGGAGGCCAACTCCTTAACACTGAAACAGTTAGAAACTGGCCTTGCTGAATCAACTAAGCAAGCAATACATTAACGTACATGCTAATTCCCAATGTGATCACAATTTTGAACAATATTTATGCACAGGTAAATTATCTGCAATTTGAATCTATTAAATCACCCTCTTCCAAGTCAAGCACACATGACCAAACTTAACAGTTACTTTCCCACATTCAGTTCTACTCTGCTTTTCAAAATTAAGGCCAACATATAATTTGCCACCTTACTTGCTCACTGCATATGTCTGTATGTTTTCAATGGCTGCTATACAAGGGCATCCAAATCTCTGTACATCATCCCTGGTCAGTCTAACACTTTACACTACACTGCATACAGTCCACCTGAGTCACCTAGAGCCTCTTTGTATTCTCAGTTTCTAACTCCTGCAGTTTAATAGCATTGGCATTTTTCAAACTATTACATCTGGTTACATCATTTCAATTATTGATAATATAATGAACAGCTGAGGCCCAAGCATTACTCCACAGCCCCCACTATTTACAGACTACCACCCATTTATAACCATTTTCTGTATATCAAGCCACGCTCAATCCAAATGAAATACATTACTCCAATACACCTTGCACTTTTAATTCTACAGATGAACATTGTTGGTTTCTATCAAAAGCTTTCTGAAAATCCCAGTACATCACATCCTTTGTCTTTTCCACCAGTAACATCTCACCTCCAGTGGGTTTGTCAGATAGTGATGGGATTGCAAAGGTTAATAAACTAGCAATGATGGAATGGAAGTGCAGACTCAATGAGCCAAATGGCCCAATTCTGCTCCTATATCTAATGAGCTTCCCGCTCAGAAATTTATGCTAACTTTGTCTAATCTTGTTAAAATATTGCAAGTCCACTGGTACCTCATGCCCTGTAAAAGCCCTGTAATTTCCCCACAATTGATAAGTGGCAAATCAGGTCTTTGGCATTTAGTTTTCCCTCTCCTTTCAATACATAAAAGATAATGGCCTCACACCATAATCTGAAAAAATAATTTTATAATCTTTAGATTTCTGCAAAAAAAGGTAACCATTGCATCCAGAGTTTCTGCAGTTATTCTGTGATGAAATTGTATATGGACATTTATCAGCTTGCAAGTCATTGCTTTCTCCAGTACTGCTCACTTACCAACATGAACTTCCTCATGTTTAGTATTTACATTACATTCCTGGTTCCCAAACATTTCATGGACTTACCTATGAAGGTAGAAACAAGGTCTTCACATGACTTGTCTGTAAGGCCATTAGACATAGGACAGAATTAGGCTATTGGCCCTCTGTGTCTGCTCTGCCAATACATCTTTGTCCCCCCTCCTTTCCTCGGCTCCACTCCCCGGCCTTCTCCCTATAACCTTTGATGCCATGGCCAATCAAAAACCTGTCAAGGTCCGGCTTAAATACACCTAACGACCAGGCCTCTAGAGCTGCTTGTAGTAACAAATTCACCACACTCTGGCAAAAGAAATTTCTCCACATCTGTTTTAAATGGATGCTCATCTATTCTGTCGTAGACAAGTAGACTTGTCGTTGACTCTCCCATCATGGGAGACGTCCATTCTGCATCTACTCTGTTTAGGCCTTTCAACATTTGAAAGGTTTCAATGAAATCGCTCATCCTTCCAAATTCCAGTGAGTACAGGCCCAGAGCCATCAAACATTTCTCACATGATAACATTTTGATTCCCAGAATTATCCTTGTGAACCTCCTCTGAACCCTCCCCAATATCAGCACATCTTCTCTTAAATAAAGGAGTCCAAAACTGTTCACAAGGTCTCAAGGTGAGACCTCATCAGTTCCTTATAAAACCTCAGCATGGCATCTCTGCTCTTGTATTTTAGTCCTCTTAAAATGAATGTTAACATTGCATTTGCCTTCCTCACCCCCGATTCTATTTGCAAGTTAACCTTTAGGGTGTTCTGCACAAGGACTCCCATTTAGAAAATAGTCTGCACATTTATTTCTACTACCAAAGTGCATGACCATGCATTTTCCAACATTATATTTCATTTGCCACTTTCTTGCCCATTCACCTAATCAGTCTTAGTCCTTCTGCATCCTACCTGTTTCCTCAACACTACCTGCCCCTCCACCAATCTTCATATCATCTGCAAACCTGGCATCTATTCCATCATCTAAATTATTGCTATACAGCATAAAAAGAAGTGGTCCCAACACCAACCCCTGCAGAGCTCCACTAGTCACTGGCAGCCAACCAGAAAAAGATCCTTTTATTCCCATTCATTGCCTCCTACCAATCAGCCAATGCTCTAACCAACCATACTAATGGTTGCTAATAAGCAACCATACTGTAATATCATAGGCTTTTAACTTGGTAAGCACCCTTATGTGTGACTCCTTGTCAAAGGCCTTCTGAAAGTCCAAATATACAACATCCACCTCATCCCCTTATTCCCCATACAATCCCATCAAGGAATTCCAACAGGTTTGTCAGGAAAGATTTTCTCTGAAGTAAACCATACTGATTTTTTCCTATCTTACCCTGTGTCACCATAACCTCATCCTTAACAATTGACTCCAACATCTGAGGTCAGGCTAACTGGTCTATAATTTCTTTTCTGCTGCCTCCCTCCTTCTTGACATTTGCAGTATTCTTTCTAGTACCTACTTATGTTCCCCACAAAATATTTGTACTCTATTAAATCAACCTTTTCCAAAATTAAACTATTCCCAATCTTCAAGTTTGCTACGTTGATGCTTGTTTTCTGTTGTTATTTTGTTGCTTGTGATCTGTGTTGTTCTGCCAAGCATTGTGGGCGAGCTACGTCAACACCGGAAAGTGTAGTGCCCCCTCACCACCACCCCACCCCCCAGCACATCCTTGGTGCGTTAATTGTTAATGCAAACTGGACATACTAGAAATCTGAAATTAAAATAAAATGCTGGAAATATTCAGGAGAAATGTCCCTTTCCACAATTACTGCTGACTTGCTGGGCATTGCTATGATTTTGTTTTTAATTCAACTGTAATACCCAGATGGTTTCTTTTGTCTCCCATAGTCTTGTTTGTCAAATCGAAGAAAAAGACAGCTTCTTATAAATCAAGAAAACAATTCAATGGAAAGTTCAAGGGAGGAATTGACAGCCTCTTTTCAGACCAAATATTCTACCAACATTTACTGACCTTCATTGCACAGCACACTGCTGTAACCAAGCTCGCACTCCCCTACCGTGAAATGTTGTTGGTGTCCACTTACTCAGTCCAATGGATTTTGCCAGCACTGAAAACTGTCTTTTATGCTCTTGAAATCTTAATTTGTGGAAGACACTCTGGCAATTCTGTACTCAACTGCAGTTTGTATGCATTTCCCCAAAGTGCCAAGTGCTTCCTCTGAGATTCCTAGCAAAACCAAGGCCAGTCTCCAATCAACCTGGGAATGGTGAGACCACTGGACAGAAAACAAAGGCCAAAGGTCATCAGACCCATCAAAAGGACTGAACTCCAGCTCAAGAACTAATTGCACTCCTAGCCAAGTTGTGTCAGTGTAGTTATCAATCTTGGTATTATCCGATTAATACCAAAATTTGCCCTGGTTATTACCTAGTCAAAATCTGGACAAATCCAATCTAGCTGACTAATGATATTTAAGTGGACTTATTTGACTTTAAGGTGACAGAAGACATAATTGATAGTCCCACCACAACTCTGATAACCTGGTACATGGTTTATGTTTGTCTCCAAGACCACTAGGTTTCTAATGCAAAGAACAAAGTACATGCTGATGGCTGGAGCCATCACCTGAACAATGGAAGACGGTTGCAACTGCTGAAAGCCCATCTCATTTCTCGGACTTTAAAGCAGGAATCCTTCAGGTTAGTGTCTTATCTTGCTTTATTAGGAATGTTCTTTCAGTTATAATTGGGTATGTTCTCCGATGGCTACACAATATAATTTCCATTCTCTACCTCATGTGAGGTTCAGACTGGACATTTATAAGCAGGTTATTGGCGAGGAAGTGACAGAACTGTCAATGACTTTTGGCATCACTTTACAGGTCGACCTAGACAACACACTGACATAGGGTGATGAATGACACGTGACTTAGTGCCAGACAGTCACTTTGCAGATGGTACTGAATCACCAAACATCCTGGGGGCCGTGGTCAGCAATGATTTAACAACTTAACATAGCCAGCCACTTAAGTAACAGCCTAACCACCATCCTTGATCTTCATTGGCATTGGCATATTGAAGCTCAATCCTCAACATTATTGGGAAGGGAAGGTTTAGAAAATTGTCCACAAAATATAATTTTAGTACTTGCCTAGCTGCTCCAATTGCATTTCCTCAATGTACAACCTCTTGCACCACAATGAAGGCAGCAGGCAGAAGGGGCCACCACCATCCACAGGTTCCCCTGTTGCATACCAACTTAGAAAGACTGTATATTGTGGTCTCTTCTGGAAAATCCTCCTCAACAGCACTGAGTACGCACACCCCCACCCTCTCCCCCCTCCCCCGATACCAGGTATGAGGAAAAAGAAGCAGGCCATGCAAGTCTGCTCCCACCATTCAATACAATTATGGCTAAGCTATGCTGGCTTCAACTCTTTTTCTGTGCCAGTTCTCTTTAACTCTCAATTCTTCAGTCAAAAATGTATTTACCCCTTTTTAAATATCTTGAGTCAGCTAACCTGCCATGAGAACAGAATCTCACGGATTCACCATCCTCTGCAAGAAACTCACATGTGGATAACTTCCAAGTTGACAAGTGAACAACAATTCCTTAACTTTCAGTAATTTCACCCCCCTCTCCATTCCCTATTTTTCCTATTCCCCATTTTAGCTCCGCTCTCAACTCTTCTCTTCCCACTTGTCCATCCCCTCCCTCTGGAGTCTCTTTTCCATCCCTTTTTCTCCATGGTTCAGTCTCCTTTCAGACCCCTCCTTCTTCAGTCCTTTATCTCTTCCATCCATCACATCCCAGCTTCTCACCATCCCCCTCCTCCACCCACCCTCCGTCTCCCCCTCACCTATCACCTGCCTTTTTGTAATTCTTTCCATCTGCCTGCCTTATTCTGGCTTCTTCCCAGTCCTGATGAAGGGTCTCAACCCAAAACCTCAACTGTTTATTCTTCTCTGTAAATACTGCCTGACCTGCTGAGTTCCTACAGCATTTTGTGTGTGTTGCTCTAAAATCCCAAGCAACTCAGTTTTAAATGACCACTCCTCATTCTGGTAACTATGTCCTCTCATTCACAATTTCCCACAGGCACCAAGACAGGACAAAAGTTAACATCAAAGAATTTCTAAAATTGACTCAATTCCTTTTGTGATGACAGAATATTTAGATCTAACATTTTCTTAGGAGATTAATTGTTTGGATTGGGCTCATGGCAGAAAAGGTTGTACATGATGACAAAGTGAGATTGTGACTGAAGCTACCTTATTCATTTATAGCTTGATATTTTTTCAAACTAAATAAACCTCAGATTCTAATAACTTCATGCTGATCACGGACACTGATGACACACACTACAAGCTTGCATATGCATGTTCGATTATAAATGTGGGAACAACAGTATGGTGGAGCAGAAAAAGAGAAGTGCTAAATATTGGACAGAACTATGTACATGCAACTTGGCCCAAATCTATTATTGACGCTGTTGTACTCTTCTTGCATTACATTGTATTGCAGTGAAGCTCAGTGAACCAGTTCATTCATTACTTTATTCATGGACACTTACAGCACAGAAACAGTCCTTTCTGCCCAACGAGTTCATGCCTACATTTGGCCCATATCCCTCCAATTCTTTCCTATCCATGCACCCAAATATCTTTTAAAAGATGTTGTAATAGCCGTGTCAACCACTTATTCTGGCAGCTCATTCGATATGCTCTCCCTCTGTGAGAAGTTGCCCCTCAAGTCCCTTTTAAATCTTTCCCCTCCCAATTGAAATAAGACCACAAGACATGGGAGCAGAATTAGGCTGCATGGCCATCGAGCCTGCTCCGCCATTCAATCATGGCTGGTCCTTTCTTTCTATTTCCTCAACCTCATTTCCCTGCCTTTTCCCCTTTGATACCATGTCCAATCAAGAACCTATCAATCTCTGCCTTAAAATACTCCCAACAACCTGGCCTCCACAGCTGCATATGGCAACAAATTCCACAAATTCACCACCCTTTGGCTAAAGAAATTTCACTGCATCTCTGTTTGAAAGGGTGCTTCTCTATCTTGAGGCTGTGCCCTCTTGTCCTAGACTCTCCCACCATGGGGAAACATCCTTTCTATATCTACTCTGTGTAGACCTTTCAACATTCGAAAGGTTTCAATGAGATCCCCCCTCATCTTCTTAAATTCCAGTGAGTACAGACCCAGAGCCATCAAATGTTCCTCAAATGCTAATCCTTTCATTCCTGGAATCATCCTTGTGAACCTTCTCTGGACCCTCTCCAATGCCAGCACATCTTTTAGATGAGGGGCCCAAAACTATCACAATACTCAAGGTGAGAACTCACCAGTGCCTTATAAAGCCTCCATGCTTCCTCCCAGCCATCCCCTTTTCCCTGGGATAAGGACTGTCAGCGTTCACCCTATCCATGCCCCTCATGATTTTGATACATCTCTTCAAGGAATAAGATCCCAGTCTGCTAAACTGCTCCCTATAACTTAGACCCTTGATTCCTGGCAACACCCTCGTAAATTGCATTGTTTCAGCTTAAAGATATCTTACCTATAACAGAGTAATCAAAATTGTACACAATATTGTCCAATTACCCTCCCCACCCACTCCTCTTCCCCCCCACACACACTCACTCCATGTCTTAATTTGCCAGATAAAGAAAGCTCCACACAACACACTAGTGACAAGAATACCTGAAAACCGAATTAAAATCCCTACTCTTCTACAGCCTGTAAGAAAGGAGATAAGAACCAAGAGGAGGACACTTGGGCCCTCGTGTCAGCCTACCATTCAATACAATCCTGGATGATTTACACCAGGCCTCAACTCTCCTCCTGTGCCAGGTCCCCATTGAACTTTATTCTTCTATCTTTCAAAATATTTGCTACAAGACCTTTAGGTTACAAACTAGGTTTGCAAGTCTGAGACCTGGCTATACAATTTAATTGAAAACACGGGCCAACCACATGCAATATGCAGTTGAACTCCATTTTATTGCAAGATACAATAACATTGCCATGGACAGAGTTCCCACCTAAAGGATGTCTGCAGCCCCACAATGACCAACAAACCTATCCCACTCATATGTAAAATATCTCCAAATGTGAGATGTTGGTAACCTGGAGAAGGCCTATACTCCCTTTTCAAATATGGCCAGGGACCCAGTCTCCACAAACCTCTGGGGCACAGAATTCCAGAGGTTCATTGCCCTCAAAGAGAAGATCTAACATAGCTCAGCTTTAAAAAACTAACCCCAATATTATAACTATGTCATGCTTGTTCAAGACTTGCACAACAGAAATGCCTGAACATCTGCTGTGCCCACTTGATACTCAACTAGATGACACCTCATTCAATTTTAAGAATGCAGAACATCTGCACCAAATGACATGTCCTATGAGAGGTCAAAAGCAAGATAATACTTCTTTCCTTTGCAGCATTTTTCAAAAATGCCAACAGCCATTTTGATTGGACGGACAGTAATATTTTGCTTTGCTATGCATACTTATTGTGAGCACTAACAATTGATTTCTCTGTATACATAGATGAAATATTTTCCGTCAGATTAAAGATTACATCTATGAAGTATGCCATTTAATCCAATTGCTCTTTTGAATCCATTGTGCAGCTTTATCAAACATTAATTTCCAAAACAAGAAAGGATCTCTTGAAGATGCCAAAATATTTAAACATTTGACTAAACAGTTTAATGATAAATTTTGATGAATTGGAAGAGAAATGAGGTCAGACTAACCAAAACTCTTCTTTCCAGAAAGACTTCTGCACAATTCTACACAGCTTCAAGGCCTGAAGAAATCTCCATGCACAGATATGCCTTTTGGCAAATACTCAATTGTTAAAACACTCCTCACATTGCCTATTATAAAATTGTCTCACCAGAGTTTTGCAAAATACAGGCCAGGCAGTCTCTCATTTTTAACCATTCATCTGTAAAGTTCGGGAAGAAATGAAGACTAAGCCTTGCTTAGCTGTGAAGTGAAGGCCCTCGTACTGATAATTGCAAGAGTGGCTGCACATAGACTATCAAGACATTGGAACAAATTATGTGTCTTCATTGCAGTGAGCGAGTGTACAAACTCTGATCAATAAGCATAGTTAGGTGACAGACTAAATTTAATATCACATTACATATACTACCTTAAGATTCATTTACTTGCATGCATTTATAGGAGAATAAATTACAATACAGTTTATTTTAAAAATCTATAAAGACTGACAAACAACCAATATGCAGAAAACAAATTGTGCAAATAAAAATTAAATATATATAATACTGAGAACATGAGTTGTAGCATTCTTGAAAGTGACTCTTTAGATGGTGGGGGTTGAGGTGAGTGAAGTTATCCACACTGGTTTAACAGTCAAACTGTTCCCAAACCTGGTAGTGTAGGATCAAATGCTCCTGTACCTCCTCACATTCAAGGCCCTCACTGATCCTTACAAGTAAATAAAACCAGATTTGTGACATCAAGAAACTTTTCACCCTCTCCATCCTCCCCCCCCCCCCCCAACAAAGCAGAATGTAGCAGGATTAAGTGTATACAATTACCCTCAACAATACCCTGGGGATGCGACTACTCCTGGGTGCAAGCACATTCCAGCATCTTTTGTGGATTGCCCTCACTGGAAAATTGTTGCAAAGTGGTTTGTTATCCTAAACACAAAAGATTCTGCAGATGCCAGAAATCCCAGAGCCACACCCACAAAATGTTATAAGAACTCAGCAGGTCAAGCAGCATCTATGGAAAAGAGTGCACAGTAAACACAGACCCAGGCTTGTTATCCTGGCAGGTGGTCCTGAGTTCAAATCCAGCTGGGTCCCAACCTGGACAGCAGCAAGATGACAGCAGCTGGGTTTCTGTGTGGAAGAAACAGCTACCCATAGGGTGAACCCTGAACTCAATAACAAGATATCTTCCTCCACAGAGTCCATCATCTCTAAACATCAACCTCCTTGACGTCGAGCTTCACATGTCACCACTCCACTACTAGACACAACAGTAGACCATTTCCGTCCCCAATATTCTCCAAGCTGCAGCTTCCAAGGATATGCCAAGGTGCAAACAGCTGCATTCAGGACCACCGATTGTCAACATGCATCCAGGTACTGTGCATCTCACAACTTGCATTTGTTTTAGGCCACCAGTCATGTTGCTGATCTCAAAATGAGTTTCAAGTAGCAAATGTTTCTCCTTGTTGTGCTGACAATAGTGAGGTAGTGTACATGGACCATTCAGCAATCTGATGGTGGAGGGGAAGAAGCAGTTCTCAAAATGTTGAGTGTTTGTCTTCAGTCTCCTGTACATTAGTAATAAGAGGCCATATCCTGGATGGTGGGATCCTTAATGAAGGATGCTGCCTCAATAATGGGGAGGCTAGTGACCATGATGGAGCTGGCAAAGCAGTTTTCCCCCCAGTTGTGCAGTGACCACTCCATACTAGCCAGTGATGCAACCAATTAAAATGTTCTCCATGATGCATTTGTAGAAATTGGATAGCCTTTGGTGACAAACAATATCTGCTCAAACTTCTTGAGCTTTTTGTGCCACCCCACCAAAGCTCAGCTCTGAGCCCTATGCTCATTTCTTGGATCGCACCGTGACACTGAGGAGGACAGCCCTCAAGATCACTCACCAACAGAACCATCAGTGAGGAGAAACTAAATGGTTAATATTCAAAGGCAGCAAGGCCTCAATGACAGATTAATCTACAGTTCTGTAGCAGAACAGTTATCCTCACAGGCAGTACCTGGTATCTGAACACATGCAAATCCCCACACAACAGTACAGATATCACCAGCTATGAAAGTAGAATAAAAAGCAGTCCTTCAAACTCTGGCTGCAAGTTACCTTTCCTTTGGCGTGAATATTAAAGACAGATAAAATTAAAGGTTCATTTCCTTCTAAAGATTAGACAGCTTGTGAAACCTCTGGGAGGCTTCATTTTCAAATTCAAAACAATTATTTTAGAATTTATTTATCGAGCTACATCGCAGAACAGGCCCTTTCAGCCCTTTGAGCTGCACTATCCAGCAACCCCCAATTTAACCCAAGCTGAATCACTGGACAGATTTCTAATTACATGGACTGTGGCAGAGAACTGGAGCAGCCAGAGAAAAGCCACATATTCCACAGGGAAGTCATATAGACTCCTTACAGATAACGTCAGAATTGAACTCTACCCTGAGCTGCGAAATCGTCATACTATCCGCTAGCTTCCGTGAATAACCTCAACTTTTAATGATTTCCATTTAAAATGGATCATTCCAATAGGTTTCAAATTAAGTACTGTGGACCTGAAAACTTGACTAGCAGTAAAGTGCTCTTCAGGCTGAGGGAAAAAAGGATTGTGAAGGTGGGAGCAAGACACACGAACAGTGACCCCAGCTTTACAATTGCTTACTGATCTCCCATCATTTCAAAAACAATTCAAAATAATAACAAGGGCATTTGACGCCCCTGGGCCTGTACTCAGTAGAATTCAGAAGGTAGTTGAGGGAATCTCACTTAAAACATGCAGATGTTGAAAGACCTGCATAAAGTAGACATGAGGAGGTCGTTTCCATTAGTAGGAGCCCCAAGTTCCAAGGGCATAGCTTTGGAATAAAAGGAACTGAGGTGGAGGAATTTCTTTAGCCAGAGGTGGGGAATCTTTGGAGTGATTTAAGACAGATTGATACATTCTCAGTTGTTAAGGGTTACAGGAACAAGGCGGGAGAATAGGGTTGTAAAAGAAATAAGCTGTATTGGAATGGTAGAACAGACTTGATGGGCCAGGTGGTCTAATTCTGTTCCTGCATCTGTGGTCAGCAGTCAAATGCTGATGTTTGTGAAGAAGCAGAGGCAAGAAAAAATGGATGTTTCATATTTCTATAGATCTCATTCAAAACTGAATTTTTAGAAACCAATTCACTATCTGGACATGGCTCTTCAATTTCAAGAACCTAGTGAAAACTTCAGCATTTGGCTAAATGCCATCATGTTAACAAAATAAGGAACAATACAGGACCAATTGGCAACCCACTCACCATATTAGCATTCGCTTCCTCTAACAGCAGCACAGCAGATCCGTATTGCGTACCATCTTCAAGTAGTACTGCAGAAGCTTACCACGGCTTCAACACTTGCAGCTCCCAAACTCTTGACATCAGCCAACCACAAGCACAAAGGCACTAGGTACATGAGGACACCCCTCCATCCAGTTACACATCACCTCAAGAAGCCTGAACCAGTTAATTGGGTTTACCTCCTCTGCTAGACCCCTCTGAAATACATTCAACTAGTAAAAGCAGGGGTTTTGTAAAAAGATAAACTCACCTCTGTTGAAGGCTCATGGGTTCAACCACATGCCTAGGCTTAGTACAGGAATCTGAATTGATAAGACAAATGCAAGCATAGAGCATTAATAAAAATTGCTAATGCAACTTTACAAGCAATGCCTATTCAGATGGATGCCATAGGTTCCAGGCAACAAATGATAGGGTCCCTCGTCCATTAATGGAAAGTTCCCATCCATTAATAGTTACAGGGCCTTGCCATGTTAGAGACGGGACTCTATACAATTAGCTGCCACACTTGCTCACAAAGCAGAAACTATTTCAAAAATCAACATCACAGTTTCAAGATGCATTTCAAGATATTTTGTGTCACTAGAGTCAGTATATGAATTGAGGAGCTCAAATGTATCCAGGACCTTCCATTAAAGTAAAAAAAAGATAGGGCATTTGACAATAATATTCACCTCGAACTTGACTCAAAAATTCAGTTATATTCTGCAGCTAATTTTGAAACTACTTGGGAGGGAGGGGGGAAATAAACCATCCAAGCAAGGCAGTCTTCAGGCGCTGCCTTGTGCCCCACTAATGAACCGTGTGAACCTTTCACACACTCAGGTTGAAAAGTGAAGGCACAAGTAACATGCTGGTTCATTACTCCTTCAGTCCACATCCCGAGAAGTGTAGAACTGGAGTACAAATATATCTCACTGTTATTCAGAAGGACTTCAATTTACTTAAAGTGTTCAGGGAGAAATTAGGCCAAACAAGGCACAAAATTCTTCCATTGTTTTTAATGCACCATTCCGATGGACAGTCACAAGTTGTACAGAGGAAAACAGGCCCTTCAGCCCATTGTGCTTATTCCTGCCATCAAGTATCTAGCTATGCTAATGTCGAAGGTTGTACAACACAGAAACTTTGGCCCCAACATCCATGCCTACCTTTTTGCTCGTCTACATTTGCTTGCTTTGGGACCTTACCCTTCTGTCTTGCCCAAGTGCCTCTTAAATACAATAAATGTATCTAATTCCACCACCTCCTTTGTCAGCACATTCCAGATAGCAACTATTCTCCATATATAAAATAAACTCCATTTGAAACTTCCTCTCTAATTAAAAATGTACAGTCTTGCTTTTGATACCCCTACCATAGAGAATGGTTTTGACCATCTTCCCTGCGTCTATTAATTTTGTATCATCTACCCATTACCGATTGTCCTGTACGATTATTTATCCAACTCCTTGTCAAATGTCATCACTGAACCTACTTCCTCCAAATCAGTTCAGGAATGATCCTAATCTCATCAGTATGGACTATCTCAACTCTGTGATTTCCACTAGAACTTGGCTTTTCAAGATTTCATTAAATGTTGAAACATATTTAGATAACCCAGAAAAATGCTAAGTGATTCATTTCGGAGGGTCAAATTTGAAGACAGAATAGGGGGTTCATGGTGGGATTCTTGGCAGTTGGAGGAACAGAGAGATTTTGGGGCCCACGTCCATAGATCCCTCAAAGTTGTTGCACAAGTTGATCGAGTTGTTACAGTGCGTTGGCCTGCATTAGTCAGGGGATTAAGTTCAAGAGCCATGAGGTAATGTTACAGCCTGATAAATCCCTGGCTAGACCTGACTTGGAATATGGCGTTTAGCTCTGGTTGCTTTATCATAGGAAAGATGTGGAAGCTTTAGGTAGGGTGTAGCGATTTACCAGGATGCTTCTCGGATTAGAGAGCATGTCCTACGAGGATAGACTGAGTGAGTTAGGGCTCATTTCTCTTTGGACTGAAGGAGGATGAGAGGCGACAATCAAGGTGTAAAAGATGATAAGAGTTATAGATCAAGTAGATAGCCAGAAATTTTTTCCAGGGCAGAAAAGGCTATGAAGAGTGTGCATAATTTTAAAGTGATTGGAGAAATGTCTGGAGAGGAACGGCAGAGGTAGGTTTTTGTTTTATACACAGAGAATGGAAGTTGCATAGAACATCCAGTCAGGGATGGTGTTAGAGGCACATACACAGGAAACATCATAAGTTCAGACACATAGATGATAGAAAAATGTAGGGCAATGTGGGAGGGAAGGGATAGATTGATCTTAAAGTACCCTAAAAGGTCAGCACAAATCATGGGCCGAAGAGCCTGTGTGGCTCAAGAATATTCTATAAAGGATTAGAGGGGATAGCAGCTGTGAAGAATTCACAGTTGATGGTGGGGTAGTGGAACTCTATTAAACAGTGATGTTTTAACTAAACAGTGATGGAAGCAGAAGACCCTCACCACATGGATGACATCTGATTGACAAAGACTACAGATCGAGAACTGAAAACCTGAAATAAAAGTTCATTGGAAGCATGGCAAGACGGTCTCTCAATATATCGGGTCTCACCAATATATAAAAGACCACACTGGAATATTGGTGAGACCCGACGCAGACTGGGAGACTGTTTCGCTGAACACCTACGCTCGGTCCACCAGAGAAAGCAGGATCTCCCAGTGGCCACACATTTTAATTCCATGTCCCATTCCCATTCTGATATGTCTATCCATGGCCTCCTCTACTGTCAAAATGAATCCACACTTAGATTGGAGGAACAACACCTTATATACCAGCTGGGTAGCCTCCAACCTGATGGCATGAACATTGACTTCTTTAACTTCTGTTAATGCCCCTCCTCCCCTTCTTACCCCATCCCTGACATATTTAGTTGTTTGTTTTTTTCCTCTCTCTCTGCCCATCACCCTGCCTGTTCTCCATCTCCCTCTGGTGCTCCCCCTCCCCCTTTCTTTCTCCCGAGGCCTCCCGTCCCATGATCCTTTCCCTTCTCCAGCTCTGTATCACTTTCGCCAATCACCTTTCCAGCTCTTAGCCGCACCCCATGATGCACCATCAATAACTCACACTGAGACGTAAGGCGAGATATCGGCTTTTATTGACTGGAAGAAGGAACCAGGAGTGAGTGTCTATCATACAATGTCTTGGAGACTGAGGCCGAGCGTCAGGCCTCAGATCTCCTTTATACAGGGGCCTGTGGGAGGAGCCACAGGAGCATTCAGCAGGGGGCGTGTCCAGACAGGCACATAGTTCACCACACCCCACCCCCTCCTGTCTTCTCCTATCATTTCGCATTTCCCCCTCCCCGCACTACTTTCAAATCTCTTACTATCTCTTCTTTCAGTTAGTCCTGACGAACGGTCTCGGCCCAAAACATCGACAGCGCTTCTCCTTATAGATGCTGTCTGGTCCGCTGTGTTCCACCAGCATTTTGTGTGTGTTGTTTGAATTTCCAGCATCTGCAGATTTCCTCGTGTAGTCACCAGACTATTGCCCGGAATGAAACATTTCAGTTATGCCAAGAGACTGAATCAGTCCTCTCCGGAAGAGAGGAGGTGGTTAAGAGGAAGTGAGATTTATTCTCTGTTTAAAAGAATACCAGGGCAAAACTTTCTGACCTTTACTAATTGCACTTCAGAAGGTAGGAGGGAGCTGCTTCCTTAAAGCACTGCAGTCTCTGTGGTGAAGGTGCTCAATGTCATTCAGAACAATGCTCCAGAACGTAGAGCGAGTGGAGACGGAGGGCCAGGTGCCAGCCGTCTAGTTTGTAGATGACACACACTTTTGGTGCTGTGCAGCAGTGAGAGAAAATAATGTTTAGGACGTTGATGGGACACCAATTATGCAGACATTTCTGGTCAGGCAGCATCTATGGAAAGGAATAAATACTCGAGGGTCTCGGCCCTTTCTTCCCTTTTATTTCTTTCCATTGATCCTGCCTGACCTGCTGAGCTCCTCCAGCATTTTGTGTGTATTAATAAGGTGGAGACAATGTGTTTCCTCCCCAGGGTAGGGGATTCCAAAACTAGATGCCACAGGTTTAACGTGAAAGGGAAAAGATTTAAAGAGGACCCGAAGGAAAACATTTTCCACATGAGGGTGATGGGCATGTAGGCAGAGGGGTGATGGGGATGCAGATAGAAGGGTGAGGGTGCACATTAATGATGCTTGCAATAGTTGGACAGATAGGTGGATAGAAAAGGCTTGGGAGGAGATGGGGCAAATGCAGATAAATGGGAGCAGCTCAGACAGACATCTCGGCTAGCATGGGTGCTGGACTGAAGGGCATGCATCAGTGTTGGCTCAACTACACGGTGAGGCTCCAAATGTGATCTTCTGCAACAAGCATTCCTCTTCTGACCTTGTGATACGAGATTGGGCCAGAATACTGCCTGAGGAGTTCCTGCAGTGATGTGCCAGCACTGGGACCACTGACCACCAAGAACCACAGTCATCTTCCTTTGTGTAATGTGGATAAAGTGCAATGATACACACTTGAGCCGAAAGGGGGGGGGGGGGGGGAAGAGGGGAAAACACGTTCCTTAAGTAATATTAAAAGAAAAACACTCAAATGTTGATGCACTGGCTCACATGATGTTCAAAAAAAAGGAAAGCCAATGTTCTGCTGGTCTTAATTCAAAGTGAAGTCACCCTACAGGATGCTGGTGCAATTGCACTGTCTGTAACCAAAGGGGGGTGTGGGGATAGTGTTGTGTAGATTCCAGGATTGAGGATATTGATGTTTGCGAGATGAGGTTAAATGGGGTCAGACTGTACATACTTACTCACTGCAGCCTGGAAGACTGGGAAGTGGTCACCAGAAACAGAAGCAGCCAATAAGCTCAGTTGAGGACTCTATACAGGATGGTTGTAAGAGCTTTCAACTTGCCCAGTAATAGATGCTCAGACTGAGTTCATTCAAGGCAGAAACCAATAGAATCTGATTAGGTATTACTGGCATGTGTAATGAAATTCGTTAACTTAGCAGCACAATGGGATACTTGATAATATCAATTACTTTATAAAAACAATTACTTTATAAAATGTTTTGTACAGAAAAGGAAAAAAAATCTGATGGTATGGGAAGATATTGAACTCAAGACAGAGGGACAGCAGATTCTGGGGCCACACAGACGACACTACCAGCTCTATGTTATATCATCAGGTTGTTTTAATGCCAAGGCAGGAAACATTGCAAGCTTGGAAATGTAGAACCTAAACCTCTCCATTGCTGCTGAGAGCAAAATTAAACAGAGCACTGTTAAATCAGAAGACAGTGACAGTGTGTTAATGGAAAGATCTCCAATGTCAGCATAATCATTTATAGCCAAAACCTCGATTTAATCTACTAAATGCTTCTATTAACTTTGTTCACTGCCACAAGTGAGTTATCACTTATCACTGACATTTGCAATTATTCATAAACAGGAGATAACAATTATGAACTTTACCTTTTATACTTCTGCCCATAGATCTCTAAAAAGGATTCAACTTTGAGCAGATATTAGCTGACAGAAAGGTCACCAGCCTGAAATGTTCTGCTTGTGATGCTGCCTGATGGGGATTTCTTTCCCTCCACCCACACAAAACTGTATTTAGTATAACTTTCCCAAAGACTTCCCTTGTTTCTTCCACATCTAGCGCACTGCTTACTTTACTGACCTCCCAGTTCATTTGACGACACGATAACCAATCCTTCGCATATTTCATTAGTGGATTTACTTTAAATGATTATTGCATTAAAATCGGGTGCAGGAGGCTGAAGACACACAATGTCTTAGGTAAAGCTTCTTACCTTCCAGACTTCTGTAATGGACAATGAACTCATGAAAACCATCCAAGATCTTGGCTTTCTTTTTGCATTAATTTTTTTATACATTTCTTTTTATAATTCAGAGTAGCCTTTTAAATGTACTGCATGCACTCTGCTGCTGCAGCAAAACAACAGATTTCAAGACACACGTCAATAATATACCCGATTCAAAGTACTCCGTTTCTCACTGGTGCTGTGTTGTCATGGACCTGTACTGTCTTTGCAAAGGGGTCATTAAATCATGGCTTTGTATATTTTATCTACTCATATTGGAGAAAGGAACAATACTTTACCTTTTCTATATAGAACAAAGGCCAGCAGCAGGTTTGTGGTATCCAGCTACCAACTTGAGCTCTCCTTAACTGCAACGGTTGATGTCAGTTCTAATGCTGGTGTCTGCTTGAAGCTGTCTGGAAGGGGCTGGGCTGCCTCACTGCTACAGGACTGTGTTGAAAACATGCACTGAAGCATATTCAGGGGGCAGCTGCCTACATTCATCATATCAACACTATGAAGGTGTGGGATCTGTGACTGGCTACAAAGGAAAGTGCATTGACGATGATTGAACACCACTGCCAGGGCAAATCAGAAACCATGGCTGACTGCAAGGGAATAGGATGGCTCCAAGGCCAGCAAGGGCCATGCTCTCACGTTCCATCAGGAAGACAAAGCAAGAGTACTCAGACAATGCGACGCATGCGGCAAGGTATACAAAGCATAAAAGATTACAAGTAAATGCTGCACATCAACGACAGCGAAGCCTCCCTTCGTGATGGGCTTCTCTGCACAATTGACATAAAAACGAGGTGACATCGAGGACAGACCCATCTCTCCATGAGGAACAGGCACCCTGTCTGGCCACAGCTGAGGTGAGGAAGATCCTAGCCAGAATAAAACCATGCAAAGCTGTGGGACTGACAACATATCTGGTCAGGTGTGGGGGATTGTGCGGCCTAGCTAACAAAGGTCTTAATGGACTTCTTTAATATCTCTGTAACAGTCTACTGTCCATGCAGGCTTCAAGGCAGCCCCATCATTCTGTGCCCAAGAGGGTGACAGTAACTGGCCTTAACGATTACTGCGCAGTGGCACTGACCTCAACAGTCCCGACGTGCTTTGGATGGCTGGTAATGGATCATACCAAATCCCACCTTTCAGCAACATTGGACTCTTTTACAGTTCACCTGCCACACAAACGGGTCTACTGATGATGCATAAACTCTTCCCTCCACTCCGTCCTGTCCCACCTAGAAAACAATGCCTCTTGCGCCCAATTGTTGTTCATCAACTACATTTAAACACAATTATCTCTGAGGCTGGTGGGTAAACTCTCCTTGTTCGGTTTAACAACCCCCTCTGTAACTGGATTTCGGATTCTTGACAGAAAGAGCCCAGACAGTCCGACGTGGCAGCAGCGTCTCAAGTTCCATCACACTGAGTACTGGTGGCCCCCAGGGTTGTGTGCTCAACCCGCTGCTGTCTCATGACTACACTGCCAGATCCAGCTCAAGACACATGATGATACTACAAGTTCATGATGATACTACAGTGAATGGCCTCATGAGTTGGCATACAGAAAGGAGATAGACAGGCTTGTCAAATAGTGCGAGGACACAACCTGAGTCTCAGGTTGGACAAGGTACAGGTCAACCATTCTCCATTGCACATCATTGATTCTCTGTGTAGAGTAAAGAGCATAAAGTTCCTTGCAGTGCACATAACAGACTATCTAATCTAAACCCACAACACATCCTCCTTCAATAAGGCACAGTATATCTACACTTTCTCAGGAGATTGAGGTGTGAAAGGCTCCTCACCCCCCGTTCTAACAACTTTCTACAGGAGCACCATCGAGAGGGCCCTGTCTGGTTGCATCATTGTGTGGTACAGAAGTTGCAAGGCATTGGATCATCAGACCCTACAGAGGATAGCAAAAACTGCTGAGTCAGTCATCAATGATTCCTTCCCCTCCTATTTGGAACATTTACGGGGAGCATTGTATACAAAAGATCCAAAGCATTTTTGAGGATCCCTACCACCCATTGCACAATCTCTTTGACCCATTACCGTCAGAAGGTAGTACAGAATTACCAGAACTGGGACTGCCAGACGGAGTAACAACTTCTTCCCTCAGGCCCTGCCACTACTGTGGTTTCATTGCTAGGAGAGCAAACTGCTTACTGTGTGCCTGTGATGTACACTATGTGCACTTTGAATTGTACTTTATTAACTTATTTGTGGTGACATTTTGTTTTATATGCTGACAGAGATGCTTGTCTTGTGGATGCACCAAAGTCCAGAGGAATGTTGTTTCATTTGGTTGCATATATGTACAATCAAATGACATTAAACTTGAACTTGAAACCAGAACTGGACTGTCATGATTTCTCTTACTGTTGCTCTCCCTTGAGGAGAGAGTCAACATTATATATTTTATACAATTGTATTTTCCTCTCTATCATGCTAATATCTCTAGGTTATTTTCAAGTCAGGTCACTTTCATTGTCATTTCAACCATAACTGCTGGTACAGAACATAGTAAAAATGAGACAACATTCTTCAGGACCATGGTGTTACATGACATAGTACAAAAACACAAAAAACACAAAAAAAAAACACAGAGAAAGCTACACTAGACTACAGACCTACACAGGACTACATAAAGTGCACAAAAACAGTTGCAGGCATTACAATAAATAATAAACAGGACAATAGGGCAAGGTGTCAGTCCAGGCTTCGGGTATTGAGTCTGATAGCTTGGGGGAAGAAACTGTTACATAGTCTAGTCGTGAGAGCCCGAATGCTTCGGAACCTCCTTTTAGCAGGGAAGTTAAACTTTCCAACTGCAGCAAATACTTCAGGAGTTGCATTCAAGTTACTTTAATACAACTAAATGATCCTTATTGCTGTTACAAAGACCAGCACCACCAAGAACTTGCCAAATTGGTTCCTCTTAGGCCTGAGATGAAGCTAGGAAATCACTTCCTATTCCAAAAGACCATATATAGGAGCAGAATTAGGCCATTTAGCCCAGAGTCTACATCATGGCTGATCTGTTATCCCTTTCAATCCCATTCTCCTGCCTTCTCCCTGCAACCTTTGACACCCTGATTAATCAAGAATCTATCGACCTCTACCTTAAACATACCCAATGACTTGACCTGCATAGCCGTCTGCTGCAATGAATTCCACAAATTCACCACGTAGGCTAAAGAAGCTTTTCCTCATCTGTTCTAAACGGATGTCCCTCTGGTCTTGGACTCCTCCATTATAGGTAATATTCACTCACATCCATTTCATCTAGGCCTTTCTATATTTGAATAGTATTCCCTCACCATTACTTCAGGATTTCCCAAGACATTAGTTATCAGCAGTGTGGTCCTCCAACATTCTGACACAAAATAATACCAGAAATGTTACTGTTTCTGGTAACCCAATTTTGACAACTTGGTTTCTCTCCAATCCTTCTGTAGCTGGTTTGTTGCAAGGTACATGTCACAGACTAGTTGCTCACTGATAGGGATTAATTTCTTCAGTCAGATTGGTTCTACACTATTGTTATGTTGACAACATAACATTCCTCAGCAAACCACAGTTTCAGACATTAAAGGAACAAGGTTCCTTATCAACAAAGACTGAAGGAACTGAACTCAGCAGGTGAGAAGAAATGTGGAAGGAAAAGGATAATTGGCATTTCAGGTCCAGTCTTAAGAGTACAGCCATTAGCAATAAGTATCACTACACAGTAAGTATTGTTGCACCCACAGTTTTTTCTGTCACGTTCATGGAAACATGAGACTGTAGATGCCAGAATTTGAAGTAAAATAACAAGCTACTGGAGGAACCCAGCAGGTCGTGGAAGGAAATAGACAGTCAATGTTTAAAGTTGACTTCATCTAGATTTCCCTCCACTGATGCTACTTGACTCAAAGGGTTCCTCCAGCAGTTCGTTGTTGGACATTCCTGCATCTACAGTCTCTTGCATTTCCAGGTTCTGTGTACTAGCTGATGATATCCAGCCTTGCCTCTCACTATCGTGCTCTCAAACTGATCACCCCTCTCACAATGCTAAGACGCCATCTTAATGGTCAAGGTCTATAGTCGGCATGTAGTGATGGATGATAATAAACATCTCAGCAAATATGGAGGAAGACCAAAGTTTGGGTCTTTAGCCCACCTTCTCCAATTACCAACTCATCCAGCCCCTTGACATTATTGGAGGAAATGATTTTACTCTTAAGCCAAATTACCTGCGAATTTTGGCTTTTATTTTCTCTTTTAGCCAGAAGAGTTTTGTTGCTTAAAAGGAAAGATGCTGCTCCGCTTACTCGTGCCCATTGGTCGATTGATGTTATGTCATGTTTAAATTTAGAGAAGATTAGGTGTTCTATTTCTGTACCCAGACAAGGTTTTTTCACACTATGGGGATCTTTTTGGAACTACTTTCACAATCTTCAACTTGTTCAGCAATGAACAATTGCATTGCAGGCATTGGTAAGGCCAAATTTAGAATATTGTGTGCAGTTCTGGTCACCGAATTATAGGAAAGATATCAATAAATTAGAGAGAGTGCAGAGACGATTTACTAGGATGTTACCTGGGTTTCAGCACTTAAGTTACAGAGAAAGGTTGAACAAGTTAGGCCTCTATTCATTGGAGCATAGAAGGTTGAGGGGAGATTTGATCGAGGTATTTAAAATTTTGAGAGGGATAGATAGAGTTGACGTGAATAGGCTGTTTCCATTGAGAGTAGGGGAGATTCAAACGAGAGGACATGATTTGAGAGTTAGTGGGCAGAAGTTTAAGGGAAACACGAGGGGGTATTTCTTTACTCAGAGAGTGATAGCTGTGTGGAATGAGCTTCCTGTAGAAGTAGTAGAGGCCAGTTCAGTTGTGTCATTTAAGGTAAAATTGGATAGGTATATGGACAGGAAAGAAGTGGAGGGTTATGGGCTGAGTGCAGATAGGTGGGACTAGGTGAGATTAAGAGTTCAGCACGGACTAGGAGGGCCGAGATGGCCTGTTTCCATGCTGTGATTGTTATATGATAATAACTATTTGTTAGAATTTATGACTATATGTCCAAGATTATTTTTTCTTTTCTTTTAACCAAACAGCTGTACTTTTTTCTCTTTTGTTTTTTTTTTGTTATGGGGTTTTGATTTTGCTTTAGATTAGAAAATATACCTTTTCAATATTATGGTTAACTTATTATACAGACGTTTGTACATAGATATGGGGCATTTCAACCATGTTTCTGTTTCCATAATATGATGATGTATTTTGTATTTGTCTATGCAAGTAATTAGTAAAAATATTGAAAAAGAAAAGTGTACATGACTCAGTCCACCCCAGCATAAGGTTTCATTATTTCTGCTATTGACAACCTGCCCCAAGCCTGACATTAGATATTATGAATTTGGGGATCATGGTCTTTCAATTGTTGATCAGATTTTGGGCAGCACTCTTCCTCTCTGCACCTGATGAACAAGGTCAATGATAGCTAGCTGCCATTGCCCAACCCTGCTGCAATCATGTCACCTCTGGACCTGCTTACTTTGGAAGCACTTTTTGTGTTCCATTCAAAGAATAAGGACATAGAGCAGAACAGCAAAGAACAGATAATGCAATTCTGACAAAGTGCTGGTGTCCCAGAACAGATCGCTGCAGAACAGGCAGAATACACTCCAACTACAGTCAGCCTCTGCTTTCTATGGGCAAGCCAATTCCGAATCCACACAGCCAAGTTTCCCTGAATCCCGTGCCTCCTGATTTTCTGAATGCACCTACTACGAGAAGCCTTGTCAAGTACCTTACTGAAATCTAAATACACCACATCCACTATTCTACCTTCAATTTGTTTTGTCATAACCTCAAAGAATTCCATAATTGCCTATACTGGACAACTCGTGCTATGGTTTGGTAACATTAAACTACTGGGTTCCTGGGATTTTGCCAGGAACTTGTATCCCACCAAAGTAAGTGGAAAATCTAATGTCATTCAAGAGAACAAAAACAAGTACATATCCATCACCATAGATATTTAAGAACTAGACTACTAAAGATCCAAAGGCCAGATCATTCTCCTGTCTGACTGGAGTCCAATTCCAGACCAATCAACATGGCTGACTTTAAACTATCTTCTCGGTTCAAGGGCAATTAAAGATGGGCAACAAATGCTGGCATTGTGACTACAAGTTCCTTCTTCTGCAGAATGGACCAGTAAACTGCATTTGTTTCTTTTGCTCATCCCATAAATGAACAAATTTGATCTCTGTAGTAGCCTTTTTGAACTGGGGCTAGGCTCTCTGGAAGACCAACCACTCACTGTTCCTCTGCAAGCACATCCTCTTGGAGGTACCTCCACCGATGAACCTATGATCAGAGACAAGACCTTTACCCTGATAATTTTAACTATAATCATGTTTAAACACCTTGCTAAGACAGGAGGACTCCTGTCACATTGGTGCTCTTACCCTTGGCAACTAGTTCTTCGCTACTATCTGTCCTCTCCCGGAGAGCTTACAAGAATCCCACACATAGCCAGTTCAATAGCAACATTAGTCTCCATTTCCTATTGGCTAGCATGTCCAAGGTGTGAACTACTTGATGTGGTCCTTCATCTTTCAGTGGCAGAGATTGCTAATGAACCCAGATTTTTCAGTCCCACCGGGTGGTGCAATAATATCAGCACTGGACTCCGGAGCGAAGGTTCCTGAGTTTGAATCTAAGTCGGGTTGAGCATCGAGCTAGCAACTCAGCCTTGTAAAAACAAGAATAGCTTGCTACAGAAACACCATCGTGACGGTGCCCTGATAGCTCCACTGCCGAGTTAAGGGCTATTCTTCTTCTTCCAGATTTTTTCAACTGCAGTACACCTCCAAGACAAAGCAATGTGGCAGACTGGGACCCAATCTTCCCTCAGCAGATTACCACATTGGTAAGGTCTAGTTAGTCAATCAAAGCATACCAATTTGCCACTTTTTCTTTGATGCAACTCCTAACTCTCAAGAGCAAGATACTGTAGCAGGCAAGTTGCTTCCATCTCAGCTCCAGCCGGAGCTTCAAGATTCAATCTTGGCCTCCAGTGCTCTGTGGAGCTTGCATGTTCACCTTCTGCCTGTGTAGATTTTCTCTAGTGCTCCAGTTTTGTGAACCCAGCCTCAGTATTGTTTCCCTTCGCTTTTTGCACTACTTGTTTAATTTTCTTTTTTTTTGACATACATTCTAATTTACAGTTTTTATTATGTATTGCATTGTACTACTGCAGCAAAACAACAACTTTCATGACGTGCCAATGATACTAAACTTGATTCAGACTTTAATTCCCCTCTACTTCCCGAAAGCATGCTGATTGATAAGTTAATTGGTAACCAGGTTACCCCTAGTGTAGAAGAACCAGATGAGCAGGTACAAGTACCAGAGGAAGTCATGGGGGGGGGGGGGGCTTGAATTGCTCCAGGACCATGTATTGACACAGTAGGCTAAAATGACATGCAGTGGGTTGTAAACTCAGCCAGCTGCTTTGGGCACAGGAGCCTAAAGACACACATCTAATGCTTTACGAACAGCTTTTTCTCCTCCACCGTCAGATTTTTGAATGGTCTATGAATCCATAAATACTACCTTACTGTTTTTCCACTACATGTTTTAACATTTTCAGTGTATATTTTAATGTATATTTTAATGCATTATACTGCTGCAAAACAACTAATTTAATGACATACTTCTTTGGTAATAAACCCAATTCTGATCTTGCAAGCAATACCAAAACCCTAGTTACGAGGCTGATTATACTAACAATTCCACTCCATGTCCTGATTTTTTAATATCACTTCCTCAAAGCCCTTGGCTCAGGACTCCTTCCCGAGGGCAATGTAGGAGAACCCTCAATACCTAGACTACAACATTTCAAGGAAGCTTGAGTAGGATGTGCAGGGCCCACACAATAGAGAAGGGTTAATTAGATTGGGACCACCTCTGGACTGTGTTGCGGGAGTACTGCAAAGTGGTTAGATTTGTGTCCACTATAGACACACTGAACATGCTTTAAGAGAATTTACACCTACAGTTCCAGTTCTATTGACATGAGAATAAGGAGGGAAACTAGAATCAATCTATTATTGTCATATGGTAGCAAAATAGTGAAAAGCTTGTCTTGCATACTGCTCACAAGATCAAATCATGACATGGTGCACCGAGGCAGAACCAGGTAAAGCAATAACACCAGTGCAGAATAAAGTAACAGCTACAGGGAAAGTGCAGTGCAGATGCACAATAAGGTGCAAGATCTTAACAATGTGGATTGTCAAGAGTCCAACCCTTTGCACCAGGCAAACCATTCAACAGTCTTATAACACTGGGTCTGGCAGCAGTCCTTCAGCCTGGCAGTACATGCATTCAGGCTTTTGTATTATCTGCTCAATTGAACAGGGAAGACTAGAGGACATCGGGATGGGGGATGTCTTTAATTATGCTAGCTACTTTACTAAGGCAGCAAGAAGTTCACACAGGTCCTATGGAGGGGAGGCCGATTTCTGTGATGTGCTGAACTGTGTGCACAGCTTTGCAGTTTGTGGACTCATGCAGAGCAGATCCATATGGAGCTATGATGGTCAGAACTCCTCTGATTTACAGACAATTGTCTCAACAATCAGGCCCCAGCCCGATGTAACTGCTAGCACAGAAGAGTAAAACAGAACCACCAGCACTTGGGTAGTGAGAGTAGAATAAGCATGAAAAGCAAGGTGAAAGGGCAAAGAGAAAAGAAATCAGGAAGACGCACAGACTAGGATTAGTGAAACATGGACATGTTATGCTGGTACCGAAAGCATGGCAACATTTGTGGGCTGCTCCCAACCCCATCTTCATTCATTGATTTCAATCCTCATAGTTTGATTTGCATTGATTAATGCATTTCACTATGTTTTGATGTGACAAATAATAGTAATCTTTAAACTCTGATTGCAAATATGACGCAAGGAGCAATGTATATCCGTGGGTTTATGACAGAATAAATAGCAAGTACTAATATGAACAAATTAAGTCTGTCCTTAATGGGTAAACATGAGAACATGAAGTAAAATTAACTTTTTAGCAAAGAGTGTAGATAGGTGGGTTTTAGTGAGCCACTTCACAAAAAAAAACACCACACTGGTTTCTCTCCAATTTTGTGGGATATCCAATGCAGAATAAGAAATAAGAGCAGGGATGAAGCCTGCAGTTACTTGGTCTTGAAGCAAATTAAAATATGAAGTTAACCATTAGGTTTGAAATAAGCAGTGAAGATTCTTTAACTGCAAAAGGATTTTTAAAGTCGCAGCTAGAAAAATAACTTGAATATATGTGAAACATGAAAAGTATAAAGACAACCTAATGTAAATAGCTGGTTCATCCAGTGTAGATGTTGCTATGATTGGAATTATTACCCTGCCATATCAAAGTACACTCAGTGGCCACTTTATTAGGTACACTTGGTTATTAATGCAAATATCTAATTAGACAATCACATGACAACAACTCTGCGTAAAAGCATGCAGTAAAAGCATTAATCAAGGGGATTAATTGTTGTTCAGATCAAACATCAGAACAGGGAAGAAATTTGATCTAAATAACACATTTAACTGTGGAATAATTGCTGGTGCCAGACAGGGTGGTTTGCAGATCTCAGAAACTGATGATCTCCTAGGATTTTCACATGCAACAGTCTCTAGAGTTTACAAAGAATGGTACAAAATCACATTCAATAAGCAGTAGTTCTGTTGGTAAAAATGTCTTGTTAATTAGAGAGGTCAGAAGAGAATGACCAGACTGGTTCAAATTGACAGGAAAGCAACAGTAACTCAAATAACAGTGGTGTACAGAAGAGCATCTCTGAACGCACAACATATTGAACCTTGAAATGCATGGGCTACAGCAGCAGGAGACCACAAACATACAGAAATACATTCAGTGGCCACTTTATTCGGCATGGGAGGTACTTAATAACATGGCCAGGGAATGCACAATAACTAAATATCTAAACACAGGAGAAATTTTGAATTTTACTTTGAGTGTTGCTGAACAAGGTTAAATATTAAAGAAATTGGTTGAAAGATGTAGAAGTGAGTAGTGGGTCAAACACTGAACTGAGTTAAATTGCATGACACACCCCATGAATTACCATGCAATACTTTTATCTCTGAGAGAAGAAATAGGATTTCATAAAATACGAGTTATCTGGAGGGTACATTGGATGGATGGTGAGGATACTTGTCATGTGGAGTGGCCAAAAAATAAAAAGGCAGAGTATTTCAACCACAGCACGATAATACAGTTTTGTATAGTGCTTCCCATTTATTAGGGTTAGGGTTACAAGCCTAGAAAGCAGACTATTTTTTTAAAAATTATCCATATACAGTACATAAATTCATACCTCCTTACAGTTCCAAGGACAGTGAGGCTAAACACAGTCCCAAAGCCATATTTGGGTTAGGAGCCGACACCATTGTGCTCCATATCAAAGGTGGTAATGAATCAGCATATAGGAAGACGACTGAAAATCTTGAGGGGTGGTGTCACAACAACCTCTTACTGAACCAAGGCCAAGGAGCTGATCAGATGGAGAAAACCAGAGGTCCATGAGCCAGTCCTCAGAGAGTCAGCAACTTTAAATTCCTAGGTGCTATTATTTCAGAGGACCTGTCCAAAGTTCAACATGAAAGTGCAATTGTGAAGAAAGCACAGCAACACCTATATGTGTTCTTCAGTTTGCAAAGATTCAACATGACATCCAAGACTTTAACAAACCTCTGTAGGTGTGTGGCGGAAAGAATATTGACTGTCTACATCACGTCCTAGTATGTAAACACCAATGCCCTTGAAGGGAAAATTCTACAAAAAAGTGTACAAGACCTAGTCCATCTCAGGTAAAGGCCTCCCAACGATTGAACACATCTACATGAAACACTGTTCCAGGAAAGCAGCATCCATCATCAGGGACCCCCACCAACCAAGCCATGCTATCTTCTCACTGCTATAATCAGGAATGAAGTACAGGAGTCTCAGGACTCACACCACCAGTTCAGGAACAGTCATTACCTTCAGCCATTAGGCTCTTGAACAAAAAGGGTAACTTCACTCAACTTTATTTGCCCCATCATTGAAATGCTCCCAAATCAATGGCTCTTCATCTCATGTTCTTGATATTTATTATTACTTTCTTTTTGTATTTCTACATTTTGTTGTCTTTTCCAAATATGCTGAATGCCTAGTTTGGTGCAGTCTTTTATTCATTCTTTTATAGTTATTATTCTATGGATTTGTTGAGTATGCCTGCAAAAACAATGAATCTCAGAGTTGAAACGAGGAAATCTGCAGATGCTGGAAATTCAAACAACACAGTCCTGACGAAGGGTCTCGGCCCAAAACGGCGACTGCTTTTCCTTATACATGCTGCCTGGCCTGCTGTGTTCCACCAGCATTTTGTGTGTGTTGTTGTTTGAATCTCAGGGTTGTATATGGCAACGTATATGTACTATACCAATAACTCTACTGAGTTTAAAAGCCACTTACCACCTCTCACAGCAATCATTAAGGCACTGTTTATTTTTGCTATGCAGAAGATTCCCTGGTATTGTACATACTGACCTCTATTGTTAAACCAACAATGTTCTTTGCCGGAATATGCATTGATGCAGATATAGGTGGGATTCTTAATCTGATTCCCTTCAACTACTTTACTACGCTAAAGCATAACCTGAACATCTTGTATGTAATTTTTAGGGAGCAGGGATATCTCTGATCGAGTAGCATTTTGTTTGAGCCATTTTAATTAGTCTTGATCTCAGCATCCTTCATTGTCCCGTGCACTCTACAGGATTTGGGCTGGTACCGTAACGGTAAACAGACAGCAAAATATTTCCAGGTTAAGCTGGTGTGCGACTCAGTTTACAAACCACACCTTATACCTACAATGACACAGTCACTGCCTGTGGTGAACTACATATACCTCTCTGGACACACCCCCTGCTGACTGCTCCTGTGGCCCCTCCAACTGACCATGGCTCCTCCCACAGACCCCGGCATAAAGACGATTGAGGCCTGAGCCCGGCCCTCAGTCTCCAGGATGTAGAATGGTGGTCAACTACTGCTTGTTCTTTCTTCTAGTCAATAAAAGCCTTCACATCTGAGAGAGAGTTATTGATGGTGCATCACTGCCCCACTCAGTTTTTATATGCTCCATTGCTACCTGGAAATGTTCCTCTTGCCAAGAGTCAATTAATCATTGTCCTGGCAGTTATCTTATGTGCAGACAGTCTATGTATATAGCCACACTCAATTACTTGTACATTTTGTTTTGTAGGATTACTTTTATATTTATTGTGCTTATACTTATTTTGATGCTACATCTGATCCAGAGTAACAATCATTTTGTTCTCTTTTATAATCATGTACTAAAGAATGACATTAAACAATCTTGAATTCCTACTGTCCTTCTGGTGAACATGTACTTTGAGCAAATTCGGGGAGGACTTTCCAGGATTTGGGCCACTAACAGTGAAAGAACAGCAAAATATTTCCAGGATAGGCTGATGTGTGACTTTGGGGAACCTGAAGCTGGTGGTATTCTCATGTGCTGGTTACCCTTGCACTTGGAGTTGGTTACGGTTTGGATTTAGGAAGCAGTGTTAGAGCAGCAGAGAAAAGTAATGGGAGTGCAAGTCACCAATGACTAGCCAACAACTCCCCAAGAACATTGATGATTGGATGCACCAATGTCAGTGTGACAAAAGGGCATGGGAGTTGAGGTATGCATGCAGCTAGCTATGCCAAGTCTTTAAATCAATGATACTGTGATACCCAGATGCTTGACAATGGGAGACTTGACATTTCAATACTAACAATAGGTGCTTTGTCATGGTCGATGTCTGGCACCAAGTCACCAGCCACTCATCATCCATGCTAATGTGTTGTGTTGGTCTACCTGTAAATGGATGGAAGGCATTAATGACAGTTCCGTCACTTGCTCTCCAATAACCTTGGTCATACATGCCCAATGTGAACCTTGCATGCTATGGGTAGTTATGAGTGGAAATGACAATGTGCACACAGTGAACATGATGGAAAGAAGGTCCCTGACAGGGTACTGAAAGATGTTTGGGTCTTGACCCACACTCAGCAAGTCAGAAACAACTTCTTCCATCAAATGTCTGGACAGTCCATGAATGTGACCTCAGTAATCCCTCCTTTTTGCAGTTACTTACTTCGTAATTTAGAATGTACTCTCCTTGGCTTATGGAGGCTGCAAAGAAGAGAGCCATCAGAACCACCACAGAGGCTGCTGAGTGAGTCAGCCTCTAGCTGGCTATGGATCAAGAGGTGTGACCCATTGATTGATGCTGCTGGGACACAAGCCAGGGCTTGATCAACATTAGCTGGGTCACCTGGGCAAGGGTCTGATGTTGAAAGACCCAAGTTACATCACTGATGATGTCTCTCAGCACATTCCAAGAAGCACCTCAGCATCATAGTAACTTTATGTCTTTGCACCACATTGCTGCCACAAAACAGATTTCATGTCATACAAGGCAATGATGGTAGAGTGGAAAGGGTTCTGCTGTATTCAGCAGGCCATCCTGACTGCATACATACAAACACAATGAGTACGAAAAGCCATCATCTCCCTCCTCTGAGACGTTGTACACATCAGCTCCTCTTCCATTTTGTTAATGACTGCACGAAAACCATCCAACAGTTGTCAATTCAAGACTGTTGAGTTCAGCCAAAGTAGGCTAAAATTTTGGATCAACTTCAGACTCCATACCAGAACCACATCACTGAGGCTCAGCTCAGTACCCTGTAGTGAAGGCAGTGCACCACTGACTGGGTGGCTTTTCACAAGAAATGCTTAGCCTTTTATTTTGCAGTGGATGAAAGAGTTCTACATTCAGTTCCTATGAGGAACAACTTTGATTTCTTAGCCATCACTGTTGTGGTGAGAGATTATCCCTGTGCAAAGAATGCAGACAATGCATCTCCAAACAGAATTCTGTTTTAAGTAACCTGCAAATAGACTCCAGAATTAATAGCATACTCAAAACAATCCAAAAAATGAATCAATGTCAAACAGGTCAGTTTCTACAAGAGGAAGGATAATCAACACATTGCTCACCTGAAATAGCATTTCCTGCAATCTTTGGAATGGTATGTGTAAAATACACATTGTGAAAACTATCACCTTGCCCTCAACAAATCTTGTGATTCACTTAGAATAGGATAAGCTGGGCTCTTCTGAATACAAGATGATTTTCAACATGACTGGGAAAATCTATTTAAAGTTCAAAGTAAATTTATTATCTAAGTATGCATGTGTCACCAAACCCTAATATTCATTTTCTTGCAAGCATTCAGAGCAGAACAAAGAAACCCAACAGAATCAATGAAAAACTACACACAAAATGACAATTTGCAAAAGACAAACTGTGCAAATGCAAACTATAGTAAGTAAATAAATACTAAGAGCACAAGTTGTAGAATTCCTGAAAAGTGTCCATTGGTTGTGGAATTCTGGACAGGGAAGATACAAATGAATATCCCTGATACAATAAAATTGACTCCACAATATTCTTCAGAAATGAGATGTGAATAACTCTAACAAGCTTCCATACATTATTCTGTAATTAACTGCCCTATCAGTAAGTTATTAAGAGTCAGTAACATGAGTGGAAACATTAGTGATGGTCCTAACATGCATCCAAGGAGGACATGCAATTTATAACCAAATTGTTTCAAGGTCACCATGAGTGAAGCTCGTCTCTTCTGCAATTCTAGAATAATTTATTAAATAAATCAGTCATTATGAACGTCAAACTTGCCTCAAGTCAATAATTCAGTCAACTGATTTTGTAATAATCATGATTTAGTTTTGGTAATAATTCAAATATTGTTGGAAAGAAATTAGGATTTAAAACTAAACCTGTTCTGTGTGAATACAGTGGAAGAAAGTGGAAAGATATTTTTCAATTCCAGATCAATCTCAACACATCATCTCATCCATTCTGCAGCTTGAAGTACACATGCCTTCCTTTCCCCCCAAAATCCTTTGTTACAAAGAAGGTGACATTAAGAACATTTAGACTTTCTAGACATGGAAATGAAAAATAGAACCAGAGGTAGACCATTCAGCCATTCTTGCCTCCTGCTACAGTTGTAAACAGACATTGATAATAAACTGAAAACGTATCTGGTGAACATTGCTTATTTAATTGTTGAAAATAGGAGAAATTCCATTATTATTTGCAGGTTAATGTATAAAAATGATGCAAATCAATTAAGTCTACAACATGCTATAAACATTTTTGTTTCTTTACATTATTATGAATGCACACGGTCAAAGCCGTTCAAAAATTTTAATTTGAACTTTTTCTGTTCCTTCATTGATGCTGAAAACAACCAAAAGAGATGTTAGGAGACAGAAAGCATTTGCCTTGATTAAAATGTCATTGATGCAGCCTGGTAATTATACAAACCATACTAGCTAAGATTAGATGAATACTCTGCCATCTACTCTTGCCCTGAGCAGTGACTGTTAAAAAATAGTCCAAGCAGAGGCTGATTAGTTTTGAAATTTCAACTTGGAGGGCTAATTAATTTGATGCATAAATATCAGAAATCTGCACAAATTATGAATTCAAATTTGACAACCTTTGAAATTTCAAACAGGTGACAACATTTCAACAAGTACAAGTTTTTGTTCATTATCAATGACTTGATAAAGCTCATTGGTGCTAAAGGACAGCGATGACCTGACATAAAAGCAGAACAGTAAAAAAATGCTCAGGTTTGGGGACACAAATTAAATGAGACTTCACATGACCTTGCTAGCTTACTAACTGGCCAAAGATTTACCTAAAACTCATATACACTATCAACAATATTTAAGTCACCGGTGAACTACGATGTAGAATCGTCACTTGTCTTGTAATTTAACTTTCCTATGCCTGTATAATTGCTCAGTGAATTTTCAGTGATTACAGTTGCCTCTTTTTCTGGAAGCTTCTTTGTTTCATTGGCAGATGTCACATAAATCTGGCTCTTTATTGGTTAATGTTACCGATGGAATTTCTGTAATCTCTAGACTGGTATGAGATGGCCACACTACTTTTAGTCATTCTCATTTTAATGTCCCTAATCATGTTTCTTTCAATTCTTTGCTCTTGTAACACTTAATAAAACAATCATAAGCAACAAGTTTTGTGCCTCATTCTTGACTTCTGAAGAACCGTTGTATTACAAAAGCATCAGGATCCAATATCACCCACCTCACTCATTCCAGACCTTGTAAACATAAAGCTGCATTGTATGACAGACCAAATGTGAAAGGACCCCTATATTTTTGTTTATTATATTATTTCAATTAATGAGATGGTTACTTAGACAACCAGTGGAGTAAATATAATCCCGACTTGCTTTCTGTTCAATTTAGGGGAAGCTGAACAACACCACTAATATTCCAATCACTTAAGTACCATTCTTCCTCAACCACAATAATTCTAGATACATTTGTCATTCTCTGTAGTGGGCAATCTTTTTTTTTTAATCTCAATATCAGCATTCTTTTACCTCACCAACATAATATCCAAGATTCAAGAGATTCTGCAGGTACTGGAAATCCAGAGCAACATACACAAAATGCTGGAGCAACTCATTAGGTCAGACTAGACATCATCTATGGAGAGGAATAAATAGTTGACTTTTCGGGCAGAGGTCTTTCATCAGGACTAGGATATGCAAGATGGCCCCAAAACAAATTACCCTTGCACTTTCATGCTTTTCCACATCATCTGTGGATAGTGACAGCATCACTCCTCAATAAGGTGACTGCATGCAATCATTTGTTCTGATAACACACCCACAATTCTGGTGGAACGCAGCAGGCCAGGCAACATCTATAGGAAGTACAGTCGAAGTTTTGGCTCAAGTCCCTTCGTCAGGACTAACGGAAAAAAGAGATAGTAAGAGAATTGAAAGTGGGAGGGGGAGGGGGAAACCCGAAATGATAGAAGACAGGAGGGAGAGGGATGAAGCTAAGAGCTGGGAAGTTAATTGACAAAAGGGACACAAGGCTAGAGAAGGGAGTGCCATAGGCCTTGGAAGAAAGACGGGGAGGGGAGCACCAGAAAAAGATGAACAGGCAAAGAGTTATTGTGAGAGGGAAAGAGAGAGAGAAAAAAATTAAAATTACAAATAAGGGATGGGGTAAGAAGGGGAGGAGGGGCATTAACAGAAGTTAGAGAGATCAATGTTCATGCCATCAGGTTGGAGGCTACCCAGACGGTATACAAGGTGTTGTTCCTCCAACCTGAGTGTGGCTTCATCTCAACAGTAGAGGAGGCCATGGATTGACATAATGGAATGGGAACAGGATGTGGAATTAAAATGTGTGGCCACTGGGAGATTCTGCTTTCTCTGGTGGACCAAGCGTAGGTGTTCAGCGAAATGGTCTCTCAGTCTGTGTCGTGTCTCACCAATATATAGAAGGCCACACCAGGAGCACCGGATGCAGTATATCACACCAACAGACTCACAGGTGAAGTGTCACCTCACCTGTGACTGTCTAGGGCCCTGAATGGTGGTGAGGGAGGAAATGTAGCAGACAGACAGATATACTTTATTGATCCCGAGGGAAATTGGGTTTCGTTACAGCCGCAACAACCAAGAATAGTGAAGAAATATAGCAATATAAAAACCATAAATAATTACAAGTAAGTTATTCCAAGTGGAAATAAGTCCAGGACCAGCCTATTGACTCAGGGTGTCTGACACTCCGAGGGAGGAATTGTAAAGTTTGATGGCCACAGGTAGGAATGACTTCCTATGACGCTCAGTGTTACATCTCTGTGGAATGAGTCTCTGGCTGAATGTACTCCTCTGCCTAACCAGTACATTATGGAGTGGATGGGAGTCATTGTCCAAGATGGCATGCAACTTGGACAGCATCGTCTTTTCAGACACCACCGTCGGAGAGTCCAGTTCCACCTCCACAACATCACGGGCCTTACGAATGAGTTTGTTGATTCTGTTGGTGTCTGCTACCCTCAGCCTGCTGCCCCAGCACACAACAGCAAACATGATAGTACTGGCCACCACAGCCTCGTAGAACATCCTCAGCATCGTCCAGCAGATGTTAAAGGACCTCAGTCTCCTCAGGAAATAGAGACGGCTCTGACCCTTCTTGTAGACAGCCTCAGTGTTCTTTGACCAGTCCAGTTTACTGTCCATTTGTATCCCCAAGTATTTGTAATCCTACACTATGTCCACACTGACCCCTTGGATGGAAACGGGTCACGGTGCCTTAGCCCTAGGGCAGGTGTAGCACTTGTTCTGCTTCCAAGGATAAGTGGCAGGAGGGAAATTGATGGGAAGGGATGGGGGGGGGGGGGGCGAATGGACAAGGGAGTCGAGCAGGGAGCGATCCCTGCGGAAAGCAGGAAGTTGGGTGGGGGGAGGGAAAGATGTGCTTGATGGTGGGATCTCGTTGGAGTTGGCGGAAGTTACGGAGAATTATATGTTGGACATGGAGGCTGGAGGTAGGCGAGGACAAGAGGAACCCTATCCCTAGTGGGGTGGTGGGAGGATGGGGTGAGAGCAGATATGTTTGAAATGGGAGAGATACGTTTGAGGGCAGAGTTGATGGTGGAGGAAGGGAAGCCCCTTTGTTTAAAAAAGGAAGACATCTCCTTCATCCTGGAATGAAAAGCCTCATTCTGAGAGCAGATGTGGTGGAGAAAGAGGAATTGAGAGAAGACTACCCCCCACCCCCCCCCCCCACTTTCTGCTTTCCGCAGGGATCACTCCCTATGCAAATATTTCCTTGTATTTGTTCTGATAAGCCCACCTCCACGTTACTGTTAGGAAATTCATCTGGCTTCATTCCGACCTTTGTTAGAACGTGAAAGGATAATACAGTTCTTGGCACAGTCAGACCAGCTATGAGAGGGGCTAGTATATGGAGAGAATGAAAAGGAGTGTTTTGCTAATATAACTAGAGGCTATCATACACAACTGTGGTTGAAATTTAAGAAGGTGCAAATGTTAACATATTGCAATACCCACAATCAACCCTGTTTAAATATGGCTTTCCTGTATGCAATATGGTTTATTGGTTAGACAACACTAAAACCATTTTACCGATGTGCAAGAATTTACAGAAAAATCAATTACTGCCCAATCTCTAGGCAGGAATAAAAAAGACAGTTTAATATACCATGGTTGTTAAAAAACAAAGTTCTCTAATCAATTCGTTCCCCAGTCAGTCTTCACAAAATGGAACAATCATTTTCTAGAGAACTGATCCTAAGCCATGAAGATATCCTATACTCAGAGTCTCAGTCACTTTGTTGTTTTTGCTTTAATCAATGGCTTGGAACACAAGTGACATAAATGGGGAAAGTGGGCTGCTGACAGGACTTGGTAGCCATGGCAACACAGTATGTACATCAAGACTCACTCTAACTAGCTGCTCCAAAACAAATGGAGGACAATCAGAACATGTTGAAATACCCAGATACCTTTCTATCATTTATAACCATGCTGCAGTTGAGCAGAATACCTCACTGTGCAAACGACACACCATATTAAGTCTAACGACATGCCTGCTTGAGAGTCAATCTAGATCCAAATCATACCTCAAGGCTTCCAGAGTGTCCACTTTGGAAAGGTAACTAGTGGCGGGATGAACAGGATAAATGATAAATTAGAACTCGAGTATCAGTAGTCCATTTGCTCCCCCCTCCCCATACTTACTACACCATTGTGATTGCAGCTGCTAGACCCCAATTCCCAGTTTCCCAGCAGAAATAAGCCACTCACGCATTGTCTTGACCGCGTCTGAGCTGACAGAAGTCTCAATGTGAAGTTAGAAAGTACAGAATGAGGCCCTTAAACCCACATGGATCAACATCCATCCACTTACACCAATCCTATTTTATTCTCCCTAGATTCTAGTAAGTCATTAGGATGTGGGGGGAAATATGGAGCATTTGAGGGAGAAGGTGCATACACCACAGTTTCCAAGGTCAGGATTGAGCTGTGCTGTGGAGTAGAATGGATTCTATTCCTTGTACCACCACTATAGAAATGATTCATCCTCTTCATTAATCAAGGCTCCATCTCTATCAGTTGCCAATATGCCTGTAAGAGAGATTTCTAACAAATACCATTATAGCCCTGTGGAGATCGTGGAAACATCAAACAAGCCAAATCTCAAATATCTAGCTTACAAGTTAAACACTGTTTTGCAACAAGAACCTTAAGTCAGTATACGTGCCAGCATTTATGGTGTGTTCTGGGCTAGCTGGCAGAATGGAGAAGGGAACAAACTAGCCAGGTCTAAAAGCTAAGATAGCTAGACTCTCAAAGTGGCAAAGATTGATGAAATCAGCAACTAACAATAGTGCAGACTAACTAGTGAAACTAAAGATGCCTGAACTGAAAGCAACAATGAGTTAGCAAGAGAGAGAAACACATACGGTAGTGATTAGTTAGGTTACAAGAGCATTATAGAATCTCTGCACTACAGAACAGAAACAGGCTCTTTGGTCTATCTAGTCCATACCAAACTGCCTAGTCCCATCAACCCGCACCTGGATCTTAGCCTCCACTCCCCTCTTGACAACATACTTACCCAAACATCTCTTAAATGTTGAAATCCAACCCACATCCACCATACCCTTTGGCAGTTTATTCCACACTCATACTACACTCTGATTGGAGAAATTCTCCTCAGGGTCCCCTTAAATATTTCACCTATCATCCTTAACCTATGACCTCTAATTACCACCCCCCAGCCAGTCTCCTATGCACCAGGGCATAGGATTCTAACCTATACACCCTTTCCCTATACCTCTGATCCTAGACCAACTCAGGCATCTCTCTCCCCCATTTTTTTTATAAGTAATCACAATGATAACAGCACTAATACCATTTTCTGGTCTCAAAGGTTTTATCAATGTTCCATTCACTTTGTTATGGTTCATCGCAGATTCTGTTAACCCTTCTCTAAGGGATAGCTTGGGTACCAGTATCCAAACAGAACCATCCCAAAGACACATCTTTATAGCTTACTTCCTGCAAGGAATTATAGATATAAATCCAGAACAGGAGGACTCCAAATGGCCATTTAATGTGATCATGGCTGATCTACTGTAAATGCCAACTCCATGTTCCTACCTACTCCATCTTTCCACCTCCCAGTTTGTCAAGTACCTACCAAACCTCGCCTTTAAACATATTCAAACTCTCTGCTTCCACTAGCCCATGAGGAAGAAATTCAAGGACCATGGCACTCAAGAAAAAAAATTGCTTGAATCATCATAAATGGCCCTTTGTTCTAGATTTTCCCCACAAAGCCAAACCTCTCCATAATAACATCAAAACCTCTCAGGAACTTACAATTCCATCAAATCTCCCCACCTCGTATAGAATGTAGTAAATATCAGTCTAGCCTGTTCAACATTATATACCCACTTTTTTAGCCTCTATTCCAGCTGCTGATGGCACCTTCCACACTGAAGCATTTGAATCCTTTTTCCTCAACGGTTGTTCCCCATCAGCAAAATTTAGCAAGCATCTTCCATCTCCCACCAATAGCAGTTCTGTTGTACTCAACTTCCAGCCTCCACATTCAATGGATGACATCCACGTTCTGATATCTCCAGTCATCAGACACATCTTCCTATCACCATTCCCTCTGAACTTCTCTGATCTCCTCCATCTCCAACAATACTGACTTGTCTTCAGTTTTGTTCCTTCCCATCGTCCAGGCACCCAAACACTCCTTCCTAGACAAAGCAGCAGTTTAAGTTCATCTCAAATTTACTGTATTTCATGCTTGAGGAACTAAACATAGTGAGTGACCACTTTGCAAAAGGAGATTGCAAGCCTTTAGTTGCTTATCATTTAAATTCACTCTCAACTTCTACTTTCAGCTTCTAACTCTGCTCCAACAAGAAACAGGACCCCACCTTCTGCCATGGTACATCACTGTATTCCAGATTCAACATTTTTAGATGACCACTTATTCCAGTTCTCTCTCTGTCAGCTCCACTGGTAGTTCTTTTCCTGCATAAACCTTTTCTCACCACACCGTTCACCTTTATTCCTTCTCGTCTACCTCTCCTTCAGCCACTACTATCACATTCATCACTAAACCTCCACCATATCAGACACCTACTGTTTCATTTGCTCTCCTCTCTGCTGTGCAACTTGCTCCATCGCTGCATTCTGATGCGAACTGAAGTTCCTTGCTCCTCAGAAACTGTTCAGCCTGTTACAGAGATCTGACACCTTTTAAACTGGACATTCAGGATTCAGCGACTGCATCAAAATTAAGTTGCTTACCTTCCTCTACCTGTACCCACAGTAGAAATGATCAGACAGTGTTGTAAAATAACACTGAAGCACAGATGAGATCACTTACCTTGTCTTGTAAAACTCCCAATTTTAAAACAAGTTCTTCACCACAGATACAATTCCAGTCACAAGTGACTCACTGAATGAGCCTTTTAGGAACAGGACTGCCTCAATGCACCAGGAGACAACTCCACTTACAGCTTCACTTAGTGTCACCCAATGATTTCTCCAAGCCCAATAGCTACCACAGTAGTCAATAATACAGCATGTCACCTTTTAAATGAGAAATGAAATTTATTTTAATTTTCTTACAAAGTTACTTCACTTTTCAAAAGGTATCTAGTTCAGATACCACCTCCTGTTCCACATACCTGAACATTTATAATAGATTAGAAATCTTTCAAGCATCACAACCTAGAGTTCTTTTCTTGATAAGAAACTGCAGATGCTGGAAATCTGAACTAAAAACAAAGTGCTCGTCAAGACAGTGTAGTCCAGCTTAGCCTCTTTTTTTCCTCACCCCTTTTATTTGGATATCATGGCTAGACATGTCCTGGTAAGCTAGTCTGTACTCTACTTGGACTAATCAATAATTGTATGTTATGCAGACTGGAGACCCTTAATGGCAACATAATTTCACTCTGAGTAAAATTCTCTTTGTTCACCCACTGCCTTCTTTTCTGCTACCTAGATGAATATACTTTCATCCTCTCAGTGCTGAATATCTTCAGCTTGCTGCTCATTAACTTGTCGAAGAACACTCAAGATCTAAGCTACAATCGACAGTCACAGTTAATGACTTAACATGCCTGCAGTAGGCGAAGAGTCTGCTTATAATTCTAGGAAGTTGACTGTTTACTACTGATTAATTTGTAGGTTAAAATATACATGGTATAATGTCATACTATATAGGACACCATATAAATAATGCACAGAAACAGCAGGCATTTATATTTTACTAGTTAAATTAACTTGCAGAATTAATTATTGAAACCTGACAAGACAATACAAATAACTGGGATAAATCTAATCTTTGCTGGAATTGTAAGGATGGCTTTTTGCTGGTCTCTACACCTTGAGCTCAATTCCATAAGACATAAAGATCACAAACCACCAGCAGTTCACTGAATCTCACCTTGCTTTTGTCGAGACCAGCTGTCTTCACCAGAATCCTTTGAAGAAGGACTGCCGTGTTTATGAATTCATAGACAACAAATGGCTGATGAACCAGTGCTTAAAGACTACAGGCAGCACACTGTTTCACAAGTTAGGACACAGCATACTTCACCCCCCCCCCCCCCCCCCATGGCAGTCTGAAAGTTGCTAAGAAATTTTTTTCTCAATAACCCAGAGTTAATAGAACATCATACCACAAAATGTTTATTGACAGATATCTAAAGCAAATTTGACATGTGAAATTTGTCAATTCCAAACAATGGATACACAACTGTTCACCTTTCACCTGTAGGACACTGGGCATCGATAATTGAATTCATATTTCTAGTCACCACCCATACAATTTGTCCATTTTAATCAACCAGTTTAATGAAATTTCAATATAAAACTCACAAAACAAATTATTTAAAACAGGCTACAGTCAGTTCATGAGAGAATGCCCTCTATTACAACTCATCCTTTGCCCAGAAGAGGTAAACTATTTCTCACTTTATTCATATTTAACTAACTCCCCATCATACTTGTTTTTGAAATGGATCTAAATTATAAACAAGTGGTTTATCTACAAATTATAACTTGTAACCCATTGCAATCTTCCAGGCAATACAGATACACAAGCCTCAAGGCTAGTTAAACGGCCCTTTCCAATGACATCAAAAGCTGGTTTCACTCAGTGTTCAAGCCAAATATTATACTTATTTCAATGGTTTCCTGTTCTGTTAAAACAATACTAAGTTCAACGAAGACTACAAATTGGTCTTGTAGATGTAGGGATGTTGAAAGGGTTTTCTTAGATTATGATGTCTTACAATTCCCTGCCCAATATCTATATTACCTTCTAGGTATCACTGCAGTACATACTATTGAATGATTTATGATTAGATACATATTCATTCGCAACATTCTTTTTTAAAATGAACTTGTGAACAAAACGCTTCAAGTGAAGTTCGGCGCTATGCTCAGTTATGTTTGTTACAAGTGTATATTTTATGTGATAAGTGAACTGTAAGCACAAGTCGAGATCCACGGGTAACCGGTAACGGAGAATTTATCTCACACACAGGTCCCCTTATGTGAAGCGCGTCAGAGAAATAAAAGGCTATCATAAACAAGGCTCTTTGCAATAATATTGCAAGAAAGGGCAGGTGCCAGGCTGTTTTAAATATAAACCTACCTTTATAAAAGCTCTTTCAACATGTGAAGCATTGAACTATCGAAATCCCAGAGCGAGTCACATAACGTTGGCTGGTGTGGTGTAGTTACCGCGTTGGCCGCTAACGGGCTGAATATCTCGCACACATTGCACTGCATCATCGATGTTCCTCATTAATTATGAAGCAGGCAGAGCCCCGTTTTGATGTATTGTTATTAAATAATTTGATATGCTTAATCGCATTAAGCTTCAAATATAATTAGACTACGCGGGAAAAAAGCTAAGCCTTCAATTCGAAATTATTCAGAAAGGGCGATTATATGCAATAGTACTCATTGCATCTTCCTTCCATTAACGAGAGTAATTAAGCAATATAAACACATGTAGCAATTTCCTCTCAAAAGCGATATATCTTGGTGGTTGTGGGTATATTTATTCCTCCGTCTTCTTAAAATTGGGAATTTTAATTTGTTGTCAGTTGGAGTAGAGTCCAGTTTTGCCTGATAATTAATTGCATTAAACACTAAGCGACTAGTAATCTGCTTACCCAGGAACACGATAGCTTTGAGCATTTTATGTACATTCCACACCCATACAATATCCTACTGACACTGAAAAGCCCGAAGCATCCGAAAAGTGACAGAAATAAATAACAGAAATAAACATGTGATTTTTTTTCTCTTTGGTTGGTTAGGGATTGCAAAAGACTCCCGATCTATAATCCAGCACTTCAGCAAGCGATCCGCTAACCATTAAATAACAGCTGAGTATAATAATTAGAATTACAACCAGCTATTCCGCTATTCACTTCAATCATTCTAATCTGCCGCCTCTCTGTTCAATTGCAACTGCTTGGAAACTGTTAATTCAAACTCGGATAAGCGTCTAATTTGCTTGGCGATCACTAGAGAAGTTTTTTTTAAGGAAAACAAACACTTTTCTTATTTTTTGTTTGCATTTCCTTATGAACTTCAAATGCAATTTGCCTTTTTTAAATAAGAGGTAATATTTAAAATTTACTTTGAATTAGACATGTATTTTAACAGTTCCCCCAATTATTCTAGTCGAACAGTCTAGTTCCTTAAATGATAACACAGCTCCAATATCATGAAATTGTATCTTTATTTTTATTCCCCATAAGCTTAATTAATATACAACAGGAAGAGTTGGAGTTTGCTCAAGGTGCAGTTTATACTTGATTATTTCCAATCTGGAAATTCTTTTTAAATAGAATTGTGAAATCCCAGTGAATTAAAAACAAGAAACGAAAGGCCGGTATACCAGTATACCTTCATCCGAGGCGAAGAAATTCCGTAACAAAATGAGGGGAAAAATGTAGAGTTCATGGATATGTAAGCAAAAAAAATTCATCCAAAACCACTTTTAAAAAGAGAAACATTTACATTAGCCTCTTAAGTAGAGTTACTAAGTTATTCCTTCAATGTTTTCAAATAATTTTGTAAACAAGTTTTACCTCTTCAAGAGGAATTCAAAAAAGTTATGCACAAATCTACACAAAAACATTTTGCTGCAAGGTAGAGCTGAAACACGGCAGTAAAGGAGAAAGAGGTGGAAATAGTTACTTAAATTTGCAAGGGGGAGGCGGGAAGCAGGGGGATAAGTATTTCAGAAAAGCGCAAAAGCGCCTGCACTTAAAATATACATACAGGTTGCAATACAACTGTTTTTCTATACACTGCATTGCGCCTCAGTGCCACTGATATGAAGTATATTGTTATTTTATAAAATTATTTATGCACGAACATACATTCCACATTAAAAGCAAAAAAACCACAAAAATACTGGATCACAACCATTCCGTCAAAAAGCAAAAATATAACGTCGTTGCCGTTTGAAATTTCAAAGTCAAAAAATAGTGCATTAATATTTCAACAAGGAAAAAAACATTCAAAAAGGAAGGAAAAAAAGCGAGTTTTGTCTGATTTGTCAGCGGCCCCTTGCTACTCACCAGCACAGTTTTTAGAATCTAGTGCAGACTGAGTTCAGTGTATTGCATGGAGCACACTTACAGAGAGACACAAGCGTCAGCTTTAAAATGGCGACCCAGTTTGTAACCATCAATTCGGGCAACCCATTCTATCTCCTCGTGCGGCGTCACTGGTGATAGGAGGTGGAACTGATATCTCTGCTCATGTCCACTGAGGCTTTGTGACATATGGATGGCTCGGTTGCCAGGACTAGAGACTGGCAAGCCTTATAGTCACACAAAAAAAATGGAACTATTATGGTAATTTTAGACCCTCCCCTCCTGATCTTTGTGGTCGGGATTAACGCTATGCCACTTTATCAAAACGATTCTGCGTTAGAATGGTTTTGCCCCTTTCATGGGTGTTTGTGTAATTGGTAATTGGTTTGATAATTACAGTATGCACCGAGATACTGTGAAAAGCTTTAGTTTTCATTTCATCCAGAGAGACCATTCCATACAGAAACACATTGAGGTTGTGCAAAACGAAATCACAGAATGCACAATATAATGTTACGGTTATAGAAAACACACAAATTGGTGCAAGTGCCTTGGCGAGGTAGATAGAGAGATCAAAAAATAATCTTTTTCATACCACATCTGTTCAAGAATCTGACAAAAATACGATACAAGCTGTCCTTGTGTCCGGTGATACATACTGTATGTGTGCGTTTGGGTCACAGCGAGGTACTCTGAGAGATCAAGGGTTCATGTAAGAGGCCCATCCAAGAGGCTGATAACAGAAGCTATCCTTAAACCTGAATTTTCAGACTGCATCGTCACACTAATGTGATAACACAGTGGTGAATTATTCTTTTATGTGTAATGTTCTTCGCTGAATTGTTCATTGAACAGAAGTTTGGGAAGCACATTTTTAAGAAGACACACAAGGTGTGTGGGTTTGGATGCTATCATCCGGGGAAAAGGAAGATTGAAGGTATCAGCAAAGGAAAGAACATGGAGGTATAGTAACTGTAAAATAAGCTCTCCACTGCTCAAGTGATTAGCTGCATACACTGACTGGAGCACAGTAAAATGTTTGCAATGATAGTATGCCTTAATACAAATCAAGACATTTCACAACATGTGTCAGTATGGGTCTAATTCTGATTCCGACAAGAAGTGACGTTTGGTATAGTTTGGAGTTTTGTCATTAGGTAGCATCTGGAATTTCCAGTTGGTGGATGATTCCCCTCCACACCCTCCTGATATATTGGGGAAATCATGCACGTGGCAGGTTACAGCAGTGGTTTGTCTTTGCCTTCTGCCAGGTGAGTTTAAGGAGATAACCACCTCTTGCAGTGGATGACCAGGACGTCTAAGTGTCTTGTTGTGCTCTTAGCGCTCCACAACGCCTGCTGGCCGCCTTCTTGACCGTTGGACCATTAATTGGTCTCCTCCGCTCAATCTGCCAGGACCAGACTTCACACGCTGGGATAGGTAGATCCCCTGTCTCACCGAGGGTCGAAGACCTGTCAGCTACCCTCACCTGGTTTGGCCCACCTGCTGAGACAGTTTACTGGGGTGTGGCCACTGTGCGTGTTACAGCTACTTGGAGCCACAGGTGAGAGCTGAGTGCCAGGTGGGGACCAAAGATGGACGAGCTGCCCTGAAAAAAGGGCACAGCAGGCCTCCCACCAGGGGTGCTACTCTTCCCTAAGACATCCCATGCACCCCATTTGGAGCTTACAGACCCAGAACGCCTGCATGATGCCACTACTTACCCTTCAACCATCAGGCTCCCGAACCAACGTACATAACTTCACTCACCTCAACTCTGAACTCATTCAACATACGAACTCACTTTCAAGAGCTGCCCAACTCATGTTCTCAGTATCATTTATTTAGTTATTTTTTTAATATATTTGCACAGTTGCCTTCTTGTGCACATTGGTTGTTTGTCAGTCTAAGTGTGTAGAGTTTCATTGATTCTATTGTTTCTTTGTTCTACTGTGAACACCTGCAAGAAAAGCAATCTGAGGGTTGTTTGTGGTGACGTGTCTGTACTTTGATAATAAATTTACTTTAAACTTTAAATGTTCAGGACCTCTTCTGAAAAGATGGTGGCATACTCAGATGCAGTGGCCTCTATGGTTCCAGCCAAAGGTGTTTTTATCTTCTTTAAACATCCTACTTACAACCGCAAGGCAATGTTGGACATTAAGTACTGCAGGTCTACCTCATCAACGAATTGCTTATTGGCAGAGGAGCAAGAAGAGCTGGACTTGGTGCGGACTATGTGAACATTGCCTATAGAAAAGTGCTGGAGTCGATGGGCAGTCAGTTTGAAGTCCAACTGCAAGTAGTTGTCTTGGGCATTTTTCTTGTGCTAGCAAGACTATGCCGAACACAGGTAACGTAAAATACTGCAGGTCTTAGGGAGAATGATGGCACCTAACAGCAACTCCTTTGCTTGCATCTTCGGAAGCAGCTCCAATTTCTACCTTTAATATCTTTATTTTTCCTTTCAGGGTTCTTTTGAATACCCTGACCTGGAGTTAAACGCAGGCTTCGGTTCTTTGTGGGAATGGGTTCCACGACTGGCCGCTATTCGAAATGCCAAGTGTTTGGCCTGAGAATCTCGATCGTGTTCGGAAACCTAAGATCTTGTGGCTCCGGCGACGGGCGGATCGAGGGTTGGTGTCACAGCCGGAGACTCATGTGTCGTCAGGGAGGTTGGGAGATCTTTTATGTGGGTCTGAAGACCCGAGGTCTTTGCAATCTTCAGACACAGAGCTTGAAAAAGGCGACAAAACTGACTTTTAATATCATAAACCAGCGCTTGCTGTGAAAATGGGAGACACCTCCCTCTCCCTTGCAGGGAGAGAGAAAATCTGTGGGTTGTCAAATTTGGATGAAATGCAAAGCTTTTGGGGTAACAGCAAGGACTGTGTCTTTGCTATCGCTTAGCACGTGCTGAGGCTTAGTGATTGTACCAATGCTCATTTATTTTTGCTGGTGGGGGGAAGGGGGGATCGTTGCTCACTGCCACTTACACGCGGGAGGGAGGGGAGCTGGGATTCTCATGTTTAACTGCTGTTCATTCTTCAGGGGCACTTCTCTGTCTTTGAGAATGTTTTGTGAAGAAAAAGCATTTCAGGATGTATATTGTGTACATTTCTCTGACATTAAACTTGACCTTTGAACCTTTGAAGTCTGGCCCACTAGTTAATTGGTGTTACTGACAGTGTTGGGAACTACGTGGCCTCAGTTGTAGTAAGGACTAGGCCTCATGCCTCGGGCTTGTCTTTTGAAGCAGTCCAGGAAGTGGACGCTGGGAGTGGAGCACTGCATCAGTACTGGTTTGCAGGCTGGCCCTTCCCATCAGCACTGCCCTCCACTGTTCACTCAGTGGAAGATAAGTTGGATTGTGAATGTACGTTTGTTTGTGACTGCTGAGAACTGCTTGTTTTGCTGACAGCACCCATGCAGCATCAAGTTACAGGATCTGTCACTCAGGAACTTAGGCTATATATTTTTTGTGTGACTGTAAATTTAGGCTATATATTTTTTGTGCGACTGTATGTTCAACTGCTAACCTATATGTGCTGTGTGTGACTGTTGTTCTCTGTTTTACACCTTGTTTCGTCTGACTGTATTCACGGGTATTTATGTATTGTTAAATGATAATTAAACAAGCTTAAAAAAATTAATTTGAACTCTATTAGACGCTGACATGGAACATTGAGTGGAAGGGGGATATTCCATTTGTGGCAATCCACGTTGGAAATAATGCCTAGTGGAAATAACGAAAGGACCCTTCCTGACAAAGGGTCTCGGCCCAAAACGTCAACAGTACATCTTCCTATAGATGCTAAACACAAAGTAAACTGTAGATGCTGTGGTCAAAGCAACACGTACAACACGCTGGAGGAACTCAGCAGGTCGGGCAGCATCCATGGAAACGAGCAGTTAACATTTCAGGCCGAGACCCTTCATCAGGAAGAGGGATGGGGCAGGGGCCCTATAAAGAAGGTGGGGGGAGGGTGGAAGGTGCCAGGTGAAAAACCAGTAAGGGGAAAGATCAAGGGGTGGGGGAGGGGAAGCAGGGCGGGGATAGGCAGGAGAGGTGAAGAAGGAATGTAAGGAGAAAGCACTATGGGTAATAGAAGGAGGTGGAACATGAGGGAGCTGATAAGCAGCTGGAGGAGGAGGCAGGGGGAAATTGGGATGGGGGAAGGGAGAGGGAGGGAATTACCAGAAGTTGGAGAACTCAATGTTCATGCCAAGGGGCTGGAGACTACCCAGATGGTATATGAAGTGTTAGTCCTCCAACCTGAGTTTGGTCTCATCATGGCAGTAGAGGAGGCCATGTATGGACATATCCGAATGGGAACGTGAAGCAGAGTTGAAGTGGGTGGCAACTGGGAGATCCTGTCTGTTGTGGTGGATGGAGCGGAGGTGCTCGACGAAGCGGTCCCCCAATCTGTGTCGGGTCTCACCGATGTAGAAGAGGCCGCACCAGGAGCGCCAGACGCAATAGATGATCCCAACAGACTCACAAGTGAAGTGTTGCCTCACCTGGAAGGACTGTTTGGGGCCCTGAATGATGGTAAGAGAGGAGGTATAGGGACATGTGTAGCACTTACGCTTGCAGGGATAAGTACCAGGTGGGAGATCTTTGGGGAGGGACGTGTGGACCAGCGAGTCACGGAGGGAATGATTCCTAAGGAAAGCAGAGAGGGGTAGAGAGGGAGTGGTGGGGTCCTGTTGAAGGTGGCGGACGTTGTGGAGGATAAAGTGCTGGATCCGGAGGCTGATGGGGTGGTAGGTGAGAACAAGGGTAATGGGAGGATGGGGTGAGGGCTGAAGTGTGGGAAATGGAGGAGATGTGGGTGAGGGCATCATTGATGATGGCAGAAGGGAAACCACGATCTGCAAAGAAAGAGGACATTTGAGATGTCCTGGAATGGAAAGCCTCATCCCGGGAGCAGATGCACCTGGCACTTACCAGCCTTCTCCTTCCCACCTTCTTTATAGGGTCCCTCTTCAGTCCTGATGAAGGGTCTCAGCCCGAAACGTTGATTGCTCGTTTCCACGGATGATGCCCGACCTGCTGAGTTCCTCCAGCATGTTGTACATATTCCTATAGATGCTGCCTGGCCTGCTGCGTTCCAGCGGCATTTTGTGTGTTTTTCTTGAATTACCAGCATCTGCAGATTTCCTTGTGATAGGATAGATATGGAGATTTTACTGAGGGAGTATTAAGAGATAGAGTCCAGGGTATAAGTATAACAAACTTGGCTGTACTATCAGAGTCATATGCAAATTAGCAATTGGTTAATAAGGTCGGAGTATCGAGAACTGATGGGAATCATTCATGAAGCACTAAAGAAAGAGGAAGCTGTTCCTTTGAGACTGGCTTCTCTTGAACAGGTCGGGCCACACACAGCCTTACTGAATCAGATAGCTAGGGCTGTGAATGAGGTATTGAGTCAAATGCTGGTAGGGGAAGAATTGAAGGGTAATTTAGAAGATTAAAGAGAAATGACTAGACAAGATCACAGGACTGTGAAATGTGTCACGATAACCTGTGTGTGTCAGGAAGAGGCAGAATGTACCAACTTTGAAGAATACACCGGTTACTCATGAGCAAGGAAAGACTGTTAAAAGACAACATTCGAGGCTCTTAGAATAGAAATGGATAAAATTAACCTTTGTGGTTACAAAGTGGTCATTGTTGATAATTAAATATTACAGGAAACAGCTTCTTATTAGAAACTCAAGAAAGTCTGCAGATGCTGTAATTCCAAAGTAACAGACACAAAATACTGGAGGAACTCAGCAGGTCAGGCAGCATCTATGGAAATGAATAAACAGCTGATATTCTGGGCAGAGATCCTTCTTCAGGACTGAGAAGGAGGGGTGGGGGGTAAAAGACGCTAGAATGAAAATGTGGGAGGAGGGGAAGGAAGCTAGCTGAAAATTGATAAGTGGAGCCAGGTGCGTTGGAAGGGTCAAGGGCTGGTGAAGAAGGAACCTGATAAGAGACGAGAGTGGACTTTAGGAGAAAGAGAAGAAGGAGGGGGCCCAAGGAAAACTAATAGGCAGACAAGAAGAGACAAAAGGCCAGTGAAGAAGAGCAGAAGGAGGAGGGGGAATTTTTTTTACTGGAAGGAGAAATTGATTTTCTTACTATCAGATTGGAAGGTACCAAGATGGAATATAAGGTGTTGTCTGTCCTCAATGAGGGTGGGCTCATCTTGGCATAAGAGGAGGCCATGGACCGATACATTGGAATGGGAATGGAATCACAATGAATGTTTGACCACTGGAAAGTTCTGCTTCTGGTGGATATAGCAAAGGTGCTCAACAGAATGGTTCCCCAATTTATGACTGGTCTCACCAATGTAGAGGAGGCCACATAGGGAGCACCAGACACAAGAGACAATCACAGTAGATTCACAGGTGAAGTGTTGCCTCACCTGGAAGGACTGTTTGGGGCCTTAAATGGAGTGAGGGAGAAGATGTACGGAAAGGTGTAGCACTTCTATTAGACAACGGGAAAAATGGGAAAGAAGGATGTGAGTCGAGATAACAAACAACGGGAAAAGGACTGGGATAGGTTTGGGTGGAAGTAAGAAACAGCATCTCAGAGCAATAAAGATTCTGGATCGATTCCTAGGATGGAAGCCTTATGCCATGAGGAAGGATGAAACAGACTGACTCTGTACTGCCCACAGTCCAGGAGAGGTAAAGAAGATCTCAGAGAAATAACGTAGAAGCCTTTTGAGGCTCAACAGGCTAGATGCAGGGATGATGGTTATCTTGGCTAGGATATTCAGAAAGCAGAGTCATAGTCTTAGAATAAAAGGCTTGCATTAAAACAAAAAAAATAGGTAAATTAGATACATTGTCAAATGTACTGAGGTGCAGTGAAAATCTTTACTTTGCATGCCATCCACACAGATCATTTGTCACCTCAGTGTATTGAGATAATACAGGGGAAAAATAATAACAGTGCGCAGATTAAGTTGCAAGGTCATAACAAGGTAGGATGTGAGATCAAGAGTCCATTTTACTGTGTTATAGGACTTCTCAATAATTATTTAACAGCAGTATACAAGCTGTCCTTGTGCCTGGTGGTACACACTTTCAAGATTTTCTAACTTCTGCTGAATGGGATTGGGAAGAAGAGCAAATGTCTGGGGTGGGAGCAATATTTGATAATACTAGTTGTTTTACTGAGGTAGCAACAAATTTTGGCAGAGTCCACAAGCTTGGTCCACAATTAATCAAGATCAAGGTTTATATTTAATTTCAGTGTTGTTTTCCAGCATTATCTCCATATCCATTGATTCCCTAAATGGCCCTCACCAGATATGATTAGGGAGCTTAAGACCAAGGAACGCTTATGAGCCAGTGATCAAAATTAGATGGAATTCACCAGGCAGTTTGAGAGGGAGAAGCTAAAATAAAATGTGGAGTAAAGAAGACTACATAGGCATGAGAAAGGAGCTGGCCAAATTTGATTGGGAGGGACTCTAGCAGAGATGATGGCTGAATAGTAGTGGCTGGAGATGCTGGGAGCAATTGGAAGGTGCAGGATAGATAAATCCCAAAGAAGAAGAAGTATTTTAAAGGTTGGATAAGTCAATCATAGATGACAAGAGAAGTCAAAGTCAGCATAAGAACAACAGAGAGGGTACAGGTATATAATATAGAAGAAATTAGTGGGAAACTAGAAGATTGAGAAGCTTTAAAAAAATCAACAGTGGAAACTAAGAAAAACAACAGGGAGAGAAAAGATGAAATATGAAGCTAAGCTATCCAATGAGATAAAAGATAATAACTAAGACTTTTTCAGGTATACATATAAAGAGTAAAAGAGAGGAAGGTGAGGACATTGGACCACTGGAGAGATAGTAATACAGAACAAAGAAATGGTGGACAAACTGAATAAGTATTTTGTATCAGTCTTCACTGTGGTAGCATGACAGAAATTTGACCGTGTCAAGGGGCACAATTGAGTGTAGTTGTCAACAGTAAGGATTGAGGAGGCATTAATATTGTTCTTTCAAGAGTCACTGGATTCTAAAATGGTTCTGGAGGACCGGAAAATTGCAAATGTCACTCCACTTTTTAAGAAGAGAGGGAGGCAAAATGCAAGAAACTACATGCCAGTTACTCTGAATTAATTGTTATGAGGAATGAACAATTTATAGCAAAAAGATCTTTCTCATCTGGTTATGTAGTTTAGGGCCAAGAATCCTGGCCTGAAAATTAGATTCGATCTTTCCAGGAAGGAAATTGGGGAACTCTGCAGCACACAGAAGATGCACAAACTTAGAACTCTCTTTAACAAAGGGACTGGTTGATTTTTAAACTTAAATCTAAGATTAATAAATTCTTCTTCAACAAATGTGTTAAGGTTTATGGGGCAAGTTAACTATATAGATCACTTTTACGCTACTGTTGCATTTAACAGTGAGGCAGGTTGAAGTAAACTTCCCCTATTTGTAATTAGTAGTAGATAAATACTATTTGTAGCTAGTAGATAGGTGAATAGCCCTACAGGGGAATCAGTGAAACTGGAGTTCAAGACCTAGTGTTCAGGTTCAGGAAGTCTGAAATTCGAGTTCTGGTATTCAGTGATCTGAGTGTCCTGGGATTGACGCTGAAGATTGAGGCCCGAGACAAATAGAAATCAAAGCCTATTGGCCAGAACCGAGTTTGCGAGTCCACCGAGGAAGTTGAAGCCCGGTGTCTGCAAGCCAAGTCGGTGTCCACTGGAGGCTAGAGCTAGAGGCCCTTCCTGGGGTTAAAGGATTGTGTATGTGTGTTGGCGGTAGGGTGCAATGGGGCTGTTGTTGCTTTGGTGCTTGTGATATTCTGTTCTGTTGTGTTCTGTGTTGTCTACCGAGCATTGTGAGCATGCTATGTTGGCACCAGAATGAGTAGTGATACTTGGAAGCTGCTCCTCGTGTGTGTTGGTTGTTAATGTGAACAACGCATTTCAACGTATGTTTCGGTGTACATGTGACAAATAAACTTGAATCTATTCTGTGATGCTTGTCGGTTTTTGACCTTTAGTGAATGGTTAACGCTAGTGGAATCTGTCAAGGAAGGACCAACTTGAAAAACTGTCTGTAATCTTAGAGAAAGAAATGAACTATCAGCCATCAGAGTGGAAGGAGTCTGTCTGACAGCTTACATTAATTATAGGCCATTCATGGTCTTATTGAACGCATATGTCACTGTCCTTGTGTTGAGCATTGATGTAATCAGTATTCTAGATTGTTGATGATTAGCCTTGAGGTAGGTTCAGCTTTAATAATGACAATTTATGAATTAGAGCAGTCAGAGTGCGGTGATTAGGAGCACACTTTGAATCTCATTGGGAAATATTCATTTAAATACATTATTTACTTTGTCTTTCTTGCTTGGCTCCACATTCATTACATTTAATTAATTTCTGAAATGTAGGTATCATGAGCAAGGCCCCTATTTATTACCTGACCCTAATTGCCCTGGTGAGCTATCTTCCTGACCTACTGCAATCCTGCTGGTGAAATGACAGTGCTTACTGGGGAGGAGTTCCGGGATTTCAACCCAGTGACAATGAAGAAACGGTCCTATTTATCTATCTATTTATTTATTTTGAGATACAGCACAGAACAGACCCTTCCAGACCAACAAGCTGCATCACCCAGCAACCCGACTATTTAATAATGAGGGTTGACCTCACTGAAACCTATCGAATGGTAAATGGTGATAGAGTGGATGTGGAGAGGATGTTTCTTATGGTGGGGGATCTAAGACCAGAGGCACGATCTCAGAATAGAAGGGCATCCTTTTAGAACAGAGATGAGGAAGAATTTCTTTAGCCTAATACGGGTGAATCTGTGCAATTTTTTTTGCCACAGATGGCTATGGAAGGCAAGTCTTTATGTACATTTAAAGCAGAGATTGCTAGATTCTTGATTTGTCAGAAGTGGAGGGATATGGGGACGCCAAGCTGCAGTACTGTCACGTTAACCACTACACTAGGGTGTAAAGGATATGGAGAGAAGGCAGCAGGTTAGAGTTGAGAAGAAAAATAAATCAACCATAATTGAATGGCAGAGCGAACTCAATGGTCCAAATGGCATAATTCTGTTCCTCTTATTTATGGTCTTCTATTTGCAAGTCGGGCTGGTGTGTGACCTCCAGCCAGTGTTGTTCCCTGCACCCACTGTCCTTGTCCCATTTAGCAGTAGAGACTGTGAGTTTGCAAGGTGCAGTCAGAGTACCATGGCACATTTTGAAGATTGTCCATACTGCAGCTCTCGTAGAGAGTGGATTGGATGCCACCTCATGCCATAACTAGTCCAAATACAATTTTGAACAATATTTTTATTTAGAAATACAGTGCACTAACAGGCCCTTCTGACCCAATGTACCCACGTCGCCCAATTACACCCCTGTGACCAATTAAACTACCAACCTGTACAGCTTTGGAATGTGGGAGGACACCAGAGCATCTGAGGAAACCCACATGGTCATGGGGAGACTGTACAAACTCCTTACAGACAATGCAGGATCTGGCACTGTAATAGCATTATGCTAGCCACTACGCTCCTGTGAAAGAAAAGTTGTGTGTAGTTATACGTTATATGTAAGTCCACTGAACCTTGAATCCTTCAGATAGGTTTACTCTGTAGCAGAGGGGAAAATACAAAGTTAGGCATTCATTGGACCATGATGCTATCCTAAACTGCTGAAGGACTGTTTAAATGAATTGCTGATCAAGCCTCAGGCAATGTGTTAAGAGAAAATTAATCTTTTCCAATCCCCATATAGCACTTTACTCAATTTTTCTGAAAACCAAAGTGCTTGGACTTTATGAGGAGATGTTCTATTGATGTACAGAGCTTAGAGGCTCAATCGCATTCTGTGATAAGTGAGAGGAGTATTTGCATGTAACCTTGTAAGGAGGATGCAGGTAGTGTCATCATCAATTCAGCTGTGGACTGCAGATTTTTCCTAGAGTTTGAAATAAAATATTTATTTGGAGAATATAACATTCATGGAAATCATTAACTTTATTCATAGATAAAAAAAATCTGCTGCGTGACTTATAAATGAGGGGGAAAAAGCCTTGTAAAAATTAGCGTTAAAAATATTCTGAATTATACACCGGAGCTCAGAGTTCCCATTTTGTTATTTTCAGCTTCACTCTGCAGGAACCAACCACCCAGTAATATTGTAGCATTTTGCGTGTGTTGCTTGAATTTCCAGCATCTGCAGATTTCCTCGTGTTTACCCGATAATATTTAGTCAGAATTCCATTGAGTCATAGAGTAAAACAGCATGGAAGCAGGTTCTCTTGTCCAACTACTCTGTGTTGATCAAGCTGCCTGTATAGCCTCATCCTATTTTGCCATGTCCCTCTAAGCTAGGGGTTCCCAAACATTTTTATGCTGTGGACCCATACCATCAAGCAAGGGGTCCATGGACCCTAGGTTGGGAAGCCCTGCTCTAAACGTTTTCTCTAAGCTTGCCAAAGTGGAGAATGTCCTGCTGTTTTCACCATGTCTCTCTCAAAACCACCTCCATTCCCAGCATTTGTACCACCATTATGGAGAGGACACCTCCAAGTGTCTTCAAAGTGTTGCTGTTGCACCCGCCTTAACCATTTCCTCAGGCAGCTTGTTAATATACTGACCACTGTCTGGATGACTCAGTTGCTCCTCAGTTTTCTATTAAGTCTTCTCACCCTCACCTTGATTCTATGCCCTCGACTTCTTGAGTCCCCAACTCTGAGAAAAAGACAGTGTGCATCCATCCTGTCTTTTCCCCTCCTGATTTTGATACACCTCTGTAAGATCACCCTTCCTTCACTTTCACTCCAATCAATAAACCAGCTCTATAACTTGAGTCCATGAAACATTCTTGTGAACATCTTCTGCACTCTTTCCAGCTTCATACAATCTTTCCTATAGCAGGACAATCAAAACTTAATACAATACTCCTAATGTGGCCCTACCAACATCTTGTTCTGTCAGGACTATCCAGTCCTAGACCCCATTCACAGTCCAGGATCAGACACAAGGCAAAGGATCTGAACTTAGAGCGGTATTGAGAATGATTGCACTTGATACATTGGGCTAAGTATGAACTGTACAAGTTAATAAAAATGAGGGGAATAGCTAATCAGGATCTGCACCCAGGCCTCCCAGAAAGATGTTCAGTCCCATTTTCAACTCCACTTACTGCAGCAACATCCAGTTAACATCAAACAAATTAGATTTCTGTGGCTGTTTTATAGTTAGTTACACACTCCTAGAGACACTCCAGCATTTGTAGGATGCTAGTCCAAAGAATAATGTTTGCTCTCACTGAGGTTGCCAAAGTGGAGACAGTCCTGCTGTTTTCACAATGTTGCTCTTAAAACCACCTCTATACCCATAGTTGTACCATCAATATGGATAAGGCAGCAAGCCTTATCACAAGCAGATTTCCTCCAAACCTCAGAGAACCCTGATTTACAAATATGTTATTATTCATTTCAAAATCAATGCAAGTACTCCCTTGTCCACAGGTGGATTTTAACAAGGAGGTAGTTCAAGATGGCAGCTCCACTGCCTCAAAGGCAATGGAGACCGGGCATTCAGTGCTGGCCTTGACAATGCCCACATTTCAGAAATTAATCAAAATTGATGATTCTGACAGCAAACTACTGTACATCCAGCTGCAATCAATCTACCCCAATCTCCTGTGCTGCTTTAAACAACGTGGTGCTGGGAGCTGAATTCATTCATAAATGAACCAGAGGGCAATTTTTTCCTCCATTGAATGTTGTGAGTAATTGGAAGCCTTTAAGGAGGGTATTAAAAATAACCTAGAGCTTCTCAGACTACATGCACTAATAGGCAAAGATAGTTTATTGCTTCATCTCCACAAGGCAAAAGGACACAGGACTGGATCCAGTTTTATCATCAGAAGTATCAGATAACACTCCTTATTAAAGGCAGTGTCATTACTCCAATATTTTTACAATGCTTCTTACTACATTGCTGCAGTTTACCAGCAAGTACCTCTGAAGTGAAGAGCCAATTTACAAGTCAGAAATTCTTCAGAATGCTCCATTGTCACTTCAAAAGCCAGGATGCCAGGTCTCTGCCTACCAGGTTACAGGGTGCAGATGACTTATTGCAAGACTGACTTATTGATGAGGTGGCGCAGGGCAATTGGCATCACAAGGGAGTCAGGGAGTTATGCTGCAGCTTTATAAATCTGTGGTTTGGCAGCAGCTGGAATATGACATGCAAATGGAGTCACCCTGTTATAGAAAGGATTTGGAGGCTTTGGAGAGGCTGCAGAAGAGTTTTACCAGAATGAGAGTGCATTTGCCATAAGTGGAGTTTTGACTCTGGGTGCTTTCCTCTTTTCCTTTCTCTCATGGTCCACTCTTCTTTCCTATCAGATTTCTTCTTCTTCTGGCCTTTAGCTTTACCCTCCATCATCTCCCAGATTCTCATTTTATCATCTTTCCCCTTACCTGGCTTCACCGATCACCTGCCAGCTTGTACTCATTCCCCAACCCCCAGCATTTTATTCTGGCTTCATCTTTTTTTCCAATTCCCATGAAGGGTCTCAGCCTGAAACGTTAACTGTGTATTCCTCTCCATAGATGCTGCCTGACTTGCTAAGTTCTTACAACACTTTGTGCTGGTTCCTTTGGATAAGCCCTGAGTTGTTTTCTCTAGGGAGGTGGATTTTGAGGGGAGATCTGATGGAAGTTAATAGAAATAAGAGAGCAAAGTTAGAATAGAGGGCTGATATGTTTTTCCCAGGGTCAAGATGTCTAATGTTAGAGGAGATGCATTTGAACTGAAAGGAGGAAAGTTCAACAGAGGTGTGTAGGGCAGTTGTTTAACACGGAGAGTGGTGGATGTCTGGAATGCACTGCTGTAGTGATGGGGGAAGCAGACACAGAAGAGGCATTTAGATAGGCTTATGAATATGCAGAGAATGGAGGGATATGGGTCAAGTGCAAGAAGAATGGATTAGTCAAAATAGTCATCATTAGCTAAATTAGTTGAGTACAACATAATGGACTGAAGGGCCTGTTTCTATGCTGTAACTTTTCCTGTTCTGTGCTCTATAAAGCAAGAAGCCCAGCTTGGTGTTATTAAATGCAAGCTTACACACAAAAACTTCAACTGTCACAATAGTCAGCTGATCATTAATGTGCAGATAGCATACAGATTGCTAATTGAGCCCTCTAACACCATGTGTGAGACAACCTTTGAGGGTTGGAGAAGGTGATAGGTAAGAATGACTATTGAGGTGCTCCTCAACTCCAGCACCTCCCGGGTTCAATCTTGACCTCTGGTTCTGCCCGCGTGGAACTTACTCTTTTTCTCTGTGACCATGTGGGTCTCCTCTGGGTTCCCTGGATTCCTCCCACATACCAAAGGGTTGGGAGGCTAATTGGTTATTGTAAATTACCCTTAGTGCAGGTGGGTGTCAAGGAGAGTTAGGACAGTTGGTGCTCCTGTGCGAGGGAACAAACTGTAAGGACAATGAGTCAGGAAATGGGAGTGATGAGATTGGTTTGAGAACAAGCATAGATTTAGCAGGCTGAATTACTTCCTTTTATATTGTAGTGAAATATGAGATATAAGACAATTCTGAAAGTACAAAGATTTTAAAAGAATCTCAGTCATCATGAGGCTGAGGAGGCTAAGCTTGACCATAAAGGTCAAGAAGAAGGGACCAGATCTATGCCTTGATGGATGAATGTCTGGGTTTCTAATCTGCTATAGCAACATTGACCCTTTGGGGTGCAACTTGTATCCTAGGACATCACAGGGACACAAATGGTAGAGACACTGCCTTGCAGCACCAGTCAGCAGGCTCAATCCTATCCTCACGTGCTGTCAATGTGGAGTCTGCACGTCTTCCCTGTAACTGCATCGGTTTCCTTTCACATCCCAAAGACCTCCTGGCTGATAGGTTAGTTGGACACTGTAAGTTAGCTGCTGTGTAGTTGAGAATGATGGTGGTGGTGCTAGAACCAAGGAGCAGCTGGAGCAACTGTGGAAAGAATAACTTGGGATTAATGTAAATGGGTGCTTGATGGTTAACACAGATACTGTGGGTGAAGTACTTTTCCTGTGCCAAATGACTCTCCAATTTATGAAGTCATTTTCACAATCACAAATAGTGTGCCAGTCTCCACCCACTAAAATAACTTGTGGGTTTTTCTGTCTTCCTGTTTATGAAATTTTGCTCAGTGATGTTTTTCCGGCTACACAAAGTTTTATAAATCAGGGAATGCCTGTACTTGTAAGAGCTGCGGCATGTATCACTGCTTTGCATCTGACTCCCAGTCAAGGCAATGCCTTCTCACAGCTACAACTGTCCAGTGGTCCGGAGCTTCTCAGTAAATGCAGCTGACCACATTTTGTTGCCTTTGAGGTCCATTGGTAATTGGTAAAACACACACAAAGTGCTGGGGGAGCTCAGCAGGTCAGGCAGCATCTAAAAAGAGAAATAAACAGTCGATGTCTTAGCCCAAAGCATCGACTGTTTATTTCTCTCCTAAGACACTGCCTGACCTGCTGAGTTCCTCCAGCATTTTGTGCGTTGCTCTAGATTTTCAGTATCTGCAGGGTCTCTTGTGTTAACCATTAGTAATGAATAATTGGCTTATTATTGTCACATTTACTGCGATACAGTAAGACGCTTTTGTCTGCATGCCATGCACTCAGATCGGTCCATATGTACGTACATCAAGGCAGTACAAAAGGAACTGGAAAAACAGAATGCAGAACGTGTTGTTACACTTACAGAGAAAGATTAATGCAGTTAGACAAGTGATGAGATGGATTGAGAGGTCAAGGGTCCATCTTTGTTGTACAATTGAAGAGTCAGTGAGATTGAAACTGTCTTTGAGCCTCATGGTACCCGAGCTCTCAAACTTCTGGCAACCGAGAGAGCAGAGAAGAGAGGATGACTGGGGTGGGAGGGATCCTTGGTTATGTCGTCTGCTTTCCTGAGACAGCGGGAAAGTCCATGGAATGGAGGCTGTTTGGTGCGATGGACTGGGCTGCATTCACAGCTCTCAGCAGTTTCTTGCCTTCTTGGGCAAAGCAGTTGCTTGACCAAGCCACAATGCATCTGGGTAAGATGGTTTACATAGGCATCTGTGGTGCATCTGTAAAAATTGATGATTGCATGTTTCCTTCCTTGTGGCACAATGCATGAGCTGATGCACAGGGTCACGTGACAAGTTTCTATCTCCATTTATGTGCAAGTACATGGTGAAGACAACTATTTTCCCATGAGAAATAAATGCATAAAGTCCACTTCTTGTATTCTAGAAATGGTCTTCATCTTGTTTATGAAAATTGAGATAAGATCCATGCTCCCTAATGGTTCTTCCAAAGTTTTGTTTTGCAGGGAGTGCAGCTGAATCTAGATCACAATTACACAGCAAGGTCCGCAGTGCGACCGTGTAGAATAAACTCACTGGGACAGGCTTCACTAGACAGAAATGAACCATTAGGTGCATTAGAATATGTTGTTATGAGGCATCATGTTCAAGGACTCCTAGTAATCATTGTGTCTTTAATATTTCAATAATAATATTTGAGTAATCTTATATATATATATATTGATTAAGCTTTCTTGTTCATTTAAATTATTAATTGCAATTTCATCATACTACCAAATGATACATATGCACCTTGCTTAAAGTAAACTAGAGTAAGTAAGCTGGACCTGTGCTTCGGACTCCTTTGAATTAGTTTAATGTTTTGAAATTACAAAACATAACAGGAATCAAATCAGCCTTCACGTAAAATAGGTTGTGAAGAGGTTCAACGTACATGAAAATAATTCTGTGAGATGAACAGCTGGTTGCTATGAGACAAGCCTACATGGACTACCTGCCAAAAGCAAGAATAATAGAAATATTCTTCCACTAATGGTGATCTCTGCTGGGGAGTAATTGAAATCACACTTAAAACAAAAATGGTCAAATAATCCAAATATTACAGCAGCAAGTGGCATGGTGACCAGTCGAGATTCTAAGGGTCTTTTCCTTTAAGTTCTCTAAATCCCTTTGGAATAGAAGGGCTGCCACAATGACGGTTGTACCGTATGTACTACTAATGTCTTTCTATTTCATCTCAGGATCCAATTAGTTGCATATCAGAAAGTCTCATGGGCCACAGATAAACAATTACAAAGAAGCACCTAATTTAGGACATAAAATTTTTGATTGTATGAAATTAATTGAAAAAGATGTTCCACTGGAGAACATTATGGTACATAATGCAAAGTGCTTTTATTCTGAAGATGAAGAGGAGAATTCCTTTGCATTTTCCTTCTTGAATAATAACATATAAGACACAGATGGGTGATGCTACATCATTTTCATGCATATAATAATTATAAGCAGGTTATGTATTGATTTGATTTTCAAAATTCATTTCTACATGAATGCAGAACTAGGCCATTCAGCCCATAATGTCTGTTCTCCCAGCCAGTAAGAACATAGCTGAATTTTAAAATTCAGAGCCACTTTCTTGCATTAACACTATTTTTCTTGGTTCCCCTAAGAAAGTGGTTCTTCAGAGTGCAGGCTTTGACATATGAGCTTACAATGAGACCGTGAATAGGACTGTAGACATATCTCATCATGGGCTGTAGATTTAACAGGGTAACACATATCTGGTTTCACATAATCTACCTGCATCTGTCAACTGATCATCCGTACCTACATTGGATCCACCCAACACCTAACAGCCCCTGCCTCGTGGATTCCTTATCTCCTTATACTGGCTATCTTCCCTCCACATGTTCAGTCCTGTTGCAGGGTCCAACCTGAAATATTGACTGTCACATAGCCTCTACATAAGCTGCTCGACCTGTTGGTTCATCCAGTAATTGGGTTTTGCTCTGACATTGAGTCAAGTCAGGCAATTATGTGGCAATTTCAGTTATCTGTATAACTTAAAGATTTCTGGTAATTGGTTTATTGTTGTTGCAAGTACTGAGGTACAGTGGAAAGATTTTGCTGTGTGCCATCTAGGCAGATCATTCCAAACACAATTACACTGAGGTAATAAAAAGAAATCAGAACACAGAATATAGTATTGCAGTTACAGAGAAAGTGCAGTGCAGACAGACAAATAAAGTGCAAGGGCATGATAGGTAAACTGGGAGATCAAATGTAAAAGAAGATCATGTTTTAGTGTACAGGAGGTATATTCAACTATATGAGAACAGCCAGTTAGAGGTCATCATTGAGCCTGGTGATATGTACTCTCGAATTTTTCCAACTTCTACCCAATGCTAAAGGAGAGAAGAGACATTGTCTGAGGTGGAAGGAGTTATGGATTATGCTGGCCGCTTTCCTGAAGTAGTGGGTAATGCAGACAGACTCCATGAAGGGGAAGCTGGTTCATGTGATAGACTGGGCTGTGCCCTCAACTCTCTGCAGTTTCTTGTGTTCTCGGGCAGTGCAGTTGCCATATCAAGTTATGAGACATCCAGGAAAGATGCCATTGGTAGTGCACCTATGAGAATTGATGAAAGTCAACAGAAAAATGTTGAATTTCCTTAGCTTTCTGAGGACGTAGAGGCATGGTATGCCTTATTGGCTCTGGCATCTACCTGGCTAGATCTTAACAAATTGTTGGTGGAGAAGATTTCAACCATCTCCACCATTAATGCAGACAGGGATGTGCACTGAGTCTTGCTTCCTAATGTCCAGGACCAAAGCTTTTATTTTGCTGACATTGCGGAAGAAGTTGTAGTCTGGACACTATGCTATGGGATTGTCTACCTCCTGCCCACATTGGAAATGAAGTACAGCAGACTATCCATCCTGGCCAACTAGAATATGCCTACAGCACTGTGTTGGAGGTCTTCCAATATCCTGGGTGGCCGCATGTATAGGAAACATGCTGCTGGCAATTAGGAGTGAGGTGACTGAGAGGGTGTGGGTGGCTCCCAGGCAGAGAGGTAGTGCAGAGTCTCTGAATCAGTCTCACTCTCTGATGGAATTTCCCTACTGGAGTGATGATTACAGAGTAGTATGCAGTCACAAACGTGGGCATCACAAGTACTCCACTGCGGAGGAGTAAGACAGCAATAATCCAAGGGGATTCAGTTGTGCAGGGTTTCTGTGTTATTATAATGAATCCAGAATGGTTAAAAGTTCGAAATAAATATTTTATCAAAGTACATATATGTCACCATATATTGAGATTGATTTTCTTGCAGGCATTCACAGTAGAATAAAGAAATACAATGGAATCAATGAAGAACTACACACAAACACAAACTGAGGAACAACTACTGTGCAAAAGAAGACATTCTGTGTAAATACAATGTAGTAATAAATACATGCATATATACATACATAAATAAACAAATAAATAAATACCAAGAACGTGAGTTTAGAGACATTGAAAGTGAGTAAATAGAGATAAGTTCAGGGTTGAGATGAGTGAAATTACTACACCGGTTCAGGAACTAGATGGTTGAAGGGTATTAAGCGTTCCTGAACCTGTTGATGACCTACAGCACCTGTATCTCCTTCCCAATGACAGCAGATGGAAGACAGTGTGGTCTGGATGGTGGAGGTCCTTGATGAAGGATGCTGCTTCCTTCTGGCAGAGCTCCACAGAGCTTCCTCATGCTCAGTGGTTGAGAAGGTTTTTCCTGTAATGAACTAAGCTGTATACATCATGGGCTTTTCTGTTCTTCGGCATTGGTGTTTCCATACCAGCCCATGAATGATGTTTATTGCCATTCTGCTTCCAGGACCAATGACGACACTGCAAGCAACTTGGGTGAAAGGCCAAAGGCTTGGCCTACACTGGTATCAGCAACATACCTGCAGCTAGAAAATGTCCAATAGGTAGATATCAGAGATCAAGGAAAGAGGATTAGAAGCAAATCCTCAGAAATGTAACCTTGGCTTTACTCCCAGCTGCCACATGCCAATGTGTACAGAAAAAGAGGTCAAAGCAGGTGAATGGGTGACTGGAAGAATGGTGTAGCAAGGGGGCTTTCAGAGGCATTGCAACTGTTTTTGAGATAGATGGGAGCATGGAAACCCGAAGAGTTGAAACTCAGCAGTATGGGCCCAATATCTCTTCAGGAGGACTTATCTGTTCTATTGGGAAGCAATTAAAACAGCTTGCAGAAGAATGGAACCTCAAAGGAAATCCAAGCGAGAGAGTAAGATGAAGCAAGAAATGGGAGAATGATACGTAGGAAGTGAAATAAATAAATGACAAAATAAATTTGGCAGCAAAAGGAGAGAAAGTACAAAAGAGAAAAATGCTTAACTGACCGAATTGATTGGCAACACACACAAAAAGCTGGAGGAACTCAGCAGGTCAGGCAGCATCTATAGAAAAGAAGAGCAGTGGACACTTTGGGCCTAGATGTTTCGCAGAGTCCTGATGAAGGGTCTCAGTATGAAACATCAACTGTCTGTTCATCTCCTTAAACGGTGCCTGACACGCTTAGTTTTTCCAGCATTTTGTGTGTATTATTCTGGATTTCCAGCATCTGCAGAACCTCTTGTGTTTATAAAATGATTGGTATACAGATATACTGTAGTCACATTACCAAGGTACAATGAAAAACTTATTTTTGCATGTCATCCATATAGGCCAGTTCAGGCAACACAAGTGCAAGGGAAAAACAGCAACAGAATGTGAACCAGCGAGTTCCGATTACAATTACAGAGCGAGTGCAGTGCAGCTAGACAATAAGGTGCAAGAGCCGTAACAAGCTTGACTGTGAGGTCAAGACGCATTTCAATACACCTAAGGTGCTCTAACCGAAAGTCTGCAGTGTTCTCAATGGTAGGAATAAATGGTGTGATGGATATTCACTTTTCAGGGCCTGTTCAAAGTAAATTTATTATCAAAGTACATGTATGTCACCATTTACAATGCTGAGATTCATTTTCTTCAGGAAATCACAGTAAATACAAAAAACATAACAGGATCAATGAAAGACCACACCCGACAGGATGAACAAACAATCATTTTGTGCAAAAAATCAACAAACTCTGCAAATACGAAAAGAAAGAGGAAAAAAGAAATAACAATAAATAAATAAATATCGAGAACATGAGATAAAGAGTCTTTGAAAGTGGTTGCGGGAACTGTTCAGTGATGAGGTGAGTGAAGTTATCCCCTCTGGTTCAGAAGTTGAGGAGTAATAACAGTTCCTGCAACCTGGTGGCATGAGTCCTGAGGCTCCTGATGGCAGCAGCGAGAAGCCAGATGGCCTGGATGGTGGTGGTCTTCGATGATGGATGCTGACTTCCTGAGACTGCACTCAGTGTAAGTGCGCTCCACGGTGGGGAGGGCTTTACCCATGAGAGAGGAAGTTCAAAGGTAACACAGTCATCATCTTTTTATACAGACAATGGTGGTTGCTGGAGCAGGCTGCAAGGTGTAGTGGTGGAATTAGACATGATAGTGCTGCTAATGGATAGGCAGATGAATATGCAGAGAATGGATGGATAAGGGTTAGGTGCCCACAGAACAGATTTAGTTTCATTTGACATCACGTTCATCATGGGCCGAAGAAGCTGTTCCTGTGCTGTGCTGTTCTATGTTCTATTAAAGAAGAGGTTTATAAAGTTGTCAGAAATAGCGGATAGGTCTGAGAATTGGGAATATTTTAAATATCAGTGGGGCATCACCAAGGAATTAATAAAGAAAAACAAGGTAGAATGTAACTATAGACTCAAGAGAAACAAAGAAATGTACTGTAAGAACTTTACAGATTCACTGTGAGGAAAAATCTAAAACTAATAATGGTAACATTGATCCCTAAGGACAGAGGCAGGAGGATGTACAGCAGAGTGGGGGAATTAGCAAATAGCAGACAAAGGAAATAATAACTGCATCTGTCTACATGAAACAACATGCCAGATATATTAAAGAATCAAGGGCTGAGTGGGAATGATAAACTAAAAGAATAAAGTATTCATCAAAAAAAATTGAGAGGAGTTTATATGCTTTAAGCTTAAAAATCCCATGGACCCAAGGCTCTACAATCCAGATTTTTCAAAGAGATGTTGAAGGACAGAGGTGATGATCTGGCAATAAACTATCAAAGTTCAATGTACTCTGGAATTGCTCTTGTGGATTGAGGAGGGGGGAGGGTGTGGAGCTGCAAAAGTGATCCCACTATTGAAGTAGAAGGAAGGAGGCATCAAGAAAATAAATTGAAAATTGTAAATTGATTATTATTGTCATATATGCTGTGGTTCCATTCAAAACTGTGTTTGGTATGTCATCCATATAGATAATTTCTTTTTTTCTTTACAATTGGACATCACGGTCATCCAAGGAAAATAAATAACGTAATACAACATAGCATGCTACAGTTACAAAGTACAGATGACATGGTAGTATCGTGCTTTTACAGTGCCAGACACTTGGGTTCAGCTCTGCCACTGTAAGAAGTTTGTTCATTCTTCCTGTGACCATGTGGGATTCTCTGGGTGTTCCTGTTTCCTCCACCATTCCAAAGATGTTTGGGTTAGGGTTGGTGAGGTATGGGAGTGCTACATTGTTGATGACACTTGCAAGTTGCCCCCAGCACAGCCTTAGACTGCCATGATGAGGTAGATTGTGGGTCAAGATTCCCACAAGGGACTGTTCAATAGTTGTATAACAGCTGGATAGAAGCTGTCTTTGAACTGGCCAGATGTGCTTTCGGGCTTTAGTGCCATCTCTCCATTGAAGACACATCAGGAGAATATTGGAGAGAAAGTTGGTGGGGGTGGAGAAGAGAAAATTTCCCAGATGGAAGGACTTCTTGATTATGTTGGCTGCTTTACTGAGGCAGTGAAAAGTGTAGACACATTTACAGAGGGCAGGGTGGTTTTCAATGCAGATCTGTTTGCCTATTGTCAGTGATGGGGAAAATGCTAAAATCCATAATGAAAACTGCCTTGAACAATAGGGGACTGCGTGAAGTCAACACGAATTTACGAAGGTAAAACCAACGTTTTTATAAATGTCAGTTGCCTGCAAAAAGTCCCTCAGGCTCAGGCTGCTCCACTTTTAAAGATAAAGTTATCCAATATCTGGCTTTAGTGCAGCTCTGGTGCTGTGGCAAGTGCCTACTGTGGTTTAGAGCCAAAGACTAGAAAACCATAAGATGTAGGAGCAGAATCAGGCCATTCAGCCCATTAAATCTGCTCTGTCAACAATCAATCACAGCTGATTTATTTTCCCTCTCAACTCTATTCTATTGTCTTTTCCCCATAACCTTTGACCCCCTTATTAATCAAGAACCCATTAACCTCCGATTTGAATATGCTCAATGACTTGGCCTCTACGGTCCTCTGTGGCAATGAATTCCATGGATTCATCCCATTTGTCTAAAGAAATTCCTCTTTATCTCTGTTCTAAACGGATGTCATTGTATTCTGAGGTTGTGCACTTTGGTCCTGGACTCTCCCACTATGGGAAACATCCACAGCACATCTACTCTGTCTAGGCCTTTCAATATTCAATAGGCTCCAGTGAGATTCCCACTTCATTTTTCTAAACTCCAACAAGTGCAGGCCCTAAGCCATCAAACATGCCTTGTACTACTTGTTTCTTTCCCAGGATCATTCTCACATACCTCCAATGGCAGCACATCCTTTCTTCGATGTGGCTCCCAAAACTGCTGACAATACCACAAATGTGGTCTGATGAATGCCTTATAAAGCCTTCAGTATTACATTCTTGCTTTTATATTCTAGTTCTTCTGAAATGAATACCAAAATTGCATGGCCATTGATCATTTCTCCTGGAGACCAACAAGACAGTGAAATCTTCCTCCAGCTTCCTTGTACTTACATTGGGCAACCTGGCTGGGAACATTCTCTCTTCTGAGAAAAAAAGAGTCCTTCTGTTTCAAAATGGTTTCTGAGACCCACATTCAGAGGTTAATACTGTATGAAAAATAAAAAATGCCGAGAACACCAGTAGGTTTCTTATCTGCATTAGCCAAGTGAAAATCAATGGGGTTATGTTAATTGGATGACATCAAGCCAGGCAACTACAGCCAAATTATTTGCACATTGTTATAGAGGTCAGGGACTGTTCCAGACCATCTTATTTTGTCACTAAGCACATCCAACATGGTCACAGGTATGACCTATCAATGGCTGGAATACTTGTGTACTCACAGCATTAATTTTAAATGTGATCTCTGTTCCTAGAAGCTTTTAGACCATCTGTGCCAATTACTTTGTTCCAGCAAAGGTATCTGAGAAAAATCACATGCAAGTAATGCCAACTAGAGGCAAAACAGTAGAAAAGTTAGAAAGCATTGGTCATTGGGAATGTCAAGAGAATGACAGAAAGTAGCACTAGAATTCATTCCTTAGCCTTTGGTTTTGTGATGGACTATGGCTTTGTCTGCATTACATTGGTATATCCTTTTAGCTTGAAAGAATTATACCTGTGTTCGGAAATCCTTTGTGGTTTGTAAATCCTTTGTAATTTGGAAATATTTTATAAGTTTGAATGTCAAATGTGTATTAAGAGCTATTTGTCTAAATTTAAGTGTATATCATTAAAAATAAAGTAAACTGTGCTTAAACAATTTTATTAGATGGAAGTATTTCTTCCTCGGTAGAGAGGGAACACATCTCTCAAGCAGTGGGTTTTGGCAGCTAGACTTCACCACAGAGACTAGACAGGGAAGTAAGCTAGTTTTTGAAGAGCAGCTGGATACAGTATAACCTCCCAATTGTGAGGACACCCTTAGATACCTGTATCAGGTAGGGCTTAAAATTTCCTTTTGACTGCAGAGCTTTGCAGATGGTGAACCCAGTGTAATCTGGGTTTTATAGAGCTTTAACATGACTTTGTGGCTCTTGAATTGAATCAGTATAGGTCTGACTCATCACTGTATAGCCTTTGACTTATTTACATTTCATGTGAACTATTATGAATTAGTTTAACATGCTTGTAGTTTGATGTACAGAAAGATCTTAGGGCTCAAGTCCAAAGCTCCCTGGAAGTAGTTGCACATTAACAGGGTGTTAAGAAAGGCATATGAAATGCTTGCCATTAATAGTTGAGACACTGAGTGCAAGAGTCAGGGAAAGAGGTTGTAGCTTTAGAAAATTCTGATTAGGTGGAGAATTGCATTCAATTCTGGTTGCCCAATTACAGGAAGAATGTGGAGCTTTTGAAGAGGGTGCAGAAAAGGTTTACTAGGATGCTGCCTGGATGCGAAAGCATGTTCTAAAGGAGAGGCTGGACACACTTGGGTTGTTTTCTCAGCTGTGGCAGAGTTCTGAGGAGTGAGCTGTTAGAAGTTTACAAAATCATGAGAGGCATAGAGTAGATAACTGGTATAATTTTCCCAGAGTCAAAATGTCTACTACTAGAGGAGATGCATTGAAGGTGAGAGGGAGTAAATTCAAAGAAAGTGAGATGAGTTCCTGGAATGCACTGCCAAGAATATGGTGGATGGAGATACAAGGGAAGTGATTAAGAAGCACATGAATGTGCAGAGATTGGAGGAATAGGGACCATGCACAGGCAGAAGGGATTAGATGCAATTAGCTTAGTTAGTTTGCGGGCCAAAGTGCCTGTTCCTAAACTTCACTGTTCTAATGTTCCATGTACTTGTTTCTATTTTGCTTTAATTTTACAAGATTGGTTATTCCTTAATTGTTCCCGAATCTCAAGAGAATTTTGAAAAATATCTGATTGGTTGGATGGATGGCTGACTGGGATGGCCTGGGTTTCTGAAAAATGTATTTAATCAGTATGTCTGTAGTTGGAGTTTTCCTAGCTTTGCCAGTTGATGGAGCCTATGCTGGAGTCACTGATCTGATGGGCAAAGAAATACCCACAGGCTGACTGGACAGAGCAAATGTGGATGAGTGGAGAGTAGAGACAGCTCTCTGCCCATAGGAAATTCTGGGCCAAAGAGTCTGGTGAAAATCAAAGAAAAACTGCAGATATTGTAAATCTAAAATGAAAATAGAAAGTATTGCAAATACTCATCAGGTCTGCCATTCTCACAGTGTGTTGCAGTGTCAGTGTTTCAGCTCCAAAACCATACATCAGGCAGCCTTTGTTTTTGAAAATTGTCTTCCATTTGAAACATTGACTCTGTTTCTCTCCCCACAGGTGCTACACGATCTGTTGGCTGTTTCCAGGTTTATTTTGTTATGCTGAAGAGATCCAGCCATTTCACAATCAGAATCAGCTTGATTATCACTGATATATGTCATGAAATTTGATGTTTTGTGGCAGCAGTACAGTGCATACATATATATTTTATATCTGTATATAATTGTATATGTATGACCACTTTTATTAGATACACCTGTATACCTGCTCATAAATGCAAATCTCTAATCAGCCAATCATGTGGCAGTAACTCAATGTGTAAAAGCATGCAATCGTGGTCAAGAGATTCGGTTGTTGTTCAGCCCCAAACATCAGAATGGGGAAGAAATGTGATCTAAATGACTTTGACAATGGAATGAATGTGGATGCCAGATAAGGTGGCTTGAATGTCTCAAGAACTGCTGATCTCCAGAGATTTTCAAACACAACAGTCACTAAAGTCTGCATAGAATGGTGTGAAAATCAAAAGAAAAACATCCAATGAACATTGAATGTCGGTTATTGAATATTAGCCTTTGTTGGAGTGGACAGTGTTAGAGTAGGGATTTGATGCTTTAGCTCTTTAAGGCTTCAGTGAGGAGAGGTTTGAGTGAAAGAAGGTGAAACACCACAGGTAGATTTTTTTTCCAGTTTGTTTATTGTTTCCTTCTTCATGTCTGCACAGTTAGAGCAGTTGGGGAAATGACCTCAGAGGAAAGTCACAGCAGTTAGGACTCTGGCTCTGAGTTTGGCTCTGTGTCTCAGAAAGGAAAGAGAAGAAGAGGCAAGTTGTAGTGAAAGGGGATTTGTTAATTAGGGGGAAAGAAAGGAGGTCTGTGTGTGGACAAGAACAAGATTCCCAGTTTGTATATTGCCTCCCAGATGGCAGGGTCTGAGACATCTTGGATTGAGTTTTCAGCATTCTCAAGTGGGTGAGCAGTCAGAGGTCATGGTTCACGTCGGTGCCAATGACATACTGTAGGTAAGAAGAGGGACAAGGTTCTGCAAAGTGACTTCAGGTGCTAAATTAAAGGACAGGACCTCTTGTGGTCTCAGGATTGTTACCAATGCCATGTGCTATTGAAGCCAGAGAAAGAAAGATCATACAGTTTCCCCAGGGCTGAAATGGCTATCATGAGAGGACACAGGTTTAAGGTGCTGGGGAGCAGGTACAGAGGAGATGTCAGGGGTAAGTTTATTACGCAGTGAGTGGCGAGTGTGGCGGAGGCAGCTACGATAGGATCATTTAAGAGACTCCTGGATACAGTTGAAGTATACACCTTAGCCAAATACAGTTAAACTCAGTTTCTCACAATTCCTGACATTTAATCCTAGAAAACATTCCCTGTCTTAGTTCAGTTAGGATCACTACTTTATTTTAAGAATGTGAAATGTCAGAATAATAGCGGAGAGAATGATTTATTTCAGCTTTTATTTCTTTCATCATGTTCCCAGTGGGTTAAAAGTTTACATACACTTTGTTAGTATTTGGTAGCATTACCTTTAAATTGTTTAACTTGGGTCAAACATTGTGGGTAGCCTTCCACAAGCTTCTCACAATAAGTTGCTGGAATTTTGTTCCATTCCTCCAGACAGAATCGGTGTAACTGAGTATGCCTCCTTGCTCGCACACGCCTTTTCAGTTCTGCCCACAAATTTTCTGTTGGATTGAGGTCAGGACTTTGTGATGGCCAATCCAATACCTTGACTTTGTTGTCCTTAAGCAATTTTGCCACAACTTTGGAGGTATGCTTGGGGTCATTGTCCATTTGGAAGACCCATTTGTGACTGAGCTTTAACTTCCTGGCTGATGTCTTGAGATATTGCTTCAACATATCCACATAATTTTCCTTCCACATAATGCCATCTATTTTGTGAAGTGCACCAGTCCCTCCTGCCGTAAAACACCCCACAACATGATGCTGCCACCCCCATGCTTCACGGTTGGGATGGTGTTCTTCAGCCTGCAAACCTTGCCCTTTTTCCTCTAAACATAATGATGGTCATTATGGCCAAACAGTTCAATTTTTGTTTCATCAGACCAGAGGACATTTCTCCAAAAAGTAATATCTTTGTCCCCATGTGCACTTGCAAACTGTAGTCTGGCCTTTTTATCATGGTTTTGGAGCAGCGACTTCTTCCTTGCTGAGCAGCCTTTCAGGTTATGTCGATATAGGACTCGTTTTACTGTGGATATAGATACTTGTCTACCTGTTTCCTCCAGAATCTTCACAAGATCCTTTGCTGTTGTTCTGGGATTGATTTGCACTTTTCGTGCCAAAGTACTTTCATCTCTAGGAGACAGAATGCTCCTCCTTCCTGAGTGGTATGATGGCTGTGTGGTCCCACGGTGTTTATACTTGCGTATTATTGTTTGTACTGATGAATGTGGTACCTTCAGGCATTTGGAAATTGCTCCCGAGGATGAACCAGACTTGTGGAGGTCTACAATTTTTTTTTCTGAGGTCTTGGCTGATTTCTTTTGATTTTGTTTGTAAACTTCTGACCCACTGGAATTGTGATATAGTCAATTAAAAGTGAAATAATCTGTCTGTAAACAATTGATGGAAAAATTACTCGTGTCATTCACAAAGTCGATGTCCTCAACATACTGCCAAAACTATAGTTTGCTAATACAAAATCTGTGGAGTGGTTAAACGATGAGTTTTAATGACTTTAACCTAAATGTATGTAAACTTCTGACTTCCACTGTAGGTACATGGTGTCACAACCACAGATTTGGCAGTGGGGTAGATACAGCAATTGTGCTTGTGAATTTGCACGTTTCATTTAATAATGTAGTTTTTAACTCCATACTTGTTGTCATACTGCTTGTTGAGACTTGAACAGAGCATTGCAACACTTTGCTGCTGTTTTGAATTTGGCCTTCCCTGAGATATTGGACTTTCAAATCAACTGACTCTGAAGACTAGCAGTATTTGTTTAATGTTTAGATGTTCTTTTCATCTGCAGTGTTGGCTTCATTTTCCTTTTGAGAGATTTAGTTAACGGCTCTGTTTAGCCAAGCGTTTATTGTTTTATTTTCCCTTTAACTCTATTTGTATTAAAGTCTGTGAACTATCGACCTACTTCAGTGCTTCTCACTCCACACTTGGGCCATATCCGAAATGGGTGACACATGGAGCTTAGAAAACTAGAGGGCTATGGGTAACCTTAGGTAATTTCTAAAGTAAGTACATGTTCGGCACAGCATTGTGCTGTAGGTTTTCTGTGGTTCTATGTTTCCAAGTTCAACAAATGGCTAAAGATTTGGTTTACAAGGGAGAGCTTCAGATTTTTGGATCATTGGGCCCTCTTCCAGGGAAGGTGGGACCTGTGCAGAAGAGATTATTTGCCTAAACTGGAGGAGAACTAACATCCTCATGGGAAGTTTTGCCAGTAGTGTATGGTGTGGTTAAACTAGAGTTGCTGGGGGGTGGGAACTAGACTGCCACAACAGATAGTGGAGAGGTTGTGGAGATATGTTGTTGAGGCTTCAGACAGAGTTAGGAATTAAAAGGTTGAGCATGACAGGACTAATGTTTTAAGTTGCATATATTTCAAAGGTTTAATACTACAAAGTACATTTATTATCAAAGAACTTTCAATGCAAGTAGTATTGTAGGAAAGGCAAATAATCAACATGGGTATGAATCAACACGTAGAACTATGACATTGTAGCCATTAGTGAGACTTGTTTGCAGGAGGTCCTTGTGCTGGTGCTATACAGCATTGAGGGGCATCCCCTGGGTGGTGGATGGGGGATCCCTCGTGTGAGGGGTGCACTGGATAATATGAAAGAAGGTGCCGCGAACCAACATAGCCTAGGAGAAGGAACTCCGATTCCAAACCCAGGTAGATAGGACTCGTTAGCCTTAGATGGCAGCCTGTCTAGGAGAGGGTGAACTCTGATTTCAAACCCGGGCAGGTGGAGCTCATTAGCGTGGAAATGCCATCGCCTAGGGGAAGGTGACCCCGACAGAAAACCCCTGGTCCTCCAGGTTGGGGGTTGTGCAATGGGCTAACAACCCATTCACGTAAAACAAGCAATTGTTACAGAAACCGTCAACAGATTGTCAACCACTAACCCAGATCTCGGGAAAAGCAGGGCCCCAATCAGGAGGCTGATGACTCGCTGCAACCAAACCCGTCAGGAAGCTGCAGGGCTGACAACCCTCCTTCTCCCGAGGAAAACCATAATCGAGGTTCCAAAGCTGCTCTCACAGAAGAAATCTATCCTAATTGGAACATGGAATGTGAGATCGCTTTGGGAGACAGGTAGGTGCGCACAGGCAGTGAAGGAAATGAACCGATACCACCTCACACTCCTGGGCATGTGCGAAGCAAGGTGGAATACTTTTGGTGAGACGAGTCTGCAGACGGGAGAAAGTCTGCTCTATTCTGGCAAAGAAAAAGAGGAAGACCCGCATGAGGCTGGTGTGGCCCTGATGTTGTCCAAAGAAGCAGCCAGAAGTTTGATAGAATGGGAACCAGTTTCCGACTGTATCATCACAGCCAGGTTCGAGTCCAGATTCCAGAAGGTATCCATTATCCTGTGCTACGCCCCAACTAACAATGCAGAGGAAGAAGAAAAAGATCTCTTCTGCACCCAGCTTCAAGCAGTAGTTGGAAAGGTACCTAAGCAAGATATGTTGATCGTCATGGGAGATCTGAATGCCAAAGTAGGCTGTGATAACACTGGCAGGGAGAGAGAAATGGGCCAGAATGGTTTGGGGAATATGAATGAAAATGGAGGACTCCTTACTGACTTCTCTGCCTTCAACGAACTGACCATTGGAGGTACCCTCTTTCCCCACCGATGCTACCACAAGATAACCTGGGTCTCGCCTGACCATCAAACAGAGAACCAGATTGATCACATCATAGTCCGCCAGCGCTGGAGAAGTTCATTGCAAGATGTGAGAACCTAAAGAGGAGCAGAGATTGGATCTGACCACCATTTGGTTGTTGCAAAGCTGAAGATGAAGCTGTCAGCCAAGAAGAAGCAACAGAATATGCGAATAAAGTTTGATGTTAGAAAACTACAGACAGAAGAGAACAAAAAAGATTTCCACATCGCCTTGCAAAACCGCTTTGGGGCTCTTCAAATAGAGGAACAAGATGAGAGAACAGCGGAACACGCCTGGATTACCTTCAAGCAGGCCACTGTAGGAGCCTACGAAGAAGTACCGGGAAGACCACCAGTCAACAGTAAACCTTGGATCAAGGATGAGGCATGGCAGAAGGTGGAGGAGAGGAAAAAGCTCAAATAGGAGTTGAATCAGGCCAGAACCCGGCAACAAAAACAAATCACTGCCAACAGGTACAGCGTGATGGCCAAGGAGGTGAAGAAACAGCTCAGAAAGGACAAGAGGTCATACTTCAATGAAATAGCAGAGCAAGCGGAAACAGCGGCCAGTGAAGGGGACCTCAAGGCACTCTACATGACAACTGTACTTTTGAGAGGGAAGAAAAGCAATATCAACAGACCTGTTAGAGACAAGACAGGCTATCTGCTCACTTCAGTTGAAGATCAGCTGGCGGGATGGAAGGAACACTTCCAGGAAGTATTGAATAGACCACCACCACAGAACCCACCTGACCTGGAGCCTGGAGACCCACTCAACATCAATATAGGTGAAATCACCAAGCAAGAAATTCGAAAAGCCCTGAAAAGCCTGAAGAATGGCAAGGCTGCTGGAGAAGACAACATTCCTGCAGAAGCATTGAAAGAGGGTGGAGAGGTTATGGTGGACCATTTGCATATATGGCTGAATTTGATATGGAGAACAGGAGAGATCCCATCAGATTGGAAGAAGGGTCTCCTTGTGAAGCTGCCAAAATCTGGAGATCTTTCACTGTGTGGCAAGTGGAGGGGGATCACCTTGTTGTCCATTCCTAGCAAAGTTCTCACCAGAGTCATCTTGAAAGATGCCACTGACCAGAGCCTTAGAGATGAGCAGGCAGGGTTCAGGAAAGAGAGATCATGCATTGACTAGATAGCTATACTTAGAGTCATTGTGGAGCAGACAATAGAATGGCAAACTCCACTATATGTGTGTTTTATTGATTTTGAGAAGGCATTTGACAGCCTGGACAGAAAGTCAATGTGGAGCATCTTACAACACTATGGTGTACCAGAAGAGGTGATGAATATCATCAAGCAGCTTTATGATGGCTTCTCATGCAGGGTCATCCACGATGGGAGACTGTCCGAAGAGTTCCTGGTCATTACTGGAGTCAGACAGAGATGCCTGCTGTCGCCTTTACTTTTTCTTGTGGTACTGGACTGGGCTACAAGAACCACCTATGCTGGCTCAGAGAGAGGCATCCAGTGGATGTTAACAGGGAAATTGGAAGACCTGGCATTTGCAGATGATCTCGCTCTTCTCTCACACCGGCTTCAAGATATGCAGAAGAAAGTAGATTCTTTGGGAGAGACCTCAAAGCGAGTAGGCCTTAAGATCAGTCAGGAGAAGACCAAAGTTCTACGCATTAATAACAAACAAGAGGAGCCATTAAGGATTGAAGGACAAATAGTTGAAGATGTAGACAAATTCACCTACCTCAGAAGCAACATCAGTAAATCAGGAGGTACAGATGAGGACATCAGAGCAAGGATCAGAAAAGCCCAACATGCCTTTGCAACCCTGTGACCTGTTTGGAGATCTACGGCCATCTCTGTCAAAGCTGAGCTCCGTATATTCAGCTCCAATGTGAAAGCCATCCTGCTATATGGATCCGAAACATAGAGAATCACTAACACCAGCTGCAACAAGATCCAGACCTTTTTCAACAAATGCCTCCGGCAGATCCTCCCCTCAAGTGGTACGACAGAGTGTCAAACCTAGACCTATGGAAGAGAGCAAACCAAGAGCCCATTGTATTCCAGATAAGGAGGAGGAAGTGGAGATGGGTCGGCCACACCTTGAGGAAGAGCCAGTCGAATGTCACTCGACAATCACTCGAATGGGATCCACAAGGGAAGAGAAGAAGAGGTCGCCCAAAGCAAACCTGGAGGCGTAGGCTTTGGGATGAACTGAAAGCCGCCGGCCAAACTTGGGAGACTGCAAAAACATCTGCTAGAGATCGCAGGAAGTGGAGGACTTTTGTTGAGGCCTTATGCTCCATAAGGAGCGAAAAGGATTAAAATAAGTAAAAGTTTGCAGGAGGTGCAGGACTGGCAGCTCAATATTCCGGGGTTCCATCGGTTTAGACATGACAGAGTGGGAGAGATGAAAAGAGTCCACAGAACTGAGGCAATGCGGCAGCAAAGTTGTGGGCACTTTACATATTACAGAAGAGGAGGTGTTTGCTGTCTTGAGGCAAATTATAGAACATAGAACAATACAGCACAGTACAGGCCCTCCGGCCCACAATGTTATGCTGACCCTTAAACCCTGCCTCCCATATAACCCCCCACTTAAATTCCTCCATATACCTGTCTAGGTTGGACAAATCCCCAGGGTCTAACAAGGTGTTGCCTCCGACCCTGTGGGAGACAAGTGCAGATATTGCAGGGATCCTAGCAGAGATATTTAAATAATCCTTAGCGACAGGTGAGGTGCTGGAGGATTGAAGGATAGTTAATGTTGTTCCACTGTTTAAGAGATACTCTAAGAATAAACCAAGAAATTATAGGTCGGTGAGGTTGACATCAGAAGTGGGAAAGTTATTGGAAGATATTCTAAGGACTGAATATATTTGTATCTGGACAGACAAGGATCAGGTATAGTCAGCGTCACTTGTGCATGGTAGGTCATGTCTAACCAATCTTAGGGAGAATCCAGGAAAGTTGATGAAGCAATGGATGCTGCCTACATGAACATGAACTTCAGCAAAATATTTGACAAGATTCCACATGGGAGGTTGGTCAAGAAGGTTCAGTCATTTGGCATTCAAGATAATGTGGTAAACTAGATTAAATATTGGATTTGTGGGAGAAACCAGAGAGTTGAAGTAGATGGTTGCCTCTCTGATGGAGGCCTATGACTAGTGGCGTGCCATAGGGATTGGTATCTGATCTACTGTTGTTTGTCATCTATATCAATGATTTGGATGATAATGTGATTAACTGGATCAGCAAATCTGTGATGATACCAAGATATGGAGTGTAGTGAACAGTGAGGAAGACTACCAAAACTTGCATCAGGATCTGGACCAGCTGGAGAAATGGGCTGAAAAGTGGCAAATAGAACTTAGTGCAGACAAGCATGAGCTGTTGCACTTTGAGATTGCCAACCAGTGTAGGTCTTACACAGCAAACGGTAGGGCACTGAGGCATGCAGTACAACAAAGGGATCTGGGAATACAGGTCCATAATTCATTCAAAACGGCATCACAGGCAGATAGGGTCATAAAGAAAACTTTTGGCATATTGGCCTTCATAGATCAAAGTATTGAGTACAGGAGATGGAATGTTATATTGAAGTTGTATAAGACACTAGTGAGGCCTAATTAGGAGTATTGTGTGCTGTTTTGGTCACCTACCTACAGGAAAGATATAAATAAGATTGAAAGGGTATGGAGAAAATTTACAAGGGTGTTTCTGGGATTGACTGACCTGAATGATAAGGAAAGATTGAATAATTTAGAACTTTATTCCCTAGAATGTAGAAGATTAAGGGGACATTTGACTGAGGTATATAAAATAATGAGTATAGATAGGGTAAATGCATGCAGGCTTTTTCTAACGAGGTTGAGTGAGACCACAACTAGAGGTCATGGGTTAGATTAAGGGTGGAAGGTGAAAAGTTGAAGGGAAATGTGAGAGGAGTCTTCTTTACTCAGAGGGTGTTGAAAGTGTGGAGTGAGCAGCCAGCAGAAGTGGTGGATGCAATTTCAATGTCAACGTTTAAGTGCAGTTTGGAGAGGTGCGTGGACGGGAAGGCTGTGGTCCAGGTGCAGGTTGATGGGACTAGGCAGTTTAAGTGGTTTGCCATGGACTAGATGGTCTGAAGTGTGTGTTTCTGTGCTGTAGTTTTTATTACTTTATGACTCTATGAATGGCAATTCTGTGGGAGAAAATGTCTCGTTAATGAGGGATCGGGGAGAATGGCCTAACTGGTTCAAGCAGTTAATCAGATCCACGTGTTACACCAGTGGTGTGCAGAAGAGCATCTCTGAACAGCATGTTAAACCTTGATGTGGATGGGCTACAGCAGCAGAATACCAAGAACATACAGTCAGTGGCCACTTTACTGGAGGTACTTATTAAAGTGGCAACTTCCTATTTAACTTATCCATTCAGAAATCTGATGTCAGTGAGGAAGAAGCTGTTCCTAACTGTGTGTCCTTGGGCTGCTGTACCTGGTAGCAAAGAGAAGAGGGCATGTCCTGGGTGGTGAGTGTCCTTAATGATGGATGCTGCATTTTTGTGGCATCGCCTTTTAAAGATGTACTGATTGGTGGGCGTCCATCTGTATTAATTCCATCCTCTAGCCCTTGGCCCACAGTCTTTTATGATCACGCAATTCAGATATTTATCTTGCCAATGCTGTCAGTGACTCTGCTTCCAGTTCTCTCCCCAGCAGTGTGTTTCCAGTACCTGCTATGCTTTGGGTGAAAAAGTTTCCCTTTAAATCTCTTATCCTTTCCCTAAATCTACGTCCTCCAGTTTTATCTGTCTCTCATCTGGAGAAAGGTTTACTGTACTCAACTCTATCTACAACCCTCATTAATTTAAGTGCTTCAATCATGTCCTCTCCTAACCCCCATCAGTCCGGGGGAAACAACATCACTGTCATACGTGTAAACCTCAATGCCAGGCAACAAGTATGATTATCGGCAGCAGAAGTCAGAGGTCCATGAGTCAGTCCTCACAAAGGGAGTGGGTCATTAGCTTTAAATTCCTTGGTGTTAATGTATCAGTGGGTCTGTGTTGGGGCCTGCATACAAGTGTACCACCACCTCTACTTCCTTTGAAGTCTGCATAGATTTGGCATGTCATCGAAAAGATTTGCAAGTTTCTGTAGATGCAGGGTGGACAGAATCCTAACTGGTTGCAGCATGGCCATCCTCGAGAATAGAAAAGACTACAGGAAATGGCCGACACAGTTCAGTCCATCACAGGCAAAGCCCTCCCCATTACTGAGTACGTTTATATGGATTGCTGCCATAAGAAGCAGCATCGATTAAAACAGATCCCTACCATCCAAGCCATGCCCCCCTCTCATTACTAGTATTGGGCAGGAGGTACAGGAGCATCAGGTCCCTCACCAGCAGGTTCAGGAACTGTTGTTATCCCATAACTATCAGGCTTCTGAACCATAGTGGATAACTTCAATCACCCCTACTCTGAACTGATTTTATATTTCAAGGACCCTTTATAACTCTTGTTCTCAGTTTTATTTTTTATTTGAAGTTTGTCTTCTTTGGCACAGTGGCTATTTTGTCAGTTTTTGTCTGTTTATGTATAGTTTTCATAAATTTTATAGTATTTATTGTATTTTTTTCTGTAAGTGCCTTCAAGAACAGCTGTAGTGGCCTCTTGGCAGCCAAGCAAAGGTGTACTTTTCTTTGTAAATTGCATTTTTTATGATTGAAAGACCATACTGGACTCCAAGAACTATGGATATAGCAGGTCTACCACATCAGTGATCAGTTTGTTGTTCAGAGCTGTCGAAGGAGCCAATAGATGGTCAGAGAAGGAGAAGACGGTGCTCAGCTTAAAGAAGGAGAAGCCAGCACTTAGCCAGGAGAAGGGGGAGCCGGCCTTTGACTGGGAGAAGGAGAAGCCGGTGGATAGGCCAGAGAAGGAGAAGCCAGAGGATGAGTCAGAGAGGGTTCAGAGCAGCTGACCTGGGTACAGACCATGTTGCTGCCTGCTGCTTGAAGGTATTGGAGTTGGTATGCGAAAGCAGTGTGCAGGGGCTGTCTTGGATGTTTCTCTTGCAATCACAAGATCCTGTTGTACGTTGATACTATAAGATGCCACAGGCCTGTTTCCCTGGTTTGGCACTGCAACAGACAGTGTGTCAGCCACATGGACTTAGTTGTAGCGAGGTCTAGGCCTCAAACTGTGGGCTTGCCTGCTGCTACAGCCCAGGTGAGGAGATGTTGGAGGCAGTGTAGCATGGTGTTTGTGACAGGCCTCTCCCTTTGGTGTTTGACAGGTGGGATGACAGGCTGGATTGTTGGGAGCTGTACCATCACTTTGCATGTCAGTCAGGGACTTGGACGGTACACCTGCTTTCTTGTGTAATATGTGTTTTTTTCCTCTTGCTGTTTTGAATGGATGTTATACATCTCAGCCCCAGAGGAATGCCGCCTTGTTTGACTGTATCCATGTATAGTTTGATTGATAATTAAGCATGATTTGATTTGATTTGAATCTCAGGGTAGTATATGATATACTTATTTTATATATATATATATATAAAATAGTAAATCTACTTTGAATTTGAGTCATGCTTCCACAGCATGAAAAGAGGTCTTTCAGCCAACTTTGTCCTTGATGACCAAATATGCCCTAGGCTTGTACCATTTATTCTGGCCACTGTCTGTAAGAATTTTTTCCCTGTGACCATGTGGGTTTCCTCTAGGTGCTCCAGTTTCCTCCCACTGTCCAAAGACGTATCAGTTGGTAGTTTAGTTAGTTATTGTGAATTGTGCTGTGATTAGGCTGGGGTTAAATCTGGGGATTGCTGGATGGCCTGGCTTGAAGGGCTGGAAGGGCCTAAGTGCTATATTTCAATAAATAAATAAATAGATTTACATATCTTTGGCCCATATCCCTCTAAACATTTCATTGCCCTGTAGCTCTTTTGAACTTAATCATTGTTGTAATTGTAAAATATTTGTACTCTTGCTAAAAATCAAACACTTCCTCAGGCAGCTTGTTCAACACACACCTGTCTGTGTGAAGAAGTTGGCCCTTGGGTCCCTTTCAAGTCTAACTGCTCTCACCTTAAATCTATGCTGGTCCTTGATTCCTTTTCTTTGGCAAAAAGACAGTATTTATTTACCTTATCTATGTCCCAGTGATTTTATGCACCTCTCTAGTGTAACTCCTCAGTCTCCTATGCTCCATGAATACGGTCATAGCCTGCCTCACCTGTTCTTATCACCAAGGCCTTGAGTCCTGGAAATATTCCTGCAAATCTCCTTTGCACACCTTTCCTACAATACTGATTATCATGCTAAAAGTGCGCTTTAATCTTCACTTTAATGACTTCAAAATGTCACACAATAAACAATGCTTTCGAACTCAAAGGACTGTTGTTCACATATTTATTAATAAAGTTACTGCAGGTGTTCACTCTTTACAGTTAATAATGTATAAAAGAGATGAATTGCAAAGAGTGTGTGAGTGAAGGATTCCAGCTTTTTATTGCTGCCCAGTGTGGATTCTCTGTGTTAGTGACCTGTTTTAGCTCACCAACTGCTGAATATGGAAACAAAGGGGAGAGAATGCAAAGAGGCTGGTTCAGTCTCAGTGTCCAGATATTTTCATCCCTGTCCTGTGGGTAAACCATCTGTTTTCTTTTGACATTCAGGAAATTACAACGTGGAATAAAATCACACTGCTTCATACAGATTTTCATCCTCTGCACCACCTGTCTTTCACTGCAAACATAACCAAGCTTCAAGTTTTGGAAGGAATAACAAGATACTTAGAATTTTTCCTAACCTCCAAAGCATCTTGCAGGCATTGAAATACTTTTGAAGCTACCTCTGTGGTATTGTTGGGAAACATAATACTTGATTTATGCTCAAGGACTGGAATTCAAAAGCAGAGAAATTATCTATAACTTATAGAGAGTCATCAATGTCAAACAATGTCAAGTTTATTGTCAAACGGACGAGTATAGGTACGCACAGATACAATGAAAAACTTACTTGTGGGTGCATCACAGGCACACAGCATTTACAAGAAAGTACATAATCATTAATTATACAGATTCATATAAGTAAGAACACATGTAAACAAGCAAATGCTTTATTGCTGTGTAAAGTGTGTTACTACACTGAGATTGTGATTAGGATTGTGCTAATTGGTTAAAGAAATGAATGGTTGAAGGAAAGTAGCTGTTTTTGAACCTGATGTGGGGCTTCAGACTTCTGTACCTCCTGCTCAAGGAGAAGATGGGAGATGGGAGAAGATGTGAGAAGATGGCATGGCCTGGATGATGGCGGTCTTTGAAGATCGATGTTGCCTTCTTGAGACAGTGCCTCCTATATGGTGGGGAAGGACTGTAGTAGTACATGCTGTCATACGCTGAGTCATCCACTCTCTTCAGCTTCAAACTGCTGTACTAGACCATGATTCAAGCATCAGGATACCTTCAACAGTACATTTGTAGTAGTTTGTTCCATAACATGCTGACCCTCCTTAAGCTTCTAAGAAAGTAGAATTGTAGGTGTGCATTCCATGTGTTTGCATCAATGTTCTGGGCCCAGGACAGGTTAACACTCAAGAATTTGAAGCTGCTGACTCTTTACACAGCTAATCCCCGAACATAGACCAAACTAAGCTTAGGCAACACAGGGTATTGTGTAATATTTTGGCTTTTATAATATAGAAAGGAGGTAGATGCACTAGGAAACTGCAATCAAACTGTTGCACAGTGCAAAGACATGTGCTTCAGTCCGTTGTCAACATGAAGCTCCCATATATACAAATATACCATCCTATTTTTTTTTTTGACTCCCCATGAACTCCCACTACCCCCAGTGGTCCTATCACCCACTTAAACTTTACAAAACCATATAACCCTTTAATACATATGTCCTTGGGATGTGGGAGAATGCCAGATCACCTTGGAGAGAACCCACACAATCACAGATAGAATGTGCAAATTCCACCCAAGGTCAGAATCAAAGATGGGTCTTTGGAGATGTGAGGCAGCAGTATTAACTGATGTGTCACCATGCCACTCTGATAAGACACACAGGGACAAAAGAAAATAAGTGACTGTATGAAAATCTGAAGAAATAGCCACAACTGGGGACATGTCCCCTCAGAGACAAAGAGCCTGACCTGAAATATTTACTGCCCTCCACAGATCCTGCCTGACCTGCTGGGCATGCAGCACCTAGTATGCTAGACTTAACATGACTTGGCACATTGATGGAGACTGGAAAGAGATGTGGATGAGATATCTCTGCTTGAGCAGAATCAGCAAATTGGATCCATAAGCATAAACCAATATTGCTAATGAATGCAAGGAGAAGCTCCTCACCCACACAATAGAGAGACTGTGGAATTCAGTAGTCCCTATTCCAATCCTCTGTTGCTCTGACTTCTGACTCATCCTTTGATTCAAGTTTCAATGAAACACCAAACTTAATCAAAGTTGTGCTGGGGACATCCAGCACGTGTTGCCACACATTCTGGCGCCAACACAGCATGCCCACAGTGATGGGGGGAATAACACAGAGCACAGTAAGCAACAAGCCAACAACAGTAAAACAAGCCCCAATTCTCCCTCCTACCCACACAGGCCTCCAACTCCAACTCCAGAGCAGACCAGATATTCAGCCTGCTAAGTTACCTGTGGATTTGCAGAGATTCACAAATTTGGGGTTCTGGCCATCAGGCCTCAACTTCTGTATTTCTGATTCAACTCTTGGGCCTCGATCCTTGGTATCAACTCCAGGAGACTTGGCCTCAAACTCTGGACTCTGGTTCAAGAAGCTTGATGTCTTTGAGTGTTTAGTGGAAAAGATAGATGGTGTACACCCAGAAATGGTAGTAAAGTTGGTTACAAGGGGTTTGCCTCATCCACAGGCAGCAAGTGAAGAGAAAATGAACAATGATTCCTTTGAAGCAACATGCCACAGTGGCACAGACACAGATAGCAGAGCCACTGACTCCCAGATCCAGTGACTTGGGTCCATCTTGGCTCCGAGTGCTGTCCGTGTTGAGTCTGCATGCTCTCCCAGTGCCCAAGTGGGACTCCCCCAGGTGCTTCCATTTCCTCCCATGCCCCAAGTTAATGTGGGTCAGTAGCTTCATTGCTTAGTCGCTTAGTTGCTTAGAGGAATGTGGGATGATGAGTTAAGTTACCCCAAGTGTGTGGCAGAAATTGCGAGGAGCTGCTGAGAATGTGGTGGATTGTAAATTGGTGAATGTAACCAGATGGTCAATGGTCAGTACAGACTCTGTGCTCCAAAGGGCCTGTTTCCATGGTGATTTTTGGTCCTCTGCTCTAATTCCATTTACCCATAATTCCTGAAAATTCCTCATGGCACTGGTCCTTGAAGCTTTCATTTTGCCAGCTGCGGCCCAAGTACAAGCTGAGCATGATCACCTTTAAAATGTTCGTTGTGATTAAGTTCTGAACTTCTCCTTCTGATTCTTAATTAGCTGTATAAATTGACTGTGAGTGAGTGAGTGAGTGAGTGGTAAAATCTGTGGGAGTTGATGTGTATGTGGGGAGAATAAAGTGGGTTAAGGTTTGGTTGCCGTAAATAATCAGAATGATGATTCCCTTCTCAAAATCCTGTTTAATATCACTGATATATACAGCATGCTGCGAAATTTGTTGTTTGTGACAGCAATACAGGACAATAAATTTTAAAAAAACTGATATTCTGCCAGCAATATTGTGTCTTTGATGAATTTATAGATAGCATTTGAGTTTTGCTTAGCCAAACAGTCATGAATGTAGAGAGAGTAGAGCACTGGGCTAAGCACACATCCCTGAAGTGTACCTGTATTCATTGTGAGCAAAGAGGAAATATTATTTCTGAACTGGATTAACCGTGGTCTCCTGATCACGAAGTTAAAGATCTAGTTGCATAGCTAGGTTAAGAGCCCCAGGTTTTGAAGCTTGTTGATTGGTATTGATGAAGAACTCACATCATTTAGGCCATGTTCTCTTGTTACAACCATTAGGCAGGAGGTACAGGAGGCTGAGCACCAGCAGATTCAGGGACAGTTATTGCCCTTCAACCACCAGGCTCCTAAACCAGTGTGAATAAGCTCTGAACTGACTCCACAACCTTCAGACTCACTCTCAGGGACTCTACAACTCACTTTAACAAAATTATTTATTTACTTTTATAATTTGCACCATTTGTCTTCTTTTGCATGTTGTTTGTTTGTCAGTCTTTGTTATTTATAGTTTTTCATAATTTCCACTGAATTTATTTACTTTCCTGTAAATCCCTGCAAGAAAACAAATCTCAAGTTAGTATATGGTGACATATTTGTTCTTTAATAATAAATTTGCTTTGAACTTTGATCTCTTTTGAACTTTAGTACTGAAGAGATGATCCCTTTAGAGTGAGTCTATGGCTCTGTCATTCTCAGAGACAAATAACACCAAAGATGAGAAGGAGTGTGCCTCTTTGAGCCGTCAGCTGGAACGTTCAGCTTCGCCATCTCAGAGGCGTTCACACAGCTCCCTGATTATGAAGGATGTGCAGTTATAAATTCAGCTGCCTGCTTTGTGTCACTCTTCTAAAGGTTATCTTCCATCAAAGAAAGCAGTCGGAAGCTGAATATAATTACACTCCTGTAATGTACAGTAAAACCAAGCATCAGCTAACAGACTAAATGATAGTTAATCATATGTGCAGCAATTTTCCCTGCAAGACATTTGTTGTATGAGTGCTTGTAATGTGTGGGAAAGAAGAATTCCTTTTGAGGAACTCCTTATGAGAGCTTGTAAATTACCACTGCCACATGAACACTTATTGCAGTCTTTTCAAGATATAAATGTATGAAGGTAAAGTCATTAAAATTGACACACCCTTACTATAGAGTATTTTTGATCATATGATTACTTTAGACCATAAGACATAGGAACAGAATTAGGCCATTCAGCCCATATTGTCTGCTGTGCCATTCTATCATGGCTGATTTATTATCCCTCTCAACCCCATTCTCCTGCCTTCTTCCTGTAACCTTTCACACCCAGACTAATCAAGAACTTATCAACCTCTGCCTTCAATTCACCCAAAGATCTGGCCTCCACATCTGCCTGTGGCAATGAATTCCACAGCTACGTCACACTCTGGCTAAATAAATTCCCCCTCATCTCTGCCCTAAATGGATATCCCTTTATTCTGAGACTGTGCTGTCTGGTCCTAGACCTCCCCCCCCCCCGCCCCCCACCCACCACCATAGGAAACATCTTCTCCACGTCCCACATTCACTCTATCTAGGTCTTTCAACATACAATAGGTTTCAAAAAGAGTCCCCTTCATTCTTCTGAATTCCAGTGAGTACGAGCTCAGAGACATCAAACGCTCCTCATGCATTAACCCTTTCGTTCCTGGGATCATTCTCGTGAACCTCTTCTGGACCCTCTCCAATGCCAGGATATCTTTTCTTAGGTAAGGGGCCCAAAACTGTTCATAATACTCAAGTGCAGTCTGACCAGTGCCTTATAAGAGGATGTAGAAGAGGTATTCCAGGATGTTGCCTGGATTAGAGGCCCTGTACTATAATGGGAGGTTGGACAAATCTGGGTTGTTTTCTCTGCAGTGACAAAGGCTGAGCGGAGCTCTGATAGAAGTTTATAAGATTATGAGAAGCACAGAGAAGGTAACTAGAAGAGAATGCAATTGAATGCAAGCAGTCTTTTTCCACTGAGGCTAGGGGAGAAATAAAAACAGAGGACATGGGTTAAGGGTGAAGGGAAAAAAGTTTAAAGGGAACATGGGGGGGGGGGGCTTCTTCACACAGAGAGTGGTGGGAGTGTGGAATGAGCTGCCAGATAAAGTGGTAAATGCAGGCTCACTTTTAACATTTAAGAAAAACTTGGACAGGTACATGGATGAGAGGTGTATGGAGGGATAAGGACCAGGTGCAGGTCAGTAGGACTAGGCAGAAGAATGGTTTGGCACAGCCAAGAAGGGCCAAAAGGTCTGTTTTTGTGCTGTAATGTTCTGTGGTTCTATGGTTCTACGGAATGATAGCAGGTCACGGTCTTAAATAATATTCTGCTTAGTGCCAGACTGACTGTGACCTGTCCAAGCTACACTGGTGATGGATCAAATGCCAACTTCCTGTTCTGTAAATTCCAGCATGAGGTATGATTATGAATGGGTTTATTGAAGAATTTGAGAATCTGACTCTCTTCCTTTAGGTATCTGGCTGCCAATGCAGGAGCTTAAGGTGGCTTATTTAAATAACATTTATAGCGGAATGAATTTATTGTTGCCTGATATTTACTGGGTTGTGAGGACTTGGAACAGTGCCCAACCATCATAAATTCAGTATGTCAATGTTTGGCTTGCAGCTTAACAAGCATTGGAAACATTTATCAACATATTTGTATCTCCATAATAATCCTTTAACACAGCACTGCTTTATACAAATATAGTGAACTTCCTGAATCTGCTTTAGAAAGAATTCACAAACATGAAACCTGCAAATATATACAATTGAAGTCAGAAGTTTACATACATTTACATTGAAGTCATTAAAACTCATTGTTTAACCACTCCAAAGATTTTGCATTAGCAAACTATAGTTTTGGCAATATGTTGAAGACATCTACTTTAATTTTTCCAACAATTGTTTACAAACAGATTATTTCACTTTTAATTGACTATATCACAATTCCAGTGGGTCAGAAGTTTACAAACAAAATCAAAAGAAATCAGCCAAGGCCTCAGAAAAAAAAATTGTGGACCTCCACAAGTCTGGTTCATTCTCGAGAGCAATTTCCAAATGCCTGAAGGTACCACATTCATCAGTACAAACAATAATACGCAAGTATAAACACCGTGGGACCACACAGCCATCATACCACTCAGGAAGGAGTAGCATTCTGTCTCCTAGAGATGAAAGTACTTTGGCACGAAAAGTGCAAATCAATCCCAGAACAACAGCAAAGGATCTTGTGAAGATTCTGGAGGAAACAGGTAGACAGGTATCTATGCAAACATGAGGAAATCTGCAGAAGCTGGAAATTCAAGCAACACACACAAAATGCCGGTGCAATGCAGCAGGCCATCCAGTGTCCATAGAAAGAAGCAGTTATGACGTTTCAGGCCGAGGCTCTTCGTCAGGATTAACTGAAAAAAAAGATAGTAAGAAATTTGAAAGTAGGAGGGGGAGGGGGAAATCCAAAATGATAGGAGAAGACAGGAGGGGGTGGGGTGAGGCTAAGAGCTGGAAAGGTGATTGGCAAAAGGGATACAGAGGTGGAGAAGGGAAAGGATCATGGGATGGGAGGCCTCGGGAGAAAGAAAGGGGGGGGGGGAGCACCCGAGGGAGATGGAGAACAGGCAGGGTGATGGGCAGAGAGAGAAAAAAAAACAAACAATTAACTATGTCAGGGATGGGTTAAGAAGGGGAGGAGGGGCATTAACGGATGTTAGAGAAGTCAATGTTCATGCCATCAGGTTGGAGGCTACCCAGCTGGTATATAAGGTGTTGTTCCTCCAACCTGTGTTTGGATTCATTTTGACAGTAGAGGCCATGGATAGACATATCAGAATGGGAATGGGACATGGAATTGAAATGTGTGGCCTCTGGGAGATCCTGCTTTCTCTGGCGGACAGAGCATAGTTGTTCAGTGAAATGGTCTCCCAGTCTGTGTCGTGTCTCATCAATTTATAAAGGACTGGAAAGGGAGCACCGGACACAGTATACCACACCAGCCGACTTACAGGTGAAGTTTCGCCTCACCTGGAAGGACTGTCTGGGGCCCCAAATGGTGGTGAGGGAGGAAGTGTAAGGGCAGATGTAGCACTTGTTCCGCTTACAAAGATAAGTGCCAGGAGGGAGATAAGTGGGAAGGGACAAATGGACAAGGGAGTCACATAGGAAGCGATCCCTGTGGAAGGCAGAAAGAAGGGGAAAGGGAAAGATGTGCTTGGTAATGGGATCCCTTTGGAGGTGGTGGAAGTTACGGAGAATTATATGTTGGACCTGGAGGCTGGTGGGACGGTAGGTGAGGACAAGGGGAACCCTATCCCAAGTGGGTTGGCGGACAGATGGGGTGAAAGCAGATGTGCGTGAAATGGGAGAGATGTGTTTGAGAGCAGAGTATCTATATCCACAGTAAAACGAGTCCTATATCGACATAACCTGAAAGGCTGCACAGCAAGGAAGAAGCCACTGCTCTAAAACCACCATAAAAAAAGCCAGACTACAGTTTGCAAGTGCACATAGGGACACAGATCTTACTTCTTGGAGAAATGTCCTCTGGTCCGATGAAACAAAAATTGAACTGTTTGGCCATAATGACCATCATTATGTTTAGAGGAAAAAGGGCAAGGTTTGCAGGCTGAAGAACACCATCCCAACCGTGAAGCATGGGGGTGGCAGCATCATGTTGTGGGGGTGCTTTGCTGCAGGAGGGACTGGTGCACTTCACAAAACTGATGGCTTCATGAGGAAGGAAAATTATGTGGATATATTGAAACAACATCTCAAGACATCAGCCAGGAAGTTAAAGCTCAGTCACAAATGGGTCTTCCAAATGGACAATGACCCCAGGCATACCTCCAAAGTTGTGGCAAAATTGCTTAAGGACAACAAAGTCAAGGTGTTGGAATGGCCATCACAAAGCCCTGACCTCAATCCAACAGAAAATTTGTGGGCAGAACTGAAAAGGCGTGTGCGAGCAAGGAGGCATACTCAGTTACACCGGTTCTGTCTGGAGGAATGGAACAAAATTCCAGCAACTTATTGTGAGAAGCTTGTGGAAGGCTACCCACAATGTTTGACCCAAGTTAAACAATTTAAAGGTAATGCTACCAAATACTAACAAAGTGTATGTAAACTTCTAACCCACTGGGAATGTGATGAAAAAAATAAAAGCTGAAATAAATCATTCTCTCCACTATTATTCTGACATTTCACATTCTTAAAATAAAGTAGTGATCCTAACTGACCTAAGACAAGGAATGTTTTCTAGGATTAAATGTCAGGAATTGTGAGAAACTGAGTTTAAATGTATTTGGCTAAGGTGTATGTAAACTTCTGACTTCAACTGTAAGTAATACATAAACGTTATGAAAGTAGGTCCCATGAGTTATTGTGCACAGGGCCATAGGAAATCTGCTGTATTATTATAAAATTGATGCATTTAGCACATTTCCAGTGCTTAATTATAGGCAACTTTATTTATAATGTGCATTATCTTAATTATTTTCCATCTGCCTCGAGCCACGTAAACAAATTCAACACAAGTTAACCAGATAAGGGTTTACAACAGTCTGAGATATTCATGATCACATTTTACAGTGCCCAGATTAAAAAAAAAACAGAACCTAAATTATTGAGTGGCTTCAGCTATTCTTTAAACTTGCTTTCAACGGATTTTCTGGTCTGACAACACATCACTCATGCTGGCAGACTGAGCCTGCTGGTAAAAGGTGTGTAGGCCTCCACCAGAACTTACCTCCTGCTCATTCCCTGAGAATGGAAACAGTGTGTGTGTGTGAGTGTGTGTGTGTGTGTGTGTGTGTGTGTGTGTGTGTGTGTGTGTGTGTGTGTGTGTGTGTGTGTGTGTGTGTGTGTGTGTGTGTGTGAGAGTGAGTGTGTATGTGTGTGTGTAAGCGTGTGTGTGTGTGTGTGTGAGTGCGTGTGTGTGTGTGTGTGTGTGTGTAAGCATGTGTGCGTGTACACCAGTGCATTTGAGTGACCAAAAGACATGGAGGCAAATTAGGCCATTGAGCCCATCAAATGTGCTCCATCATTTCATTATGGCTGATCTCATTTCTCTCTCAACCTCATCCTCCTGTGATCTCCCCATAACCTCTTCGCCTTGACTAATCAAGAACCAATCAACCTCCATCTTAAATACACCCAATGTCCTGACCTTCACAGCCGCCCATGGCACCAAATTCCACAAGTTCACCACTCTCTGGCTAAAGAAATTCCTCTTTATCTCCATCCTCTATTCTGAGGTAGTGCCCTCTGGTCCTCGACTCTTCACTACATGTGGTCCTCTCCACATCCACTCTATATAGCACAAATCAGGCCCTTCGGCCCGCAATGCTGTGCCAAACATGTACTTACTTTAGAACTTCTGGCATACTGTTAGTGTCTTCCACAGTGAAGACTGATGCAAAATACTTTCTTTGTCTGTCTGCCATTACTACCTGTCCAGCTTCATTCTACAGTGGTCTGAAATCTTTTGCCTCTCTTTCACCTTTTTACATAACTGAAAATTATTTTGGTATCCTCTTCAACATTATTGTCTAGCTAAGCCACATATCTCATTCTTTCCTTCCTTATGGCTTTTTACTTGTTTTCTGTTGGTTTTTAAAAGCTTCCCAGTTATCTAACTTCCCACTAATCTTTGGTTTATTATATGCCCTCTCTTTGGCTTTTGTGATGGCTTTAATTTCTCTTGTCAGTAAGGTTGTGTCATTCAGCCTTTAGAACCTGCCGCCTTCTTTGGGATGTATCTATCCTTGCTCCCTGAAACTCCAGCCATTGCTGATCTGCCATCATCCAATCACATTCCAATTAACTTTTCCAGCTGCTCTTCCATGCCTCTGTAATTCTCTTTACTCCACTGTAATACAGATACATCTGATTTTAGCTTCTCATTCTTAAATTGCAGGGTAAATTCTATCATATAATGATCACTGTCTCCTTGGGGTTCCCTAATCTTAAGCTCCCTAATCAAATATGGTTCATTACTAACATCCAATCCATAATAACTGATCCCTTAGTGCATGTTGTGATTACAACAATTCCTGATATGAGACTGTCCTGAGGGGCATGGCTTATTTTGATTGACAGAAATCTCTTCCATTGTGATTGGTTAGTTTTGAAGCTGCAGCTGCTTTTCCCATTGGATAGATGCCTGGTGTCCAGTTTCAAATATCCTGGGTATATACAATAGCACATAAAAGGGACTTGCTCTCCTCTTCCTTTGTTTAAGGCAAGGGTGCACATGATGATTGGGAAGGTATGCTCTGTGTGCACTTTTAACTAAGTATGTTTGTTGAATGTATGCATGTTTGTTGAGTATTCAGATTTGTGTCTGTAACTTGGGGAACATGAATGCTTGGTTAAAATTATACTGTTGGTAAATAGATGATTAATATACCTATTCAAAGTCAGTGCATTTTCTGTCTCACTGCTGACCCACGTTTCAGCATTACAGAGGCAGCTGTAATGGGATGGACACAATAGATTATGTGTGTATGCTGAACCACGAGATGCAGTGTGCTGCAGCCAAGTCTAGCTCAAGATTGCACTTGTGGTGTATGTTTCCAGAGATCAAGCATTAACCTTGAAAATCGATGCTGTTTCAATGCATGGAGTGGGAAGAGCTGGTAATTAATTGTTCCCACTCATTCTGCTCCACCTCCTGTCACCTCCTCTCAGGAGTCCTCCTTTCACCCCTGACTCCGTTGCACTTTGTCCACATCCAAGTGAAGTACAATGATTCCATCCTCACCATGCAAAGCTTCAACTGCAACCATTTCAAATGGAACCTAGACCATTAGACCATAAGATATAGGAATATAATGAGGCCTTTTGGTTAATCAAGTCTTCTCCAGCATTCTATCATGGCTGATTGATTATGATATTTGATGCCCTGACTGATCATCATCATCTTAAATGTACCCACTGACTTGGCATCTACAGCTGTCTACACAGATCTAACAGTGTCAGGGGAATGAAATTCCTCCTCATCTTTGTTCTAATGAGAAATCCTTGTATTCTCAGGCTGTGCCTTCTGGACCTAGACTCTTCCACTACTTGAACTGGCTGCTCAATGTCAGTGTGAATGAACGGTCTTCATTTACCTGGGGTAAGTGCAGCTCTGACAACTTCTGAGCACCCAGGACAAAGCACTCCACTGGATTAGCACCCCATCCACCACCCTAAACATTCACTCCCTCCACCATCAGCACAAACACACCGTAGTTGATCATCAAGGCTACTCTGACAGTCCCTCCAAACCCCGAGTCTCGACCACCAATGAGGACAAGGGCATCTTGTGCAGGTTCCATCCAAGTTATACATCAACCCAACTTAGAAACATATTACCATTACCTTAAAGTGTAGAACAGTACAGCATAGGAACAGGCCTTTTGTCCTGCAAAGTTGTGCCAAACTAATTAAACTAGTAACTAAACACCTACCAAGTCTAGTCCCTTCTACCTGCACAATACTCATGTCCCTCCTTTCTTTGCGCTTTCATGCGTTTGCCTCAGAGCCTCTTGAACACTTCTATTGTATTTGCTCCTTCCATTGTCCCTAGCAGCATGTTCCAGGCACTCATCACACTCCCAATGTAAAACAGCTCATCCACACATCAACTCTTAAATACTTAACCCCCTCACAAATATATTGTGTGACCTCTAACATTAGACATTTGGATTCTGGAAATAAGATATTGTCTGTGAACTCTGTCTATGTTTCTCATAATCTGACAAATCTCTATCAGGTCTTTCCTCAATCTCCAACACTCTGGAGAAAACAACTCTAGTTTGTCCAGCCTTTCCATAGAATACTGCCCATTATGTGTTTAGGGCAGTAATAAAGATCCTCCATCTCTGGGGGTGTTCGGAGCTTCCTTTATCACATCAGTAGCTTTCTCTCGGTATTCACTACTGTCTAAAAAATGTAAGCTTGCTATCCACTTGTTTATGAGCCTATCAACCTGTGCAGCCGATTTCAAGGAGCTAGGAACTTCAGAATCAGAACCAGATTCAGCTTTATTGCCACTGAATTAAGTCATGAAATTTATTGTTTTCTGGTAACAGTACAATGCGGGCATAGTGATGACTTGGAACGCAGATTCATCTGTACATGAAAGGTTTTGCCATTAAAAGTGTGCTGTTACTTTGTGGCTGATAGGAATAAATCCTGGAACTCTAGCCCATGAGCACAGCTGGATTAGATTCACTGGAAGGACTACAGTGGGTCAAGATGGTGGCAACATTCTCACGGTCTATTGTGACAACGTTCTGGGTGCTGGAAAAGAAATAATAAGTAAGAAGTCCTGATTATCATTACTCTCATCTTACCTCTTTTTAGGACTTTTGTCCCTTGCCTACATTTTTCACGTCTATCCCATATATTCAGATGATAACGTATGCCATTCTTATTTTCCTCAGCTGAGGTATTTTCACCACCACATATTGCTTTCCCAATATTGTATTGTTGTATACAGAGCCATCAACATAGAGCTCTACAGCTCATTACAAGCCGTTTTGACCGTTACACCTACTCCAAGATTAATCTAACCCCTTATTCCTATGTAGGCCTCCATTTTTCTTTTATCCACCTGTCTAAGAGTCACTTAAATGTCCCTAATGTATCTGCTTCTACCACCACCCCTTGCGGTGTGATCCATGTCTTAAAGTGAAAAAAACCTACTTACCTCTGACATTCTCCAATACTTTCCTCCTGTCACCTTAAAAGTATGTCCTCTTGCATTAGCCATTGCCACCTGGGGAAAACAAAGGTACTGGCTGCTCTCTCTGTCTATACCTCTCATCTTCAGCCACATGTCCTAGATAAACTGAGTAGCTGGAATGGCTAAAGGGAACAGATAACTAAAGTTGGGAAGTCATTCTGCAACTACACAGGGTTTTAGTGTGAGTACACTGGAGACATTGAATGCACCTTAATCTTCTACTTTAGACCTGCCAGAGCATGGGTTTGAGATGGGTATAATGGTGACATTTAAAAAGCACTTGAATTGTACTTTGAATGGAGGGGCCCAGAGGGATATGGGCAAACACAGGAAAATGGGACTAATTGGTTGGACAACATGGTCAGCATGACATAGCTGGGCCATACAGATTATGTCTATGAAGTATTGCTTTATGATTCTATGACTTTAAGGATATAATGCCCTTGCAGAAGTAGTTTGCTAGATTGATATCTGTAGTAATAGGTGTATTTTATGTAAATAGTTGTAACATCACTGTATGATACATTTTATCAGACATGTACTTTTGTGGGCAGAAATGCCAAATAAACCAGACATAGTTTGGAGATCTTTCTCATTTCCATGGATTATTTTGCATACAATATCTTAGTATCTCCTCAGCACCATCTCTAAAGCTTCCACATCCTTCCTATAATGAGGTGACCAGAACTGAACACAGTGTTCCAAGTGTGATCTAACCAGAGTTTTATGGAGCTGCAATATTACCTCAAGGCTCAATACCCTCTGCACCTTAGAACCAGTTCACGCAAACATTTCTCAGTTCCAATTGCAGGTCATCCATTTGCAACTTAATCCTTTTCCTTTCCCTGGACTTGCTTTCACCACATCTTGTTTTTAATTGTTTTACTTTATTTAGAACTACATTACAGTAACAGGCCCTTCTGGCTCAATTAATTTGCCCTGCCCAGTTGCACCCATGTGACCAATTAACCTACTAACCTGTAGGTCTTCGGAACATGGGAGGGAACCGGAGCACCCGGAAGGAACCCACACAGTCGTGAGGAGAACATAAACACTCCTTACAGCAGCGAAGGGTTGCTGGCCCTGTAAAGTGTTACGTTAACTGCTATGCTGCAGTGCCAGCCATTCACTGCCATTTGTTAATTTTGTAAAAAAAAAATTAGCTTGCATAATATTGACTTGAAGTTAATCTAGACCCTGTGTGAAGTAGTTTGACACAATCTTGATTCAATCACTCTCCTGCCTCCTCTGTGTATATCTATTCTCCTTGTAGCATTGTGTTTGAATTTCTTTGAGTTGTTCAAACTGTATGCTGCGACAGCATTGAGCTCAAACAACGTTCATACATGTGTTTGGATGTCATTACAAAGTGGCATCAACATTTAGGAAATTATTAGTGGTTTATGTTAGACCAACAGTGATGAATGTGGACAAATCACAGCTTGTTCTTGTACCATGTAAGGCTATGAATACTAATAGTGTTCAAATGATGTGATTTTTATCTTGGGAGCATTACTGTCAACCATGATTACATACTTTTCTGCCAAATAATAATGTGAACAGGTAAAGTTAAAGCAAAGACAATGGGAAGTTTTGATCATTGTTTCCTCATGCAGATTGCAATGTACAAAGCCAAACCCCTCTATATTACAAAGGTGGCACAGTGGCATAGCTGGTAAAACTACCACCTCACAGTTCCAGGAATTCAGATTTTATCCTGATCTTCAGCACTATCTGTATGGCATTTACGCATTCTCCTTGTGACCAGGTCTGTTTTCCTTGGTGGGTCTGATTTCTCCCCTATCCGAAGACAAACAGGTTGGGAGATTAATTGCTCCTAGCGGTGGAATCTGGGAGGAGCTGACACGAAAGTCAGAGACAATAGATTACAGGGAAATTTGAAGGGAATTGTAATTGCTCTGTGAGCTGTAAGAGACTCCAAGGGCTCAACGGCCTCTTCATCTTTTTCTGAACAAAATTGCAGCATAGTCATAATTCCCGGAGTTGAAGTATTCCCAATGCCTCTCTACACATATTCCAATATAATATAGAAGGTGGCTATTCCACTTATCAAGTCAAAGCAAGCTCTCTTGTTAGCCCCTTTCCCCATTTTTATTTCCATGGAACCTATTCATGTCATCAACTCCTGTGATTCTCCTGGTGTGAATTTGCAGTGATCTACAGTAACAATCTGCCAACACGTCTCTGTGATGTGCAAGGAAACCAGAGCAGATGGGGAAACCAGTGTGGTCACAAAGTGAACAGACAAACACCAACTTGGTTCCTGGGACCTGTGAGGCTGCAACAATAATTGTTACTCTACCATTCCACCCAAACTTCCAGGCCAAAGTGAACGGTAACCAGAGATACAGAAAAGGAAATGAACAATGATTTCTGGCATTTGAAACATAATCTCAGCTTTTTGTTCAGCAGAGACATTTCCCACTACTGTGTTCTCAAGGAAGAAGATAAGTGGGTCATCAGGTTACAAATCACAACAGAGGAAGACACATCACCTGGTGCAAGAAGCTTCTACACAAAAACACCATGGAACATTTTCTTCTGATTAAGAAATGTCACCCACCAGGTATTTGCATTGTACTGCAATGTACTACAGTATCAGGAATGAGACATTGCATTGCTTGTTGTGTGATACCTAGTTTTTGACTTGCATTTGAAGGCAACATTTGTTATCAAAGATCTCCACCATTCAGACTATGCTATCTTCTTGCCACCACCATTAGGCAGGAGGTACAGATGCCTTGCAAATTTTTACAGATGTACCTTGGAAAACATTCTAAGTGGCTGTATCACCATCTGGTACGGGGGTTGGGGAAAGGGGTGTGCTACTGTGCAGGATCAAAATAAGCTGCAGAGAGTTGCAAAATTAGTCAGCTCCATCATGGGTACTTGACACTGTAGTAACCAGGGCATCTTCAAGGAGCGCTGCCTCAAAATGACGGCATCCATCATTAAGGACCCGTATCACCCAGGGCATGCCCGCTTCTCATTGCTACCATCAGGAAGAAGGTACAGAAGCCTAAAGGCACACACTTAGCAATTCAGGACAGCTTCTTCTCCTTATCATCAGATTTCTTAATGAACATTGGACCCATAAATACTACATCACTACATTTAAATTTCTTTTTGCACTATTTAATTTAACTTTTATATATGAAAGGTGTACAAGATAATGAGGCATTGATCATGTGGCTTGTCAGAGGCTTTTCCCCAGGGCTGAAATGGCTAGCACGGGAGGGCATAGATTTAAGGTGCTTGGAAGAAGGTACAGAGAAGATGTCAGGGGTACGTTTTTTTTTACACAGAGTGGTGAGTGCGTGGAATGGGCTGCTGGTGGTGGCAGTGCAGATGGAAATGATTGGTTCTTTTAAGAGAGTCCTGGATGGATACATGGAGCTTAAAAAAATAGAGGGCTATGGGTAAGCCTAGGTAGTTCTAAGGTAAGGACATATTTGGCCCAGCTTTGTGGGCCGAAGGGCCTGTATTGTGCTGTAGGTTTTCTATATTTCTATGTTTCTATATATATTACTGTAATTACTCACTGTGATTACATATGTTTTTTTTATTATTATGTATAGCGGTATACCGCTGCCATATAACAACAAATTTCATGACATTTGCCAGTGCAATTAAACGTGATTCTGATTCTGAGATGACTCAATGTAATACTGAGGAGTTTCCTGCATACCCAATTACTATTGTCCTAACATTCTGGCCACATAGTTAAACTGTTACTGGCATCAATCAAAGTAGAATATTGTCCAGCTACTTTCTGATTGGTTCATTATAGGAAGGATGTACAAGCTTTAAAGAGGGTGCAGGAAAGCTTTACCAAGATGTGGCCTGGCCCCAGGCATGTCTCACAAACCAGGTGTAACAACAAATCATTTTTACTCTATTCACGTGATGTGGCCATTGCTGACAAGGCCAGCAAGCTGGTATATTGGCTTATTATTATCAGATGTAAAAGGTACAGTGAGAAATTTGGTTTGCATGCCATCCATAAAGATCACTTGCTCACACCAGCACATCGAGGTGGTTAAAGGGAAGAACAGTAACGTAATTCAGAATACAGTGTTACAGTTAGAGAGAAAGTGCATTGCCCATTCAAACAGGAATACTTGAATCCTGCAGTACTGCACTGCACTCTATCATCTTCATTGGATCAAAGAACTCGTTCTTCTACTTTGTACAAGTGCAATGAAATGCTAGATTTATACCATTATGGACTGAATGTGTGCTCAGTTTGTCTCCCTCCTGGTTCATCTAGATTTCTGTATTTACCAGAAACATGGAGGGAATGTGCAGGTCACCTCCCTCATGTGAGTCTTCTTCTGAGTCTGGTGATTTCCCCACTGTCTGTACATATTGTCCTGTATTCTCAGCATCATTTCTATAACTGTACATTTCTAACACTGTTACTCCTGTTTGAACTTGAGATGCTTAATATTTCTTTTACTCTCCACTTGCAGGAAAGACCATTTGGTAATCATGCAAACAGAAGTCAAAATTACATTATGGTCATGGCTACATTACCTTACACCCCTCATGAGCAATATAACCAATTGATACTTCTAGGATGAGTAAGTGCCTTGGTGCCATTAAATGCTCTCAGTTATTGCCACTTAAATAGTTTATTGATGGGATTATTACCTCCTGTTTCAAAAGGAAACAATATTGATAATGGTTTCTCAATAGTAGTGGATCATTATTCAGTGAGAGGTATTTAAATGATCATAGCCACATAGCCAAGAGATGGGCAGATACAGAATGAATTGTGATCTCCTTCTCTCTATATCTCCATAAGACCATAAGACAAAGTAGCCAAATTATTCCATTCAGCCCATCAGGTCTACTCTCTATCTCTCCCTCTAGTAATCCTCATGAGCTCTGTAAAGAGATTGATCACCTAGGCAACTTTTAACCAACCCTCATCCTCTTGGATATTCCTCCTGTCATTCACATTTCACCTCTTCCACCCCTGATTTGCCACACACTCACCAACTGATTTATTTCTTGCACATTCTCAGCATCTTTGCCCTGAAATGTTGACACTGTTTCTGTCTACACAGGTGCTGCTTGGCCTACTGAGTGTCTCTGTTTTATTTTTCAGATTTCAAGCATCTTTAGTTTCTTGATTTTCAAGTGATTTAACAGTTTCCAGTATCTGCAGAAAACTAACAAACACACAATCCCATAGATAAATTAAAATTTTTACAGTGCTCTTGTTTAGTCATAGCTATAACATAGATAATGATTACTTGGCACTGGTTCTCCTTGGCTGTCAAATGTCAGTCTAAACACCACATTTCTAACCATTTAAATGCCCTACAAATCTCTCTAACTGAATTACTGAACAATTAGACTTTGTGGTCTCTCTGAGTAAGATGCTTCAGTGCCTTGATAAATTTACCACATTAACCAATCCACATGCATCTTGTTGACTGTGCTTAGTTTGATACCCGTTCCTCAGTGACATTTCCTCATCTATTGTTATGTGCTCATCATTACACATGTAACACACACCGACAAAAATGCACAAACACACATATACAGTAACTACATACTGTACATGCACACGTGAATACACACACGTACAAAACACACATATAAATACACACACACACACGCGGTTGTACACTTGGAAACACACACATACACACCTTTACTTCTCCCATTGACGCTCATGCATTAGGTTATGATCACTTTATCAAAGCCATGGCAGCAAGTCATCATCTTCCTAGTTCGCGTGATCATAGCATGTGAGGCCATCCCGTGTTAAAGAAGATTCATTCACAGTCATCTTGCGCTCTCAGAAATGTAGGAGAAGTGGTTTGAGCTGCAGGGACCACCTCGGAACATCAAATGTTGATACATAGACACAATGATGTCAAGAACAAGTCGTAAGCTTGTTATTGCTAATTACATCACCGTGACATTCATTAGAAAGGATTTGTGTGCACAGTGGCTCATCTCCCATTGATCCGATCAATGATCCACCATGAGAGAGCAACACAGCTGATGGAACTACTAGAAGAGAGCTCCAGTGACTGGGGATTGAACTTGATCTTGGGATCTATTGTCTCTGTGACTGGGTGGGGATGCTTCTGAATGATCTAATCTTATCCTATACTCTAATTGGCCACTGTAAGTTACTTCACAGTGTCAAACAAATCAAAGAAGTATTGATGGGCATTTGAGGAAGAGCTTAAGATGTGGAGCATGAGTAATAAGGGGAAAGGGTGTGGACTGATGGTATTGCTCTCCAGGGAGCCAGCATGGTGCAGTGGGCCGAGTGGTCGCCTGTGCTGTAATAGAGCCCATTTTATAGCATTTTTGAGTCATAGATTTATATTGTGAAGGAGAAGCAGGCTTTTCAGCCCAGCTCATGCACATTGACCATTGTCTAACAGCTATAAAATAGTGAGCCAGAGCGCAATGGTTGGTTCATTGTCCATTCAGCAATCTGACAGAAGAGCAGAGGAAGCTATTCCTAAGCACTGAGTCTTCAGGCTCCTGTACCTCCTCCTTGATAGTCGCAATGAGCAGAGGGCATGTCCTGGGTGATGGGGGTCCTTAATGATGGATGCCACCTTTTTGAGGCATCGCCTTTTGAAGGTGTACTCGATACTGGGAAGGTTCGTGCCCATGAAGGAGCTAACTGAGTTTTCGACTCTGTGCAGATTTTCCCCATCCTTTGCAGTGGCTCTCCATACCAGATGCAGATGCAACGAGTTAGAATGTTCTCCGTGTCAGAATCTGTTAGAGTCTTTGCTGACATACCAAATCCCATCCAACTCCTAATGAAATATAGCTGCTGTCATGTCTTCTTTGTAATTGTTTCAATGTGTTGGGTTCAGGAACTTGATATATTGAGTGAGGTGGGTATGTTCCTTTTCACCTGATGAGGCATCTAGAATGTGGTTACAGAAGAAGGGTCAACGGTCTACAGCAGGTACTGAGAGTACAATAGTGTCGAACACTGAGCTGTAATCGCTCAACAGCAGCCTGAAGTCGTCCAAGTGGTTCAATGCTAAGTGGAAAGTTAGTGATATCATATCCAGTGCAGACCTATAGGCAAATGGCAGTGGGTCCAGGTCCTTGCTTAGACCGGAGTTAATTCTGGCCATGACCAACCTCTCAAAGCACTTTGTGACTGTAGATGTGAGTGCAACTGGTTGATAGTTGTTGAGGCAGCTCACCCTGCTCTTCTCAAGCACTGGCATGATCGATGCCCCTCTGAACCTCTGACTGCGACAGTGAGAGATTGAACAGTCTCACCAGTTGTTTGCTACAGGTTTTCAGTGCCTGACTAGGTACATCATTGCTTTGCCAGGTTTCATACTCTTGAAAGATGTCTGACATTGGCCTTTGAGTCAAAGAACAAATGGTTGCCAGATGCTGCAGGGATTCGCGCAGATGTAGTTTTATTCTCCCTTTCAAAGAGTGTGTAGAAAGCCTTGAGCTCAGCTGGGAGAGAAGCATCACTGCCAGTCATGATGTTATGTCTGTTTTATTCAGCTGCTGAATAAATAACTTACTGTGAGAATATGACATTCACATAACCTATTAGTACATCAAATTCTGGTCAAGTGTGTGTACATGCCTCTGTGGTAAACTTTGTCTCCCTCATTTTCCTGATCTGTAATCCATTTTGGGTAAAATAATCCCACAGTGAAAGTAGAGAACAACGTGACAAGAGTTGGAAATCAGAGATAAAAGAGAAATTTTTGGAGACACTCAATAGGTCAGGCAGCATCAGTGGAGAGAGAACTGAGTGACTACTTCAAATCAAAGATCACATTGTCAAAGTTGGCAGAGGTTAAAAGAATAAGTAAAATTAAAGATGCCAAAAGAGATTGAAAAGAAAAGCGGAGGAAGTTAATGAGGGATGGATGGGAGATGTGGGAGGAAGTGAAAAGAAGGGGAAAGGAGGGAAGGATGGGAGGCACGGGACAAAGTGGAAGGATAGAAGTAGGGAAAGGATGGGAGAGGAAGAGGATGGAAGGTGGGGTGGAAGCAAAAGGAAGTGAAAGGATGGGAGATGGGGAGGAAGTGAAAGGAAGGGAAATGGGGAGTGAACACAAAGAACAATGAAAGGTATTCACAAAAGGATTGACAATACAAAGCAAAATGTGCTTACATTGGAACAACTATGGGAAACAACATGCATTATATATTTAAATAGCATTCAAAATTAACATGTGAAATGGTGTATGGATTTTTATGTGTCTGAGGCAACCATTTTTTATCTGTGACCCTCCCTCCCTCCATCATCTATAAGTCAAGGTTCAATGTTAATTTATTATCAAAGTACCTATATTTTACCATATACTACTGGCTCACGTACAATGATTCAGGAACAACTTCTTCCCCACTTGCCATCAGATTTCTGGATGGTCAATGAACTCATGGACACCACCTCATTATTCATCTTTCACAATATTTATTTATTTATCTATCTATTTATTTATTTGTATGTATTTATCTATCTATTTATTTATTAATCTTATAGTAATCTTTATGTCTTTGCAATGTGACAAGATAAAGATTAGCTTTATCTAATTGAAATATACAGTGAAATGCATCATTCGCTTCAAATCGGATCAGTGAGGATTGTGCTGGGCAGCCCATAAGTATTGGCATGGATCTACTGCCAATACTGCATGACCACAATTCACTAACCCCAATTGAACACTTTTGGAACATGGGAGGAAACTAGAGCACCCAGAGGAAGCCCACTTGGTTACAGGGAGAATGTATAAACTCCTTGCAAACAGCAGTGGGAATTGAACCCCAATCTTACATTTGGTGCTGTCATAGTTTTACACTAACCACTGTGCTACCACGCCGCTCACTGAACTGGTGCCAAGAGCATCAAGTTTTATGCTGATGTTAAACCGGGTTCTGAATCTGAATGAATACTCATCATTGTTTGAAGCTCCTTTTTCACTGCTGTGTTGAAATTATGGAGATTCCTGTCCATGGACTGCAGCAGCTGATGAAGATAGGTCTCCTCTTCTTTGTCTAGGACAATAAATGCTGCTGGGCAGGTGACATCACAGCCCTGCTTGTCCCTACATTGAAATAATTGGTTCTCACAATTGCCATTTACAACAATAGCAACCAATTAACTGCTGGAGGAATTCAATGGGCCGAGAAGCAGCTGTGTGGGAAATGAAATGTCAACATTTTGAGTCAAAACCTTGCATCAGGACAATCCCAGCACCTGCAGTCTCTTGTATTTCCATATGTTACTTAAAGGTTAGGCCAACTGCCTTACAGCGCTGGCTGTAAGGTCTGCTGCTGTCTGTACATTCTCCCTGCGAGGTTTCTCTGGGCGGTCCGGTTTCCAAAGATGAACAGGTTAGAGTTACTGAGTGGTGACGTGCTATGTTGGTGCCAAAAGCATGGTGACATTGTTTGCTGCCCAGCACTATCCTCACTGATTTAATTTGGTGCAAATAACGTATTTCATTGTATATTTCGATGTCCACATGACAATTAAAGCAAATTGTTATCTTCCTCTTTATCTACAATCTTTGATCATGATATAAGATCAAATGACATGATCAAGTGCTCAGATCAGTTGGTAAAAATACACACACACTATTGGCAGCTCCCAAGTTGTGATAGTGTTCTGTTTTGCTGTTTGCCAACATCACGAATAGTTCATAATCTGAACTGTTTATAATTCAGGAAAAAAGCAAAAACTGTGTGTTGGAGACGATCTCAGAAACATTGGCGACATAGAGAGTGAGCAGGCACGTAGAGAGTAGACACACTCTCAATGATTCAGGAACAGCTTCCTCCCCTCTGCCTTCAGACTTCTGAGTAGACATTGAGACATGAACATGATCTCACTTCTGTTTTTGCACTACTTGTTTGATGTAGTGAGTGAATAAGTGTGTTCTGATCAAAGCCCCTAGCTGTGCTCAGCTTGACCCAGTCTCTGAATGTTGCAACTAGTAGGTCAGGGATAGGGAGAGGAGGCATTGAGACAAGTCCCATTCTCACCCAGCAGAAGATGCCATCTGCCCCACAATACCTGCTGACCTGGGGAATTCATCCACATCCAGCAGTGAAAGAATGTGAATTGGAATCAGATTTATTTTTACTAATGCGTGGCATGAAATGAAATGAAATGTTGCTTTGTGGCAGCCGTACAGGGCTATACATAAAACATGCTATCAATTGTAATAAGAAATATATATATAAAAATTTAAGTAAGTAGTGCAAAATTAGAGGGGTAAGGTTCATGGGATCATTGTCCATTCAGAAATCTGATGATGGAGAGGAAGAAGGTGTGGCCAAAATGCAGAGTGTGTGTCTTCTGGCTCCTGTACCTTTTCTCTGATGGTAGCAATGAGAAGATGGTGTGTCCTATGTGTTCTAAGCCATCCTACTGGTCTCCCAAACACCAATTTCTATGTGTGGAGTGTCTGTAAATTGTGTGTGTGTCACCCAGGGTGTTCCTGTATAGAGTATTGATTGAAACCAGCAGTGAACCATCTGTGAACGATCTTGTGCAATCTAATGAAGCCAGAGAAAAGAGAAACAATGACCAGGAATCCAATGCTCACCGTGTGTTTTTTTAAGGGCTGAGACGATGGGACAGAGGGTAGCCCCACTACTTTATCAGTGACACTGCAGCGGATGCCATGGCAAGTGTGCAGTTGGAACCGTTAAATATCAAAGAAGCATTAGCAGCCCAATAAATGAGAAACACTTTGGCAAGCATAGTCAAATTTGCATCTAAGTATTAGCAACACTTTCTTAGTAGGAAGGGGTATAATGCCAGGGAATTCCCAGAAACCGGCTTTCAAGCCAATCTTGTTCTTCCTCAGGTCTTGGCTTATAGCCTAGTCCTGGGCTCCAACATCTAGCCTACACATGGCTTGTGCTGGAAACCTGTCAGGGCATTTGATCTGTGTATGTGACTACCTGTTTCTCCTTCCACAGAAGATGACTGTCCTGTTGAATTTTTCTAGCACTTCCTGTTTTTATTATCTTGATCGACCCTTTGCTGTGCCTGTTTGATGCAGCTTTTATTTCTGACTGGGGTTCCGGAAAGGACCTCAAGGCCCTTCCTAAAGGAACAAATATAAACACCAGATGCTTTTTGAGACCTGGAAGATCAATCTATTTGATACTATTGATCAAGAGAAAAAGAGGAATGGAATATCACCATGGAAACGTAGCATGTTAAGCAGTTTTATTTTCTGCTTTGAGATTGTGATAAATGAGTAGTATATTTTTTGTAGCTGGGATTTTATCCGAACACTCACTTCTGAGGTTATTATCACATATATCATTAATTGGATACCCTTGGAGTGAATGGCCAATATCTCCAGGCATGGATGGTGTGGCCCTGACCTCATTTCTGCATCGATCAAAACATGAGTAAATCTACATGACTCTCCAGGCCAGATTGAACAAACCAAATATTAACTCAAATTTTGAAATTAAACATTCCCTAGGAGGACAGTGAGCTATGCTGAACCATGGCAGTGTCTTATTCACAATTCATCGGTGCAGTCACATTTGAAACAACTCACGACCTTGGTTTTAGGATCTGAATGAGTGTTGCTTCTGGAGCAAAGAACACAAAGAACACCACAGCACAGTAGAGCCCTTTCATCCCTTGATGTTTTGACAAACCTTTAAACTACTCGGAGATTAATCTAACCCTTCCCTTTAACATAGCCCTCATTTTTCCACCATCTGTGTGTCTATGTCAGCGTTTTCTAAATGTCCCTAAAGTATCTGCTGCTACCACCTGCCCGGAAGGGCATTCCACGCACTCGCCACTCTCCGTGAAAAAAAATTACCTCTGATATCTCCTCTAAACATTCTGCCAATCTTTTTAAAATTATGCCCCATCTCATTAGCCATTTCTGCGCTGGGAAAAGGTCTGTGGCTATTCACTCGATCTATGCCTCTTATCATCTTGAACACCTCTATCAAATCACCTCTCATCCTCCTTTGCTATAAAGGGAAAAGCCCTAGCTCTTCAACAACTGAAGGAAAAAAGGCATTCAGTATCTAAAGTGAGAAACCAAGAAAGACACCCGACACACGAATTGCTGGCAGAACTCAGCAGGTCAGGCTGCATCAGTGGAAATGAATAAACAGTCAATGTTTCTGGCTGAGACACTTCATCGGTACTGACAAGGAAGGGGGAAAAGCCAGAATAAGAAGACGGGGAGAAGGGATGAGGACAAGCTAGAAGGTGACAGATGAAACCAGGTGAGTGGGGGAGGGGGGTGAAATAAGGAGCTGGAAGGTGATAAGTAGGAAGGGCAAAGGGCTGGAGAATTAAGAATCTGATAGGGAAGGACAGTGGATCATGGGAGAAAGGAGAGGAGAAGTGGGAGGTAACCGATATGTAAGGATAAGAGCTAAATGGCTAGAGTGGGGAAATAAAGTAGAGGGAAGTGGGAGGGGAAAATTACCAGAAGTTGGAGAAATCCAAGTACATACCATCAGGTTAGAGGCTACCTAGACGGATTTTGCAGTATTGCTTTTCCAATTTGAGAGTGGCTTCATCGTGGCTGAAGACGGGGCAACTTGTCAGAGTGGGAATGGGAGTAGGAATTGAAATGTCTGGGAAATTTGCACTTGCAGGGATAAATGTCAAAAGCAGTTAGTGAGGAGTGATGGATGGACAGGGGAAACGTGGAGGGAACGATCTTTGTGAAAGATAGAGAATGGGGGAGGGGAGATAAAGAAGTGTTTGCTGATAGTATCCTGCTGAAGATGCCCTAAGTTGCAGAGAATGATTTGTTGAATATTTGGGCTCATGAGGAGGTAGGTGAGGACAAGAGGAACTCTATTTCTGTTAAGGTGGAGGAAAAATGGGGTGAACATAGATGTCTGGGAAATGGAGGTAATGCAGATTAGGGCATCAATAGTGGAGGAAGAAAAACCCCATTCTTTGATGAAGGTGTTCCTCTCTAATGTTCTGGAAAGAAAAGCCAAATCCTGGGAACAGATGCACTGGAAATGAAGAAACTGAGAAAAGGGAATGGAATTTTTACAGAGGTTAAGGTGGGAAGAGGTATAGTTAAGATAGCTATGGGAATTAGTGGCTTTATAAAAGATATCAGTAGGCTGTTTGTCTCCAGTGACTGAGAAATGGGAGAGTTGTCAGAAATGGACCAAGTGTATTTAAGGGCAAAGTAGAAGTTTGAGGCAGCATTGATGAAATTTATGAGCTCAGCACAGGTGTATGATGCAGCACCAACGTAGTCATCAATGCGCAGAAAGAGCTGGGGACCATTATACCAGGGAATGCTTGAGAACATGGACTGTTCCACTTAGTCAACGAAAATGCAGGCATAGCTGGGGGCTCATGTGGGTGCTTGTGGCTACACCTTAAGTTTTGAGAAAGTGGAAGGAGCCAAAAAAAGAAATTTCTGAGGTTTAGGACCAGGTCTGCAAGACAGAGGAGGGTGGTGGAGGGGAACTGGCCAGGTTTATTGTCAAGAAGGAAGCAGAGATCTTTAAGGGCTTCCTGATGGGGGATAGAAGTGTATAGGGACTGCAGGTCCATGGTGAAAATGAGGCGAATAGGGCTAGGGTACTGAAAGATTTTGAGGAGATCAAGCGCATGGGCAATGTTGCAGATATAGATGGGAAGGGACTGAACCTAGAGATGTAAAATTGTGTGTTGAGGTATGTGGACATGAGTTCAATGGAGCAGGAGTGGGCATAAACAATGGGCTTACCTTGACATTTAGGTATGTGGGTCTTGGGCAGGAGATAGAAATGAAGGGTGTGGGGTAAGGGAACTATTAGATTGGTGGTTGTGGATGGAAGATCCCCAGAGTTGATGAGGTTGGTGATGGTGTCAGAGGCAATTTTCTGATGTTCCAAAGTGGGGCCCTATTCAAGGAAGGAGCAGTCTGAGAGCTGCTGCCTGGCCTCAGCAAGGTTGAGGTCAGTCTGCCAGACTACAACAGCATCCCTTTGTAGGTTTGATGGTGAGGGGTTGGTGCAGAGAGAGCGGAGGGCAGATGTTCAAAGTTCAAAAGTTTGAAGTAAGTTGTATTATCAAAGTAAATACATCACCACATACAACCCCGAGATTCATTTTCTTGTGGGCATTCTCAGCAAATCTCTAGAATAGTAACTATAATCATGGAAGATCAATCAGAGTGTAGAAGACAACAAATTGTGTAAATGCAAATATAAATAAATAGCAGTAAATAATGAAAACATGTGATAATGAGATAAAGAGTCCTTAAAGGGATAATTGGCTGTGGGAACATTTCAATGATGGGGCAAGCGAGTGTAGTTATCCCCTTTTATGCAGGAGGCTGATGGTTGAGGGGTAGTAACTGTTCTTGAACCTGGTGGTGTGAGTCCTGAAGCTCTTGTACCTTCTACCTGATGGCAACAGTGAGAAAAGAGCATAGCCTGGGTGATGGGGACTTCTGAGGATGGATTCTGCTCTCCTATAACAGTGTACCATGTTGATGCGCTCAATAGTTGGGAGGGCTTTATCCATGATGTGCTGGGCAGAATCCACTACCTTCTGTGAGATTTCCCATTCAAAGGCATTGATTGTTCCTATGATGCAGCCAGGCAATATACTCTCCACCACATATCTACAGAAGTTTGTCAATATGTTAGTTGTCATGCCAAATCCTTGCAAACTCAGAAGCAGAGGCACTGCTGTGTTTTTTTTCACAATTACACTTACGTGCTGGGTCCAGGAAAGTCCTCTGAAATAGTATCACCCAGCAATTTAAAATTGCTGATCCTCTCATCCTCTGATCCTCTGTTGAGAACTGGCTCGTGGATCGGGATTCATCACCACCTTCGAAGAGGAGAGAGGAGTGCTGATGTCAAGCCAACTGATGTTTCGTTGGCAATCAGAGATGAAACAGTTCAGAGCAGGCAGAGAACACCCAGAGATGAAGACAGGAGAAGAGATCATCAGTGTGGTGTGGGAAATTCTTGCCAAAGAAGTGGCTTATAGATGGAGCAACAGAAGAAGGTCTCTGCCTGGAGGTGGGGTGGCTGGGTTTGGGGGTTGTATTCCTCATTTGAGTGAGGGAGTTAATCCCTCCTACATTCCTCATTTGAATGAGGGAGTTAATCTTGGCTTCACGATTGCCTTGAGTATCTGTGCATTGCAGTTGAAAACCGGGCTACAGATGCTCTTCCTTTCTGTGCTCACCGTGCAGACATTGGGCAAGATAGTCAGAACTGAGATGTAACTCCACCTCCTCAAGTTTGAATAGTTCCAGGATACCCACTGCCAGAAAGAAATGTCAAATATGAACCACTGATTGTCTCAGCAAGAATAATCAGTTCTGTTGGATTAGGGTCTAAACTACAATATAAATTGGTTATTTTTCTTGTAGTTTAACATTTTTTACGCTTGCTTATATAGATTTTTGGAAAAGCACCTGTCTATCTGTAAATTTTCAGTAATTTTATTCTAATTGTGTCTGTATTTTTGTAGTTCCACTGCTCCTGGTATGGAGTCACCATCCGCCACAAAAAGCAGAATTTCCAAGTTCCCACCCATTATAATTGTTCTTTCCATTCTCATTCTGACATAACGGCCATGGACTCCTCTACTGCCATGATGAGGCCACTCTCAGATTGGAGGAGCAACACCTCATAATTCCATCTGGGTAGCTTCCAACCTCACTGCATGTTTATCAATTTCTCCAACTTCTGGTAATTTCTCTCCTCTCTCTCTCTCTTTTTTTCCCATTCCACATTCTGAGCGGGATCAGCAAGAGCTCCCACATTCAGTCTTGCTTGGTGGTGATGCAAGAGGGGGTTTCCCCCATGTGTGTGTAACCTTTAGCTGAAGGTCTGAAGTCTGTATTTCTCTGTATTGTGACTGCCATCCACAGTCAATCCCGTCTGCATGAATATCACTGGCAGATGATTATCCCATCAGCAGCAGAGACTTCAGCTATGTAATCAGGTGAACTCGATCAAGCACCTTCCATTACACTATTACAGAACAAAAGAGCAGGTGAACAATAGGGCCACTTGGCTCCAATCCCCACAGCGTCATGTTAAGAAGTTTGAGCCGTATTGGGGGTGAGGTGATTGTATTCTCTGAACTGCAATGTAACAATTCAGCCCAGTTACACATGGCCACTCAGCAGCCCTGGTTCAAGGTATTTTGGTCTTTATAGCAAAGGGGTTGGAGTTCAAAAATAGGAAAGTTTTCTTGCAATTGTACAGGGTGTTTATTATTCACCTGGAATACTGTGCGCAGTTTTCATCCCTCAGCCTAAAATAAAGTTGATTGGGCTGACACAGATTCATAGAATTAACTGAGACAGGTTCTTTAACACAACTTGTCTATGCCAGCCAAGGTACCTGTCTATACTATGTAGTTCCATTTGGCTGACTTTGGCCCATTTCCCTCTGAACCTTTCCTATCCTTGCACCTACCCAAATGTCTTCCAAATGCTACAATTGTATACCCCATTGCCACCTCCTCTGACAGCTCAGTCCAGATACTCACCACTCTGTGTCAAAAGATTGCCTATCAGATACCCTTTAAATCTCTTCCCTCTGCCCTCTGGCTTTAGACTTCCCTACCATGAACAGAAGACTATCCTAATCCTCTCTATCTAATGGCAAGTTCTCACAATTCCATGCCAATCACACTACTCATCTTGCCAGTAATTCCATGCAATAGCAATTCTTGATGTTCTGTGTTCTGACTCTTTGATTCAAACTACTTCCTCCCCACTCCACTTTCTTCCCCATCACACAGCACTGTGACATTACTCTCTTTCTACACTCAAGCAGCACTTGTACAGGGCTGGTCTGGATTTCCAGTTATTTTTCCACATATGAATTCTTTTGGATGTGGACACCACTGGGAAGGCCAGCATTTATTACCTTGCCCTAATGGTCCCTGCACTAAATGCATTGCCAGAGAGCATTCTGATGTAGATTTTGAGTCACATAGAAACCTGGTAAAGATGATAGATTTCTAAGTGCCATGCCATGTTCACCATTACTAACATTATCTACGAGACTTTTAAATTCCAGATTACTAAAAGAATTCAAATTCCAATGTTGCTCTGGTGAACAGTAACAGAATTTGTTCAGCCAGGCAGGCTTCTGCTTAGGCATTACAATTTTGTTCACACTCACTTTCATTCCTGATTGTTACTCAATTACATCTCTGTCTATGGCTTCCTTTCACACATCAATTTCAATTGCTCTTTTAAATGTGAGTTGTACTTCTGTTAGGAAGAGTACACATACTAAACTGACACTGAACTGACAATGCTCAGACAACTTCTTCAATTTAACCATGTACACTGAAATGGACTCCCCTTCCTTTTGATTCCACTTATGAAATCTAAAGCATTCTGCAATCAACAATGGTTTTGCTTCTAAATGTTCCTACCTTACCTTCATGAAATCAGCAAAGCTCATTTTGGCTGTTTTGGTTGAAGCAGTTAAACTTCTAAGCAAACTGTGTGCCTTTAAATCCAATGCACTCACAAAAATTGTCACTTATTTCTCATTGGCTATTCCATTTGCTTGAAAATAGTGCTTGAATTGCTCAGGGGATAAAATCCAATTATCTGTTGTGTAATCAAACACGTCAATCTTTCTGACGTAGCCCACCATTTCTGCTTTTTTTTTAATGATTATTATCACCCGCCACTAACTTTTTATGAACCCATGAATTTGTCTGCCTTTTCTGTGTTTTTTTTTTACCACAACAGTCCATGTGCTGTGTTGATTGTATTTATTCAACCATTTCTCGCTGCCCTTCAACAGGACGCTAATCATTCTGGGTTCACTTAAAACTTCTTCGTCACCATGGATATGTTTTGTAACTCCAAAGCATAACAATTAATTGAAACAAAAAGACGGGAGCCTGGAGAGAACTTGTGTACTTCATTTTTACAATGTGTGCATCAATGATGTAATAACGTTATGACCTATGCAATTCATGTACTTTTATGTATAACCCATAATTAATTATTTAAACTATAATGGATGCTTACTCAAACAATATATTTATAATATTTCTGAAATAATAAATACTCAACACCAACCATCTCCACTAACACCATTTTATTCTCTTCACATTTCCATCAATTCCTTCCCAGATACCTAGCACTCTACAACAATAATTCACACACACACACACACACACACACACACACACACACACACACACACACACACACACACACACACACACACACACATACATACATACATACATACATCAAGATGGGGAATGAAATTAAAGCACCTGAGCTTGCAAATTCTACACAGACATCGCCAGCACTGGAGATCAAGGGCTGAACACAGGCTCTTTCCTAGATGCTGTTTCTGTCTCAGTTGCTGTGCAAAGAGAAACAGAATTAATGCTCCATCTCGAGGGTCCTCAGACAGAAGTTTCTGTTTTCCTGAATTTGCAGTATTGTTTTTGTCTTCATCCACTGTATAATGGTTTTATTAGCTAATGAGAGTGAATTTTGTTACTGAACTGTCTGGTAATTTGGCTAAAATATTTCAGCTGGAACCTATCCTTAAGTACTCCAATTAGAGGAGAAAGCTTTCAGTGCAAAATGATTTCCTTTTTTGGACAGAGGGTGAAGCAGCAAAAGGGCTTATATAAATTCAGGAGCAGGCAATAAGTGTATGAATGATGGAAATAGATGGTGGAATGTTCAATTGGATTTATGTAACAGGATGATACAAGTTAGGGTGGAAGCAACATTTTCTCAGGATCACACATAAAATGCTGGAGGAACTCAGCAGACCAGGCAGCATCTATGGAAAAGAGTAAACAGTCGATATTTCGGGCTGAGACCCTTCAGCAGGACTCGTGCTGGCCTGCTGAGTTCTTCCAGCATTTTATGCGTTGTGCTTGGATCTCCAGCATCTGCAGATATTCTCTTGTTTGTTATTTAAGATTATAGAATGGGATGCTACAGGGGAGTGTGTGTAGCCACCCCTTTTTGATTTTATGATTGATGTTATTTCCTTAAACATTGGGTCAGACATTTCCACATTGTTATATACAGTGGGGAAGAGATTGAGATATATAGTTAGGAAAATGCAGGCAGTTATTAATGAAGCAGAGGAATGGGGAAATTTTCTGATGCAGACTGAAATTATTATTTTTCTAAAAGGAACAGTACCCCCACAATTGATCTCAGGAGATATGATAAGTCTCTTACACAAGAGTCAGTGGTAAATTGCTGGGTATGAGGATGGACACAAGACTAACCATGGAAGGTGCATGTGAATGAAATTCTAGAGACGTGTAAAAAGAGCCCTCAATGTGCTCAGCTGCTTAGTTGAGTGTGATTGTGGTGCAAGTGGATGGTCACGTAATCAGATCTCTCTTTGAATATGGATATGATGCTTATGGGTCAGCCTCACCAGCAGTCTTAATGCCCCTAAATAAAGTTCAAGCTCAGGCACTGGATTATGTTGTGGCGCTATGAAATCATCCCCAATTTCGGCATTACTGGAGGAAATGGGAAATCACCTTCATATTGACATAGGTTACAGTTAGCAATAGTTTAATCACAAACAGCAGAAAATCTGCAGATGCTGGAAATCCAAGCAACACACACAAAATGCTGGAGGAACTCAGCAGCCTCTATGGAAATGAATAACCAGTCGATGTTTAGGGCCGAGTCCCGTCATCAGGACTGGAAAAAAAAAAGATGGGGAGTCAGATTAAGAAGGTGAGGGGAGGAAGAAACACAAGGTGTGAAGAGTTGGAGGGCAGCAGAGATGACAGAGGGTTAATGTCTGAGGACATAAAGTTGGTCATCCTGTATTGGCAACATCAGTAGGGTGTTGGGAGTTCTTTGTCCATTGGGTCTTCAGTTTTGGGTGTTACATATCCTGTAAAGGGTTAAAAAGAACCAGCAGAAATGGACACACCTGAAGTCTGAGTTTGCCATTATAAACTCTATTTTATTAGTAACTAAGTGATAAAGTAATATAAAACAAGATAAGGTGAACAGGTTAGCAAAGTATATGTATATATACATGTATAGGTGAGTAAATAAGGTTTCCAAGCTTTCCCCAGCTCAGGTGATCAGGTGATACAGTCTTATGGTGGTATAGCAAGTGATCAGTTCAGTTCTGGAATTTGATTTGAGTAGAGTTGGAGAGAGAGAGATTGAGTGTTGGCTTGTCTTCCCAATACCAATGCCGATGCCGATCCTTCTTCCTGCTCCCGAAACTTATTTAAAGTCACCAACTTGTGACCACAAATTGAGGAATGCAGGTTTTCCACAGTGAGCTATCAACCCTATCAACCCAGGCCAGGGTTAAACACACTGACAGCTCCCCACCAGTCACTCCTTTGTCCACACTGTGAGCAAAAACCCCACCCTTGTCGTGGGCACACAAAGTTCACCAGTGTCCTCCTTGCCTCTGGCGTCGTGTGTCTCCTGTGTGTCTGATTAAAAAATCAACTGAGCTTGTATATATCTCACAAGTGCAGAACACCAGCTGTCCATCATATAGCTCCGCCTTTCAGTTTCCAAGGCAACACACAGACTTTCTCTCTCTTTGCTGATGAATTAGCACACAAGCTGTTCGCTCCCTCTCTCTCTTGTTTAAAGGAACAGTCCACTTTAGAATAATCCTTCAGATCTCGTCACATAGGTGGATGGGAAATTAATGGGTGAAAGATCTTGGCTTGTTTCTTATGAAATACAGTCACAGTGTACTCCTTTCTGTCACTCCTCCATGGCTTTCCCCTTTGCCTGGGGTTGATTTAAGCCTTAAAGAAAAGATCAAGATGACGATTGTTTGTCAATCAGTGGTACAGGTAGTTCAGCAATATATGCAAGGCAGGTACTATGGATTCTTAAATATCTATACAGATGGTTCAAAAGATCCAATGACAGATGGTTCAGGTGTTTCTGTTTGTGTTATGAAGTTTCAGCTAACTATTAAAAAAATTATTAGACAAAGTATCAGTATTCACATGTAATTGGCTGCTATCACTTTAAGCCTTGGACTGGGTTGAAGAAGTACACCCTGATAATGTAGTTCTGTGCTCTGATCTGCTCTTGGTTAAAACGTGCATTTCAAATTGCAGGCCAGACATTCTTCTAGAGACTGGGCAACATCTGTTGAGGCTGCAGGGTCTAGGCTTGTGTATTTATTTCTTATGGGCCCTGCTCAGGTTGGGATTGAAGAAAACAAGGTGGCAGACTTTCTCCTCAAGCAATCACTGAAAATCGAGGGTGTAAATGTAGTGGTGCCTTCGCATAAAGTCATAATTAAAAAGTTTATTCAATCACTGTGGCAACAAAGTTGGGATAATGAAATGAAAGGACAAGATCTATATAAAATTCAGATGATGGAGCTCAATTTGGAGATGGGTATAACAGGAAGGAAGAAGATATCGTTACATGTTTATGTATTGAACATACGAGCTGAATAATACATTGTTCAGAATTTATATGCATGATATGGTCATTTATAGGGAGTGAACTTGTCAAGAAATGGTGTAGCGTATATCATTTGAATGCAATTCCTATGAGGTGCAAAGGAAGCATCTAATTGCTAAATTGAAATCTTTGAGACCGACATAAACATGGAAAGTTTGATAGGAAATCATTGCCATCATAATGTATATATGTGCATATTTAACTTTTTGAAAAGCATTAGATTTTTTGACATTATTTGAGATTTTTTTGTGGGGGTGCGGACTTAAAATGGGTGTACTTCTGGACTCTTTGCTCTGCACTCCAGCTCAGTAGGTGGTGGTAATGCAAGAGGTCAAAGGACAAAAGGACATACATTAGTATTTCCATTAACTGGTACATTCAAATGCTACCAGAAATCAGTTTAAAGGGTGAATTGAGTTTTATAGCTGATTGGAAAAGTTAGAGTTGTGAAGCTTACCAGATTATTCCCAAGAACTCTTTTTGGTTGACTGGAAGCTAACCCACTGACTTCACCCTATGTTATCACCTCATCTTAACTGTTGTAAAAAATAATGGTAGAATTAATCCATTCAGCCCATCTAGTCTACTCTGATAGTCAGTCATGACATTTTCTAACCCACATTCCTTACCAATCAAGAACCTATCTCTGCCTTAAATATACCTCATGATTTGGCCCCCACAGCTATCTGTGGCAATGTATTCTCTGGGTAAAAGAAATTCCTCCTCATCCTAGTTTTAAAGGGACACTTCCTTATTTTGAGACTGTGCTAGACTCTCCTGTTGATGGAATCATTCTCTCCACATCCATTCTATCCAGGACATTCGGTATCTGGTAGGTTTCAGTTAGATTCTCCTCATCCTGCTGAACTCCATTGAACACAGGCCCAGATTTGTGTCCTTCAGGCAGGTTCCAATATTAAAATTTATTTGGTGCAATCGTGAAGTAAATGTATAATTAAACTACATCTTTTACCGAGGTGAAAACGTCAATATAGACATGATTGGCTCTCGTCTGTCCTGTAGATGTCTATAGTTTGATTTGAAGAGTTCAGTTAATGTCTGATATCTTATCCAATATTCCCTTATCAACCAATCTTGCCAGAAATAGATAAGCTATCTGTACAATTGATTGCTTTTCATGGTGCACTGGCTGCTTTTATTTCTTGTAGGGGTTCATAATTCATTGTATGTGAAATACTATTAGTGATGTGATGCAGTCTGTCTGGGCTATCATAAAATACAGGAGCAGAATTAAGCCAATTGGCCATTCGAGTCTGCTCCAGCATTTCATCATGTCTGATCCAGTTTCCCTCTCAACCACATTCTCCTGTCTTCTCCATGTAACCTTTCACATCCTGACTAATCAAGTACCTAACAACCTATCAACTTCCACCATAAATTCAGCCAAAGATCTAGCCTCCACAGCTGCCTGTGGCAACCAATTCCACAGATTCGCCACCCTCCGGTTAAACAAGTTTCCGCTGATCTTTGTTCTAAATGGATATCCTGCTATACTGAGGCTGTGCCATCTGGTTCTGGACTCACCCCTCCACCCCCACCATAGGAAACGTCTTTTTCATGCCCACTCTATCTAGGTCTTTCAATGTATGATACGTTTCAATGAAAGAGAGCCCCCTCAGTCTTCTAAATCCCAGTGAGAAACAAGCCCAGAGTCATCAAATGCTCCTCATATGAAAACCCTTTCAATTCCAGAATCATTCTTGTGAACTTCCTCTGAACTCTCTTCAATGTCAGCACTTCTACTTTTAAGTAAGGGGCATAAAACTGCTCACAATATTCCAAGTGAGGCTTCACCAGTGCCTTATAAAGCCTCAGCTTTGCATCCTAGAATTATATTCTAGTCTTCTTAAAATGAATGCTGACGTTGCATTTGCCTTTCTTACTACCCACTCAATCTGCAAGCTAACCTTTAGGGAATCCTGCACGAGGACTCCCAAATTGCTTTGCATCTCTGATTTTTGAATTTTCTGGCCTGAATTTTCTCAGGTAAGTATATGTTCAGCACAGCTTTGTGGGCCAAAGGGCTTGTATTGCGCTGTAGGTTTTCTATGTTTCTATGTTCTATATTTCTATTTAGAAAATAATCTTTGCTTTTGTTCCTTCTACCAAATTGCATGGTCATACACTGTATTCCATCTGCCACTTCTTTGCCCATTCTCTTAACCTGTCTATGTCCTTCTGCAGCCTTTCCTGCTTCCTCAAATCTACCTGCCCTCAACCTCCCTTTGTATCATCTGCAAACTTGGCCACAAAGTCATGAATTCTGTCATCCAAATCATTGACATATGATGTAAAAAAAATCAGTCCCAACACTGACACCTGCAAACGTGACCTATCACCAGCAGCCAACCAGAAAAGCTCCCTTTATTCCCACTCTTTGACTCCTGCCTGTCAGCCAATGCGCTACTCATCTTTCCTGGAATGTCATGGGCTCATAGCTTATTAAGTAGCCTCACGTGTGGCATCTTGTCAAGGATCTTTGGAAAATCTAAGTACACAACATCAGCCTATTTTCCTTTGTCTTTTCTGCTTGTAAATTACTCTAAGATTTGTTCAGCAAGATCTTTCCTTAAGGACATCATGCTGACTGTGGCCTATTTTATCATGTGCCTCCAAGTACCCTGAGACCTCATCCTTAAGAATCAACTTCAACATCTTCCCATCCACTGAGTTCAGCCTAACTGGCCAATAATTCCTTTCTTCTGCCTCTCTCCCTTCTTGAAGAGTGGAATGACTTGTGCAATTTATTGGTATCTTGACAGCAGCAGTGCAATCATTTGAATCAAGGATGATGTTCTCCTAAGCAGTTGTCAATTGGTGGATTCTCAGGTGGCTGTAGAGGCTGATCCAGGATCCACGTATTCTCAAGCAGTGTGCGCATGAGTAAGTGATTGTTGTGCTTAGTGGCGGGGTCATTTGGTTGTCTAGTCTCTCCTTTTGCAGCAGCTGCTTGTTTTCTGTGGCACAGCGGAGGGTGTTCTCATGTAGTACAGCTCCCTCTTCAACAGCTTTCCTCTTGTGCATTTCTTGAGTGCAATGTCTTCCCAGTTTTTAGATGTAATGTTGAATTTCTTCAACCTGATTTTGATGTTATCTTTGACAGTGCAGTACAGATAAGACAGAGCTGGAATGTTCAGAGCCACCCTGGATCAGCAAACTTTCAACCAGACTGCTTTTGTGCAGAAAATAACCTCTGGAGCTAATGGCATGTGACATGATGTGCGAATTGTATGGAATCAGCCTGTATTCAGCAAGAGGCCGAGCCAGCAGGCCTGTGTTCTGGGCAACGAATTAGCTTTTTCAATGGGTGGTTGAGAATCCTGCTCTATGATAACTATTCTCTAGCCCTGGAGCTCCCCGCAAGAGACTGTGTCAGTGTCGATTTCTTCATAAAGTAATTGAGCACTTCAGCACAGAAACAGGTCTTTCGGCCCATCTAGCCTGTACTGACCTGGTTTTCTGATTAGTTCCATCTACCTACACCCAGAACATACTCTCATAGAACATAGAATAGTACAGCACAGTACAGCCTCAGTGGCCCTTCGGCCCACAATGTTGTGCCAACCCCTAAACCCTGCCTCCCATGTAACCCCCCACCTTAAATTCCTCCATATACCTGTCTAGTAGTCTCTTAAACTTCACTAGTGTATCTGTCTACACCACTGACTCAGGGAGTGCATTCCACGCACTAACCACTCTCTGAGTAAAAAACTTTCCCGTAATACCCCCCTTGAACTTCCCACCCCTTACCTTAAAGCCATGTCCTCTTGTATTGAGCAGTGGTGCCCTGGGGAAGAGGTGCTGGCTGTCCACTCTATCTATTCCTCTTAATATCTTGTACACCTCTATCATGTCTCCTCTCATCCTCCTTCTATCCAAAGAGTAAAGCCCTCGCTCCCTTAATCTCTGATCATAATGCATACTCTCTAAACCAGGCAGCATCCTGGTAAATCTCCTCTGTACCCTTTCCAATGCTTCCACATCCTTCCTGTAGTGAGGTGACCAGAACTGGACACAGTACTCCAAGTGTGGCCTAACCAGAGTTTTAGAGCTGCATCATTACATCGCAACTCTTAAACCCTATCCCTTGCCTTATGAAAACTAACACCCCATAAGCTTTCTTAACTACCTTATCTACCTGTGAGGCAACTTTCAGGGATCTGTGAACATGTACCCCCAGATCCCTCTGCTCCTCCACACTACCAAGTATCCTGCCATTTACTTTGAACTCCGCCTTGGAGTTTGTCCTGCCAAAGTCTATCACCTCACACTTCTCCGGGTTGAACTCCATCTGCCACTTCTCAGCCCACTTCTGCATCCTATCAATGTCTCTCTGCAATCTTCGACAATCCTCAACACTATCCACAACACCACCAACCTTTGTGTCATCTGCAAACTTGCCAACCCACCCTTCTACCCCCTCATCCAGGTTGTTAATAAAAATCACAAAAAGTAGAAGTCCCAGAACCGATCCTTGTGGGACACCACTAGTCACAATGCTCCAATCCAAAAGTACTCCCTCCACCACGACCCTCTGCTTTCTGCAGGCAAGCCAATTCTGAATCTACCTGGCCAAACTTCCCTGGATCCCATGACTTTTGACTTCCTGAATAAGCCTACCGTGTGGAACCTCTCTATACCCCTACCATCCATATTCCTAACCAGATTCATTTAAATGTGGCAGATGAAAGTAGATCTACCACTTCCTCTGGCAGTGCATTCTACACTCACTCACAAACCCTCTGAGTAAAAGAGCTCCCCCTCAGATTCCCCTTAAGTATTTCAACTACCACATCTAGTTCTTTCTTCACCCAGCCTAAGGAGATAAAAAGCTTGCCCGCATTCATCCTATCTATACCCCTCTCATTTTGTATACTTCTCTAAGATCTCCCTCAACTCCCCTGCACTCCAGCAAATAAATTCCTAAGCTATTGAATCTATCCCTATAACTCAGGTCCTCAAGTCGCAGTAACATCTGTGCAAATTTCCTCTGCACTGTTTCAAGCTTATCTGGTCGGCAGGTGACCAGAACTGCACACATTTCTCCAAATTCGGCCTCAGAGAGATTGCCACTGGAATGAGTGAAATGGTAGCTGTTTTGTGCATCAGATGCTCTGTGCAACCATAAAAAATTCCCAACATTCTTGTAATAATTCTGGCACAAAAATCCAGTAGGAGGTTATCCTTGGCTATCTGCTTGTCAACTAGTATACACTCTTGGCATACTTCCTCACCTCATTCCCCTCTACTCATCTTAATTTTCATCACATGTAGGCTTTCTCCAAGTTCTTGGAGCCCAGAAGTGTTAGTGTGGGCGTTGGGTGCTGTATATCAAATTATCCAGTTGGGACAAACTTAAAGGAGGATGATTTGCATTATAACCTGCACCACCATCCCTCCCTTTGCCCTGACTACCCTTGTCCGTTCTCTAATAAACTGCAGAACCACAGAGTTTGGTAACTGTCCCGCTGATAGTGCATATCAACCGTTTGCTGCTAGTTGAACTGAATCCTTCTAAAAGTGCAATTTCTGGTCTGCATTTTGTGTATCCTCCATGCTCATGGTAGAGCACACCATTTTTGATTATTTAGCCATCAAAACTCCTATTTGTCAAATAGATCAGCCAATCAATGGCAATTTTACTGTCCGCCACCTGGAAATAGGTTGATTGCTTAGACAGGGCTTCACCAAACGTGTTTTGTGTCCAGACATTGAGCAGCTGGACTTGGCCCAGTCCTGGCACAATTATCTACAGACGGTAAACAGATAATGACAAGACCCTTTGCTCCTGTCTCTTATTGAGTGTTCAGGAATGACAAGCACTGTAAAGGTATTCCAAGCAAGCTGAGCCCTCAAACACACAAAAGCACGTCACAATTCCCTGCATTGTAAAATGAGACTGTTACTGATTATGCATGCTTATTCTTTTGGTGTTTGGGTGCAATCTGAACTGACAAGACTGTTAGTACATTCTAGAATTTGGAAGGTGATTTTGTAAATATGACTCAACATATTAGAGCTTGATTGTTCATGAAAAACTTACTGTAAAACAATTGAGTAATTGCAATATTACAATTAAACTAGTTAATTGTGGTTTTAATTGTGTTTTAAAAAATGAAGTATAGCATTACTTTTGAAAACACTTTGACTTTAAGTAAGAATAGTCCAAAGAAAAATAGCTGTCTTTGGAATCTCTGAGGATATTATTTAATTTTTCTTGTGATTTAAACCTAGTCTTGTCTCATCTCTCTAATGTCGTCTAGAACGATAATCCTCAGACATCTGCATGTCTCCATTTCTGACTTTTTATGAATCCCTGATTGTCCATTTAAATACACTTACCACTACGTGTATACACAAGGGGTAATCACATTCAGATGAGGCATGGTAAAGGGAGATGGGCAAGTAGTTTGTTTGGGTATATAGAGAGGGATCACAAGAGGGGAGGACAAGTCGTTGGGTATACTTAAAGCAAAGGTTGATAGTTGCTTGATTGATGAAGGTGTCAAAGATTATAGGGGGAAGACAGGAGGATGTGGTTAAGAGGGAAATTAATCAGCCATGATGGAATGGTGGCGCAGTCTCAATGGTTCAAATTACTTAGTTCTGCCCATATGTCTTATGGCCTTATGGTACTTGGGGAGGCTTAAAGACAATACTCTTGTTTGTGAGCACATTGTCCAATTTGGCTGCCCAGGCTCTCATCCTGCTGTGGTGTTGGAGGTAAAGCCAGAGTCACTCTCAGAGCAATTGAAGGTTGTAAGCTCACAAGGGTTTGAGTTCTGATCCAGAAGGGAGCCATGTCTCCATCAGTACTGGTGCTGAGGTTCATGAGCTGTACCTGGAGCTGAAATGAGTCTGTCAGAGCACTGAGTGGTGAATCAGTGTAGTGTTTGCCCTCAGGCGTTCAGTTGTCTAATTTAGAGTCAGTGTCACAGAGAGGAGGGAGTTCAAGCTTTGCTGCATCTCTCTTTCTCTGCTGGACTTCTCTTTCAGCCTGCCTCCTTTAAATCCCCTCTCTTTGCCTCCACTTTGTGCAACTCCTCTCCTCCCTTACTCTTACTTGTACTACTCAATGTACTCCCCCACTTTGTGGTGCCCTCTAGGCATCCACTTTGTAAGCCCCTGTCTTTAACCCTCCCTTCCCCCTGTGACCTGTCACCCTCTTTATCATTCTCTATATATCTCCCTTCTTGGCAAACGTTTGCTGGCGAATGTGCAGTCTCCGGTGAATAAAATCGATGATGTCAGAGCCAGGGTGATGAATCAGAGGGACATTAGTGTCCTTTGTTTCACGGAATCCCGGTTAACCCCTTCTGTACCAGATGTAGTGATTCAGATCAATGGGTTTATTATACACCATCAGAATAGATCTATAGAGTTTCTCAAAAGCAGAGGTGGAGGAGTATGCCTCATGATCAACTCTTCCTGGTGCACAAACATATCAGTGCTGCCCGAATTCTGCTCCCCAGACCTGGAATATCTAGCAGTAAAGTGCCATACTTTTTACCTACCACAGGAGTTCTCTGGGGTCATTTTGATAGCAGTTTACATTCCACTTCAGGCCAATGTCAAGCAGGCTTTAGATGATCTGAGCAATGGGATCAACATGTACGAAACAGCGCACACTAACACCTTCACCATTGGTTTGGGAGATTTTAACCAGGCCAGTCTGAAAAAAAAATCACTAAGCAACTACCATCAACAGATCACTTGCAATACCAGAGGAAACAACACACTGGACCATTGCTACCCCACCATCAAGAATGCCTACCGTGCTATTCCACGCTCTCACTTCGGGAAGTCTGATCACCTGGCTGTACTTCTACTCCCTGAGTATAGACAGAGACTGAAGACTGCAACATCAGGAGTGAGGACCAAGAAGGTCTGGATAAGGGAAGCAGAGGAGCGCCTACAGGACTGCCTTGAATCGGTGGACTGGACTGCATTTAGGAATTCATCTTTGAATCTGGATGAGTTTGCTGCAGTCGTTATCAACTTCATTAAAAACTGTGTGGATGAGTGTGTGTCTATAAAGGCTTACTGTACATTCCCAAACCAAAAGCGGTGGATGAACCAAGAGGTACATCATCTGCTGAAGGCTAGATCTGTGGCATTCAAGTCTGGCAACCCAGGCCTGTACCAGGAAACCAGGTATGATTTACAGAGGGCTATTTCAAGGGCGAAGAGACAATTTCCCATGAGGTTGGAGGTGATATCAGATGCATGGCAACTCTGGCAGGGTCTGCAAGACATTACTTCCTACAAAGCAAAACCCAATAGCATGAATGGCAGTGATACTCCACTATCAGATGAACTCAACACCATATATGCCCGCTTTGAAAGGGAGAAAACTACAGCGGTGACGATCCCTGGTGCACCTGTTGACCCTGTGATCTAGGTCTCAGAGTTCGATGTTAGACTGTCTTTAAAGAGGGTGAACCCTCGCAAGGCAGAAGGCCCAGATGGAGTACCTGGTAAGGCTCTGAAAACCTGTGCCAACCAACTAACGGGAGTATTCAAGGACATTTTCAACCTCTCACTGCTGCGGGCGGAAGTGCCATTTGTTTCAAAAAGGCAACAATTATACCAGTGCAGAAGAAGAATAATGTGGGCTGCCTAATGACTATCACCCAGTAGCACTCACATCGACAGTGATGAAATGCTTTAAGAGATTGGTCATGACTAGACTGAACGCCTGCCTGTGTGGCTAGGCATAGCTTAAATACAATCTATAAATTTGCTGACAGACAGACAGACAGACATACTTTATTGATCCCGAGGGAAATAAATGATGATACAACCATTGTTGGTAGAAACTTAGGTGGTGACAAGAGGGCATACAGGAGTGCCAATTGGTGGAGTGGTGCCAGAGCAACAACCTGGCACTCAATCACGAAAGAGCTGATTGTGGACTTCAGGAAGGGTAAGACGAAGGAACACATACCAATCCTCAGAGGGATAAGAAGTGGAGAGAGTGAGCAGATTCAAGTTCTTGGGTGTCAAGATCTCTGAGGATCTAACAACATATCGATGTAGTTATGAAGACGGCAAGACAGCGGCTATACTTTATTATGAGTTTGAAGAGATTTGGCATGTCTACAAATATAAAAGCATCTATAGTTGTACTGTGGAGAGCATTCTGATAGGCTACATCAATGTCTGGTGTACGGAGAGCGGTGACTGCACAGGACCGAAAGAAGCTGCAGTGGGTTGCAAATCTAGTCAGCTTCATCTTGGGCACTAGCCTGTAAAGTACCCAGGATATCTTCAGGGAGCGGAGTCTCAGAAAGGCAGCACCCATTATTAAGGACCTCCAGCACCCAGGGCATGCCCTTTTCTCACTATTACCATCAGGTAGGAGGTACAGAAGCCTGAAGGCACACCTTCAGTGATTCTGACACTAGACTGTAGAATACTACAGCACAGTACAGGCCCTTCAGCCCTTGATGTTGTGCCGACCCATATATTCCTTAAAAAAAAGTACTAAACCCACACTACCCTGTAACCCTCTATTTTTCTTTCATCCATGTGCCTGTCCAAGAGGCTCTTAAATACCCCTAATGTTTTAGCCTCTACCACCATCCCTGGCAAGTCATTCCAGGCACCCACAACCCTCTGTGTAAAAAACTTACCCTTGATGTCTCCCCTCAACTTTGTACATATGGCCTCTGGTGTTTGCTATTGGTGCCCTGGGAAACAGGTACTGACTATCCACCCTATCTATGCCTCTCATCACCTTGTAGACCTCTATCAAGTCCCCTCTTGTCCTTCTACATTCCAAAGAGAAAAGTCCCAGCTCTGCTAACCTTGCCTCATATGTCTTGTTTTCCAATCCAGGCAACATCCTGGTAAATCTCCTCTGCACCCTCTCCATAGCTTCCAAATCCTTCCTATAATGAGGTGACCAGAACTGAACACAATACTCTAAGTGTGGTCTCGCCAGAGCTTTGTAGAGTTGCAACATGACCTCTCTACTCTTGAACTCAATCCCCCGTTAATGAAGCCTAGCATCCCATAGGCCTTCTTAACTACCCTATCAACCTGTACAGTGACCTTGAGGGATGTATGGATTTGAACCCAAGGTCCCTCTGTTCATCCACACTCTTCAGTAACTGACCATTAACCTTGTGCTCAGCCTTCTGGTTTGTCCTTCCAAAATGCATCACCTCACACTTGTCCGGATTGAACTCCATCTGAACTTTTCTGTCCAACCTGCAGCTCCATCCACAACTCCTCCAATCCTTGTGTCATCCACAAACTTACTCACCCATCCTCCCGCCTCTTCATCCAGGTCATTTATAAAAATCACAAAGAGCAGGTGTCCCAGTACAGATTCTTGCAGCACTCCACTATTCACCGACCTCCAGGCAGAATACTTTCTTCTTTTAAGCCAATTTTTTATCCAAACAGCCAAGGTTCCACTGATCACATGCTTCATGACTTTCTAGATGAGTCTCTCGTGAGGGACCTTTTCAAATGCTTTGCTAAAATCCATGTAGACCACATCTATCGCCCTATCCTCGCCAATTTATTTTGTTACCTCTTCAAAAAACACAATTAGGCTCGTAAGGCACGACCCTCCATTCACAAAGCCATGTTGACTGTCCTTGAGTAGACTGTACTTCTCCAAACGTTCGTAGATCCTATCCTTAAGAATCCTTTCCAATAGTTTGCAGACCAGTGACATAAGACTCACCGGTCTATAGTTCCCAGGATTCTCCCTATTACTTTTTTTAAACAAGGGAACTACATTTGCCATTCTCCAATCCTCCGGCACTTCCCCTACAGCCAAAGAGGATTCGAAGATCATAGCTACTGCTCCAGCCATCTAATTACTAAGTGGACATTGAACCCTTGGACACTACCTCACTTTTTTAATATACAGTATTTCTGTGTTTTTGCACAATATTTAATCTATTCAATATACGTATACTGCAATTGATTTACTTGTTTATTTTTTCTCTCTTCTATATTATGTATTGCATTGAATTGCTGCTGCTAAGTTAACAAATTTCACGTCACATGCCGGTGATAACCCTAATTCTGGTTCTGGTATGGCAACTGCTCTGCAGAGAACGATCAACACTGTTCAGCCTATCATTTCCCTTGATGGACTCTACCTATACTTTAGTGTTGACAATGGTACTGTACTCTACTCTGTACAGTTTGTGCTGTATGTCTAACTAAATAAATAACATGTTGCAAATACCCAGCAGGTAAGATGAGAGAGTGAGCTGATGTTTCAGGTCAAAGTTCTTTGCCGGAACTGGCCGCCTATATGGAATATTAACTCCAATCATGGGTGTTGCTGAGAATTTTCTGTTTTATTTTGGATTTCCAGTACCTGTTTGATTGAAGAAAGCATTGATATGGTACCAGCTGAACCATTATGCTGAAGTTGAATCTTATTGCTCCACATTGCTCTAAGCTTAACCAAATTAATAAAATGAAGACATGCATGATACATTGCAGCCAGAGGGTGTACAAGCTGATGGAAAACATTGAGATTCACAGTGATCAAATCTGCAATAAATGTGCAGGAGCTGAGGATCAGAGTTGAAGAGCTGGAGTCTGAACTTTGGACATTGCTCTGAATCAGGGAGGTGGTGCATTACCCAGGAACTGCTTTCCAAGAGCAAGTCTGACAATTTTGATTAAATGCTCCAGAAATGATCAAACAAATTAATGGGAAGGAATGACTATGTGTAAGGTCAGAATGGGGATCTAGAAGAGAGCTTTGGTGGGGAATCAGCCCAAAGTTTGCAAAATTTCAGCAACCCTCATAAACGGCAGGGAAGATGGAGGAACTGACCACCACGATATGGGAGAAAATGTTTTGAGCTTCTGTTTGAGAGGAATGATTTGTCTCGAGGTGTCACTCTGTTGTGCTGCTGATGTTCCATTGGTATTCCTACGAGTAACCTCTTGTTTCAGTCTCTATATGGGAGCCTGTTCCTCCATTCCTGGATTGAGTTATTGCCAGAACTCACCACGAGAGAGCCTGCCATTCCTCTGCACCTGTATCCAGTCCTCCCAGCAACAACCATGACAGAAGGGCTCCACCAACAATGGACCCAGCAGAAGTATTACAGCAGCTTGGACATCAGTTGGCCAGAGTCAAGGATGCCTTCTTTATTCAGTTCATGTCCTGAGGGATACATTCCTAGTGTTCCCAAAGGCTATTTTCTGAGCTTCTCCAGTCTAGATTCAACATTTTCTCTGAGTCTGAGGTTCTCTGTGACAATAATTTTCATAAAGTTTCCCAAGTTACGCAATTTTTTGAGCTACATATGGAGAGGTTTCTGAGCTGTATGTAATACAATGTTTCCGAGATATATGTGCATTGTTCCCAGGTTATATGGTCTGTTTCAGGCTTTCCAACCCTGCCTCGAGGGCTGAGAGATTTTCAGCCTATCTTGAGAGAATCAGGTCAGTTCTGGGTTTTCCTGGGCTGTCAGGTGGTGGCCTGAGGGAGGGAGGTACTGTCATGATCCCTGCAGGTGACTGTAAAGCACTGGGCTTCCAGGTTTCTCGAGCACCTGTGCCAGTTAATTGTTGTCTAAACTAAAGTTGTTAAGCCCTGGTGCTTTCTGTTTAATATCATGAAGTTAATTGTGACTGGCTCGGGTTTCCCACATTCTATCATTATTTAAAAGCAACTCTGTTTAGCACTTTAGTGGAGTCCTTGTGCTTATAAAGAATGATTTGTCTTGTGATGTTGCTTGGCTTTGCCTTGATGCTCTGTTGGTATTTCTGTCTCTACATGGGAGTCTGCCGTACCTCTTCCCCTGGATTCATGTTAGCACTCACCACGACAGAGTTTGCCATTCTTCTGTCCCTGGATCCAGTCCTGTCAGCAATCATTGTGACATGCGAGTTACTAGCGAAAAACTGCAGTGACTGGGTCTCATGCCAGAATGGGGCAGGCGCGTTCTTTCCAGGGTTTTGTATCTCCTCCCTCCATTCTCAGGATCTCTCCCTTATATCTCTCTTCCGATTCTTTCTCTGTGGCTGCACCCTTACCAAGGAGGACATTGAATCTTTGGACACTACCTCACTTTTTTTTAATACACAGTAGTTATGTGCTTTCACATTTTAAAAATCTATTTGATGTATGTATGCTGTAATTGATATACTTGTTTATTTATTATTATTTTTTTCTCTGCTAGGTTATGTATTGCATTGAACTGCTGCTGCTAAGTTAGGTTCATATCACTTACTGGTGATAATAAACCTGATTCTGATTCTGAGTACAACATCTTATTCAGGCTTCAGTGATATTGGGTTGAAGTGAGGTAAGTTCCCTATGAGAAATAGAAACAGGAAGTATGTCTATGAGGCTGGTGTTTTGTTCTGGGTGTCAGATGTTCGGGAGACTCACAGCCTCCCAGACGGCCACATCTGCACCAGGTGCATCGAGCTGCAGCTCCTAAGGGACTGTGTTAGGGAACTGGAGCTGCAGTTCAATGACCTTCGTCTGGTCAGGGAGAGTGAGGAGGTGACAGAGGGGACCTATAGGCAAGTAGTCACACCACGGTCTCTGGAGGCAGGTAAGTAGGTAACAGTCAGGAGAGGGAAGGGCAAGAGTCAGATACTGGAGAGTACCCCTGTGGCTGTCCCCCTTAACATTAAGTATTCCTGCTTGAGTACTGTTGGGGGGGAATGGCCTACCTGGGGGAAGTAACAGTGTCTGCACCTCTGGCACAGAGTCTGGTCCTGTCGCTCAGAAGGGTAGGGAAAGGAAGAGGATGGCAGCAGTGATAGGGGACTCTATAGTTATGGGGTCAGACAGACGATTCTGTGGACATAGAAAAGAAGCACAGATGGTAGTTTGCCTCCCAGGTGCCAGGGTCTGAGATGTTTCTGATTGTGTCCACGATACCCTGAAGTGGGAAGGAGAACAGCCAGAGGTCGTGGTACATATTGGTATCAACGGTATAGGTAGGATAATCTGCAGCCAGCATAATCAAAGACCCTTCCCCCTCTGGTCATTCTCTCTTCTCCGCTCTACTATTGGGTAGAAGATACAAAAGCCTGATACAAATATCACCAGGCTCAAGGACAGTTTCTGTCCTGATATTATAAAACTTTGGAATGAACATCTTATACAAAAAGATGAACGCTTACTCTTTCGATCTACCTAGCTGTGACCCTTGCACTTCATTTGTCTATCTGCACTGCACTTTCTCGCAAATTGCAACATTGCATTCTGCTATTGTTTTCCTTTTGTACTACCTCCATGTACTTACGCACAGAATGAATTGTCAAAATGGCACGCAGACAAAAGCTTTTACCTGTGTCGTTGTACATGTGACAACAATAAACCAATTACCAATGACCACAAACAGATAAATCTGGGAATCACTGGGAAATCAGTAATGGCTCCCAAGGGCTGAATGTATTTACCCAGCATAATGGTGTAGCATTTGCACTTGCAGGGATAAAGTTATTGAGAGTTCGAACAAGCTCCGCCAACCGGAGAAGTGTGGTGGTGCTGGGGAACTGGTGGGGTCTGTTATCCAAAAGTTACTGAGAGTTAGAACAAATGCTACACCTGTCCCCACACCTCCCCCCTTACCACTATTCCGGGCCCCAGACAGTCCTTCCAGGTGAGGCAACACATCACCTGTGAGTCTGCTGGAGTTGTCTATTGCATCCGGTGCTCCCGGTGCGGCCTCCTCTACATCAGCAAGACCCGACGCAGATTGGGGGATCACTTCATCGAGCACCTTTGCTCCGTCCGTCACAATAAACAGGACCTCCAGGTTGCCACCTACTTCAACTCTTCCTCTCATTCCCATCTAGATATGTCCATACATGGCCTCCTCTACTGCCATGATGAGGCCAAACTCAGGTTGGAGGAACAACATCTCATCTACCGTCTGGGTAGTCTCCAGCCTGGTATGAACATTGAATTCTCCAATTTCTGGTAATTCCCTCCCTCTCCCCCTTCCCCTATACCAGGTCCCTCTGCCTTTCTCCCCTTTCAAATTTCTGCTTCTTTATCTCAACAGTTCTTTAATGCTTATCCCCTCCCCCCCTTTATCTTTCCTCTGATTGGTTTTCCACCTGGCGCCTCTAGGCCCTACCCCCTCCCCTATCTCTATTACTGGGCTTTGGCCCTCTCCTCCCCCCCATTCCTGATGAAGGGTCTTGGCCCGAAACATTGGCTATTCTTTTCTCACGGATGCTGCCTGACCTGCTGAGTTCTTCCAGCATTCTGTACGTATTCTAACAAAAATGCTGTTTACCTCTCTCAGCAGTAAAAGAGAAGAGACACCTTTTCTAATCATGTTAATCAATCTCAGCTCACACATCATTAAATGCCACATCACTGCCACAAGGGCAACTGAACAGTAAATGTTGTTAAGTGTTGTTAATTATTAACACATATAAGGAGGCCTGCTGCCAAAGGTTCAGGCTTATTGCTGTGTTTGCACCTTGGACCCGGATGAACGATGTTTCATTTGGCTGTATATAAGTGCTGTGTTGAACTGTATGTACTGTGTTTGCACCTTGGACCCGGATGAACGATGTTTCATTTGGCTGTATATAAGTGCTGTGTGGAACTGTATGTACTGTGTTTGCACCTTGGACCCAGATGAACGATGTTTCATTTGGCTGAATACAAGTGCTGTGTGGGATTGTGTGGGACAATGTGTTTTGAACATTGGTCCTGGAGGAACGGTGTTTCATTTGGCTGTATACATGTGTATGGTTGAATGACAGTTAAACCTAAACTGAATATGAACTTGAGCTTCATATCAGTGATATGCAAGGTCAATACTACTTGAAATACCTACTGTAAACTCCCTGGAAATTGGGTTAAAAGAGCCCATCTGTATAGAACTCACTTTAGTGAAACTACAAGCAATTGCTGGTACTTTTGGCATGTGGGGCAATGGAATTGGCGGAAATGCATATAATTCACAGCCACCAACATTGAGCTGGGGTTCACTTTAAGTGGCTGGGCTGAGTGATGACATAATTATGTGAAGTTGTTACACACTTTGTGTTCAGTGTTTGGACTATAATAAATAAGTTATGGTTTTTCTTAAGCATAAACTGCTTCTGCTATTTTTATTCATTTTTTAAAATTTACACTGGTGATCCTGATGCTGTACAACGATTCCAGAATTATTGAACATGTCAGCTAAAACAGTCACTTTGAAACTGCTGGAGCTATTGGAGAAAAATGCCATTGCTTGGATCGTACAAACTGAGGACCAATTCGCACTGCAAGAAATCGCTGCCAACAATACCAAAATATTTCTATGTGGTTGCATCCTTCAGCAGTTCCAGGGCTGTGAGAGCAGTGAGTCGAGCGGAACACCTGACTGAATACAATAAATACCGATCGCTGAAAACTCACCTTTTACAGACTTCTAGACAATCAAAGTCTGAGCATGCCAAACAGTTAGTTGCTCTCCTTGCCCAGCCTTGGTGATGCTACGCCATCAGAACTAATGGACCAAATGGTGTCTGTCCTGGGAAATCACCATTCATGTTTTATTTTTAAAGACCTCTTCAGGCAGCAATTTCCTGATTAAGTTCACATAACCCTCACTGATACACTTGTGATGGACTATAGGGAGCTTGTTAAGATGGCTGATACCCTACACTCAGCCGGCAGCGATGCATCATTCCTCCTCCCTTCTCGACCTCAATAAGCAAGGTTAGCAAGTCCTTACATCAGGTTGCCCAAGACAGCAAAACAGATGACACTGGGCTTGTTTTTACCATGCTTGCATTGGTACATATACCAGGAAGTGCCCACCACCTTGCAGCTTCAGCAGTGCCAGCACATCGGTCTGTGAACATCATGGGTTCCAGCTGCCTGGGTTCTCTCCTGTTCATTACAGACACTTGTAATGTGACACAGGTACTCAGGGGAGCGTGCTGTCAGCATCGCCTGTTGATGGGAATGCAGAGCACAAAACCTTGCTGGAGGCTGCCAACGGCAACAGGATCCAGACTTATGGGACATGATTGGGGCAACATTACACATGGGACTTCGACCTGGATAAAGTAGTTAGATCTCTGCTCGGTGTAGTTGTCCTTCCTGTGTGCCCAAGGACTATTGCTGATTTGTAGATGTCAAGGCCTTTGGGTCATTACCCTGTTCCCCCAGTAAGTTCCCCACAAAGACTCTGTTAAGCACATGCACCATTGCATGTGAGTTTACTTGACTACTGGGCGAATTCCCAAACCTCACCAAGCCCACATGCTTCACTGCAGTCACAAAACATGGGGGTCAAGCACTACATTTCTACAACTGGGCCATCAGTCCATGACCCAGAAAAGCTGGCAACCATGAAAGCTGAGTTTGCCAACATGGAAAGACTTGCATTCTATGCTGGTCAAATAGCCTCTGGACTTCACCCATCCGTATGGTCCCTAAGTCTTACAGTGGGTGCCACACATGTGATTACCAATGCAAGTACCAATTACCAACTTGTACCAATTACAAGTTCACCACCCCTGATCATTACTCGGTTCCACACAAACAAGAGTTTTTGGCACATTTAGCCAGAAAGTTAGTTTTTTCGGTCAATCTAGTTAGGTGCTACCTTCAGGTTCCTGCATCCTTGGAGGACAATCCCAAAACAGCTGTGATAACCCCCTTAAGCCAATGTGGATTAATTATTATTGCTGCTAAATGCCAGGATCTTTGGCTGTGAGTTTCTTGGTCTCTATCTGACTGTCTGCCATTTTTATTTTACAGCATTTCACAGCATTTGTTGCCCACTAACCTCCCCCCCCCCCCCGTGCACGAGATGGCCACAATATCAGACCGTTGGTCCGCATATCTGAGTTCACAACTGATATACAACATATCAAGGGGAGAAACAATGCCGTGGCTGATTGCCTCTCACAGCCAGCCATTGAGGCTGTACACATAGGGGTTGACTGTTCTGGTATGGCAGCCCATCAAGTTAGTTACCCAGAGATCTAGGCTGACTGAACAGCAGTCACAGGCCTGTGGTTGGCTGACTTAAAATTGGGAGAAGCTGGGATTTCTCTCCTATGCGATGCCACAGCTGGTTGCTCTTGCCGCATCTGGCTTGCAAACTAGAGACGGACTGTTTTTGATTCCATATATAGCCTCTCACATCTGGGCTGGAAGATCCCACAGAAACTGGGTGCAGTGAAGTTTGTGTGGCATGGCTTCAGAGAGGATGTGCACAATTGGACTGCAGCCTGTGTGGAGTGCCAGCGGGCAAAAATTAACTGTCACATTGCGGCACCATTGATACCTTTTGAGTTCCCCGAGCGATGGTTTGACCATGTCAATGTGAACTTTGCGGTCCACTTCCTCCCCCCCCCCCACACAGTTTACACACCTCCTCATCATGGTGGCCTATACCACCAGTTGGCTGGAGGTCATCACTCTAGCGTCAACAAGGGCTGCAGATGCAGTTTGGGCGTTCATTAACAGCTGAGTTGACACCTCATAAGATATTTCCTCTGACCATGGTCCCCAATTCATTTCAGACCTCTGGTCTGTGATGGCCTCGAACCTCGGTGTTAGCCTATAACACACCATGGCATATCACGCGCAGTTCAATGGCCTATGCGATTCCCATTCCCGTTCTGAAATGTCGGTCGATGGCCTCTTATAACCATATAACTATATAACAATTACAGCACGGAAACAGGACATCTCAGCTCTTCTAGTCCATGCAGAACGCTTAACCTCACCTAGTCCCACCTACCTGCACTCAGCCCATAACCCTCCATTCCTTTCCTGTCCTTCTTGTGCCAATATGAGGCCATCCTCAGAATGGAGGAGCAAGACCTTGTATACCATCTTGGTATCCTCTTGGTAACCTCGTGGCATGAAAATCGATTTCTCTTTCAGTAACCAAATTCTACCTCCCCACCACATTCCTCTATTCCTAACCCTGATCTTTCACCTCCTTACCCGCCTATTACTTCCTCCAGGGTCCCCTCTTCCTATAGTCCATTCTCCTCTCCTATCAGATTCCTTCTTCTCCAGCCCTTAGCCTATCCCGCCCACTTAGTTTCACCTATTACCTTCCAGTGATCCTCTTTCCCCTCCCCCATTTTTTTATTTTGGCATTCTCCCCCTTCCTTCTCAGTCCTGAAGAAGGATCTTGGCCTGAAAGGTTGACTGTTTATTCGTTTCCGTGATACTGTCTGACCTGCTGAATTCCTCCAGCATTTTATGTATGTTGCTTCAGACAAGTACCATTCTCTTGAAATCTTGCACCACTCACCTCCTTTAAACTCTCCTGCTCCTAAATGCATGTCCTCTTGAATCTGACATTTCTACTCTGGGAAAATCTCATATCACAAGTGTCTACCCAATGCTACTGTGTTACAGCACAGACTAGGTGCTCCTGCCCCTTCGAGCCGAGCATCTCCACCAACACTGACCACCCTGAGGTGGGTGATGGGGATCAAGTTAAATGACAAGAGGTGTAAGGTGAAAAAGGTGAAAGGCTAGAAAAGAAGGAATCTGACATGAGAGGAGAGTGGACAATAGCAGAATGGGAGGGAGGAAGGACACTGGGGCAGGTGATGGGCAAGTGAGGAGAAGAGAAGGGGTAAGAGGGCTCCAGAGTGTGCAATTGAAGAAATGGAGAGGGAAAATACTGGAAATTGGAGAGATGGATGTTTACCTGGTTTCATCTATCATCTTGTTTCTGTGCTGTACTATTCTATTACCCTATTTATCTTCTAGCTTGTACTTCTACCCCTACGTCCACCTTGTTATTCTGCCTTCTTCTCCTTTCCTCTCCAGTCAAGATGAAGGATCTTGACCTGAAGCATTGAATGTTATTCATTTAAATAGATGCTGCCTGACCGGCTGAGTTCCTTTAGAGGACAAAACAAAACAGCGCACACCAAATAAAAACCAAAAACAAAATAAGCCCCTTTCCTCCCTCCCATCCACAGCCACGGACTAATCTCCAATTACAGGACAGGTCTCTAGGCCTCCAGTCTTCCATCTTCAGCCGTTGGGCTTTGATTTCCAGAAAATTGAGATATGGACAATTTTGTAGGAACACAACCATCTCTCCTCTCCACCTCTCTCTAGTGCCTTGGCCCTCTTTAGCTAACTTATGAAATGTTCCCAGTTCTTTGCTCACTGCTTTTTGGAAACATGATAAGCCTTTTCCTTAATCTGTTGTTAGTCATGGCTGGACAATTTTCCATTTTTTGTTTATCATAATTTGATACGTATTACATTTAAAATGCCAATTGATTATTAGGTGTCCGTCAGGCCAGCACATGCAGGCTCCTCCCAGTCCCCGCCCAGCTAACAGGAGTCACCTGCCACCCAGTTCCAACTCATCACCTGCAGTCTATTAAAACCCAGCTCTCATCCACAATCCTTGTTCACTCATACAAACCTGCCAGATTAAACCAGTTCCTCCTAGCCTTCGGTTACCTTGTTGCCTTCTCATGTTCAGTACATGTTTTGTGGCCCCCTGTGGCTTGTTATTTTTCAGTTTGTTATTAAAGTTATTGCTCCCCAATGACTTGTCTCCACTGTTCTGTGTTTGGGTCAAGCCTCCTCTAGATTTCCTGACATACTCAGTGAACGAACGATTGACCCAGCAGTGTATGATTGTCTAAAGGAAGTCATCCATCGACATGGCCACACACTCCAGAAGCAGCAGGAAACCCTTCACCATCTGCTTGCCATTCTCTTCTAACTGTCTTCCTCACTACAGCACCCCCACACCAGTCAACCACCCCCCTCCGAGTTCCCAATTCCAGGTGTCCGAACACTTCATCGGACTCCCAACCTGATGCTGCAACTTCCTGTCCTAGTGTTACTTCTGTTCTAAAATGTTGCTCTCAATTTTGAAGCTGTGCCCTCTAGTTCTGGATACCCCCTCCAGAGGGAACATCCTCTCCAAATCCACCTTATCTAGTCCTTTCAGCATTCGTTAGGTTTCAATGAAATCCCCCACATTCATTTAAATTCCAGTGAGTACAGGCCCAAAGCTGCCAAACACTCCTCATATGTTAAGCCCTTCATGAGAGGTGACTTGATAGAGGTAATACAAGATACAAAATAATAAGAGGCATTGATTGAATGGATAGCCACAGATTTTTCCCAGGGTGGAAATGACTACTACAAAGGGACATCATCATGAGGTGACTGGAGGAAAGTACAGAGGGGTTGTCAGAGGTGAGTTTTTTTGCACAGAGATTGGTGAGTGCATGGGATGCCCTGCTAGAGGTGGTGGTAGGGTTAGGTACATTAGGGGCATTTAAGGAAGTCATGGATGATAGAAAAATGGAGGGCTACAACAAAGGGAATGTTTAGATTGATCTTCGAATAGCTTATAATGTGGACACAACATTGTAGGTCAAAGGACCTGTGCTGTGTTGTAATGTTCTATGATGAAGGCCAGTGTTTCAAAAACCTTCTTCAACATCCTGTTTACCTGTCACTGCATTTTCAGTGAACATGAATGTACATTCCCCATTTCCTGTGAAAGTCCCACCTTCTTTTGTCTTCCCAAAATAAAACACCTCACACTTACCTGATTTAAACTCCATTTGCCATTCCTTGGCTCACTTAACCAGCTGATTAAGAGGTGCCTGTTCTTTTTGATTATCATCTTCACTGGCAATGGTACCACTTATTCTAGTCACCTTCAATCATACTAACCATGCTTTGTACATTCTCATCCAAGTCATTGATAGATGTGACAAATAACAAAGGGCTCATTACTAACCCTGAGGGACACCACTATTGACTAGTCACGAGTCCGAGAAACAAAATTTTACTATCATCCTCTGTATTTTGTATATCATCCTCCAAGTATTTTGAGATTCTTGGAGGCAAATGATAAAATTGACAGTAGTCAGCTTGATTTCCTTAATGGGAAATTTTGCCTGACAAATCTGTTGGAATTCCTTGAGGAAATAACAGGCAGGATAGACAAAGGAGAATTGGTGGATGTTGTTTACTTGTATTTTCTAAAGGCCTTTGACACGATGCCAGCGATGAAATTGCTAAACAAGATAAAAGCTCACTATTTAACAGGAAAGATACTAACATGGATAGAAGATGGCTGACTGGCAGGAGGTAAAGAGTGGGAATAAAGGGGACCTTTTCTGGTTTGCTGCCTTTTCTCACTTTATATGTCAATGATTTGGATGATGGAATTGATGGTTTTGTGGCCAGGATTGAGGATGATATAATAAAGGGTGAATGGGCAGTTAGTGTTGAGGAAGAAGCAAGGCTGCAGAACGACTTAGTCAGATTAGGAGAATGGGCAAAGAAGTGGCAGATGGCGCATGGAATTCAGTGTAGGGAAATGGATGGTCATGTCCTTTGATTGAAGGAATAAAGGCATAGATTATTTTCTAAATGGGGAGCAAATTCACAAATCAAAGGTGCAAAGGGACTTGGGATTCCCTAAAGGTTAACGTGATTTGAGTCAGTGATAAGGAAGGCAAATGCAATATTAGCATTCGTTTCAAGAGGACTATGATATAAAAGCAAGAATGTAATGCTGAGGTTTTATAAGGCATGGGTCAGACTGCACTTGAGTATTGTGAGTAGTTTTGGGCCCCTTATCAAAGAAAGGGTGTGTTGGCGTTGGAGAAGGTCCAGAGGAGGTTCCTGTACTCACAGGAGTTTAGAAGAATGAGGGGTATCTCACTGAAACCTATGGAATATTGAAATGTGTAAAGTGGCTGAGGAGAGAATGTTTCCTGTAGTTGGGGATTCTAGAATCAGAGGGCACAGCATCACAATTAAAGGAGATCCCTTTATAAAAGAGATAAGGATGAATCTTTCTAGTCAGGTGTTGAACTCGTAGAAATTCATTGCCAAAGCTGGTTGTGGAAGTCAAGTCATTGGGTATATTTAAAACAGAGGTTGATACGTTCTTCATGAGTAAAAAGGAGAAGGCAGGAAAATGGGGTTGAGAGGGATAATAAAACAGTCATGATGAAATGGCAAGCAGACTTGATGAGCTAAATGGCCAATTTCTGCTCCTATGTCTTAAGATCTTGTGGTCCTAAAATCAAATTTTTCAACCCATGCTTCCACATAAAGAGCCTAGAAATCCAGGACTATGATGAACAACATGTTGCTGCTTGGACAACTGATGCCTTCTAGACTGGATTCCCACTCACCCGTGCAATAACACCGTCTTGTGCAAACCTCAAGTGAATCTACAATTTATATGTTCAAGCTGGAAGTTGACTGAAATAAATTGTGGAATCATTGAAGGAGAACATGAATGTGTATTTAAATCTCAGGGGCAGGCATCATTTGATGGCTAAAATAATTTATAAGGAAATGAAAAATTGTATTTTTGAACAAGCGTTCATAGTTTTTATTTCCTGAAATGGAAACTTCAGCCCTGATGTATTACCTTTTACAACAATCCTCCAAATTCAGACTTGACCAGCCCTTATTGTATAATGTTAATGTACTTACCTCAACCTCAGCCACACAGATACCACCTCCCCCTCAACTCCTGAGGTGAAACTCAGATTGCTGATCCATTTCCAGCTGTGTCTCAGCACACCTCACAACAGCCCCAGCATTAGGGTTTGTTGCTTGGTGTGTATGGAGGGGGGTGTGACCTGCTAAAGTAAGGAATGTGTCAACATGTTTCTCAGTTGTAGAAATCCAAACCCACTCCCACTCCTGCCCCCCTGAATGGGCCAGTCATGTGATCTATCCCCACTCCTTACCCTCCGTCCCAACACCACTGTCCCACCCTTCACGCAGACCAGGGTAGGCTCATTTAGGGTAGGACAGAATTGGCCAGGAGAGGCTTCACCCATAGCCATGGCAACAATGGTGGCTCAGGTTCTGATTTAGAATTCCCATCCTTGTACACAAATGCCAGCACACCTTTATGACAGCAGCAGTCTTACAACCAACCCTGCAACATTGCTATCTATCCGCATTCCATCTTCAATCTGAGCTCTGAGATCCTCCTGCTGAACATCTTGCTCAAGAAGCTCCTTTAAGCCAGTAACTTTGCAAGGCTTGAAGCTTCCTGCTCTGATAACTTCCTCCGTGGCACACGGAATATGGGACAGAGGAACAGGCCCTTGGACTCATGAAGTCTGCACTAAAAATAATGCAGAATTAAACACATCTCTCATGCCTGTAATTGATCGATAATCCTTTAGTCCTTGTACGTTCATGTGTCTTTCTATGTCACTACTATATCTGCGTTCACCACCAACTCCTGGCAACCTGTTCCAGATACCGACTTCTTTCAGTGTATACGAACATAGAAAACACATTTAAGATCATAAGATATAGGAGTAGAATTAGGCCAAGCCCGCTGAGTCTGCTTCACCATTCCATCATGGCTGATTTATTGTCCGTCTCAACCCTATTCTCCTGCTGTAACCTTTGACACCCTGATTAACCTCTGTTTTAAATATGCTCAATGACTTGGTCTCCACAACCATCCACGGCAATGAATTCCACAGATTCTCCACCCTCTGGCCAAAGAAATTCCTTCTCAACTCTGTTCTAAATGGACATTCTTCTATTCCAAGGCTGTGCACTCAGCCCTAGACTCACCCACTATAGGATACATTCTCTCCATGTCCATTCTATCTATGTCTTTTAATATTCAAAACAATACACACAAAAATTCTCAAGGAACTGAGTAACTCAGGTGGAATCTATGGAAGTGAATAAACCATTAAGGTTTTGAGCAGAGACCCCTTCACAAAAACTGGAAAGGAAAGGGGAAGAAGCCAGAATAAAAAGGAGGGGTGGGGACAGGAGGATAGCAGAAGGTGCTAATTGAAGCCAGGTGGTAGAAAGATGAAGGTCTTGGTGAAGGCTCGGGTGAAGGTTTTGAAATGTCCATTCTGGGACATGACAAGCCTTTTGGTCCCCACTGGACACTCAGCTCTCACCTGTGGCTCCAAGGAGCTGTTTGCTTTTACAGTGGCCACACCCTGATACACTGCTTCGACAGGCTGGCTAAACCAGGTGAGATGGTCTCATACCCCAATGTGACATAGGGGTATGACTGTCCAAACGTGCTAGGTCAGTTCCAGTGAACTGGGCAGACGAGATCAACGTGAGAACCAATGGTCAGGGAGGTGGCTCTGCAATGCTTCTTGGAGAGCGAAGGGCATGATGAGGCACAGAAAAAGTCCTATTCATCCATTACAACCAAGGAAAACCTCACCTGTGATGACTAATTGTACCACTGAACCCAGTCTTCTGAGCCAGTGCAATGACATTTTGAAAAAACCTTTTGCTCAGGTTTCTTTTTGCAGTTCACATCATGGAATGCACAACAGAAGAAGTGTACTAATCTAAGTGTCATCATTGGACATGGTGGACAACAGCCAATCACTGCACACAGAACCTGGTCATGGTTGAGGTTGGAGACACTCCAGAAGATTAACTAATGGATATGTTTTCTCTTTATTGTATTTTTCTGAGATGTTTGTGTTGCTGGGAAAGCTGGTATTACTACGCTTTGGAAGGTGGCAAGCTACCTTACTGTACTGCTGTAGTCCCTCTGACGCAGGTGTTCCTACCATGCTGATGGGGACGGAGCTCAACGATCAGACCCAGTGGTGATAAAGTTACAGCAATACTTTTTCCAGTTAAGATGGCATGAAACTTGGAGAGCAACTTTGGGCAGTTGTGTTACCATCAAACAAGGTATTGATAGTCAGGAACTCTGTATTGTTGGTACCATTGAAATTTTGAAGGTGGGTGGTTAGACTTTCCTTTTGGAGATTATCACTACCTGGCACATTGTGATCTAAGTGTTAGTTGCCACTCATTAGTCCAGGTTAATGTGGTCTGAGTCTTGCTGTATTCAAGCACCAGCTGCTTCATTTGCTGAGAAGTTACAGATGAAATTCAATACTGTGCATTCAAAGCCAAAACTGAGTCTACTGACATACACAAGCACATGCAAGAAAAAAAACTTACTTGCAGCCACACCACAGGCAAATACATTGTATAGTCTTCATTCACAAGAAAATGCATAAATCAAACATAAATAACATACACATTTTACAAACAAGACAATTTACAAAAAAAAATACACAGACCAATGTGGTCAGAGTGTTACTGTAGAAGTGATTAGTATTGTGTGCTTGAAATATTTAACGATGCCTCCTAAGTTTCTGATTTCATGTCCTGGGCCATCAGCCGAGCAGCAGAGAACCGCTTTAACATTTGAAAAATAGTTGAAAATTATAAGCAGCGCGGCATCAGGTAAAGGTAACACAGCTCTGGGATGCTACTGCCGGGAACAGAATCTTACCTTTAAAGTTCTTTTGTTGCTTGACAATGCATCAGCCCATCCTAAACATTGAGGCAGAATTCATCCTAACATAACAGTGCGTTTCCTGCTGCCTAACACAAGATCATTGATTCAACCACTCCACCAAGGTGTGATCCACATTCAAGTTTTTTTTTATTTTGAACTATCTCTCAGATGCTGCAAACAACAGATGATTTTGAAAATCCCGGGAGGTTAGCAACGGTGAGGGAATGGTGGAAGTCAGAACACTTGGCACAAATGGCGATGGACATGGACCCAAGTTTAGAACAGAGTCAGTATTTCAGTTGTTCCCTGCCGTCAACCCTTCTTCCCTACAAGCAAATTTATGCTGAAAAACAAAATGCTGCCAAGCAAACAACCCTCACCACTTTCTTCAAACTGGTGTAATCTCCTGCTGCTGTTCTGAGTCTTCTTTCACCCCTTGCTGTGCTCGATGTCCACCTTGTCCATGTAAAGCTGCCTGACACCACAACAACCACTCATCTCCCAGAGCAAACACACCTGGTGAGTACTGTACACCCTGGTATGTTAACTTTCTATGATGTATTACATTGAATATTCCCTTAAATTGATGAAATATAATCTAAGTGTTGCCTTTTGGTACTGTTTTTATGTTGTATTGGTATGAAAATGTGAATAAATTACAGATAAAACATTTAGGAAGCCCTCTGGAACGTATCCCAGTTTTCTCCATTTAAATAATTATTCACATTATGCGATTTCACATTATGTGTCGACTGCGAGGAACGTCTCCCCTGCATATAACGAGGATAGGGTGTACCAAGGACTCAGTGGTCCCCAACCGCTGGTCTAGAAGACTAGCGCACCTTCAGGGATTTCGTGGCTCTGGAGGCGGGTGGACTCGAGGTTAGTGACTCCACAGGAAACTGGTGAGTCATCTGAATACACAGAAGATCGAAAGCAGCAAGCTGGCTGCGTGCCTAGAAACCCGAGTTCTTTGGGCACAGAGCTCGGAAAAAGCGATGCAACAGACTTTTAACATCGTAAATCAGTGAGTTGTTTGTTATATCTCCCCTCTTGCTGTGAAATGGGGACACCTCTTTTTCCCTTATTAGGCCTGTGTTATGTCAAATTACTAGGTGAACAAGTAGTCTTTGGGGTACTACAAATCAGTTTCCTTATTGATACTTTGCTGCATGCTTGAGTGCTCGGTGGGGGGCGTCAATGCTTTTTTGCTTGTGGGGGAGGGAGGTCATCAGTTTGCTGCTGCTTACGTGCAGGAAGGGGAAGCTGGGGTGGGGGGGGGACTTTGGGATTCTAACATTTAACCGTCTTTCATTCTTTGTGGCACTCCTCTTTTTCCATGGATGGTTGCGAAGAAGAAGAATTTCAGGATGTAAATTGTATACATTTCTCTGACATTAAATGTAACTTTGAAACCTACCAAGCTAAATTAGTACAGTTCAATAGATCATTCCACGAAGTTTCAAATTTCAGCAATGCTTAGATCGCCTCTGTTACAAAGGTGCCAAAAGAAATAATCCAGAACCTCGTCATGACTCTGCCTCCAGAGAGCAGCAAACATCATCAAGGAACACTCCCACTCTCTTTCCCCTCTCTTTGTGTAGAAGATATACGAGCTTGAGAGTGTTCAATGCAGCTTCTATCCTGTTGCATTTGATTCTCAAACAGATGTCCTATACACTAAAAGATAAGCATTTGAACTCCCAATCTACCTTATTGTAGTCCTTGTATCATCTTTGTCTAACTGCACTTTCACTGTAACTCTAACACTACATTCTGCTTTTCATGTATGGAATGATTTGCCCAGATAGTACACAGATAAAAGCTTTCCACTGTATCGCAGTATGGAATGATCTGACTACATAGCATGCAGATAAAAGCTTTTCACTGTATCTAAAACAATTCCAATTTCAAAACCTGTAGGTGGTCTACAACCTCTTTATAGAAACAAAGAAACCCTACAGCACAATACAGGCCCTTCAGCCCACAAAGTTGCGCTAAACATGTCCCTACCTTAGAAATTACTAGGCTTACCTATAGCCCTCTTTTACTAAGCTTCATGTATCTATCTAAAAGTTTCTTAAAAGACCCTATTGTATCCACCTCCACCATCGTTGCCAGCAGCCCATTCCACGCACTCACCACTCTCTGAGGAAAAACTTACGACTGACATCTCCTCTGTACCTACTCCCCAGCACCTTAAACCTGTGTCCTGTTGTGGCAACCATTTCAGCCCTGGGAAAAAGCCTCTGACTATCCACATGATCAATGCCTCTCAAGATCTTATGCATTTCTGTCAGGTCACCTCTCATCCTCCGTCGCTCCAAGGAGAAAAGGCAGAGTTCACTCAACCTATTCTCATAAGGCATGCTCCCCAACACAGGCAACATCCTTGTAAATCTCCTCTGCACCCTTACTATGGTTTCCACAATCTTCCTGTAGTGAGGCGACCAGAACTGAGCACAGTACTCCAACTGGGGTCTGACCAGGGTCCTATATAGCTGCAATATTACCTCTCAGCTCCTAAATTCAATTCCACGATTGATGAAGGCCAACACACAGTACGCTTTCTTAACCACAGAGTCAACCTGTGCAACTGCTTTGAGCCTCCTATGGACTCAGACTCCAAGATCCCTCTGATCCGCCACACTGCCAAGAGGCTTACCATTAATGCTATATTTTGCCAACATATTTGACTTACAAAATGAACCACTTCACACTTATCTGGGTTGAACACCATCTGCCACTTCTGAACCCAGTTCTGCATCCTATCAATGTCCTGCTGTAACCTCTGACAGCCCTCCACACTCTCCACAACACCCCCAACCTTTGTATCATCTGCAAACTTACTAACCCATCCCTCCACTTCCTCATCCAGGTCATTTATAAAAATCATGAAGAGTAAGAGTCCCAGAACAGATCCATGAGGCACTCCACTGGTGACCAACCTCCATGCAGAATATGTGGCAAAAATCAGGATCGCTTATTCATTTAATGTTGTATTTGATCCCTTGGGTTTCAGATTCAGTGCTGCTTTGGGATCAAACTCTATTGTTTGCTGGCGGATGCAATTAAAAGATGGCAAGGCTGTTCAAAAGCAGACTTGCACATTGATTCTGACCATCTGCTGCCAGTGGTGAGTGATACTTGCATTCCAAGGTCTGTCTGCCTTGCGATGAGATTACCACACATATAAAGGAAAAGATTCAAGAATCTGATCAATGGCCTTCTTGAAGAAATGCAACATCCCTACTGATTCCTGGAAATTTCTGACCAAGGGCAAGGAGGAGTCAGTGTGGTAATGGGAAAAATGGCTCCGTCCACTGGGAGCACACAGGGGCCCTCTATAAATCATGGGAGGAATGCACTAGTTAGCCAATTACCCATGGCACCAACCAGCTCCTGCCTCACCTATGAGCACAATTTCCACCTTGGAGCTCATCAGCTACCTCAGAATTTACAGCACTGCAGTTGGAAATGAGTCACCTTTGATCTCACAGGACTGTCTAAGACAAAGGTTTGGTTTATGTGGATAAAGCTCTTTGCCAAATAATATACTCTGTAGGAGCCATCAAGCAGCTTTCTCACACAATTTCAGAGCCCCTTCTTAATTACAGTATGTCCTTGAGGCTATTGGAAAAAATCTGCTCTGTACAATTCCATGCTTGTATGATTTTCTCTGCAAGCATTTGCCATTGAGTTACCTGAGAATAGTTTTCTTTGAGATGGTGGGATATTAAATTCTGCCAAAGAGAAATCCTCTAATCTGAGTGTTACAAGGACAAAAATTGACATCAAAGTCCGTTTCTTTAATAATAATGGAAGGGAAAGAAGATAAAAATTCCTTGTGGCAAAACAGGACCAGGTGGTTAACACAAAAAATGATCAAAAATACATTATAAAAGACCAACAAATTCAAGATTATAAATGTGAAAAATGCCAAGAGAAACCAGAAACAATTGACATATTACAGGGTCCTGTAGCAGTTTAACACAATCTGATTCGCTACACAGACACAACCAAGTGGCAGTCATCAGTAATCAAAATCTTGCTTTAGTATACAAACTCATAGAAGAAATCACACCTTACTATAAATACAAGCCTGATCCAGTTTTAGTCAGAATACCACCAATTACATTACAACTGATCAGTTATTACAGATGGGACAATCCATAATAACCAACCGGATATAATAACACAGGATAAACAAGGAAGAACAACTTATTTAATAGATATAGCCATTTGAAACACACATAACTTACAGAAATCGATAAGTGAAAACACCAGAAATGTGCTGAATTAAAGGAGGAAATTGAAAGACTTTGGAATGTGAACATGAACATTGTCCTGATATCATCTCAAAGGCACTATAGAACAGTATTAAACAATTAGGGCTACACAGCAATATCTATGTAAATCTTCAGAAGGTCACAATACTAGAATAGTCCGGAAGTTCCTAGCATTTGAGAAACAAGCATGCTTGGCTATGCCTGCAACTCATGTTTTACCAGCTTGAGCTGAGAAAAAGTGTGTTTTTATCAAAATAATAATAATGCTCCTTAAGGTTGTCATAGCTGGGGGAGGTGGTGGGATAAGCTCCCATTACCTATTAAGAGTTCCCAATAGCTTTAAATTATCTCTGCCAACCAAGTCCAACTCTGGCCTTCATGTATGGTTTAGTTACTAAGCCTGGTGGAACCATTTCTACTGATAGGAGAATAGGCAAAGATGACTTACTGCTGCTTTAAAACCAGTTACTTCGGGCAAACAAGCCTCATCAGCCATGGTGAAGAAAATCTCTGATCTCAAACCAACACTGCCTTGCTGATATATCCACTCATGGACATGGCTTCGGGAGTAAACCTTGGGGAAAAATTCAGAGCTGGAGTCCCTAAGGCAGTTCTATGTTGAGTTCAATACTGACTGGCAGCTCCTGCGATACTACTGGTGTCAAACTGAATTGGTTTATGCTGTCCATTTGGGCTCATCAGCTGCATGGAGAAGGAGAAGCCTGCTACATGGGCAATAACTTGCTCTCCATAGTGTACTGCCCTGGCTTGTATATCATGTAGACAGCTGGGACACACCACCATGGTTGACCCCGATCTACAGAGGGCTTCAACGTATAGAAATCATTAAAAAAAAACTATTAACCATCACATCTTGGAAAAAGGACAAGGTGTAGTCATCAGCCTTAAGGGATTAATTCCCCGAATGAAATTACAATTAGAAGATGCAAAGAGGATAATACCATAATCATTATTTTCATTTGATGTCACAGACCTTTTTAAGCACTCCAGCAATTAATTTCCTGAAGAAGCTGACAAGGAAATGGTGTGTGCAGAATGATACAGAAAAAAACACCAATCTGTTTAACCTGGAGTACAAATAATTCATCATAACAAAAGTAGCATCTGCATAAATTAGCACTGTAGTGAAATGCCAATTATGGCTTTTGAATTTAGTCACTGAAGTAAGGAAGTTCTATAACTTTTTGAGAAATATTCCCCATGTTTTATCTGAACCCATTGAAATGGAAGATTTATACAAGACATTAACCCTCAATAGCTCGGCAATTAAGACCATAGACTACAAGACCATAAGACTTAGGAACAGAATTAGGCTATTTGGCCCATTAACTTCCACCATTTCACCATGGCTGATTTATTATTGCTTTCAAGCCTATTCTTCTGCCTTCTCCCTATAACCCTTGACACCCTTACTAATCAAGAACTGATCAACCTCCACTTTAAATATATCCTATGATAAATGCTTGGTTAACATTCTTCCTGTTCATTGCTTCAGAGCCAGGCTAGACCAGAATGCACTCAGTTCAAGTGATGGTCTGCACCAGTGATTTGACTGGAGATTCCTGGCTAGCACTTTATTAAATTACAGGGGGTGGGAGTTGATGCATTTGAGATGAGATGTCTAAAGAAGAGTTTCTCAGGTGCAGAGTCCATTCTGCTATTTTGCAGAACATTAGAAATTAGGAGCTGGAGTAGGCCACTTGGCTCTACTATTCGATATGACTGACCTATTCCAGACATTCAGATATCGTCTCCTTTTCTCTGCATGTTTACCTGACTCCTCCCCCACATCTGATCTTTAAAAAAAAGTATCTCCTTCCTCCTTAACTGTGACTTAGCCTCCCAAACCCTCTGGAGTATAAAATTCTGGTGGCTCAATGCCCTTTCTGTGAAATATGCTTCATTGTGTCCTTCCCTAACCAGCCTTCAATAAAAGAGGTATTACCCAGCTCGATTGCTTTTCCTGGCATTTTGCTGTGCACAAATTGACTGCAATTTTGTTTTTTTGACATTGCAACATCTCAAGTGTACTTCATCATTTGCCAAGCCCGTTAAGCCCTCTTTAATTCTTTTCTACCATCGAAATCTCGGATACTTCAGAACAAACCCAAGGACTGGAGTTAAATCCTCCATAATTATTATAATTACTCATCCCTTCTCATATCACCTGACCTGCAGAGTCTTTTATAATTCAAAAAAAAGATGCATCTGAATTGCTTCAACAAAATCATATTTCAGGTTATAAAACAGCACAGATTTATTAGGTAGAAAATGAAGAAGCCGATAGAAACAGCAACACAGCATAACTGAGACAGCAAATGACCTAGGAGTTAACACCTTTTCTTTTCCTGACTTGCTTAGCATCTCTTTCTCACCCACTATGACTTGCATCACTTCTGGTAGATTACAGAGTTTTTATGGTACGAGCTGAGAATTAGGCTAAAAAAAGACATACAACGTAAGTTGTTTATGTAACGTAGCAGAGGGGGAATGTGGTGCTCATGAGATGTCCAGGCAGAGGCAACAAAGGGGCCTGACGTCTCCATTCTGGGGCAGCTCACTCACTGTTCAGCTCTCACCCATGGCTCCAAGTAGTTGTTTGCACGGGAAGGCAGCCATACCTGAGTACACTGCTTTGCCAGGCAGGCTAAATGAAGTGAGAGTAGCCAACGGCCTCATATCCCGGTGAGACAGGTCCTAGCATGCAAAATCAGCTCAGGTGGACTGGGCAGATGAGATCTATAGTGAGGTCCAATGACCAAGAAGGCTATTCTGTAATGCTTCATGCAGAGCAAAGGGCACAATAAGGCTCAGAAGAAGTCATGTTTATCCATTTCAAGCAAGGAAGGCCCCTGTGTGATGACTATTTGTAAAACTAGACCCAGAATTCTTACATTGACAGAGTGTAATGGTTTTTCCACTTTAAAAACTCGCCTGCACAACTCTTCATGCAGTTCACATCTGAAGGAGGACTGCACAAATCAGTCATTGTGCAGGGGGGAAATATAGATTCTCCAAACTCTTGACAAAGGTTACAGCAGAGTCACTCAGTGGGATTATTTCTCCCGCAGAATGGGATGGCTCAGTAATGTAGCAGTTAGTGTAATGCTATGGCAGCTCCAGCCTGGGTTCAATTCCCACCACCCTCTGAAAGGAGCTTGTATGTTTCCTCCTGGTGCACTGGTTTTCTCCCACATTCAAAATTGTAGGAGACGGTAGGATACATGAGTGTAATTGGGTGATGAGGGTTCATTGGGCTGGATGGGCCTGTTACCACGCTGTATCTCGAAATAACAAAATAGCGTGCAAAGAGAGGATGATAGTTTACGTGGGCAAAATCAAACCAAACAGAGAGTTCTTCAAGCACGATCATGGGAGGGGTTATTCAATCACCTTCATTCAGCACTGTCGTTACATATAGGCAGAATAAATGTAAGGAAGCTTCATCCTGGAATGTAACTCATATGACCAGTTATGAGGAAGGAGGATTTGAAACGACGTGGGCATGGTTTGCAAAGAAGTTCCAGGCTGCACAATGGCATCAGACTACAAAATACTCTGCAGATGCTGGTGTCAAAGCAACACGCTGGACCTGCTGAGTTCCTCCAGTGTGTCGTGCGTGTTGGCATCAGACTATCTAAGTCTCAGTAAAGTGCTTCCAGTCAGCTGCTAACGTGAGGCCTCAGGTCCTCCTGGGTACAGCTGGATTGTGGGTAGTGGACTGGGGAGGGATCAACTGACCCAGGCAGGGCAGTCTGACAGTGGGTTGCAGGATGTCTTCCTCCTCCTCTTAGCCTGACAGAGTTTAAGATGACACTGGTGAAGCCCAGTGACTACTTGTTGGCAGCAAACAAAACAATGAATACAACTAAATACTTTATTAACAACACGTTTTCTGATAAAATTCATGGTGAACCATTACTGCAAATAATGGAGAGGTGAGCAAAGGTAAGCCTGAGTCGAGGGTCAAAGCAAGTGGGTACAAGGTGAAGTTGAGGTGAGGCCGAGACATATTTGAGGTGTGCGGAGATGAGGCAAAGTCTGGACAAGTGGAGGAGAGGCAGGATTGAGCCTCATCCAGCTAAACTGAGGGCGTTGTTTGATAGATGTAAGCAAATCTATTTGGAAAAGTCAGATATGGACCAGAACATGGCAGTGGGTCCAGGCCTGGAAAATATTGAAGTGACAGGTCCTGGGTCCTAGAGGGAGAAATGACATGATGCTCAGATGCTGGGGCAGAAAGATTGAAAACGTAGAGTTTGAGGATCAGAGGCGAGGGTCGAGCTGGCTCTGCTCACTGCTCGGTTCTGTGCGGAACTGAGCTGTGGCCTGCTCCGGCTACACTGGGCTTACTTTTCTCTGAATGCTATTTGCTTACTTTTATTGTTTGCATGACTTGTTCTTTTTCTCTCTACGCGTTGGGTATTTGACGGTCTTCTTTCTTCATGGGTACTTTCGGATTTCTTTGTTTTGTGGCTTCCTGTAAGGAGACAAATCTCAAGGTTGTGTAATATATAATAAATGCATTTTGAACTTCTTAAAAAGGCAAGAAGCTGCTGATGTCAGAAACCTGAACTAAAGACAGAAAATGCAGCTTTGCCAGCATCCACGGAGGGAGAAACAGAGCCATTGCTATAGGAGGGTGACACTTCAGACTCAGATTTAGACTTGGATTAATTTATTTATCACATGCAGTTGAAATATACAGTGAACTGTGAACAGCCATGTGCTGGAGACAGCCTGCAGGAGTCACATTCCAGCACCAACATAACGTACCCACAATGCTCGGCAGGACAAAACTGAACCAAAACAGGATTTATCAAACAACAAAATAACAACAGCAAAAGCCCTGTTCCTTATTCTCTCTTAAACACACACACACGCTCACTCACTCACTCACTCACTCACTCCCTCCTTTAATCCAAAGACAGGCCCTCTTGAACCTCTAGCCTTCAGAGGACTCATGAATTCTCACTTCAATTTCATGACCTTCCACCAGAACAGAAGCATTGGCACTGTTACCTTTCTCACAGACACTGCACGAATGGATTTGTTGACTCAATTTAATTCTACACCAGAGTTTCCAGACCTTGGACCCCTCGGTTAATGGTAAGACTCCAAGGACTAAAAAAAGGGTTGGGAATCCTTGTTCTACACAGACTTGCTGGGACTGTCAGACACTTCCTGCGGTCTCTTCTGTCTCTATGAGAGAATCCTTCTCCAGGATTTAGGATAAGGTCTAAGCTACTGTCTTTTCTCTAGGAAAGCAGCATTCAGACAAAGTCAATCTTTCAGAAAGATTTTCAGAAATATTACCTCATAAGTTCTGTCCTGGTTTAGGATTTTTCCTCAGCTTGATGGTAGTTTCCAGAAGCAGCCCACATCTTCAAACTTCATTATTATTTCTGATCACTGTAAGTAGTTTAATGATGGTTGCTTCCTGCATCCTCCCGTGTCCTAGAGAACAGGAATGTTTTCCATCAATTTATTATCAGTAAGCTTCTTTAAAGATCAAACAAGATGTACAAGAACAGAGTTATAAAAAGAACAAATCCATACTTTTCAACAAAATCCTGGCAGTGGGGAGGGGAGCGAGGGGGCCGTGCTCTCTTTGCACTGTTGCCATCGGGGAGAAGATAAAGGAGGCTTGGATCCTGCACCACCAGGATCAGGGACAGTTATAACCCTTCAACCATCAGACTCCTGAACCAGTGTGGATAATTTCACTTGTAGGGTAACGTAATTGGTGGAAATGTACATAATTCACAACCACCGATTTTGAGTTGGGGTTCACTTCAAAAGTCTGTCTGATATGATATAACAATTACAGCACGGAAATAGGCCATCTCGGCCCTTCTAGTCCGTGCCGAACACTTACTCTCACCTAGTCCCACTTAACTGCACTCAGCCCATAACTCTCCATTCCTTTCCTGTCCATATACCTATCCAATTTTTTTTTAATGACAAAATCAAACCTGCCCCTACCACTTCTACTGGAAGCTCATTCCATACAGTTACCACTCTCTGAGTAAAGAAGTTCCCCCTCGTGTTACCCCTAAACTTTTGTCCCCTAACTCTCAACTCATGTCCTCTTGTTTGAATCTCCCCTACTCTCAATGGAAAAAGCCTATCAACGTCAACTCTATCTATCCCCCTCATAATTTTAAACAACTCTATCAAGACCCCCCCTCAACCTTCTATGCTCCAAAGAATAAAGACCTAACTCGTTCAACCTTTCTCTGTAACTTATGTGCTGAAACCCAGGTAACATTCTAGTAAATCTCCTCTGTACTCTCTCTGTAATTCTTTTTGTAATTAGATGATGATATAATTCTGTAAAGAGGTTTTAGCATAGTTTTGTTGAGGTTTAGGTGTTCAATAAAATGGATTACAGCTTTTCTTAAACATAAAATACCTCACTTTGTTCTGTGAAAACCTACACACTCACCTCAACATGGAACTGATTCCACAACCCATGGACTCACTTTCTAGAACTCCACAGCTCATGTTCTCAGTATTCTTTATTTACTTATTAATTTATCTTTTTTTTTGTATTTGCAGTTTGTCTTCTTTTGCACATTGCTTATTTGTGTTGCACAGATGTGGCAGTGGATTGAACCCAAGTGCTGAACACGGGCGCGGAAGCTGAGAAAGGAGACGCTGCCGTCATAGTGAGCATGGGAAGGGTTCCAAGGGGGATTTTTCCCAAAGTCTTGGTCTTGGTAGATAATTCCAGAACAAGGCTAGACTTAGAACTGATAGTTCTAAACACCATAGAGTGAGATTACTCGTACACAAGTTGACCAACAAACTGGCACCTTCTAGTAGTGGTCACAGGACTACTCTGTTTGATGGAATGCGGGTGTTTGTAATTATTGGAACCTGGGAATAGATTGGGAACTAATGAGGTATTAAAGGCCCAATTCCTGAGTAAGCCAGCCAGGTGCCAGAAGGGACCATAACAATTTGTCAGTCTTTGTGTGTAGTTTTTCATTGATTCTGTTGTATTTCTTTGTTCTACTGTTAATGCCTGAAAGAAACTGAGTTTCAGGATATATGCAGTGATATATACAGTATGTATTTGATAATAATATTACTTTGAATTTTGAACTTTGAAGTGGATGATAGGAGAGGCAGACAACTGAGAGGGAGATTAAGTGAAGTGTGAAGTGTGAAGGTTTGAGATAGGGGTTCATACTGCTTTTCCATCAATGTACTCTGTACCATAAGCTTCTTTAAGGATCAGACCAAGTGTATAGAAATAGAGTAATAAAAAGAGCAAATGAATACTCTCCAAGGAAATCATGGGAATATAGTGAGGGTGTGTGTAAGATATTGTTATCCTCTGTGGCTGGAGCACCTGTTAAAACTGCCTGGTAAGAGTACAATGCTCATTGAGATAAAAGCATCTTTATCTGTATTAATTTCTGACAGATGAATGGTTTGTCTGCAAATATTTGTAATTGGTTTATTATTGCTACGTGTACAAGATGCAGTGAGAAGCTTTTGTCTGGGTGCCAGTCAGGCAGATCATTCCATACTTGAGTACAAGAAAGTTGTGCAAAGGACAAAAAGTTACAGTTATAAAGTAGAATTAAATGTTACGGTTACAGAGAGAGTAGTTCAGCTAAATATTAAATCCAAGATCATCATGAGGTAGATCATGTGGTCAAGAGTCTATTTTATTGAACAAGGAAACCATTCAATAATCTTAAAACAGCAGGAAAGAAGTTATTCTCGAACCCAATGGTTCATTCATTCAGGCTTTTGTACTTTCTGGCCAAAATGAGGGGTAAAAGAAGAATTCTAGGGTGGGTGCTGCCTTTGGCCTCTTTGGTTGCACCGGTTGCTTTACCAAGGCAACAAGACGTGTAGACAGAGTCTGTGAAGTGACGGTGGTTTCTGTAATGTGCTAAGTTGTGTCTACAACTATGTGCCATTTCTAGTGGTCGCAGGCCGAGCAGTTACCACGTCAAGTTATGATGCAACTGCTTAGGAAACTTTCTCTGGTGCAGCAATAAAAATCAGCAAGAGCTGGGAGGAACATATCAAATTCCTTTAACCTCCTGATGAGCCCAAGGCACTTGTAATCTTCTTGGCCCTTGCATCAAACAGGATGGACCAGGACAGGCTATAAGTGACGCTCACTTGTAGGAACATAAGGCTCTCTACCCCCTTGCCCTCAGCACTATTGATGAAAACAGGAGCATGTGCACCACCACCCTTTCTGAAGTCAATGTTCTTACAGTCAGAATCAGGTCACATTCAATGTCACTGGCAAATTTGTTGTTTTGCAACAGTGGTACAGTGCAATACATGAAACTACTATAAATTACAATGAGAAATGTACAATAACAATAAATTTTATATATATATATAATTAATAAAATCAGTCATGCAAAAAGAAAGCAAAAAATGATGAGGTACTGTTCATGGGTTGGTCTATTTTTTGTTCAAAAGTCTGACAGCAGAGGGGAAGCAACTGTTCCTACAATGTTGAGTGTATATCATCAGGCTTCCGTATCTCCACCCTGACGGTAACAATGAGAAGAGGGCATGTCCTGGGTGATGAGGGTCCGTAATAAAGGCATAGCCTTTTGAAGATGTCCTTGATACACTTACCCATTGGAGATGGCATGGTATCATAGCGATTAGTATAATGCTAACAGTGGCGGCACTGAGGTGGTGCTTGCTGGTGCTATAGCACCACCAAGAAATTACCTGGAATTTGACATACAGATTGCAGCAGCTTTCTCTGTATAGTTTTGAATACAGCTTGTTTCTCCAGTTGATCGAGTGAAGCAGTGCCCCCAATTACCATAGCACCCACGCAGCAATAAAGTTATAAACTCTATGCTGGTCTAAGGTCCGATCCACTCTACACTTCTGCTTATTCGTTCGTTGTCAATGTCTCACTGTTGCTATCCTCACTCAGATCTGCTAAGCTGATCTAAGATCATTTCAGGTGGTGATGTCACTCACATGAGAGATTGGCAGTATACATACATTGTGCAGGATCCAGGCGCAGGTCCATGGTCTCTGAGACTAGCGGATGCCCCACACACACACACACACACACACACACACACACACACACACACACACACACACACACACACACACACACACACACACACACACACACACATTGTGCTTTTACAAGCTAGCATGGGCTTGGCACGTGCATTATTTTGGCCGGCATGTAAAATGGATCGATTTTTAGTGAGAAAACGAGCTCATCCAGAGGAATCAGTGGTGTCTCAGCCTGAGCCTGTCTAATTGAAAGTGACATGTAGAAAGAAGTAAGTGGGGATGAGAACGACAGCAGTTCATTGAAGGAGAATGAGGGCGAAGTAGAGGAACAAGAAATGGAGCGGATGAAAGGGATTCGGAAGAGAACGTGAATGAACCTGCTCTTAGTGCTAGTGGGAATACTGGTAGCGATGTTAGTCAGCAGCCTGAGGAAGGACCCCGTCGACCAGCATTGAAAAAGTACCCTTCGCAACAGTTTAGCAATCAGCAGAGAAGTTTTATTCGTGGCTGGTTTGACCTGTACTCCTGGCTGGAATGTTCGATCACGAAAGATACTATGTTCTGCTTTGCGTACAGGCATTTCCTGTGTGGAGGACGTGGGTTCCATTCTGAGTCTACCTTCACCGTCACCGGTTACCGCAACTGGCGGAAAGCTACAACAGCTTTCAAAACCCACCATGTAAGTGCAGCTCATAAGTTTGCTATGGAGGCATGGGCCGAATTCAGGTTGAGAAAACAATATGGTTCAAGATTGAGAGGTATGCTTGATAAAGGACATGCAAAGATTGCCCAAGAAAATGGTGAGTATATGAGAGCAGTGGTTGAGTTTCTACAGTATACTGCGTCCCAAGGCATTGCCCAGTGAGGACACCAGGAGGAGGATGGATCTGGCAGCAGGGGAACCTTTGTTGAGTTGCTCAGTGTAATTGGGTAGTTCGATAAGACTGTAGATAAAAAAAATAGAGGCCACTCCAGGAAATGCAAAAAACACTCATCATGCCAAAATAAAATTATGGGTATTTTGGCAGATATGGTCAGACGTCAAATAAGTGCAGAGATCAAGGAGGCTAGACATTTTACCATCATGGTGGATGACAGTAAAGACTTGAGTAAAAAGGAGCAAATATCAGTGGTGGTGCGGTATTTGAATAATGAAAGAATTCTTGCACTTTACTCCAGTGGAAGGGTTGGACGCAGAGCTGCTTCGTAAAAGCATTGAACAGACACTTGCCCAGTGTGCTGTTGATAAGAACGCGTGTATAGGTTAGTGTTATGATGGGGCGGCAGTGATGTCTGGGTGCAATAATGGGGTACAAGAGAGGTTCAGGAAAGAGGTCCCACAGGCATGATATACACTGCCATGCTCACAGACTTAACCTTGTTTTAGCGGATATTGTGAGCAATGTACAACAAGCGGGTGAGTTTTTTGAAACTGTGCAGCTGCTTTACAACTTCTTTTCAAACTCTGTTGCCCATGATCTTTTCATGAAGAAACAGAGGGAACTGGAATCAACTGCACAGCCTGTGAAGTTGAAGAAATTGCCAGATACACGCTGGGCATAGCAGTATACAGCTTTGTGGGCTATAAAGAAATCACTCCTTGCCATTCTAGCTACACTACAGGATATTATCGGTCAACCAAATGCACGGAGGAAAACGGAGGCCAGAGTTGTAAATGGACTGATTGACGAGCAGTTTGCTTTACTTCTCATTTTGTTTGAGGATTTATTCTGAGTCACCAAGTTCATGTCAGACCAGCTACGATCTCCCAGTTTGGAGCTTTCATCCCTCTGGACTTGGCTCATCTGTTATCGATGCACTCTCAGCAAAATGGGGAGAGGAATCATGGAGTGAAACTCAGGCAAGAGCAAGGGTCCTGTGCATCAAGGCCGGTATACAGAGCAGACCACATGAAAGGAGACAGGCCCAGCCACCCAGCCGCCTACATGATTTTGTTATTGAGGCCCAAACTGAACGCACACCTGTCACATCCTCTGACGACCTTCGCAAGCACTGTTTCTATCCGGTTATAGACAGACTTCCGACTGAAATGAAAAGACGGTTCTCAATTGAGACTGGGGGTGTTCTGACTGGAGTCTCATCATTGAGTCCCAAACACAAGCTCTTCCTAGACAAGAATTGTCTTTGACCAATGGCCCAATACCATGGAGTGACTGAAGTGAACCTGACTGCAGAGCGACATCAGGTTCGGCGTCTGCTGGAAACAAAACAAAAGCAAGGACAGACAGTTAATGACACAGTGGAATTTCTAGCTCTAATGAGACCCTACCGCGATGCATTTATAGATTTATACAAACTAATCTGCATATCACTGACTCTGCCTGTGACATCTGCCTCATGCAAATGGAGTTTCTCTTGCTTCAGATGCCCAAAACATTGATGCTTTTGCCATCAATCACAACAACAGACGGATTGTGCTTCTCCGAAAACATCAATGGTGATTGCAGTTGATTTTTTTAAAATTTGGGCCTAGACTAATGCTGATTATAATTATTATTTTGTGGTGAATACCCCATAGTTCTTATGTTTCCTGCAAATCCTAACATATTACATTTACTGCTATTAAGCCTACTGGTTTTGCTTAGACTTCCAAGCGGTGATTCTGTTGATTTTTGTTTTAAATTCAGTAGCCGAATTAATTGAGATATTGCATGGTCAGAGTATGATTTGTCCAACTCCTGATAAAGCCATGCACCTGTTGTTTGCCTTATTTGACTTTAATAACGGTGTATCATTTGGCATTGTCTGGTTGTGTAATGCGAATAGCAGTGGATATTGTGGGTTAGTGTTGTGTTTTTCAGTTGAAAAGCATGCATTTGACGCTGATTGCGGGATCGGTGCGTGATTCACTTTGTGCGCTGTGATTCAGATGCTCTGTTGGTTTGTTTGTTCATGCTCTGTGTAGCCCTGGTTGTCTCCGATGCTGTTGACACTGTCACAGTTCACTTCTATATTAGATCTATCAATTGCTGTTGCTTGTGAATCAACAGAGGCATTTGTAGTAGGCACATAATGCTTGAAACTGACTTTTGAACACCACACGTCTGGCCTTGCGAATACATATTATCATACAGTCCACCCCTCAGGACCATCACTGAATAATTCATCCTCACTGTAGGACCAGCAAGAAATAATCTCTGGTGCTGCCAGTGAATGCTATTACAATGCTTGCTTTATGATTGGGGTTCAATTCTCATCACTGTTTGTAAGGAGTTTGTACGTTCACCCCATGGCTGTGAGGGTTTCCTCTGAGTGCTCTACATTCCAAAGATGTGCAGGTTGGTAAGTTGTAGGCCTGCTGTGTTGGTACCAGAAGCATAGCAACACTTGCCAGCTGCCCAACACAATCCTCGCTGATTTGATTTGATGCATTTCACTGTATTTTTGATGTGCATACGATAATAAAGTTGATTCTTATCTGAACACTCAATGCACTATACGCTAGAGCTTAAGTTCAATAAACATCAAGAAATTGTTGCGGAGATTTTAAGGACGGTGACAGTAAATAGGATGATTGGCAATGGAGACAACAGAAAGGGAGGCAGATGATTAGGAGGAGAGAGAGTCTGTAATCATGATTGCAGGAGGAGGGGAGAAAGCCCAAGAGCAGGATCGGCTAACGAGCCGATGTCAGTGAAGTTGTGATTGGGCTACGAAGCCTTGCAATGACGGCAGGTGAATTCCTTCCTTGGTGAGGTGTCGAGGGAGGACCCTCCTGTTCTTCCTGGCATACATGGTGCTAAAAAAGATGCTTAATTTGCACAAAATGCTGGAAGAACTCAGCAGGTCAGGCAGCATCTATAGAGAGGAATAATCAGTCTACTGTTTATTCCTAAGCAACACACACAAAATGCTGGAGGAACTCAGCAGATCAGGAGGTATCCATAGGAAAGAATAAACGGTTGATGTTTTGGACTGAGACCCTTCTTCAGGATTAAGAAAGAAGGAGTGAGATGCCCGAATTAAAAGATGTGGGCAGGGAAGAGGCCAACTGGAAGGTGATAGGTGAAACCAGATGGGTGAGAAAGGTCAAGGGTTGAGAAGAAGGAATCTGTTAGGAGAGGAAAGTGGAGAATAGGAGAAAGGGAAGAAGGAGGGAACTCTGGGGGAAGTAATAGGCAGGTGAGAAGAAGTAAAAGGTCAGAGTGGGAAAAGGTGGGGGGGTTATTCCTCTTCTTAGATGCTCCCATTTCCAGCATATGCAGAATCTTAAATTGCAAAGTCAATTTGTGGTCTCTTTCTCCACCTCAGCATCCCAGTGCTTGAGGGACATCTTTAGAAGTTTTTAACCTCTCAACTCACGGTGGAACCCCAAGAATGAAAGCTATTCAAATGCCACCTCTCTAAGTATGAAACTCTAAAATCTACAGTAATGTTGTGTAAAATCTCCGGCTCAAGGAAGGGACTCATTCATCACGCTCAATACTTAACTGCTTCTTTCATGTCCAATTTGTTCCTGTCTCTCCTAGTGTTTCAGCCTCAGCTTCATGAATTTTAAAAACAGAAAATACTGAAAGTACTCAGCAGGTCAGGCAGCACCTGTGGAGAGAGAAACAGTTAACTTTTCAGGTCTCAGACCATTTATTAAATCTCAATTTCATTGTACTCAAGAAGACTTGAAATGACTACAAATGTGTAATTGGTCTCGATTATTGTTCTTCATTTCAGCTTTTTCTTACACTGACAGTTGAAAGTTGATTATATTTACCATATCAAGAAGTCACAGAAAATGAAATTCCATCTGCTCCCATGACAGATTCATCTGCATACAGTTTTCAAAGATTTGTTTTAATCCTGGGGAATTAGTCAGTTAGATAATTTGTCTCAATCTCCAAGGCTGAATAAATCATGTAAATGAAGAAGTTTTAAATAATAATGAAAAAAGACAAATTCTATGTTTATACCTTAGCATGTTTGATACTTAGAGAATGGGAGTGGGGGTGGTCTTAATAAACACTGACATCTGTCGATTCAGGTATCTCCATATGACTGGACTATTTAAGAATGAAACTTGAAAAGAGTGTCATGAATCCTAGTCAAAGGAAGTGCCAAAGTATTGAAAAATTTGTAGGGAAGTTATTGTGTTTTGGAAGTCAAAGGTGAACATTCTCAGTGTTAGATCGTCAGTACTGTTAAGACTGAGGAGAATAGCCTCTATGATGAAGTCAAATTAAGACAGTGAACCAAGAATGTAATAAACCAAGGGATAGAGGGTGACAGAATTCAGATCCATTGAACTTGGAAAGGGATAAAAAGTGTTTAACTGGCACGTATCAGGGTTAGAAATCCAACCATTTCAAAAACACTCAGTGGCCACACCAGTAGGAGAGGAGTCAGATAGTGTGACCTTCTGCTGCTACAGCCCACCCATTTCAAGGTTTAACATTTGAATTCAGAGACGCTCTTCTGCATATCACTGTAGTAACGCATGGTTATTTTTGTTACTGCCGCCTTCCTGCCAGCTTGAACGAGTCTGGCCATTCTCCTCTAACTTCTCTCATTACAAGGTGCTTACACACAGAGAACTGCTGCTCACTGGATGTTTTTGTTTCTCTGTACCATTTTTGTTAAATTCCAGAGACATGTTCAAAAATCACGGATCAGCTGTTTGTGAGATATTCAACCCACCCCATCTGGCACCGATGTTTATTCTGAGCAACGACTGATCCTCTTGACCATGTCTGCATGAGTATGCATTGAGTTGCTGCCACGTGATTAGCTGATTAGATATTTGCATTAATGGGCAGGTGTACAGGTGTTCCTAATAAAGAGGCCACTGACTGGGTAAGAAACCAGCCTCAGGATGAAAATGGCTGTCAAAATTTGCCAGCCATTTTAATTTTTTATTTTTATTACATAGAAGAAAACAATAAAGTAATTGGTCAGCTTTGAAACCAAGTGGACCCTTGTTATTTTAAATGAAAGAAGCCAATTTTCTGTATAATTTTTTCCTGGTTGGAAGGTAGATGTGCGGAGTCAAAATATTTCACTCACCTAATTTCAATCACATATATAAATGCTGTCTGCTGTTGTTTGTTGCCACGATTAGTCCTTCATCATGGTCTGGTCATTCCCTCTTGTCTTACAATTATCAACGAGAATACATCAACCAAAGGGCACAGACCACTCATGAAGCTGCCCAAAACTGCTGATAAGAAAGAGTGGGAAACCATCAACAAAGACTTGATGAAAATTTGGAGCAATTAAAAGGAACAGCAGAAAAGAAATTGAACACAATGGGAGATGTCACCTGCTGCAACATGGAAGAACGGTTTGGAGTTGACATAGGAAAGAGTGGAAAGATATCATCACCACCAATGAAGTCCAGGAAATTGAGCAAATGGTTCAAAAAAAGGAGACAATTAAAGAAACAGTGGAAGAAAGCCCCAGATAGTGACAGGGAAGGCCTCAACCAACTTCAAGTAGACATCAAGAGCCAGCTGGCCAAATGACAAAGTTGCAAAGAGCTGAGAATCTAAGGAAACTGTGCAGAAAGAAAGAGCAAACAAGAACACAGTTTGACAAAGATCCTTTTAAATTAATTAAAGGTCTCCTCATCCCAAAAAAAGTGGAATTTTGAAAATATCAAAGCAGGATCTGGAAGTGCCTCTGGAAAAGATTCAAACCAACTTTAAAAGGCAAAAACATTCCATCCAAAGTCCTGCCAATTCAGCTCCCCACCCACCCCCCCCCCCCCCCACCTACCACCTTGATTTTGACACTCCAAAATGGAGAGAAATGGAGAAAACAGACCAACAGGCAAGAGCAGCATCTGCTCCCATTCTTTCTCTGGAGGTTCATGAGGGTAGTGTGGCAGAGGCAAATCATACATAAAACATGGCTGGTGGTGCCCTGATTCCAAGAGAAAAGGATGCAGAAAACATCAGTCTGTTTCAACCAATCTGCCTTCTGAACATTGAGGAGAAAATTTTCTTCACGGTGATAGTACAGAAGATGGTCAGCTATCTGGAAAGAAACAAGTACATTGGTTCATCTGTACAGAAAGCAGGAATTCTAGGGTTCTCCAGGTGTTTGGAACATACAAGCATGATATGGCACCAGATCCAAGCAGATAGGAAGGACAAAAGAAATCTCTATGTGATCTTCCTGGACCTCACCAATACACTCAGCTTAATTCTCCATGCACTCCTCTGGGAAATATTTGACTTTTTCCAGATACCAGGGCTCATCACAACACTGGTGAAGCTGTACTTTCAAGGCCTGCAATTGTGCTTCACAACAGCAGATTTTACCACAACCTGGCAGAGGCTGGAAGTAGGCATTAAGGTAGGCTGCACTAGATCACCCCTGGCCTTCACAATGGCCATGGAGGTCATTATCAGGGCTTCAAAATGGGTGATAGGTGGTGAACGAACAACTGCTGGTCTTTATCTTCCCCCTGTTAGGGCGTACATAGACGATATAACAACATTGACAACCAATGCAGCATGCACCAAGAGTCTACATGGAAAGTTGCAGGAAAACATCAAGTGGGCCAGAATGAAAATCAAACCCAGCAAGTCAAGAAGCATCTCCATAGTCAACGGAATGCTGAAGGACAAAGTTCTTCATTGGTGATGATCCAATTCTAACAGTGTCTGAAAACCTGTCAAAAGCCTGGTAGAAGGTACAATGCCAGTCTCATGGACAAAAAGCAGGTGCAGCAACTAAAGCAACACATCACCAACAGCTCTGGTGATTACAGTTTGGACTCCTACCCTGGGTGGCTACTCACTGTCTATGAGGTTTCACTAACAATCGTGAAGAGGCTTGAGCTAACCATAAAGAAGTGGCTCAGTGTCTCAAGGTATATCAGTAAGTAACATCAGTCTCTATGGTAAAGGAGTCCTTACAAAGACTATCATGAAAAGACCATCATTAACACTGCATGGACCTTATCAACTGGCAATGGACCCCAGCTGATGCAGTGTCGTAAGCAACAGCAGTCCTTAGGCATAGAGACATTGTGGGGCAAGTCCAACAGGGCAGGGGCTGCTTTGGTCTGGTAGCAAGTGGACCCACCTGGGACAAGGCCACAAGAGCAAAGGTAGATGGTTGCCGAGGAAGTGCGGCGACAAGAAGGGTCAGACAGCAGTGCGAAGGCTGTCTCCCTGGCTAAGCAGGGGCAATGGATGTAGTGGGAAAGCACTGAGAGGAAGAAAATCAGCTGGAAGGACATAAGGGAGATGGAAGCAAACAGACTTGGCTTTCTCATCAGACGTGCTTTCCTCACAAAAAACCCTCCAACAGTAATTCAGTGAGGATCCAAACTGACAGTCCTGTGGCTGGAAAACCAAAGCTTGTCCTGTGGAACTGGGTTATTGAGAATTTATAGCCACATCCACCATCGTATTGCTGAATGAGCTAGGGATCAATGGTCAGTCTACAGCCAGCCATCAAAGGCACATCAGAGGCTGCAGAAAGAAGCTTTGGATCAAGCAGACAGCCTCTCCTGGGCTCCAGGATAGCATCAATAGATTGGGAAGCCACAATGAGCGGTGACACTGGGGTGCCAGAAGTCATCAGAGATGTAGTGGGCTAATCGATGAAACATCAAAGAAGGAAGGTGGCCATTTGAAAACCCCTGCGTGTCAACCCTGTGCTACTCCCAACATCAAAGCAAGTGCTCATGACCCACTGGCATGAGGGATATTGACATGTTATCCTGTGTTTTTACTGATTTTCAAACTTGAAACTGGGGAGCCAACTTATAATGATGTCACAATGTATTCAGTGGGCACAGACATTAAAGACACCTGGACTAGTTTTGTAATGGAATGTGGATTGTATTACAGCTAATTACAAAACTTTTCATATCAAAGGAAAAGCAACAAATTTATGGACAATGAAAAGATGCTCAAAGAAAGAGCTCTGAGGATGTAGGCTAGACAATGTAGGCTATTTGGAGGTAGATAGGTGATGATAATATGCCAAGACTGTGTTACTGATATATAAATAACTCTATCCTGGACTCAGCACAATCTATTTGGAATCTGATCATCAATCTTTCTGTTGCTTTAATGACTCTGTTGGTAATTGTGTTTCCTGGTGGGGTATTAGATTAGACTATCGAGACTAAGACTGATAGGGCTATGAGCGAATTAAGTTGCCTAGCTTGGGGATTACTGGGATCACTAATAGCCTTTGTGATCTTGAACTAGTATAAATTCACACATTTCTGTATAATAAGGATATGATTAAGTTGGAAAGAGTGCAGAAAAGTTTCATGAGGAAGTTGGTGGTTCTTGAGTTATCAGAGGCTGCATAGGTTGGAAATGTTTTTCATGAAGCATAGGAAACTGAGGAGTTATAAATTTCTCAGGGTTGTAAGTTCATGAGGGGTATAGATAAGGTGGATGGCCACTATCTTTTCCCAGAACAGGGGTTCTAAATACAAAGGACATAGAGAAGGGAAAGGTTGAAAAGGGACATAAGGGAAAATCTTTTACACAAGGGGTGGTAGGTACATGGACTGATTTTCCAAAGTAAGTTGCAGAAGTGAGGATTGAGGATTGCAGGGTGCCTATTCAAAACAGAGATGCAAAAAAATTTTTTTAGCCAGAGGGTGGTGAGTTTATGGAATTTGTTGCCACAGGCAGCAGTGGAGGCCAAGTCATTGGGTGTATTTAAGGCAGAGACTAATAGGTATCTGAGTAGTCAGGGCATCAAAGGTTATGGTGAGAAGGCGGGGGAATGGGACTAAAGGGGAGATTGGATCAGCTCATGATGAAATGGCAGAGCAGACTCAATGGGCTGAATGGCCTACTTCTGCTCCTTTGTCTTATGGTCTAAGTGAGTAAATTAGTGTTTAAAATGCACTTGGACAAGTAAATAGCTAAGAATGATTTAGCAGGATATGGACCAAACTTGGGCAAATAGAATTAACTTAGACCAACCTCTTGGTTTGCATCAATGTGTTGGGCTGAATGGCCTGTTCCATGCTCTATGACTGCATGGTAGCACAAGGAAGAAGCTGGTAGTGCTCCTGCCTCATTGCTCCACAAGCCCAGGTTCAATCCTGATTTCCAGTGTTGTTTGTGCGATGTTTTCAGTTTTCTAATAGTGACGCTGTAGGTTTCCACTGGTGCTCTAGTTTCCTCCCACATTCCAAAAGTAGATTGTAAATCGTTGTTAAATAGCCCTTGCAATAGTCCTTGAGGACAGGATTACCTACAGAGGAAAGACAACAAAGGCTACAGGTCAGCCATTCAGTCATAGGACAACATATGTGCAGTCTCAGCAGAGGAAGGTAAATTAAACAGGGAGGGAGGGGGCAGATTCCTTTGTTTTGAAGGGGTGTGATAAGACCATAAGGCATAGGAGCAGAATTAGGCCATTCAGCCTGCCCAGTCTGCTCCACCATTCCATCTTGGCTGATCCTGGATCTCACTTAATCCCATACACCTGCCGGGGGTAATGTTTCAAGAGCTGTTTTGTGAATTGAATAGACTTGGCCAAACACATTAGGTATAGAGAGTGGTGTTATTTGTTACAGCAAGAATTAGAACAGACACTTGCTTTAAAATGTTAATGGCATTTCAGGGGCAAGAAGTAAACAGAGCTCTCACAAATGTCAAAATAAATGTATTTTCAAAGTATGTATGCTACCATACACAACCCTGAGATTCATTTTTTTGCTGGCATTTACAGGAAAATTTAAAAAAACAATAAAACTTATGAAAAAACAGAAGAGATCCTGCAGCTGCTGTAAATCCAGAGAAACACACACAAAATGCTAAAAGACAGTCAGACAGTGTCTATGGAGAGGAATTAACAGTCAACACTTCGGGCTGAGACATTTTCAAAAATTTTAGAAAAATTATAAACAAACAAGAAGAAGACATTTTACAATTAAAAGAATAAATAATACTGAGAAAATGAGTTGTAGGTTCCTTGAAAATAAGTCTTTAGGTTGTGAATCAATTTAGAGTTGGTGGCGAGTGAAATTATCCATGTTGATTCAGGAGTCTGATGGTTGCAAGGTAATAACTATTGCTAGTGGTGTGGGACCTGAAGCTTCTGTAGCTCCTGTCCAATGGTAGTGGATGGTGGGGGGTCCTTGATGATGGATGCTGCTTTCTTAATGTAACTGTGCTCACAGAGGGCTTTGCCTGTGATGCACTGTATCCACCACTTTCTGTAGTCTTCTCCATTCCTGGGAATTGATGTCTTCAAACTAGGCCATGATGCAACCAGTCAGGATATTCTCTGATAATTTTTTCCAATGGAGAAATACTCAGTTACTTAGATTTAAATGAAATGGTCCTGATAAAGAAGCCAGCAGATAGCACAATAAGCTGGTTAACAGTGAAGGGAAAAGTACAGAATATGTGATTACTTGGACAAAAGAATTAATTAATAGAATTTCTTGTATTGAAGTGTGTTACAATGCATATAGGGAGCGGAGGCAGGATAAAGGAATATGCATAAATGCAAGGAAATTCAGTAGGGCAGAAGAACAGAACTATAGAATCTATTGTCCCAGATCCTTGAAGGGTGCTGGAAAAGGTGATAAGGTGGTTTTAATGCACATAAGATGCTTTTTATTGTTACCATAGATATAAAATCATGCAAATTATTATGCTGATTCCTTTAGGCTGCCAGAGTCGGGGGAGGTAGTGTGGATAAGCTCCCACTACCTATTAATGCTCCCATTCACAAGTATCTCAAGCAGACTCTGACAACCAATTCCAGCTTCAGGTCTTCATGTGTGGTTTAGCTACTAAGCCCAGTGGAACCGTTTCTACTGACAGGAGAAGAGACAAAGGTGGATTACTGGCATCTTAAAACCAGTCGCTTCAGGCAGATGGGGCTCATCAGCCTTGCCAGGAAGCTCATCTAGGAGAAGGAAAACTCTGACCTACAACATAGTTTTAAGGTGCTTGGATGTAGGTACAGAGGGGATGGCGGGGTAATTTTTTTCACACACAGAGTGGCAAGTGTGTGGAATGCACTGCCAATGATGATGGTGGAGGCGGATAAAATAGGGTCTTTTAAGAGACTCTTAGATAGGTACATGGAGCTTAGGAAAATAGAGGGCTATGCAGTAGGGTAATTCTAGGCAGTTTCTAGAGTAGGTTACATGGTTGGCACAACATTGTGGGCCAAAGGGCCTGTAATTTGCTGTAGATTTCTATGTTCTGTCTCAAACCTCTGCTGTCCTGCAGCTGTACCCACTCATGGGAAGGCTTTGAGAATAAACCCTGGGGCAAAAATCTGGAGCTGGAGTTCAATGCTGACTGGCAACTCCTCGGATGCCATTGGTGCTGAATTGTGTCGGTCCCTGCTGCTCCTTTGGATCCCTCAGAAGTGTGGAGAGGGGAAACAGCTTGCTCTCCATATTGTACAGCCCTGGTGTGCGCATTCGTGTGGACATCTGGGATGCAACATCCATAGTTAACCCTGGCCTATGGAGGGTGTCAATATGCTAGAACAGTGTACAATACTGACTTGATCACAGTCTGAGTTCTGGTCAGCACATTATAGGAAAGGTGTGGTTGCACTGAAATGGTGCAGAGGAGATTCACCAGACTGTTGCTAAGAATGGGACAATTTTAGCTGTAGGAGCAGGTAAGCTGAGGTTGCCTTCTTTGGATGAGATGAAGCTAAGAGGAGATTTAGTGGGGCTGTTCATATGACAAACTACCACATGTTCCCATGGTTCATGCAACCCTAATCGGGTTAGAGGAGGTTGCTAAGCAATTGGTACACCCTGTCCAAGGGTGATCCACAAGGGTAGGTGGAAAGGAGGGCCTTACACCTCTTCTGGCAGAGATGTATCTCTACTTTGCCACGGATGCCATCTATGATGCCAGATTAAACTAATCACATGAGCCATATCCCATCATTCCCTGCCTATACCTGTATCTGTCTAAATGCCACTATTATGTCTGCTTCCCCCATTAGCCCCAGCAGCCCACTCCGTATACCTACCACCCTCTGTTAAATACACAACTCCTTTAAATCTCTCTCCTCTTGCCTTAAACCTATGTTAAAACCACAGAAACATAAAACATTACAGAAACAAGCCTTTTGGCCCTTCTTGGCTTTGCCGAACCATTTTTCTGCCTAGTCCCACTGACCTGCACCTAGACCATATCCCTCCATACCCTCCTCATCCGTGTACCTGTCCAAGTTTTGCCCAAATATTAAAAGTGAGCCCACATTCACCACTTCAACTGGCAGCTCATTCCACACTCCCACTACTCTCTCTGTGAAGAAGCTCCCCCTAATGTTCCCTTTAAACTTTTCCCTTTTCACCTTTAACCCATGTCCACTGGTTTTTTTCTCCCCTAGCCTCAGTGGAAAAAGCCTGCTTGCATTCACTCTATCTATACCCATCATAATTTCATACACCTCTATCAAATCTCCCCTCATTCTTCTACGCTCCAGGGAATAAAGTCCTAACCTATTCAACCTTTCTTTGTAACTCAGCTTCTCAAGTCCTGGCAACATCTTTGTAAACCTTCTCTGCACTCTTTCAACCTTATTAATATCCTTCCTGTAATTCATTGACCAAAACTGTACACAATACTCCAAATTCAGCCTCACCATATAAGGTGAGCCTTATACAACCTCACCATAACATTCCAACTCTTATACTCAGTACTTTGATTTATAAAGGCCAACGTATCAAAAGCTTTCTTCACTACCCTATTTACCTGTGACACCACTTTTAGGGAATTTTGTATCTGTATTCCTAGATCCCTCGGTTCTACTGCACTCCTCAGTGTCCTACCATTTACCTTGTATGTTCTACCTTGGTTTGTCCTTCCAAAGTGCAATACCTCACTCTTGTCTGTATTAAACTCCATCTGCCATTCTGCAGCCCATTTTTCCAGCTGGTAAAGATCCCTCTGCAAGCTTTGAAAACCTTCCTCACTGTCCACTACACCTCCACTCTTTGTATCATCAGCAAATTTGCTGATCCAATTTACCAGATTATCATCCAGATCATTGATATAGATGACAGATAGCAATGGACCCAACACTGATCCCTGTGGCACACCACTAGTCACAGACCTCCACTCAGAGAAGCAATCCTCCACAACCACTCTCTGACTTCTCCCATTGAGCCAATGTCAAATCCAATTTACTACTTCACCTAGCGAGTGAATCATCCTAACTAACTTCCCATGCAGGACCTTGTCAAAGGCCTTACTGAAGTCCATGTAGACAACAATCTCTGCCTTCCCTTCATCCACTTTCTTTGTAACCTCCTCGAAAAACTCTAATAGATTGGTCAAATATGACCTACCATGCACAAAGCCATGTTGACTCTCCCTAATAAGTCCCTGTCTATCCAAATACTTTTAGATCCTATCTCTTAGTACTCCTTCCAATAATTCACTTACTACTGACGTCAAATTTATTGGCCTATAATTTCCTGGATTACTTTTAGAACCTTTTTAAACAAAGGAACAACATGAGCTATCCTCCAATCCTCCGGCACCTCACCCGTGGATACTGACATTTTAAATATATCTGCCAGGGCCCCTGCAATTTCAACACTAGTCTCCTTCGAGATCTGAGGGAATACCCTGTCAGGTCCTGGGGATCTACTCTGATTTGCCTCAAGACAGCAAGCACCTCTTCCTCTTCAATCTGTAGAAGTTCCATGACCTCACTACATGAATGCCTCATTTCCAATGACTCCATGTCAGTTACCTTAGTAAATATAGACGCAAAAAAACCATTTAAGATATCACCCATTTCTTTTGGTTCCATATATAGCCGACCACTCTGATCTTACTGTCCTTTTGCTCTTAATATACCTGTAGAAGCTCTTAGGATTATCCTTCACCCTGGCTGCCAAAACAATCTCCTATCCTCTTTTAGCCCTCCTGATATCTTTCTTAAGTATTTTCTTGTACTTTTTATACTCCTCAAGCACCTTATTTGCTCCTTGTTGCCTATACATGTCATACACCTCTCTCTTCTTCTTTATCAGATTTCCAATATCAATTGAAAATCAAGGTTCCTTATTCTTATTCACTTTGCCTTTAATCCTGACAGGAACATACAAACTCTGCACTCTCAAAATTTCTCCTTTGAAGGCCTCCCACTTACCAATCACATCCTGGCCAGAGAACAACCTGTCCCAATCCACGCTTTTTAGATCCTTTTTCATTTCTTCAAATTTGGCCTTTTTCCAGTTTAGTACCTCAACCCAAGGACCAGATCTATCTTTATCCATGACCAAGTTGAAATTAATGGCATTATGATCACTAGACCCAAAGTGTTCCCTTACACACACTTCCGTCACTTGTCCTAACTCATTTCCTAACAGGACCTCTGATATTGCATCCTCTCTAGTTGGTACCTCTATATATTGATTTAGGAAACTTTCCTGAACACATTTTACAAACTCTAACCTGTCTAGACCTTTAACAGTACAGGAGTCCCAATTAATATGTGGAAAATTAAAATCCCCTGCTATCACAACTTTATGTTTCCTGCAGTTGTCTGCTATCTCTCTGCAAATTTGCTCCTCCAATTCTTGTTGACTATTGGGTGGTCTATAATACAACGCCATTAATGTGGTCATACCTTTCCTGCTTCTCAGCTCCACCCATATGACCTCGGTAGACAAGCCCTCTAATCTGTCCTGTCTGAGCACTGCTGTAACATTTTCCCTGACTAGCAATGCCACCACCACCCCCGCCCCCCACTCTTCATCCCTCTGCCTCTATCACGTCTGAAACAAAGGAACCCTGGAACATTAAGCTGTCAGTCCTGCCCCTCCTGTAGCCAAGTTTCACTAATGGCTACAATGTCATAATTTCACATGTCAGTCCACGCCCTCAGCTCACCAGCCTTCCCCATAATATTCCTCGCATTGAAATAGACACACCTCAGAAGATTATTACCACCACACACACCCCTTCTATTTCTGACTTTGCATGAACTTCTAACATCATTTATTTTCACCCCTGCTTCACTATCTGCTCTGGCACTCTGGTTCCCATCCCCCTGCAAATCTAGTTTAAACCCTCCCCAACGGCACCTGCAAACCTCCCTGCAAGGATATTGGTCCCCCTGTAGTTCAGGTGTAACCTGTCTCTCTTGTACAGGTCCTACCTGCCCCAGAAGAGGTCCCAGTGATTCAGAAATCTGAAACCCTGCCCCCTACACCAGTTCCTCAGCCACGTGTTCATCTTCCAGAGCATTCTACTCTTACCCTCACTGGCACGTGGCACAAGTAGCAATCCTGAGATTACTACCCTCGAGGTCCTGCTATTTAACTTCCTACCAAGCTCTCTATACTCACTCTTCAGGACCAAAATCCATAACTCGCATGCTGTAACATTTCAGCTGATGTTGGTACGATGACCAGAGTATGCCCTCACTGCCGTGCCTTCCTATTCACTGGAGAAACCGCAAATTTCTGCTGTATGAAGGGAAAGGTCAGGACAGGCAATTTGCAACCTCTACCCAATGAACTCCTCAATTTATACAGCAATGATGAACCTATTGCAAATGAGTTCTGGAAGACCATCAGACAATACAATTGTCTCTTCCAAATGACATCCTTTCAACAAGTCCTTCAAAGAAGTCCTTCCAACTAAGAATGGATGGAAGCCTTCTGTGATTATTCAAGGCCAAACCCATCAGTACATGGGTCATTTAATGCCAGACCCCAACCAGCAAGCCTGATTCCTTCAAATTTACTTCATGGATCCTCAAGACAGTGTAGAATTGAGAATGGGGATACTACAGAATTCAACGTGAGATTGTTGAATTATTGGAAAACCTACTATGACAATGAAACCCGTATATTTCATCCCTTCAACTTGTAACAGAACAAATTTGAGGCATGCCAGAGCCATCCATTGTCATTGATCCTGACCGGAGACCGGCATTTGAACGTGAGAGAAGATTTAATGCACAAATTGCCAACAAAGTCACTGTCATTATGTCAAGCAGCATTGAACCTGAAGCAAGATCACAGCACATTGTGTTGAAAGAACGAGGAGGTTTACAAATAATTTCAGAGTCCCATCACTCCTATGACAGCTTTCAATACGTACTTTTCCTTCCACTTGGAGACGATGGCTGGCATCATCAACTCCGAATGACGAACAACAAGAAACTGATGACAATGCGTTATTATGCGTATTGAATAATGAGCCATGAGAATGAGTTTAATAACCTTCTCAGAGGAGGACATCTACTCCAACAAAACTTGGTCGATATGGCTGCTAAGATTGAAGATGAGAGGCTGAGCTACATCTGAATAAATCAAGCAACATTGAGATCAACAACATACAGAGGTCTGGCTGATGCATTGAATGATAACGATGATTTCAGAAACATCAGAAGGCATATCATTCCCTCCTCAACATTTGTCGGTGGACCGAGAAACATGATGGAACAATGTCATGATGTATATACGGAAGTATGGTAATGCTTCATTGTTCATTACAAGGATATGCAATCCAAACTGGCCTGAAATCCAACAGCATCTCTTTTTGCATCAGCAACCAAATGATTGGCCAGATTTAATCGCGGGAGTGTTTGACTTGAAGAAAAAGTTGTTTATGAAGTACCTCACGTTGGTCTCTTTGGTAGGTGTATCGCTAACATTGTAAATGTGGAATACCAAAAGCAGGGTCTGCCTCATCTGCACTGTCTGCTGTGGCTCGATGAGGCATCCAAGCCGAGACCATAAGATTATGATCGATTCGTGCAAGCAGAAATACCAGGCCCAAATGAAGATCCCGAGCTGCATGAAGCACATGATACATGGTCCGTATTGCACCACTAAATCACCATGTTGGCAAAATAGTACATGCAGTAAGAGGTACCCGAAGCCATTCATTGAGGATACAAGGTATGGGGATGATTCATATCCTGTGTGTAGGAGACGGTCTGTGGAAATGGGAGGATTCGAAGGTCATCAAGTAGGATGATAAAGTCGAACTATAACTTCTGAATGGGTGGTCCCCTATAATGCCCAACTATTGAGACTGTTCAATTGTCATCTAAATGCAGAAATACGCTCATCTGTCAAGTCCATCAAATACGTGATCAAGTATACCATGAAGGGGAGTGATCTGCAATTTTTGAGTGAGTAGAGAAGACAAAATATTTGACAGGCAGATATAATTGGGCCCTCTGAAGCCGTCGGATCGATACTTGGATTTCCAATTCACGAGAGGGAACCAGCCTTCAAATGCACCTTCCCCAACAGCATCAAGTATTCTTTTGAAATAATGCAGCTGTGCCACTGAATAATGATACGGCAAGGACCACTTTAATGGAATTCATGGATCTTTGCACTCGTGATCCATTTGCAAGAATCCTGTAGTATGCGGATAATCCCAGATTCTACACTTGGACTAATGAGAGATGGGAAAGAAGGAGAATAGGGAAAAGAGTGGAGGAGTACTCTGGATTTTTGAAGCAAATGTTCTGGGTCAAGTTTATACCGTTTCTCCACAAAGTGGTGACCTCTACTATTTGAGACGACTTCTTCATCACATAAAGAAACCAGTATCTTTCAAATCATTGAAAAGACATGATGGAGATATCCTTCCATCATTCAAAGACATCTGCAGAGAGAGAGGATTGATGCAACCTGATGATCATTGGCAGCAAACTATGGAAGAAGCAGAGAGAACAAGAATGCCCAGAGCAATGAGAGATTTGTTTGTCATCTTGCTGACAAACACTGAAATCAACAATCCACAGCAATTATGGAACCGGTTTAAGAATGCAATGTATGAAGATTTCTTACAAATGGAGAGGAGAGCTATCAATGATCCTAATATCATGATCGATGAGAGGCATCGTGGACAAGCTCTTCTGTATTTCCAAGAGAAACTTGAGAACTTGGGCAAACACTTGAAGAATATAACTTGCTGATACCCAAGAAACGGTATAATTACTCAAAGTGCTGGCAATCTGGAATTATTGTGTGAACTGCAATATAACAGAGATGAACAGCAAGAATTTGTTTCACAGAAGGAGCCCCTACTAAATAATGAGCAAAGAGAAGTATATGAATATGTGTGCGACTGCTTGGAAAGGAATCTCTCTTCAATGATTTGCATTGATGCACCAGGAGGAACGGGCAAGACATTTATCATCAACTTGATCCTGGCTATAGTTAGGGGAGATGGAGGTGTTGCTATTGCTGTAGCGTCATCAGGTATTGCAGCAACATTGATGCCTGGTGGTAGGACAGCACATTCAAGATACTCCTCCAAGTTAATGAAGATGCCCTCTGTAACATCGATAAAAACACCAATACTGCAAACTTACTCTGAAATGTGAGGCTTATTGTCTGGGATGAGTGCCGCATGATTAGAGGGAGAGCTCTGAAGCCGTGGACTGGACTCTTTGTGATGTATGTGGCAAGAATGAGGCCTTTGGGGGTATTTTAACCATTTGCTGTGGCAATTTCCGTCAGCTTCTAGCTGTTGTGAAACGCGGGAATGATGCTGATGTAGAGAATTCATGCATAAAAAATCCTACTTATGGAGAAGCATCATCAGGGTTCAATTGAAGAAAAACATGCGATTGAGTGAGGGAGAAGGATGGTATTCTGAGTTCTTATTGGATGTTGGAGAAGACAAGATTGAGAAAAATGAAAACGATAAAACCTGAAGATATGATTCTGCCAGCAAAAACTATGGAAGAATGTATTGATTTCACCTACCCAACATTTGACAATCCTGCAGAACTGTTCTCGAGGAATTCTATCTTGGTTCCTCTCAATGAAATGTTGCAAAAAATAAACTTCACATGCATTAGATGCTTCCATGGAATCATGAAAGAATACTGTTCCCTCAATGCCGTAAGTGAAGGAGCTAATGCCACTCATTTTCCAACAGAATTCCTTGATTCAGTCAAACTCTCTGGATTGCCACCACATAAACTGGAATTGAAGAGGGAAACCTCTGATGAAAATGTTCCCATCATTTCAATGAGGAACTTGGATCTACCAAGGTTTTGCAATGGAACATGAATGATGGTGGAAGAATTGCATGACAATCTCATTGTAGCAAAAATAAACATTGGTGCATTCAAAAATGACATTGTCATGATCTCAAGAATTACTCTCAGTTCATCAGAAGGGGAATAAGTCCCTCTTCAGCGGAGCCAGTTTCCAATACAGTTATGCTTTGCTATTACTATACATAAGGTGCAAGGCCAAACCATGGAGAATATGTTGATTTATCTGGAGAAACCGGTATTCTAGCATGGTCAGCTGTATATAGCTTTAAGCCGGGGAAAAAGAAATGAAAACGTTAGAGTATTCTTGAAAGGTGGCAGATCAACCAGAAATGTTGTTATCAAAAGTGTCCTTTTATAAATGAAGAGGAGCTATATTTGTCTTGCTATGTGTCTTTCTTCTTTAATAAACTGAGTTTTTCTTCTTTAATTTCCAAAACAAAGCGATAGCAATAGCATTCAGGGAAATTTAATGTTCATTCTGGTCACATCAGATTGCACTACCTTTCTCTCAAAGGGTGCCCCAATGGGTCACCCGGTTGTCTAATTATTTAATATACTTGCCCCTCAACCTCTGATGCCCCAGAGAAAACAATTCTGCCTCATAACTAATTACTTAATTGTTGGTCCATACATAATAGGCATGAAGCATAAAGAATTGCAGCTTATTTTTGGTGATTATTCTGTGCTTCCTGTATTCAGGTATAAGCAGGCTAACAGGCTACCACTTCAGATGTTATTTTGACACTCTGAAGTCATTATCTAGAGTACACATTATTGTTACATGAGGAAGAGAATTCATTACCAATCTCTGTATCCGGCTTTGAAATATGATACAACACACTTTCATAAAGTCTACAACAAATTTTCCACTGGTGTTAAGAATTTACATGGAAGTGATACATCTAATGGATATCCAGAAGATAGATTGTACAACAGGATCTAATTTGATTAAGAAAATATTACTGTAAATTACATTTTGACAGTTTAGGATTGATTAAGGAGCCTAATAGATGACACTTAACAGCATAGACTTCAGTAGAATTAATGAACAGAAGTTTTGAATCTATTTTGCATTTACAATAAGATACAAACTGCTTGGCTGCACACACATGGAGTCTAGCATGGTAAGGCAAAATTAAATTTGAGAAGGAAAATCTACCATTGTAAGTACGGATGGGCAGATTTTCACTTCTGAGATGAAAGGTAATGCCTGGACATTGTTCCAAAGCATTTTTTTTTTGGCGTTATTACAGGATCCCTGGTCATCCTACCAAATATGTGAAAGTCATATAAGACCATAAGACATAGCAGAATTGGGCCATTTGGCACATCAAGTCTGCTCCACCATTCAATCATGGCTGATCCTTTATCCCCTCCTCACACCCACTCCCCATAACATTTGATGCTGTGTCTAATTGAGAATCTATCAAGCTCTGCCTTAAATATATCCAACAACCTGGCCTCCACAACTGCCTGTGGTAACAAATTCCAAAAACTTACCACTCTTTGGCTAAAGAGATTTTTCTGCATCTGTATCTTAAATGGACATCCTTTTATCCTGAGGCTGTGCCCTCTTGTCCTAGACCTTGGGAAATATCCTTTTGGCATCTACTCTTTCTGGGCCTTTCAACATTCTAAAGGTTTCAAAAAGATTCCCCTCCCTGCTCCATCCTTCTAAATTCCAGCGAGTACAGACCCAGAGCCATCAAATGTTCCTCGTATGATAACATTTTTATTCCTGGAATCATCCTTGTGAACCTCCTCTGAACCCTCTCCAATGCCAGCACATCTTTTCTTAGATGAGGAGCCCAAAACTGTTCACAGCACTCAAGGTGAGGCCTCACTAGTGCCTTATAAAGCTTCAGCATCACATCCCTGCTCTTGCATCCTGGACCTCTTGAAACGAATGCTAACATTGGATTTTCCTTCCTCACCACCAACTCTAACTGCAAGTTAACGTTCAGGGTGTTCTGCACAAGGACTCCCAAATCCCTTTGCATCTCAGATTTTTGGATTTTCTCCCTGTTTTGAAAATAGTCCGCACATTTATTTCTACTACCAAAGTGCATGAGCATATATTTTCCAACATTGTATTTCATTTGCCATTTTGTTTCCCATTCTCCTAATCTGTCTGAATCCTTCTGCATCCTACCTGTTTCCTCAACACTACCTGCCCTTCCACCAGTCTTCGTATCTGCAAACTTGGCAACAAAGCCATCTATTCCATCATTCTAAATCATTAATATACAGCATGAAAAGAAGCAGTCCCAATACTGACCCCTGTGGAACACCACTAATCACTGGCAGCCAACCAGAAAAGAATCCTTTTATTCCCACTCAGACAATCAGACAATGCTCTAACCATGCCAGTAGCTTTCCTGCAATTTCAGGGGGTCTTAACTTGGTAAGTAGCCTTAAGTGTGGCACTTTGTCAAAGGCCTGTAAGTCCAAATGTACAACATCCACTGTATCCCCTTTATCCATCCTATTTGTAATCTCCTCAAGGAATTCCAACAAGTTTGTCAGGAAAAATTTTCCCTTATGGAGACCATGCTGACTTTGTACTAACTTGTACTGTGTCACCATGTACTCTATAACCTCATCCTTAACAATTGGCTCCAACATTATAGACTTACTGGTCTATAATTTCCTTTCAACTGCTTTCCTTCTTTCTTAAAGAATGGAGTAACATAAGCAATTTTCCACTTCTCTAACACTAAGCCAGAGTCCAATGAATTTTGAAAGATCATTACTAATGCCTCCACAATCTCTACTGCTACCTCTTTCAGAACCCTAGGATGCAGTTCATCTGATCCAGGTGACTTGTGTATCTTTAGGTCTTTCAGCTTTTTGATCATCTTCTCTGTTGTAACTGCACCCACTTCTCTTCCCTTACACCCTTCAATGTCTGGCACACTGATATTGTCTTCCACAGTGAAGACTGATGCAAAATATTCATTTAGTTTGTTACGTACTCGTGATACATGACAGTGGTACCCTTGTCATGTGACTGGGGTTGAAGTTATACTGGACTTGAGGTAATGGTCTTGTGATGGTGGAGTGACGTCATTTTCCCGCCAGTAGAGATCATGTGACAGTTTTTTTTACAGGGTATAAAAGGAAGACCCTGCCCTGTGAGGGGAGGCAGTTCGTGGTTGGATTTGCCATGTTGACTTCATGCCACTGCGTGATTTAATGTGATGATGCAGTTTAGTTGAAGGATGAAGTTTTTATCCAATGCCTAAAGCTTAAAAGGTCATTGCCAGCAGTTTCTTTACAATACTGCTAGTTGAGAATCAGTGGAGAGTGAAGATCAGAGTTTGGGAGTTAAAGATCGAGGAGAATCGATTTTTGATGGTGAAATGGGTTCGACCTTGTTTGATCCTTATTCGGAAGGAATTCATTGACTGTTCTCATGTTAATCTCTGCGGGATAGCAGAAAAGATTGAGGATAGTGAGATAAAGGAAAGGTCAGTGCCTTTAAGCCATTATGTTTCGTAAATTCTTCATGGGAAAAGTTCGACATCGGGGATCGAAGCAAAACAAGGTGAAAGAGAACTTAAATCATCTTATAAAGTGTCTCCTTTTACATGGACTGTGAGCATTTTCAAACTCTTGGCAATACTACTTTAAAGAACTGTTTTTGCAACATCGCTTTAAGAACTGTTTGAGCTGCCACGCAGCAGCTGATTTCCAGTTACATTAGTTTGTTTATTTTTGGGGGGGTTTGTTTTCAGTGTTTAATAAACGTGTTATTTGTTATATAAACCCTTGCCTAACTCATATATTTATTGTTGCCTGAATACGTAACATAAATATGGGGGCTGCGTCCGGATTGGATTGTTTGAGTTTAAATGCTTGCTGACTTTTGAATCGGTGTTTTGGAGAGGGGACTACTCAATTCTTTTGTTTGATTGGCTTGTGAATGGTATTTGGCAACAATGAATATTGATGAGTTTCTGGTTTCGCCAGATGCGGAGTTATTAGCGAAGGTGAAAAAGACTGAGGTGTCTGGGATAGCTAGTAAGTTGCAACTTAAAGGTATTTTGACGACTACATCAAAAGCTGTAATATAGAGAAAAATCACGTCACACTATGTGGATTCGAGTGTTTTTGATGAATCAATTTTAGGGTCGTTTCCAATAAGTAGTCTGGAGATGCACTTGTAGATCGAACAAATGAGGTTGGAACAAAGTAAAGCAGAATTGGAGCATTGTAAGTTAGAAGCTGATCGAAAGAAGAGGGAATTTGAATATGCAATGTCGGAATTAAGGTCTGGGAATCAGTCTTCTGATTCTAGAAAACTGTTTGTTGCTAGTCAAGAAATTAAATTAGTCCCACTATTTAGTGAAACAGAAGTGGAAAGATATTTTCAACATTTTGAAACTATTGCTCGGATGTCAGAGTGGCCGAGAGATAAATGGTCAGTGTTGTTACAGAGTGTAATTAAAGGTAAAGCACAACAAGTTTTCATAGCTTTAACTGCTGCGCAAGCACTTGATTATGATATTGTGAAAATGCATATTCTAAATTCTAATATGAATTAGTCCCAGAAGCTTATAGGGAAAGATTCAGAAGTTTGAAGAAGTCTGTGGAAAAGACTTACGTGGAATTTGCCTATGATAAAGCTGTGTGTTTTGAGAGATGGGTTTCTTCTAAAAATGTAAATGGGGACTATGATACATTGAGAGAGCTGATTTTAATGGAGGAATTTAAAAGGAGCATTCCTGTTGAAGTAAGGACCTACTTAAATAAGAGGGATAGTGATAAATTGCAGGACTGTGCTAGATTAGCTGATGAGTATGTTTTAATCTGTAAGAATAAATTTCCTCAGGGTAGAATTTTTAAGAGGAAAAATAACATGGAGACTCAAGGTAAATCAGAAATTAAATCAGAATTTAATGAGAAAGGTAAGGAGGAAGGAAAACCTGTGAAGGAAAGACAGTTTGGTCTTATTTGTAACTATTGTAAGAAGCCTGGCCATGTAATAGCTAACTGTTTCAGATTGAAAAGGAAAGAGAAGGAAGCGGTTCCAGATGCTTATGTGCAACATACTGAAGCACCTGTAAAGTTACAGGGTTTGATAAACACAAATGAGGTTTTGTTAGAGTCTGATCATGTTAAAAAGGGATATGATCATTTTATAACTGAAGAGTTTGTATCCTTGAAAGAAGGATCTACTCTGGTGCCAATAAAAATCCTTAGGGATACTGGAGCTTCTCAATCATGGATGTTAGACAGTGTGTTGAACTTTAATGAAGAGTCTGATACTGGTGAGGTAAATTACATAAGAGGTGTTGGGAGTGATTTGATGCCTGTACATTTACATAAAGTAAATTTAAAGTCAGGATTCGTTACAGGATTTGTTAAAGTAGGATTACAGCATAGCTTACCTGTGAAGGGTATTTCTTTATTGTTAGGTATTGACTTGGCAGGTGGACAAGTTTTTCCTGAAGTGCATTTGTCAATGGAGTCAGAGGAACCAGAGTTGAATTCTAACACAGATTCTTCCTGTGTTGTGACTAAAGCTATGGCTAAAAAGATTGATGAGCAGAATGAGGTTGTTTCTCATGACTGTTCAACTCAGGATTCGAGTTTTGAGGATGTGTCAGAGACTTTCTTACCTTCATTGTTTGAACAAGATTCTTGGAGGAAGTCTGACTATGAAGATTTATCTCTGTCTCAGAAGGAGATGATAGCAGAGCAGAATAGAGACCCTGAGATTATAAAATTAAGAGAGCAAGCTTTACTAGGTAGTGAAATTGAGAAGGTGCCAGTAGGATATTACTTGGAAAAAGGAGTGTTGATGAGGAAGTGGAGATCGCCTACAATTCCTGCAAGTGAGGATTGGAATGTTCTTTACCAGGTAGTTGTCCCGAAAGTTTATCAAAATGAGATTATGACTTTAGCTCATAGTGTGCCTTTAGGTGGACATCAAGGGGTAAGGAAAACTGTGGACAAGATTTTAAAACATTTTTACTGGCCTGGTCTAAGAAAAGATGTGGTGATGTTTTGTAAAATGTGCCATACTTGTCAAATTGTGGGTAAACCAAGTCAGGTTACACCAGTAGCTCCATTACAACCTATTCCAGCATTTGGTGAACCGTTTTCTAAAGTTTTCTGAAGTTTGTGTTGGTCCATTATCAAAGACAAAAACTGGTTATCAGTACTTGTTGACTATCATGTGTACTTCGTCTAGGTTTCCAGAGGCAGTACCACTTAGGAATATAAAAGCTAAAACTGTGACAAAGGCTCTTATAAAATTCTTTACTTATTTTGGATTACCTAAGGAGATATAAACTGATCAAGACAGTAATTTTATGTCTGGATTGTTTCAACAGATAGTTTATAAATTGGGAGCTAAGCAAATAACTTCGTCTGCATACCATCCAGAGTCGTAAGGTGCCTTGGAGAGATTTCATTCTACCCTCAAGAATATGATTAGGACATATTGTGTGGAAAATGAAAGTGACTGGGATGAGGGTATAAACTTACTTTTATTTGCAGTAAGGGAATCGGTACAGGATTCTTTAGGTTTTAGTCCATTTGAATTTGTATTTGGACATTGAGTTAGAGGACCTTTAGCTTTATTGAATGAACAGTGGATTAGTAAGGAAGTACATACTAGTTTGTTGGACTATGTTTTGAAATTTAAGGACAGGTTACACAAAGCTTGTAGCTTAGCCAAGGAGAATTTAAAGTTGGCTCAGGAGAAAATGAAAACTTGGTATGATAAAGAAGCTAGGATGAGGATGTTTAAGCCTGGAGATAAGGTGTTGGTTCTTTTCCCAGTGCAGACAAATCCTTTACAAGCTAGATTTCATGGTCCTTATGAAATTGTGTCGAAAATCAATGATGCAGATTACGTGATAAAATCTCCAGATCGTAGAAGGTCAACACAACTTTGCCATATAAATATGATAAAAACCATATTATGAGAAACAATCTGATACTGTGACTTTAGTGGTTAGTGAGAATGAGTTTGATTTAACTAGGAACATGATAGATGATTCACCTGAACTTCATTCTAAATCCAACATTGTTTCTGTTAGGTTACCAAATTCAACCATTCTGGAAAATATTGATGAGAAATTAGCACATTTACAGCTAGAGCAGAAACAACAGATGAAGGAATTAATTTTTAAATATAAGGAGTTGTTTCCAGATGTTCCAAGAAGGACTACTATAGCTTCACATGATGTAGATGTTGGAGATGCCAAACCCATCAAACAACATCCATATAGGATGAACATAGAAAAATGTGAACTTGCTGAGAAAGAAATTGAATATATGTTAGAAAATAATATCATTAGACATTCTAACTCGAATTGGAGTTCACCATGTGTTATGGTGCCAAACCCAGATGGTAGTATTAGGTTTTGTACGGATTATAGGGAGGTGAATGCTGTAACGAAAACAGATGCATATCCAATTCCTAGAGTAGATGATTGTGTAGATAACGTTGGAAAAGCAAAGTTCCTTACAAAGATTGATTTATTGAAAGGGTATTGGTGTGTTCCATTAACAGAAAGAGGTAGAGAGATTTCTGCATTTGTAACTCCATCTGGGTTATATGAGTATAATGTTCTTCCATTTGGGATGAAGAATGCCCCAGGTACTTTCCAGAGGATGATTAACTCTGTGATTCAGGGATGGAAAGATACTGATGCTTACATTGATGATTTAGTGACAGGAAATGATACTTGGGAAGCACACCTCATTGCGGTGAAGAAATTGTTTGAAAGGCTTTCAAAAGCTAACTTAACTATTAATTTAGCTAAGAGTGAATTTGGACATGTCATTGTTACTTTGCTTGGTTATGTTGTAGGTCAAGGTAAGGTAGCTCCTGTTCAGGCAAAAGTTCGGGCAATTTTAGAGATTCCCACTCCAATGGGGAGAAAAACTCTCAGAAGATTTTTGGGAATGGTAGGATATTATTAAAAATTTTGTAAGAATTTTGCTAATGTTGCCCTTCCATTAACTAACCTTCTGCAGAAGAATGTAAAGTTTGTGTGGACAGTGCCTTGTCAAGAAGCATTTGAAAAATTGAAAACAATGATATGTCAACAACCTGTGCTTAAGGCACCTGACTTTGAAAAACCTTTTTCATTAGCTGTAGATGCTAGTGGTGAGGCTGCGGGAGCAGTATTAATGTAAAGGAATGAGGGAGGTGAGGTTGATCATCCAGTAGCTTAATTTTCTAAGAAATTTAATAAGCATCAAAGAAACTATTTGACAATAGAGAAAGAATTGTTATCTCTTGTTTTAGCTTTAGAATATTTTGAGGTATATGTTGGTATAACTCAAAAACCACTTATTGTTTACACTGATCATAATCCATTAGTTTTTCTGAGTAAGATGAAAACAAAAACAGAAGATTATTAAATTGGAGTTTGATGTTACAAGAGTACAATATAGTGATAACTCATATTAAAGGTAAAGATAATGTGGTTGCTGATTGTCTATCTCGATGTTGAATGTGCAATGCAATTTTTTTATGGAGTGGTTTTTTTCAATTGTAACACTCCTACTGTATTGTGAGTTATAAGCTGTTATATGATGGTATTGTATATTATGTATGTTATAAAATTTATACATTTGTTTTTCTTGTAAGCAATTGTTAAAAATTTTTGTTCTTGTCAGACCAAAAATGTTTTTTTTTGGAGGGAGGTGTTACGTACTCGTGACACATGACAGTGGTACCCTTGTCACGTGACTGGGGTTGAAGCTATACTGGACTTGAGGTAATGGTCTTGTGATGGTGGAGTGACATCATTTTCCCGCCAGTAGAGATCATGTGACAGTTTTTTTTTACAGGGTATAAAAGGAAGACCCCACCCTGTGAGGGGGGGCAGTTCGTGGCTGGATTTGCCATGTTGACTTCATGCCACTGCGTGATTTAATGTGATGATGCAGTTTAGTTGAAGGATGAAGTTTTTATCCAATGCCTAAAGCTTAAAAGGTCATTGTCAGCAGTTTCTTTACAATACTGCTAGTTGAGAATTAGTGGAGAGTGAAGATCGGAGTTCGGGAGTTAAAGATCGAGGGGAATCGATTTTCGACGGTGAAAGGGATTTGACCTTGTTTGATCCTTATTCGGAAGGAATTCGTTGACTGTTCTCGTGTTAATCTCTGCGGGATAGCAGAAAAGATTGAGGACAGTGAGATAAAGGAAAGGTCAGTGCCTTTAAGCCATTATGTTTCATAAATTCTTCGTGGGAAAAGTTCAACGTCAGGGATCGAAGCAAAATGACGTGAAAGAGAATTTAAATTGTCTTATAATGTCTCTCCTTTTAAATGGACTGTGAGCATTTTCGAACTCTTGGCAATACTACTTTAAAGAACTGTTTTTGCAACATCACTTTAAGAGCTGTTTAAGCTGCCGCACAGCAGCTGATTTCCGGTTACATTAGTGTTTGTTTACTTTTGGGGGGTTTGTTTTCAGTGTTTAATAAACGTGTTATTTGTTATATAAACCCTTGCCTAACTCATATATTTATTGTTGCCTGAATTCGTAACAATTTCATCTACCATCTCCTTGTTCCTCATTATTTCTCCAGCCTCATTTTCAAGTGGTCCTATATCCACTCTCATCTCTCTTTTATTTTTTACTACTTGAAAATGCTTTTACTCTCCACTTTTATTGTTACATGAGCGGGGCAGTGGACGAACCCAATTGCAGAACATGGTCGCAGAGATGGAGTGGGGAGGCGTCACTGACGTAGCGAATGTGGAATCAGTATCCAGGAGTGATGCTAAACTTAGAACTGGCAGTCCTAAGAACCATGAAATAAGGTTACTCACACCAGAGTTGACCAACGAACTGGCAGCTCTTTCTTACAGGGTCACAGGGTCTTTATCCTGCATTTTTTGATGGAAAGCAGGTGTGTGTAGTTAGTGGAATCTGGGAATGATTGGAAATTAAACAAGGGGATTGAGGCCCAATTCCTGAGATAAATAGCAAGGTGGGGGATTGACAAAAGGGACCATGACAGTACCCCTCCCTCAGTGGGAGCCTCCAAGCGATCCTCCAGACTTGTCTGGATGGTCCCGATGAAAATCCTGGAAGAGGGAAGTGTCTAAGGTGAAAGAGCAGGGGACCCAGGAGTGCTCTTCTGGACCATATCCTTCCCAATCTACCAAGTATTGGAAACCCCTGTCCCTACGGTGCACATCCAGCAGTCTTCGGACAGTGTATGCTGGATGGTCGTCGATGACACGGGCAGGTGGGGGATCTCAGCCGGGAGACACAAGGGGCTGACGAAAACTGGCTTTAACTGGGAAACATGAAAAGTCAGGTGGATGCGCATAAATCTTGGCAGTTTTAGGCAGACTGCTGCGGAATTTATAACATTTTCGACCTTGAATGGTCCCAGGAAGTGAGGGGCGGGTTTCTTATGCTTGTTCTTGAGTGGAATATCCTTGGCGGAAAGCCATACCATCTGCCTCGGTTGGTAATCAGGCGCCGGAGTCTGGTGTCTGTTGGCCGTCTTCTTATTGCGTTTTGCTGATCTGAGTAGGGCCATGCATGTCTCCTCCCAAACCTTAAGGCACTGATCGATATGGTCCTAAACTGACAGTACCGCAATCTCCTCTTCTTGTGCGGGAACAGCGGGGGTTGGTACCCCAGGGAACACTCGAATGGAGACCTTCCAATGGCCGAGCTCACCAGAGAGTTATGGGCGGACTCAACCCATGGGAGGCGGTCGCTCCGGGTCGACGGGTTGTTTGCTGTTACACAATGTAGCATCACGTCCAGATCTTGGTTGACCTGTTCCGTCTGCCCGTTTGTCTGGGAGTGGAAGCCAGATGACAGGCCGACCGATGCACCCAAGGGCCTTCCATATCTGTGAGATGAACTGAGGACCTCGATCAGAGACGATGTCTGCAGGGATTCTGTGGAGGTGGAAGACGTGGTGGATGAGAAGATCTGCAGTTTTTTGAGAGGAAGGGAGTTAAGGGAGGGTGACGAAGTACACCGCCTTGGAGAACTGGTCTACCACGGTGAGTACAGTGGTGTTCCCATATGAAGGGGGTGGACTGGTGACGAAGTCTAGGGCGATGTGTGACCACAGACAACCAGGGAGAGGTAATGGACAAAGTAAACCCGCAGGTGGCCCATGAGAGGCTTTTCCCTGGGCACAGATGGAACATGCCGAGACATAGGAACGGGTATCCGCCTCCATGGACGGCCACCAAAAGGTGCTAGGGTCCGATCACTGCCAGGGTGGCTGGCGAACCAAGACGTGTGCCCCCATTGGAGAACCTGAGGCCTGATGGAAACGGGCACATGCAGGCGATTGCCGGGTCCATCGCTGGGGTCGGGATCATCCCATTGGGCTTCTTTAACTCTGGGCTCGATCCCCCAAGTGAGGGTGGCAACCACGCAGGATGGTGGGAGGATAGTCCCTGGGCTGGAAGTTGGGCTGGAACTCCTTGGAGTTGTATTGGTGGGAGAGCACGTCTGGCTTCCCATTCTTGGACCCTGGACGGTATGAGAGGGAAAACTTGAACCGTCCAAAAAAATAATGCCCAACGTGCCTGACAGGAGTTCAAACTTTTGGTGGTCTGAATATACCCCAGGCTTTTATGATCAGTCCATACCACAAGCAATTGTTCTGCCCCCCCCCACCCCCAGCCAGTGCCTTCATTCTTCCAGTCCTAGCTTGACCGCCAAGAGTTGCCGATTCCCCACGTCGTAATTCCGCTTGGCAGGGGACAGTTGGTGAGAATAAAAGGCACAGGAACAGGGGTGAAGCTTTTTGTCCGAACTTGATCGTTGGGATAGGACCGCTCCTATTCTCGAGTCAGAGGCATCCACCTTGACAATGAATTGACTGGTTGGGTCTGGATGGACCAGGATGGGAGTGGTGGTGAAATGCCTCTTCAGGTCAGTGAACACTGAGTCAGCTTCGGAGTCCCAACAGAAGGGGGTAGTAGATGAGGTAAGCCGGGTAAAGGGGGCCGCCACTCGACTGTAGTCTCTGATGAATTGGTGGTAGAAGTTTGTAAACCCCAGGAATTATTGAAGTTGTTTGCGGGTCGTGGGCCCTGGCCATTCCTCCACTGCCCGGATCTTCTCGGGGTCTGCTCTCACCTGCTCACTCTCGATGATATAACCCAGGAAGCTGACCGAAGGAACGTGGAACTCACATTTCTCCATATTCACAAATAATTGGTTTTCCCACAGTCCCTGGAGGACTTGATGGACATGGTGAACTTGTTATTGATGCTAGAAAACATCAAGATATCATCAAGGTAAACGAATATGAACTGATGAATGAAGTCCCTCAGTACGTTATTAATGAGGGCTTGAAAATGGTGGGAGCATTGGTGAGGCCAAACGGCATGACCAAGTATTCAAAGTGGCCCAGAGGTGTATTCAAGGCCGTCCTTCACTCATCCCCTCCCTCACCCTGACTAGATGGTAGGCGTTACGAAGGTCCAGCTTTGAGAAAATGGTGGCTCCATGAAGTGGTTCAAAAGCCAAACTAATGAGGGGTACTTATTCATGACTGTTTTGCTGTTTAGGGCTCTGTAATCAATACAAGGACGAAGTGACCCATCCTTCTTTTCTACAAAGAAGAAACCAACGCCTACCGGGGAAGATGAAGGTCTGATAATGCCCACCGCGAGGGACTCGCTGATGTACTTCTCCATGGCCTCTCTCTCAAGTTGGGATAGGTTAAAAAGGTGACTGGTGGGTAGTGAGGCCTCAGGGAGAAGGTTAATGGGCAGTGTGGAGGCAGAGAAAGGGCCCATTGTTTTCTGAATACTGGTCTCAGTATTCATGGTATTCTGTGGGGACTTGGGACAAATCGAAGGGTTCCGCGTCAGACAGGGTCAAGGTAGCTTCCCTGGGAGATGGGGCTGACCGCAGAAAATTAACATGGCAAGACTGGCTGCATTCGGCTATCCTCCTGGTAGACCAGTCGATGTGGGGATTGTGTTGGATCAGCCATGGATACCCTAGAACTACCGGGGCTTGAGGTGAACAAATGAGACTGAATCGTACCTCCTCCCGATGGTTGCCGGATAGGATCAAGGTCAGGGGGTACACTCGAGTACAGTGGGTCACCTGAGTCAGCAGTTTTCTGTTCTGGGCCCGGGCCTCCGGGGGGTAGTTAGCGGCTCACGAGGTATTCCAGCCTGGGAGGCTGTCTTCATCCAGCAGATTGCCCTTGGCACCAGAATCCACCAAAACAGACAGGGACAGAGACTGTCGTTGGTAATTCACGGTAGCCGGGATCTGCTTCCGAGTCTGGGGGGCTGAAGGGAGTATCGTCCGGCTCACCTGGTGAGCTTTCCTATTTTGCCGCTGAGGGCAGGTATCTGGCCGGCTACAATAGAAACAATCCCCACTCTCCACCTCCGAAGCTGTTCGGCCGGGGAGAGCCGGTTCCATCCCATCTGCATCGGTTCCTCCCCCAGGGTGGAGCGGCTGGGGAAAGGAGGCTGGCTGGGACTGATAAAGTGGACCTTGGCTTCCCCGAGGTTCTTTCTCTCAGCCAGTCTTGAAGTCGATTATCTAATCTAGTGGCTGGAGAGATCAGAGTCCAGACAGTCCGTGTCGTCCCTCGCTGCCAGTTCACCCTTTATCTTGTCCGAGGGGTCCTGTCGAAACACCTCCCGTAGGGCCTCATCATTCCACCCTGAGTCTGAGGCTAAGGTTCGGAACTCGATAGAATTCCTTGCTACACTTTGTGAACTCTGACAAAGAGTCAGCAAGCGTTTAGCGGCATCCTTACCGCGAATGGGTTGTTTGGAGATCTTCCTCATTTCAGCAACAAAGGAGGGGAAGGAGGAACAAACCTCTGGTCAGTTATCCCATATCGCGGTTGCCCAAGCCAAGGCATCCCCTTGTAACAACCCCATGATGTACGCAATCTTTGATTTATCTGAAGTGCAGGTATGTGGCTGCAGCTCAAAGACCAGAGAGCATTGTAACAGGAAGGCCCAGCACTTCCCTAGGTCCCCAGCGTAGGGTTCGGGCTCGGGTATGTATGGCTCTCGAGGGTACTGTGTTGCTGATCCCAGGGGCAACACCATCCTGAGCAGTGCGGTTTGGGTAGTCAGGATTCTTGGAGGAAACAGAGAAAGGGAAGCGGAAACTCGGTCCACCTGCTCACTGACCTTCTGTACATTCGTGGGCAGCGTCCGAAGGTTTTCCGTGACCTCCCTATGTAGTTGGTTGTGGGTGCCCAGTAGGTAGCCCTGACTGGTGAGGGCCTGTTGCACGGGATCCGTGTCTGCTGGGTTCATTAGGGCCAGTTCGTTCTGTTACACGAGCCCAAGTGCAGAACACAGGCGCGGAGGCAGAGTCGGGAGGCGTTATTGAGGTAGCGAGCGTGGAATCGGTATCCAGGAGTGATGCTAGACTTATAACTGGCAGTCCTAAGAACCACAAAACAAGGTTACTCACACCGGAATTGACCAATGAACTGGCAACTCCTTGTTGTGACCACAGGGTCTTTATCCTGCATTTCCTGATGGAAAGCAGGTGTGTGTGAGTTAGTGGAACCTGGAATGATTGGAAACTAAATGAGGGGATTGAGGCCCATTTCCTGAGGTAAATAGTGAGGTGGGGGATTGCCAGAAGGGACCATGACATTTATATTGTTTACTAACTTGCTTTTGTATTTCATCTTTCCCCTCTGAATGATTCTCTTAGTTGCTCTTTGTAGGCTTTTAAAAACTTCCCAATCCTCTATCTTTCTATCTATCCTCTATCTATCAAAACTTTTTGTTTTGTTGTATGCCCTCTCTTTTGCTTTTACATTAGTTTTGACCTCTCTTGTCAGCCATGGTTGTACTATTTTGTCATTTGAGTATTTCTTCGTTTTTGGAATGCATCTATCCTGCACCTTCCTCATTTTACTCAGAAACTCATGCCATCACTGCTCTGCTGTCATCCCTGTCAGCATCTCCTTCCAATTTACTTTGGCTAGCTCCTCTCTCATGCCACTGTAATTCACTTTACTCCACTAAAATACTGCTATGTTAGACTTTACTTTCTCCCTATCAAATTTCAGGTTGAACTCAGTCATATTGTGATCATTGCCTCCTAAAGGTTCTTTTACCTTAAGTTCCCCAATCACCTCCAGTTCATTATATAACACCTAATCCAGTATAGCTGATCCCTTAGTAGGCTCAACAATAAAGTGCTGTAAAAAGCCATCTCATAGGCATTCAACAAACTCACTCCCTTGAGATCCATTACCAACCTGATTTTTCCAATCAACCTGCATGTTGAAATCTCCCGTGACTATGATATCTTTGGCCTTTTGACATGCCTGTTTTAATTCCCATTTCTAATCAGTGGTCCATATCCCAGCACCGTTGGGAGGCCCGCATATAACTGCCACCAGCGTTCTTTTACCTTTGCGGTTTCTTAACTTAGCCTACAAGGATTCAACATATTCTGATTCTATGTCACATCTTTCTACTGTTTTGATGCCATTCTTTACCAGCAGAGCCACACCACCCCCTCTGCCTACCTTCCTATCCCTCCGATACAACGTGTAACCTTGGACATTCAGCTCCCAACTACAACCATCCTTCAGTCACAATTCAGTGATGGCCACAACATCACACCTGACAATCTGTAATAGTGCAATAAGATCATCCACCTTATTTCTTGTACTCCATGCATTCAGATATAACACTTTGAGTTATGTATTTGCTCCCATTTTTGATTCTGTAAACCTACTGCACTGATATTCATCCTGCTGGCTGCAATTTTGTCCTATCATCTGCCTGCCCTTCCTGACACTTGAGCATAAAAGGCTGAGAGATGATCACATAGAAGTTAGTAAAATTATGTGGGGCATAGATAGGAAAGATTAAATCTTTTTCCTAGGTCATGGGATTCCAGAACTAGAGGGCAAGGATTTACCTAGAAGGGCAGAAGTTTAAATGGAACCTGAAGGGTGAGCTCTTTACAAGGTTGTGAAAATCTGGAATGAGCTGCCAGAAGAGTTGGTGGAGGCGGATTCAATTGCAATGAATAAAAGACATTCATAGAACATAGAACATTACTGTACAGGCCTTTCAGCCCATGCTATTGTGCCAACCTTTTAACCTACTGTAAGATGAAACTAACCTTTCTCTCCTGCAAAGCCTTCATTTTTCTATCGTCCATGTGCACCTTATGTATCTGGCTCTACCACTACCTCTGGCACGGCATTCCAGCAATCACCATTCTCTGAGTAAATTACGTATCTTTGACATCTCCCCATTTTAAAATTGTGCCCTGTGGTATTAGCCATTTCCACCATGGGAAAAAACCTCTGGCTATCCACTCAACCTATGGTTCTCATCATCTTGTATACCTCTGTCAAGCCATCTCTCATTCTCCTTTGCTCCAAAGTGAAAAGCCCTGGCTTGCTCAACCTATCCTTTTTGGACATACTCTCCAATCCAGGTATCATCCTGATAAATCCCCTCTACACCCTCTTCCGAAGCTTCCACATCCTTCCAGTAATGAGGTGACCAGAAATGAACACAATATTCCAAGTGTGGTCTAACCAGGTTTTATAGAGCTGCAACATTACCACACAGCTCTTGAACTCAGTCCCCTGACTGATGAAGGCGTTCTTAACAAACTTATCAACTCACACAGCAACTTTGGGGGATCTAAGGATGTGGATCCCAAATCCCTTTGTTCCTCTGCACTGCCAAGAATCCTACCATTATCCCTGCAAACATGGGAAAATTACAAAATTATATAAAATTTTGAAGGCTTGGATAAGTGGGAGTGATCAATATTCAAAGGGGTGAGCAACTGGGATTCACTGTCTGTGCCAATCTCTCTCGTCATACCCTCAACTCCACTGCCACTCCAACAACTTAATGCATCACAGTCAGTATAAGCTGAGTGGATGGGGTCATTTCTATCATGTACATTTCTTTGAATCTATATCTGCTCAGTACAGCTGTATGTAAAAGGTGGCTGACGGCCCTTTTATTTACTGAAAATCAGAAAACTGTAGATTGATAACAGAAATTTCTGGAAACTCTCAGCAAGTCAGCTAGTATCTGCAGGGACAGGAAAGCAGGTCAAAGCATGTTTCAGGTCAAAGCGCCTTCATCAAAAGTGGGGAAGTTGCAGAGCTGTTACTAGTGGGGAGCTGTGAGTGTTCTTCACTGTTTTCTCCCTTGCTATTAACTCCTGAAGGTAATTTAGGGATGGACAATAAAGGCTGGCCTTCTCAGTACCATCTGCATCTCGAAAAATGAGTAAACAGGATCGATGCAGCCCAAACGCAATCGGAATTGGGTGTTACATGCTGACCAGCATCACTGGTGTACATCCTACATGCTAATCATCCAGCATTGCCCAGTATATCGTGCACACGTGTGCTTAGTGAAGGTTAGTAGCTCACAGAAATCACCAATTCCCACCACATCTGCATGATTTGCATACAAAAGTAACCTCACCCGCTTGTGTTGCAGCCACTGTAATGGCAACCATCAACAAGAATACACGCTGAGCAAAGGTGGTAATCGTTGTTTCCAGAAATTCCTCTAAGAGACTTGATGATTCTGTAAGATCTTTCTAACGCTTGGAAGATGATACAAATAACAAATAACAAGTAAAATGACAGTGCATAAAAAACTGTTGTTTCTACTTGATGTGTGCATATAATACGTTGAATAGCCACTTCTGGTAGTAAGACACTGGAAACCTGAAGCAGTAATCCCAGAGCGTGCTCAGTTTGGAATGATAGGAATCTTTTGAAGAAACCTAGAGTGAGTGTACATCAGAGGGCAAGAAAGGGCACAGCCAGACAGCATTGAAATGTGAATGGCGGACCCTCCCAAAGCCATCCCATTCCACACAATACCAGCTCGTCTTATCTCATATGACCCAGTCCTAAGAGATACCATATCTCTTCATGACACTAAGGTTTTGAAGAATAACACCTGTACTAAGAGAAAATCTTTTACTTCACTGTTCCAAGGACTTCAGTTTCTATGTTCCACACAAACAAATTTCTGACCCTGGTCCATTCCCAGCCCTCCACTGTTTACCCTGCTCGCTGCTTAAACACTTATTTATTATTATTTTTTATTTATTGTTTAGAGATACAGCATGATAACAGGGCGCTCCAGCCCAACCAGCCTGTGCCATCCAATTCCACCCACGTGATCAATTAACCTAATAACCTGGGTGTGTTTTGGAATCCCACATGGCCATGGAAAGAATGAATAAGCTCCTTAGAGACAGCTGTGGGAATTAAACCAGACTCGCTGATGCTGTGGTAGTGTTGCGCTAATCCCATCGCTACTGTGTTGCATTAAGTAAACACAGCTTATGCTTAGAGATGAGCCTGTATTTATCTGCTTCAGGTAATGGTCTGTCAGATGTTCCTTCCAAACACTGTTTTGAGGGTTGCTCATTCAAAGCAAAAGGAGCAGCATTCGAATGGCCAGAACTGTAAATGTAATGACAGCGAAGAGGTTGTGCAGCATCCACACCAGCACCATTAGGCTCAGAAATATTTACTTCCCTCAGCCATCAGGCTCATCAACACCTCCACCCATTAATCCATGAGACCATAAGACAAAGAGCAGAATCAAGCCATTTGTCCTATCAAGTCTGCTTCGCCATTCCAGCATGGCTGATTTATTATCTCTCTCAATCCCATTCTCCTGCCTTCTCCCCAACCTTCGATGCCCTTACAAATCAAGAACCTATCAATCTTCACTTTAAATAAACCCAATGACTTGGCCCCCAGAGCTGTCTGTGGCAGTGAATTCCACAGATTCACCACCACCTGGCCAAAGAAATTCCTATTTATCTCTGTTCTAAAGGGTCGTCCTTCTAGTCTGTTCTGTTCTGTTTGTTTCTTTTCTTCTAATCCACTTCACCCACCCCCACCCCGCACACCATCACAATATGCACATCTAGTCAGTTTATGTGCATATAATCAATCCTTATATAACAGTTACTGTACATTGTGTTTTATAAGATTGCTTTTATATTTATATTTATTGTGTTGTTTTTGTTTTTTATGATTTTTTGTGTTTTTATGGTGCATTGTAGCAATCGTTTCGTTCTCCTGTACAGTCATATACAGAAGAATGACAAGAAACAATCCTGAATCTTGTTTAAGCAGCTAGGCCATTCAGTCCCTAATCAACAACTCCATGGCTGAACCTTTACCTCAGTGCTACTTAACTCCACTAAAACGATATCTCCTGATTTCCTCGATATATTAAATATTCTATCTTCAAAATTCTCAGTAAATGAGTTTTCACAGCCATGTTTGATAGGGAAATCCAAGGATTCATTCCCTTCTGGGAGAAGAAATTTCTTCTTGTTTATTTCATGAATGACTTACTTTGATCCTGTAATCCCTGGTCCTGGACACCCCAGTCAGGAGAAATGTCACCGCAGTGCCAGCCTATCAGACTTACAGGTTTACATCACTTCCCATTCTTCTGAACTCCAGAGAGTATAAGCTTCAGTGAGCATGTCTTCCTAATCTATATATCTATGATATATCCTGGGAAGTAATCTGATAGACTTTTGGGGCACTAAATCAGTCCGTGCTCACATAAAACCTACACACATATATATCTATGTAGAACATTAGAGCACAGTACAGGTCCTTTGGTGTCCTTTCAACATTCGGTAGGTTCCAATGAGATCTCCATGTATTCTTCAAAATTCCAGTGAGTGCAGGCCCAAAGCTGTCAAATGCTCCTCATATGTTAACCCCTTCATTTCCGGAATATTCCTTGTGAATCTCCTCCTGACTCTCTCCAATGACAAGTCCTTTCTGAGATAAGGGGCCTAAAATTGTTGACAATATTCCAAGTGCAGCCTGACTAATGTCTTATAAAAGCTCAGCATTATCTCCTTGCGTTTATAAAGCTTTTATATTGTGGCGACCCACTTTCTGCGCAGCCGAACCGGCTCACAAACAGCCAGCGTGTGGGGGGAGACTTTAGTAATGCACCTCTGATGTCACTTCTGCCCGGAGAAGGCGGGCGCTAGGGATTAAATGCTAGCACCACGAAGTTTGAATAAACTAGTCTTGAAATGATTTACTGACTGCGTGTTGTTATTTCAGCACTGTGTGTAGTACATCACTACATTGGTGACCCTGACGGTCCAAACAGGATTTGGACCAAAGATGATCGACTCTTCATCTGTTCATGCTGTTTCGCTAAAACGGCCAACTTTTTGGACGCTGCGACTACGTGTGTGGTTTAGCCAAGCAGAAGCCCAGTTCCAGGTTCGGCAGATATCCTCTGATTCCACGCGTTACTACCACGTGATGAGAGCCCTTGATCAGGAAACGGCCACCCAGGTTGCAGATTTCATACAGTCGCCCCCGGAAGAAGGCAAATATGAAGCATTCAAAGCACTGCTCATTGAGATCTTTGGCCTCTCATGGTGTGAGCGGGGTGCCCGCCTGTTTCACCTGGATGGTTTGAGAGACAGACAACCATCAGCATTGATGAATGAGATGCTGTCCCTGGCCGACGGACACAAGCCCTGCCTCATGTTTGAGCAAGCATTCTTAGAGCAGCTGCCCGAGGACATACATCTGCTGCTGGCCGACGCAGATTTCAGCGACCCCCAGAAGGTGGCGGCCCGGGCTGACATGCTGTGGAAAGCCAAGAGGGAGAGTGTGGCATCCGTCGAACAGATTACCAGGCCATGCGCCCAACAGTGGACCAGACCAGGCCCGGCAGGGGGGCGCACACAACACAGAGGCAGGAGTGAGGAGGCCAGTGAACAGTGGTGTTTCTACCACCAGTGGTGGGGCACAAAAGCCCACCGTTGTCGCCCGCCCTGCAAGGGCCAGGGCCACTGCCGTTAATGACTACAGCGGCTTGCTACCAGGACAGCCTCTTGTACGTCTGGGACAAACAATTGGGACGCTGCTTCTTGGTCGACACCAGAGCGGAGATCAGCGTCTTGCCCCTGACGGGGTACGACACCGACAACAGGAAGCCAGGACCCACCCTGAGGGCCACAAACGGCAGCACGATATGGACCTATGGCACCCGCACAGTGCAGCTGTGGGACTTCACCCTGGCTGCAGTGGCCCAACCACTTCTTGCAAGCTCACAGCCTGCTGGTCGACTTGCAAAGGAAAAGACTGGTACATGCTGAGACTTTCCAGACGTTCTCCCTGGGTGAAGCCAAGTTGCTGGCCCCTCACCTGGACTCCATCATGCTGTCGGACAACAAATTCACCAAAATCCTGGCCAGCTTTCCATCGATTCTGGCACACAGTTCGTGGTAGCCATGCCCAGACACGGGGTACAGCACCACATTCCGACCCAGGGACCACCCCTCCACGCCCGCGCATGAAGGCTCCCCCTGGAAAAGCTCAGCCTGGCGAAGGAGGAGTTCAAGAGGATGGAGGTATTGGGGATTGTACGGAGGTCTGACAGCCCATGAGCCTCCACCCTGCACATGGTGCCCAAAGCAGCTGGGGGTTGGAGACCATGCGGCGACTACTGCAGACTGAACAAGGCTACCACTCCAGACCGCTACCCCGTGCCGCACATACAGGACTTTGCAGCAACCCTGCACGGGGCAAGAATCTTTTCCAAAGTAGACCTTGTCCGTGGATACCATCAAATCCCTGTGCACCCTGAAGAAATCCCCAAAACAGCACTCATCACCCCGTTCGGCCTGTTCCTCTGAATGCCATTCGGCCTGAATAATGCCGCACAGACGTTCCAGCAGCTAATGGACATGGTGGGATGCAACCTGGACTTTGCATTCATCTATTTGGATGACATCCTTATAGCCAGCAGTAGTCGTCAGGAACATCTGTCCCACCTCCACCAGCTCTACTCCCGCCTGAGTGATATCGGCCTCACGATCAACCCGGCCAAATGCCAGTTCGGTCTCGATACCATTGACTTCCTGGGCCACAGGATTACCAAAGACGGGGCAACACCTCTGCCCGCCAAGGTAGACGCGATCCGCCACTTTTCCCGACCCACGGTCAAAGGCCTGCAGGAGTTTGTTGGTATGGTGAACTTCTACCACCGTTTCCACCCCTCAACAGCCCGTATCATGCACCCTTTGTACACCCTGATGTCAGGTAAAGGCAAGGGCATTACTTGGGACGAGGAGGCCGCGGCCACTTTCGTTAAAGCCAAGGAAGCTTTGGCAGATGCCGCGATGCTGGTGCACCCCAGAACAGACGTTCCGTCCGCCCTTACAGTGGACGCATCTGACACAGCAGTCGGTGGGGTGCTGGAGCAGCTCATCGAGGGGCGCTGGCAACCCCTGGCATTCTTCAGCAAGCACCTACGACTACCTGAACTCAAGTACAGTGATTTCGACTGGGAGCTGTTGACACTATCTGGCAATCCAGCATTTCAGGTACTTCTTAGAAGGTAGGCCATTCACCGCGTTCACGGACCACAAACTGTTGACCTTCACATTCACGCAGGTGTCCGATCCTTGTTCGGCTCGCCAGCAGCGACATCTGTCCTACATCTCCGAGTACACAACGGACATCCAGCATGTCTCGGGAAAGGACAATGTCGTGGCGGACGCACTCTCCAGACCAGCTGTCCAGGCCCTGTCCCTGGGGGTGGCCTATGCAGCACTGGCGGAGGCACAGCAGGCAGACGGCGAGATGCCCAGCTACAGGACCACAGTCTCGGGTTTGCAGCTGCAGGACTTTCTTGTAGGCCCAGGTGATAGGACCCTCCTGTGCGACGTGGCTACCGGCCAACCTCGCCTCATCGTCCCGGCAGCCTTGAGGCGGCGAGTTTTTGACTCCATACATGGTTTGGTGCACCCATCTATCAGGACAACCATCTGGCTGGTCTCCAGCAAGTTCGCATGGCACAGACTTCGCAAGCAGGTCAGTGAATGGGCCAGAACGTGCGCGCAGTGCCAAACAGCCAAGGTGCAGCGGCAGTTCGAACCCACCCACCGGAGGTTCGACCACATTCATGTGGATATCGTGGGCCCCCTACCAGTGTCCTGAGGAGTGTGGTACCTCCTAACTATGGTAGACCGGTTCATGAGGTGGCCTGAGGCGGTCCTGCTCACCAACCCATCTGCCGATTCCTTTGCCCGAGCACTGATCGCAACCTGGGTAGCAGCTTCAGGGTACCGGCCCACAGAGGCGCCCAGTTCACCTCCAGCCTGTGGTCAGCTGTGGCCAGCCTGTTGGGAATGCAGCTACACCACACAACTGCCTACCACCCAAAGTCGAACGGACAGGTGGAACGCTTCCACCGTCACTTGAAGTCGGCTCTCATGGCCCGCCTGAGAGGATCTAACTGGGTGGACGAGCTTCCCTGGGTCCTGCTTGGAATTTGCACAGCGTCCAAAGAGGATCTGCACGCCTCGTCGGCTGAGTTGTTATACGGCCCCTGGCCATCCCGGGTGAGTTCATACCAGCCCCAAGGGGGCAAGAGGAAGAACCTGCTGCAGTAGTGGACAGGCTACGCGAAAGGCTCAGCAACCTGGCCCCCGTACCAACTTCACAGCATGGACGGACCCAAAGAACTGCAAAACTGTAAGTTTGTGTTTGTACGAAGGGGCGGACACCGGGCACTGCTACAGTGGCCGTACGAGGGGTCATTCAAGGTGATCAACAACAACGGGTCCATGTACGTTCTGGACATTGGGGGGAGAGAGGAGGTTTTCAAGGTGGACCGACTCAAACCAGCCCATGTGGACTTGGTGCAGCCGGTCGAGGTTCAGGCACCGCGGCGCAGAGGCAGACCTCCCAAACAGAGTGTGGACATTGGGGGGTGTATCTCCAGCTCTGGAGGAGGGGTTATGTGGTGACCCACTTTCTGCGCAGGTGAACCATCTTTCAAATAGCCAGTGCGTGGGGGGAGACTTTGGTAATGCACCTCTGACGTCATTAAATGCTAGGGATCAAATGCCAGCGCCGCGAAGTTTGAATAAACTAGTCTCGAAACGACTTACCAACTGTGTGTCGTTATTTCAGCGCTGTGTGTGGCACATCGCTACAATATTATATGTTTTATATAATAGATGCTAACATTGCATTTGCCTTCTTTACCGCAGACTTAACCTGTGCAAAGTCCCTTTACACCTCCAATGTTTCAACGTTCTCCCCATTTAAATAATTGTTTGCACCATTCTTCCTTTTTCCAAAATGCATTATCATACATTTCCCAACACTGTATTCCATCTGCCACTTAATTGCTCATTGTTCCAATTTGTCTAAGTCCTGCTGCAATTGCATTGCTTCCTCATCACCACCTATCCCCAACTATCCTTGTATCATCCAAAAACTTTGCCACAAAGCCATAAATTCTACTATCTAAATCTTTGACAAACAATGTGATAAGTAGCAGTCCCTGAGGAACACTGTGCTACAGAGGAATGGGTGAGTTTGTGTAGTTTCCTCAAATGCAATTCTGTACCTGACATGAGGATTGTTCACTCCAACTCAGTCTGCCCAGGTCAGCCTTGCTGTCCATCCTCCTGATCATTGATAATAAGCTTATCATTGTCTAATGTACTGAAATCTGGTGAAACATTTTTGTTTGCATCCCATCCAAATGGATTGTTTCCATACATAATTACACAAGGAAATGCAAAATGAAAAAAATCAAAATACAGAATATAGTGTCACAGTTACAGAGAAAGCACAGTGCAGGTAGACACATAAAGTACACAATGTATATCGAGACATTAAGAGTTCATCGGTATCATTTATGAAGTCCTATCAAGAGTCTTAAACTATAAGGGCAAAAGATATAGGCAGAATAAAGCCATTTGGTCCATTAAGCCTGCTCTGTCATTCAATCATGGCTGATTTTTATCAACTCCATTCTCCATTTCCATGTCTTCTTCTACTTACCAATCAAGAATTGCTGCCTCAAACACATGCACAGACTTAACTTCCACAGTCCTCTGTGGAAATAGATTTCACAGATTCACCACCCTCTGCCTGAAGAAATTCCTCTTCAGTAAGATAGAAGCTGTCCTTGAGACTGGTTGTGTCTGTTGTAAAGCTTTAGTGGCTTCTACCAGATGGGAGAGGTTGGAAGGGAGAATGTGTAGGATTAGAGGGTCTTTGATTAAACTGGTGGCTTTACTGAAGCAGCAGAAGGTGTAAACAGAGTTCATAGAGGGAAGGCTGCTTTCTGTGATATACTGAGCTGTATTCACAACTCTCTGCACTTTCGTGTGGTCATTGTACCGAGCCTTGATGCATCCAGATGGGATGCTTATTATGACTGGCAACAAATCAGAAAAAAAATTAAAGGGACACCATGGGGGAAGACAGTACAGTCACTGAACTTCCAAAAACTCAATGCTGAAGAGTATTGGTCACAAATCCACAACCTTATTGTCCACTTCTGGGAAGAGAAGAATATTCCGGGGAGCCTCAGATACACTGTGGTAAACCTGACCATCTTCCAGGAGATTGTTGTAACTACTGAGAGGTCTCCAGTGGTCAACCACAAAGCTCCTCTCTATCTCTCCCTTCCAGAGGCACAGAGTGGATCCTATCCACCAATATAGGCATGGTGGATGTGTTCTACACTGAGAAACATACAGGGAGCAGCACCAGTCACAATACATGGGCTTCTTCAATCTACTAAAGCCTAAGCTATGTCAAGCAGGATGGACAGTGGAATCCTCAAATTTGGCTCCTCACAGAAGTTCATCATCATCTTTATCATGCTTCAACATGTATAATGGGTCCACAACAGAACCGGTTCCAGTGAAGACCTGTCAAGAACAGACTCTGTCGTTAGTCCAACACATTCTTCATTCCTTCTTGCCACCAATAGGACCAGTCCCAGTGACAACCAGTCCAGTATAAGCACCTCTTGAGTCCAATACATTCCTCATTCCTTCTTGCCACTGTGTTGAATTTCACCTCCAAAAGTTTCCATTGGAGTGAAACTTAACTAGTGGGAAACCCTCCTCTGCTCCAAATAATAGGTGTCTCAGATGGTTTCCATGTTTGCCAATTGGGTATATTTGGGTTCCCATATTAGTACATCTTAACTATATAACCTTAGATCTTAAAATACAAAGTCTTAGATTTTTTTCTTTTACCTTCAACGACCAGCTGGTGGTGCAGTGACATCAGCGCCGGACTCTGGAGCAAAGGCTCCAGAGTTCAAATCCAGTCAGGCCGCTCCCAGACACGCTTTCCATCCGTGCCGGGTTGAGCGTCGAGCTTGCAACTCAGCCCTTGTGTAAAAAAAACAACTGCACTGTGAGAAGGATGGGGGATGGGGGGGGGGGGACCCCACTCACAGAATCTTTCCTCCAAGACATCCACTTTGAAAAAAGTGGTCACCGAGGCTCTGGCAGAGTATGGCACCCAAAAAAAATCTTCAATGCTAGAGGATCCAGTTGCAAAGGAAGGTATTGAGGCCTAGGTGTTGGAGCTTAGTGATTCATCTTGTGAGTTGATAGTATTGATTGCTGAGTCTTAGGCAATAAGGAGCATACACCTTCTCGTCATCAACACATGGAACCATGAAATGGATGGGCTCCAGCAGCAGAAGACCATGTGGTACTCCTGTACTTAATGAAGTGACCACTGAGTGTATGTTCTTTATTCTAGTTCTCAAACACAGGAGTCTTCCTTCAAGAGAAGTGAAGTCAGCCAACATTATTTTTGTCACATTATACAATGCACAGCAAGTCTTTGAACAGCAGTGAAAGAAAATGAATGGTTTACTCAGCCTCATATAATTCCTTCAAGTTATTTTCCTTTGTGTTTCAATTACCATAACTCACACAGGCTTGCCAGCTGCACTACAGCAGCACCAAAGCCTCACCTACAATTCACCCAGCCTGCTTCATTCCATCTTCTTCATGGAGATTTTAGGTGCCCGGTCAGAAGTGAAATCATAATGCAGGGAATCATTAAATCAATTCAATCACTTTGCTCCCGTCTGAGCTGAGAGGGAAAGGAAAGCACTTGCTGGGTGGGGAGTGGAATTTAAGATATATGCAAGAGGCATTTTGCTGAGCACCACAGAGAGCTGAATCACCCACTTCATTAGGTGTGATTAGATATTAGTGTAATCAGTTCTATGCTCCCAAGGAAGCATGTCCAAATCTGCTTGTGCTGTAATACAGAAAAATCCCTTCAAAAATATTTAACAATATTTTAAAATGTAACAATAAAAGGTGTCAGGTTTTCTTAATTGCATTTTTTTCGTGATTATATTTTTTGCAAAGAATTGCAGCGCTTGCTAGGACGTTACTTGAATGACAGAGCTGCTACCCCACCTGGGTTCAATCTTAACTTTTGATGCTGTCTGTGTGGAGTTTGCATGTTTTTCCTGTGACCGCATGTGTTTCCTCCAGATTGTCTGGTTTCTTCCTGATGCAGGGGGAAACTTCGAAAATTCTGGGAAGAACTCAGATGGCCAGACTGCACCTGTGGACAGAGAAACAGTTAATGAATATAATGAGTTAATGAATTTGGTCCTGGATCATCCATTAGAATGGGCAGGGGGTGGAAACAAGATAGTCTGGGTACCAGAGAGGGTGGGGGAGTAGGATAGGTGGGACAAAAGAAGTGTCTCTGATAAGGTACAATAATGTGGCTATTAAGGTGAAGTTGCAATCAGATAATGCTAATGAAATAATCATTAGATCATTTTTGACAGTGTGTTTGTGATTTTCTATATAATGATTACTGAGAGCCTCTGAGCATGAGCTCAGGGAAGATCAAGAGCTATTGGAAACAGCAGATTACAGGCCCTTTGGCCCACAATGTTATGCTGACCAGGTAAACTATTCTAGAAACTGCCTAGAATTTCTCTACCACATAGCCCACTCTTTTTCTAAGCTCCATGTGCCTATTTAAGAGTCTCAGAAAAGACCCTATTGTATCCATACAGAGGTAATGGGATGGCTGTGGCAGCATTCTTTGGAAATGGTCAATGGGATTCAACTTCTACTAATTTCTCCCCCTTTCCATTCTCTCTTTTTCCTTTCCTTTCCTCTGCTTCTCTTCACCTCACCTGCGAATCACCAATCTTTAAGGGCCATTTTGGGGCCCACTGACAAATGATTGCAAAGCATTGGCAGAGAGATTGCAGTCAGCTTGCAGGTGCTGGGAGAACTCCACAGCCCCATGCCCACCTCCTTGGAATGGCAACTCAGCAAAGTGTGTGAATTGTTAGAAGCTAGGCCACTGTGCAGTCTCTTTGAACAATGTCATTTTGGCAGCTCTCCTGGCTCCCAGCAGCTAGTACAAGCAAACAAGATAATGAGTGTCTTCTATCTGTGCTTTATTGTCAGCTATTAGCCATTAAATGCTGTCCGTCAATTGGATCAACATATGAAATGGAGCTCCAAGCTCCTTAACACTGCACAGGCATTTATTAGTGAATGCACTCAGTATTTTGCTCTGTGAACCTGTCAACTTCCCTGTCTAGGACTATTAAATCATTCCCTAGTAGGATAAGACGGCCTCTTGACTTCTTGGTATACCTCATTATAATCTTAGACCTTATTGCCTACCTGTACTGCAGTTTTGCTCTAGCTGTTATACATTATTCTGCATTGATACTAGTGTGTGTAGATCCCAACTCTAGCCTAAACTTTACTTACACATGGAAAGAATCCGTTTCTGAGCTGATGCTCTTGATGATCAGTGGCACTCAGGAAAGGTCCCATTAGACAGGAAAATATCAAATGTAACGTCTTCGTTTTAAAAAAAGGCTATAACAATGCAAGACGCCTGAGATCTATTGCAGGGTGAATGTTACTATACTCTGCATACGCTCATGACTGTGTGGCCAAATTCTGCTCTAAATCCATTGATAAACTAACACCTTAGTGAGCTGGATCTCCAAAAATGTTGAGACAAAGTACAGGAAGAAGATAGAGAGATTAGTGGCACTGTGTCAAGACAACATTTCCTGCAATGTCAACAAAACAAAGGAGCTGGTTTCAGAATGACACACCCCTGTCTATATCAATGGTGATGAGGTGAGGATCATTGAGAGCTTCATGTTCCTAAGTGTAAATGTCACCAAAGATTTGTCCTGGTCTAGACACTTGGATGTTATGGCCAAGAAATCAATACAACACCTTAGCATCCTCAGAGGGCTAAGAACATTTGGCATCTCATCATTGATCAACAAGCAAAAACTTGTGCACCAGGTGCAGGTGCACCATTGAGAAGATCAAACTATGAGCATCATGTGAGACCTCTGCCATTGGCACTCTGTGAGATTGACACCCCCACCAATGGGAATCCCACAATCCTGCCAAAACCAATTTCTCATTTATAATGGAAGTATGTTGAGTGCAGGACAACTGTAATGAAAATTGTGTGTGGCATCTCTTATGAAATGTCATAGAATCGTACCATAGAACTGTAGAACATTACAGCACAGAAATAGGCCTTTTAGACCTTCTTGGCTGTGCCGAACCATTTTTCTGCCTAGTCCCACTGACCTGCACCTGGCCCATATCCTTCCATACTCCTCTCATCCATTTACCTGTCTAAGTTTTTCTTAAATGTTAAAAGTGAGCCCACATTTACAACTTCATCTGGCAGCTCACTCAACACTCCCACCACTCACTGTGTGAAGAAGCACCCTCTCCCCATGTTCCCTTTAAACTTTTCCCCCTTCACCCTTAACCCATGACCTCTGGTTTTTTTCTCCCCTAGCCTCAGTGGAAAAAGCCTGCTGCATTCACTCTGTCTATACCCATCATAAGTTTATATTACTCTATCAAGTCTCCCCGCATTCTTCTACACTCTGGGGAATAAAGTCCTAACCTATTCAACCTTTCTCTGTAACTCAGTTTCTCAAGTCTCAGCAACATCCTTGTAAAACTTCCCTTCACTCTTTCAAACTTATTAATATCCTTCCAGTAATTCGGTGACCAAAACTGTACACAATACTCCAAATTTGGCCTCACCAATGCCTTATACAACCTCATCATAACATTCCAACTCTTAAACTCAATACTTTGATTTATAAAGGCCAATGTACCAAAAGCTCTCTTTACTACCCTGTCTACCTGTGACGCCACTTTTAGGGAATTTTGTATCTGTATTCCTAGATCCCTCTGTTCTACTGCACTCCTCAGTGTCCTACCACTTACCTTGTATGTTCTACCTTTTATTTGTCCTTCCAAAATACAATACCTCACACTTGTCTGTATTAAACTCCATCTGCCATTTTTCAGCCCATTTTTCCAGCTGGTCCAGATCCCTCTGCAAGCTTTGAAAACCTTCCTCACTGTCCACGACACCTCCAATCTTTGCATCATCAGCAAATTTGCTGATCAAATTTACCAGATTATCATCCAGATCATTGATATAGATGACAAATAACAATGGACCCAGCACTGATCCCTGTGGCACATCACTGGTCACAGTCCTCCACTCAGAGAAGCAATCCCACTACCACTCTCTGACTTCTCCCATTGAGCCAATGTCTAAACCAATTTACTACCTCTCCATGTATACCTAGGGATTGAATCTTCCTAACAAACCTCCCATGTGGGACCTTGTCAAAGGCCTTATTGAAGTCCATGTAGACAACATCCACTGCCTTCCCTTCATCCACTTTCCTGGTAACCTCCTTGAAAAACTCTAATAGATTTGTTAAACATGACCTACTATGCACAAAGACGTGTTGACTCTCCCTAATAAGTCCCTGTCCATCCAAATACTTGTAGGTCCTATCTCTTGGTACTCCTTCCAATAATTTACCTACTACTGCTGTCAAACTCACCGGCCTATAATTTCCTGGATTACTTTTTGAGCCTTTTTTAAACAACAGAATGACATGAGCTATCCTCCAATCCTCCGGCACCTCACCTGTAGATACTGACATTTAAAATATATCTGCCAGGGCCCCTGCAATTTCAACACTAGTCTCCTTCAAGGTCCAAGGGAATACCCTGTCAGGTCCTGGGGATTTATCTACTCTCATTTGCCTCAAGACAGCTAGCACCTCCTCCTCTTCAATCTGTATAGGTTCCATGACCTCACTACTTGTTTGCCTCATTTCCATTGACTCCATGCCAGTTTCCTTAGTAAATACAGATGCAAAAAATCCATTTAAGATCTCCTTAATTTCTTTTGGTTCCATACATAGCCGACCACCCTGATCTTCAAGAGGTCATGGAAAGTTAGAAAAAAGCTAGCAGTTTTCTGCTTACAAATGAAGAATTAAACAAAGTTATTTTTGGAGTAAAATATTATTCATGCTCCCCAGTGAAAAACATTGTCTTCAGAAGATCAGAAAGGGTGTTAGAAAGAAAAAAGTGCAATAGAAACTGAAGTAAATAGATGCTTTGAGCTGGGTATTGCCAGCTGCTTTCATCAGATATAATAGATGTTGCGATTTGTAGTGGTAGATTTGCAGAGACAACAGTGGAAAGATAATTGGATGCTTTTCTTTGAAAATTTTCTCTTTCTGCGGTGTTGGAATTGACCATTGTATTTCATGTCTAGGGAGCATGAAAAATATTGCCCGGGATTTCCATTTGAAATCGTTCTGCAACAAGGCTGAATTCGTCCATTCTTTTTTTTATTTTACCAGCTTTGGAGAATCAAGAACTAGGGGCCATAGGTTTAAGGTGACAAGGGAAAGATTTATTAGGAACGTGAGGGGCTAGCTTTTCAGATAAAGGCAGGTATGAAGCAATTGAGGAAGTGGTCGAGGCAGGCAAATAAACAAAATTTCTAAGACTTATGGGAAAATACATGGAAAGAAAAAGTTTAAAGGGGTATGGATCAAATGCAGGCAAGCATTGGGCATCCTGGTTCACATGGTCAAATTAGGCCAAAGGGGCTGTTTCTGTGCAGTATGATTCTATGTATCTAACCACTGCTGAATGAATACACATCTGGACACTGGTGAAAATGAGAATCCAGTTTCATTTGTGCCACCAAGTGAAGCAGCCAGGCTTCAAACAGCTTCAAACACTTCCAATGGCTAGGTGTTGTGTCATGATTCTCTAATGACGTGTCATGGGACATTTTGACAAGTCAAAGGTGTTCTATTAAATGGAATTTTGTGTTAGCTGCCCTATTCTGGGAAGAGATGCATTCTTCTTCTTTGATACCTGAAATGCGCTTGAGAGACAATTGGAAACTCAAACCTGACCATTTTTGTGATGAATGGGGATTTTTGTGATGAAAGTGCCCCATCTGCCCCATCTGACTGGTTTTAAGGCTCCCGTAACCTGACTTTGCCCCTTTTCCTGTCAGTAGAAAGAGATCCACAGGATTAAGTACCTGAGTGACACACACAGGCTGGCAGCTGGACTTGGTTGACTGAGGTTATATGAGATGCACACCATGAGGACCACTTAATAGATGTAGAAGCTTGTCCTCACTCTCAGACCCTGCTATAACAACCTTAAGGAACCAACATAGCAGAGACACCTGGCATTGGAGAATTCTTGGAAAGGGCATTGCTTTAAGGTAAGGGAGGGAGTGTTTAAGGGGGATGTGCGGGGCAAATCTTTTACACAGAAAATGGTGGATGCCTGGAATGACAATGGAAGCAGATACAATAGTGGCATTCAATAGGTTTTTAGATAGACACATAAATAGGCAGGAGTGGAGGGATGTGGATCATATGCAGGCAGAAAGAATTTAAGTAACTCATAGAGAATGCTGGAGAAACTCAGCAGATCAGGCAACATCTATGGAGAGGAATAGAGAGTTGGCATTTCAAACCATCATTGGGATAGGAAAGGAAGAGGGAAGAAGACAGAATAAGAAGATGGGGGGAGTGAAGGAAGATGTACAAGTTAGAAGGTGACAGGTAAAGCCAGGCGAGGGGGAAGATAGTGGATGGAAGAGGGGAAGCTGAGAGGAGTTAGTTTGAAGGAGTAAAGGACAAAAGAAAAAAGGAATCATATTGGTGAGTAAAGTGCACCATGTGAGAAAGGGATGGAGGAGGGGCACCAGAGGGAGGAGATAGGCAGGTGAGGAGAAGATAAGAGGTAAGAGGGGAGACAAATTAAGGAATGGAAAAAGAAAGGGAGTAGGTGAAATTACTGGAAGGTAGAAAATTCAATGTTCATGCTGTCAGGTTGGACACTACTCAAAAAGAATGTGAAAGGTTGCTCATCCAACCTGAGAATGGTCTCATCATGGCAGTACAGAATGCTATGACAAACATGATGGCATGGGAATGGGGATTGGAGTTAAAATGGTTGGCCACCAGAAAATCATGCTTGTTGTGGATCGAGGGAAGGGAATTGAAAAAGTGTACACCAATTTATGTCAGTTCTTACTGATGTAGAAGAGGTCACACCCGGAGCACTGGATACTGTACTGGATCAGTATAATCTAGCATCTAGCATCATACTCTGCACTGTCATTGCGTGCTGAAGGTCTTGTTCCTGTTCTGTAGTGTTTATGCCCTATAGTAAATAGACATCACTGACTGAGGGGCCTGTTCCTGTTCGGTACTGGTCTGTGTTCTATTGTCTAAAGACGTCACTGACTGAGGGGCATGTTCCCGTTCGGTACTGGTCTGTATTCTATTGTCTATAGACGTCACTTACTGAGGGGACTGTTCCCGTTCGGTACTGCTCTGTGTTCGATTGTCTATAGACGTCACTGACTGAGGGGCCTGTTCCTGTTCAGTACTGGTCTGTGTTCTATTGACTATAGACGTCACTGACTGAGAGGCCTGTTCCTGTTCGGTACTGGTCTGTGTTCTATTGCCTATAGACGTCACTGACTGAGGGGCCTGTTCCTGTTCGGAACTGGTCTGTGTTCTATTGTATATAGATGTCACTGACTGAGGGGCCTATTCCTGTTCGGAACTGGTCTGTGTTCTATTGTCTAAAGACATCACTGACTGAGGGGCCTGTTCCTGTTCGGTACTGGTCTGTATTCAATTGTCTACAGACGTCACTGACTGAGGGGCATGTTCCCGTTCGGTACTGGTCTGTATTCTATTGACTATAGACGTCACTTACTGAGGGGACTGTTCCCGTTCGGTACTGCTCTGTGTTCGATTGACTATAGACATCACTGACCGAGGGGCCTGTTCACATTCGGTACTGGTCTGTGTTCTATTGTCTATAGACGTCACTTACTGATGGGCCTGTTCCCGTTCGGTAATGGTCTGTGTTCGATTGTCTATAGACGTCACTGACTGAGGGGCCTGTTCCTGTTCAGTACTGGTCTGCGTTCTATTGACTATAGACGTCACTGAATGAGAGGCCTGTTCCTGTTCGGTACTGGTCTGTGTTCTATTGCCTATAGACGTCACTGACTGAGGGGCCTGTTCCTGTTCAGTACTGGTCTGTGTTCTATTGTACATAGATGTCACTGACTGAGGGGCCTATTCCTGTTCGGAACTGGTCTGTGTTCTATTGTCTATAGACGTTACTGACTGATGGTCCTGTTCCTGTTCTGTACTGGTCTGTGTTCTATTGACTATAGTCGTCACTGATGGATGTGCCTGTTCCCGTTCAGTACTGGTCTGTGTTCTATTGTCTGTAGACGTCACTGACAGAGGGGCCTGTTCACGTTAAGGTACTGTTCTGTGTTCTATTGTCTATAGACATCACTGACTGAGTGGCCTGTTGCCATTCGGTACTGGTCTGTGTTCTGTTTTCTATAGACCTCACTGACTGAGGGGCCTGTTCCTGTTCTGTTCTGATCTCATCTGTGTTCTGTTGTCTATAGACGTCACTGACTGAGGGGCATGTTCACGTTCGGTACTGGTCTGTGTTCTATTGTCCATAGACGTCACTGACTGAGGGGCCTGTTCCCGTTCGGTACTGATCTGTGTTCTATTGTGTATAGACGTCACTGACTGAGGGGCCCGTTCCCGTTCGGTACTGGTCTGTGTTCTATTGTCTATAGACGTCACTGTCTGTGGGGCCTGTTCCAGTTCGGTACAGGTCTGTGTTCTATTGTATATAGATGTCACTGACTGAGGGGCCTATTCCTGTTCGGTACTGGTCTGTGTTCTATTGTCTATAGACGTCACTGACTGAGGGGCCTGTTCCTGTTCGGTACTGGTCTGTGTTCTGTTTTCTATAGACCTCACTGACTGAGTGGCCTGTTCCTGTTCAGTACTGGTCTGTGTTCTATTGTCTATAGACGTCACTGACTGAGGGGCCTGTTCCCGTTCGGTACTGCTCTGTGTTCTATTGTCTATAGACGTCACTGACTGAGGGGCCTGTTCCCGTTCGGTACTGGTCTGTGTTCTATTGTCTATAGACGTCACTGACTGAGGGGCCTGTTGCCATTCGGTACTGGTCTGTGTTCTGTTTTCTATAGACCTCACTGACTGAGGGGCCTGTTCCTGTTCTGTTCTGATCTCATCTGTGTTCTGTTGTCTATAGACGTCACTGACTGAGGGGCCTGTTCCTGTTTGGTACTGGTCTGTGTTCTATTGTCTATAGACGTCACTGACTGAGGGTCCTGTTCACGTTCGGTACTGGTCTGTGTTCTATTGTCCATAGACGTCACTGACTGAGGGGCCTGATCCCGTTCGGTACTGATCTGTGTTCTATTGTGTATAGACGTCACTGACTGAGGGGCCCGTTCCCGTTCGGTACTGGTCTGTGTTCTATTGTCTATAGACGTCACTGTCTGTGGGGCCTGTTCCAGTTCGGTACAGGTCTGTGTTCTATTGTATATAGATGTCACTGACTGAGGGGCCTATTCCTGTTCGGTACTGGTCTGTGTTCTATTGTCTATAGACGTCACTGACTGAGGGGCCTGTTCCTGTTCGGTACTGGTCTGTGTTCTGTTTTCTATAGACCTCACTGACTGAGTGGCCTGTTCCTGTTCAGTACTGGTCTGTGTTCCATTGTCTATAGACGTCACTGACTGAGGGGCCTGTTCCCGTTCGGTACTGTTCTGTGTTCTATTGTCTATAGACGTCACTGACTGAGGGGCCTGTTCCCGGTCGGTACTGGTCTGTGTTCTATTGTCTATAGACGTCACTGACTGAGGGGCCTGTTCCCGTTCGGTACTGTTCTGTGTTCTATTGTCTATAGACGTCACTGACTGAGGGGCCTGTTCCCGTTCGGTAGTGTTCTGTGTTCTATTGTCTATAGACGTCACTGATTGATGGGCCTGTTCCCGTTCGGTACTGGTCTGTGTTCTATTGACTATAGTCGTCACTGACGGATGTGCCTGTTCCCGTTCAGTACTGGTCTGAGTTCTATTGTCTGTAGAAGACACTGACTGAGGGTCCCGTTCCCGTTCGGTACTGGTCTGTGTAATTTTGTGTATAGACGTCACTGTCTGAAGGGCCTGTTCCTGTTTGGTACTGGTCTGTGTTCTATTGTCTATAGACCTCACTGACTGAGGGGCTTGTTCCTGTTCGGTATTGGTCTGTGTTCTATTGTCTATAGACCTCACTGACTGAGTGGCCTGTTCCTGTTCGGTACTGGTCTGTGTTCTATTGTTTATAGACGTCACTGACTGAAGGGCCTGTTCCCGATCGGTACTGGTCTTTGTTTTATTGTCTTTAGAAGTCACTGACTGAGGGGCCTGTTCCCGTTTGGTACCGGTCTGTGTTCTATTGGCTATAGACGTCACTGACTGAGGGGCCTGTTCCTGTTCGGTACTGGTCTGTGTTCTATTGACTATAGACGTCACTGACTGAAGGGCCTGTTCCTGTTCGGTACTGGTCTGTGTTCTATTGTTTATAGACGTCACTGACTGAAGGGCCTGTTCCTGTTCGGTACTGGTCTGTGTTCTATTGACTATAGACGTCACTGACTGAGGGGCATGTTCCCGTTCGGTACTGGTCTGTATTCTATTGTCTATAGACGTCACTTACTGAGGGGACTGTTCCCGTTCGGTACTGCTCTGTGTTCGATTGTCTATAGACATCACTGACCGAGGGGCCTGTTCACATTCGGTACTGGTCTGTGTTCTATTGTCTATAGACGTCACTTACTGATGGGCCTGTTCCCGTTCGGTAATGGTCTGTGTTCGATTGTCTATAGACGTCACTGACTGAGGGGCCTGTTCCTGTTCAGTACTGGTCTGTGTTCTATTGACTATAGACGTCACTGACTGAGAGGCCTGTTCCTGTTCGGTACTGGTCTGTGTTCTATTGCCTATAGACGTCACTGACTGAGGGGCCTGTTCCTGTTCGGAACTGGTCTGTGTTCTATTGTATATAGATGTCACTGACTGAGGGGCCTATTCCTGTTCGGAACTGGTCTGTGTTCTATTGTCTAAAGACATCACTGACTGAGGGGCCTGTTCCTGTTCGGTACAGGTCTGTATTCAATTGTCTACAGACGTCACTGACTGAGGGGCATGTTCCCGTTCGGTACTGGTCTGTATTCTATTGTCTATAGACGTCACTTACTGAGGGGACTGTTCCCGTTCGGTACTGCTCTGTGTTCGATTGACTATAGACATAACTGACCGAGGGGCCTGTTCACATTCGGTACTGGTCTGTGTTCTATTGTCTATAGACGTCACTTACTGATGGGCCTGTTCCCGTTCGGTAATGGTCTGTGTTCTATTGTACATAGATGTCACTGACTGAGGGGCCTATTCCTGTTCGGAACTGGTCTGTGTTCTATTGTCTATAGACGTTACTGACTGATGGTCCTGTTCCTGTTCGGTACTGGTCTGTTTTCTATTGTCTATAGACATCACTGACTGAGGGGCCTGTTCCCGTTCTGTACTGGTCTGTGTTCTATTGACTATAGTCGTCACTGATGGATGTGCCTGTTCCCGTTCAGTACTGGTCTGTGTTCTATTGTCTGTAGACGTCACTGACAGTGGGGCCTGTTCACGTTAAGGTACTGTTCTGTGTTCTATTGTCTATAGACGTCACTGTCTGTGGGGCCTGTTCCAGTTCGGTACAGGTCTGTGTTCTATTGTCCATAGACGTCACTGACTGAGTGGCCTGTTGCCATTCGGTACTGGTCTGTGTTCTGTTTTCTATAGACCTCACTGACTGAGGGGCCTGTTCCTGTTCTGTTCTGATCTCATCTGTGTTCTGTTGTCTATAGACGTCACTGACTGAGGGGCCTGTTCCTGTTTGGTACTGGTCTGTGTTCTATTGTCTATAGACGTCACTGACTGAGGGGCCTGTTCACGTTCGGTACTGGTCTGTGTTCTATTGTCCATAGACGTCACTGACTGAGGGGCCTGTTCCCGTTCGGTACTGATCTGTGTTCTATTGTGTATAGACGTCACTGACTGAGGGGCCCGTTCCCGTTCGGTACTGGTCTGTGTTCTATTGTCTATAGACGTCACTGTCTGTGGGGCCTGTTCCAGTTTGGTACTGGTCTGTGTTCTATTGTCTATAGACCTCACTGACTGAGGGGCTTGTTCCTGTTCGGTATTGGTCTGTGTTCTATTGTCTATAGACCTCACTGACTGAGTGGCCTGTTCCTGTTCGGTACTGGTCTGTGTTCTATTGTTTATAGACGTCACTGACTGAAGGGCCTGTTCCCGATCGGTACTGGTCTTTGTTTTATTGTCTTTAGAAGTCACTGACTGAGGGGCCTGTTCCCGTTTGGTACCGGTCTGTGTTCTATTGGCTATAGACGTCACTGACTGAGGGGCCTGTTCCTGTTCGGTACTGGTCTGTGTTCTATTGACTATAGACGTCACTGACTGAAGGGCCTGTTCCTGTTCGGTACTGGTCTGTGTTCTATTGTTTATAGACGTCACTGACTGAAGGGCCTGTTCCTGTTCGGTACTGGTCTGTGTTCTATTGACTATAGACGTCACTGACTGAGGGGCATGTTCCCGTTCGGTACTGGTCTGTATTCTATTGTCTATAGACGTCACTTACTGAGGGGACTGTTCCCGTTCGGTACTGCTCTGTGTTCGATTGTCTATAGACATCACTGACCGAGGGGCCTGTTCACATTCGGTACTGGTCTGTGTTCTATTGTCTATAGACGTCACTTACTGATGGGCCTGTTCCCGTTCGGTAATGGTCTGTGTTCGATTGTCTATAGACGTCACTGACTGAGGGGCCTGTTCCTGTTCAGTACTGGTCTGTGTTCTATTGACTATAGACGTCACTGACTGAGAGGCCTGTTCCTGTTCGGTACTGGTCTGTGTTCTATTGCCTATAGACGTCACTGACTGAGGGGCCTGTTCCTGTTCGGAACTGGTCTGTGTTCTATTGTATATAGATGTCACTGACTGAGGGGCCTATTCCTGTTCGGAACTGGTCTGTGTTCTATTGTCTAAAGACATCACTGACTGAGGGGCCTGTTCCTGTTCGGTACAGGTCTGTATTCAATTGTCTACAGACGTCACTGACTGAGGGGCATGTTCCCGTTCGGTACTGGTCTGTATTCTATTGTCTATAGACGTCACTTACTGAGGGGACTGTTCCCGTTCGGTACTGCTCTGTGTTCGATTGACTATAGACATAACTGACCGAGGGGCCTGTTCACATTCGGTACTGGTCTGTGTTCTATTGTCTATAGACGTCACTTACTGATGGGCCTGTTCCCGTTCGGTAATGGTCTGTGTTCTATTGTACATAGATGTCACTGACTGAGGGGCCTATTCCTGTTCGGAACTGGTCTGTGTTCTATTGTCTATAGACGTTACTGACTGATGGTCCTGTTCCTGTTCGGTACTGGTCTGTTTTCTATTGTCTATAGACATCACTGACTGAGGGGCCTGTTCCCGTTCTGTACTGGTCTGTGTTCTATTGACTATAGTCGTCACTGATGGATGTGCCTGTTCCCGTTCAGTACTGGTCTGTGTTCTATTGTCTGTAGACGTCACTGACAGTGGGGCCTGTTCACGTTAAGGTACTGTTCTGTGTTCTATTGTCTATAGACGTCACTGTCTGTGGGGCCTGTTCCAGTTCGGTACAGGTCTGTGTTCTATTGTCCATAGACGTCACTGACTGAGTGGCCTGTTGCCATTCGGTACTGGTCTGTGTTCTGTTTTCTATAGACCTCACTGACTGAGGGGCCTGTTCCTGTTCTGTTCTGATCTCATCAATGTTCTGTTGTCTATAGACGTCACTGACTGAGGGGCCTGTTCCTGTTTGGTACTGGTCTGTGTTCTATTGTCTATAGACGTCACTGACTGAGGGGCCTGTTCACGTTCGGTACTGGTCTGTGTTCTATTGTCCATAGACGTCACTGACTGAGGGGCCTGTTCCCGTTCGGTACTGATCTGTGTTCTATTGTGTATAGACGTCACTGACTGAGGGGCCCGTTCCCGTTCGGTACTGGTCTGTGTTCTATTGTCTATAGACGTCACTGTCTGTGGGGCCTGTTCCAGTTCGGTACAGGTCTGTGTTCTATTGTATATAGATGTCACTGACTGAGGGGCCTATTCCTGTTCGGTACTGGTCTGTGTTCTATTGTCTATAGACGTCACTGACTGAGGGGCCTGTTCCTGTTCGGTACTGGTCTGTGTTCTGTTTTCTATAGACCTCACTGACTGAGTGGCCTGTTCCTGTTCAGTACTGGTCTGTGTTCTATTGTCTATAGACGTCACTGACTGAGGGGCCTGTTCCCGTTCGGTACTGTTCTGTGTTCTATTGTCTATAGACGTCACTTACTGATGGGCCTGTTCCCGTTCGGTAATGGTCTGTGTTCGATTGTCTATAGACGTCACTGACTGAGGGGCCTGTTCCTGTTCAGTACTGGTCTGTGTTCTATTGACTATAGACGTCACTGAATGAGAGGCCTGTTCCTGTTCGGTACTGGTCTGTGTTCTATTGCCTATAGACGTCACTGACTGAGGGGCCTGTTCCTGTTCAGTACTGGTCTGTGTTCTATTGTACATAGATGTCACTGACTGAGGGGCCTATTCCTGTTCGGAACTGGTCTGTGTTCTATTGTCTATAGACGTTACTGACTGATGGTCCTGTTCCTGTTCGGTACTGGTCTGTTTTCTATTGTCTATAGACATCACTGACTGAGGGGCCTGTTCCCGTTCTGTACTGGTCTGTGTTCTATTGACTATAGTCGTCACTGATGGATGTGCCTGTTCCCGTTCAGTACTGGTCTGTGTTCTATTGTCTGTAGACGTCACTGACAGTGGGGCCTGTTCACGTTAAGGTACTGTTCTGTGTTCTATTGTCTATAGACGTCACTGTCTGTGGGGCCTGTTCCAGTTCGGTACAGGTCTGTGTTCTATTGTCCATAGACGTCACTGACTGAGTGGCCTGTTGCCATTCGGTACTGGTCTGTGTTCTGTTTTCTATAGACCTCACTGACTGAGGGGCCTGTTCCTGTTCTGTTCTGATCTCATCTGTGTTCTGTTGTCTATAGACGTCACTGACTGAGGGGCCTGTTCCTGTTTGGTACTGGTCTGTGTTCTATTGTCTATAGACGTCACTGACTGAGGGGCCTGTTCACGTTCGGTACTGGTCTGTGTTCTATTGTCCATAGACGTCACTGACTGAGGGGCCTGTTCCCGTTCGGTACTGATCTGTGTTCTATTGTGTATAGACGTCACTGACTGAGGGGCCCGTTCCCGTTCGGTACTGGTCTGTGTTCTATTGTCTATAGACGTCACTGTCTGTGGGGCCTGTTCCAGTTCGGTACAGGTCTGTGTTCTATTGTATATAGATGTCACTGACTGAGGGGCCTGTTCCCGTTCGGTACTTGTCTGTGTTCTATTGACTATAGTCGTCACTGATGGATGTGCCTGTTCCCGTTCAGTACTGGTCTGTGTTCTATTGTCTGTAGACGTCACTGACAGTGGGGCCTGTTCACGTTAAGGTACTGTTCTGTGTTCTATTGTCTATAGACGTCACTGTCTGTGGGGCCTGTTCCAGTTCGGTACAGGTCTGTGTTCTATTGTCCATAGACGTCACTGACTGAGTGGCCTGTTGCCATTCGGTACTGGTCTGTGTTCTGTTTTCTATAGACCTCACTGACTGAGGGGCCTGTTCCTGTTCTGTTCTGATCTCATCTGTGTTCTGTTGTCTATAGACGTCACTGACTGAGGGGCCTGTTCCTGTTTGGTACTGGTCTGTGTTCTATTGTCTATAGACGTCACTGACTGAGGGGCCTGTTCACGTTCGGTACTGGTCTGTGTTCTATTGTCCATAGACGTCACTGACTGAGGGGCCTGTTCCCGTTCGGTACTGATCTGTGTTCTATTGTGTATAGACGTCACTGACTGAGGGGCCCGTTCCCGTTCGGTACTGGTCTGTGTTCTATTGTCTATAGACGTCACTGTCTGTGGGGCCTGTTCCAGTTCGGTACAGGTCTGTGTTCTATTGTATATAGATGTCACTGACTGAGGGGCCTATTCCTGTTCGGTACTGGTCTGTGTTCTATTGTCTATAGACGTCACTGACTGAGGGGCCTGTTCCTGTTCGGTACTGGTCTGTGTTCTGTTTTCTATAGACCTCACTGACTGAGTGGCCTGTTCCTGTTCAGTACTGGTCTGTGTTCTATTGTCTATAGACGTCACTGACTGAGGGGCCTGTTCCCGTTCGGTACTGTTCTGTGTTCTATTGTCTATAGACGTCACTTACTGATGGGCCTGTTCCCGTTCGGTAATGGTCTGTGTTCGATTGTCTATAGACGTCACTGACTGAGGGGCCTGTTCCTGTTCAGTACTGGTCTGTGTTCTATTGACTATAGACGTCACTGAATGAGAGGCCTGTTCCTGTTCGGTACTGGTCTGTGTTCTATTGCCTATAGACGTCACTGACTGAGGGGCCTGTTCCTGTTCAGTACTGGTCTGTGTTCTATTGTACATAGATGTCACTGACTGAGGGGCCTATTCCTGTTCGGAACTGGTCTGTGTTCTATTGTCTATAGACGTTACTGACTGATGGTCCTGTTCCTGTTCGGTACTGGTCTGTTTTCTATTGTCTATAGACATCACTGACTGAGGGGCCTGTTCCCGTTCTGTACTGGTCTGTGTTCTATTGACTATAGTCGTCACTGATGGATGTGCCTGTTCCCGTTCAGTACTGGTCTGTGTTCTATTGTCTGTAGACGTCACTGACAGTGGGGCCTGTTCACGTTAAGGTACTGTTCTGTGTTCTATTGTCTATAGACGTCACTGTCTGTGGGGCCTGTTCCAGTTCGGTACAGGTCTGTGTTCTATTGTCCATAGACGTCACTGACTGAGTGGCCTGTTGCCATTCGGTACTGGTCTGTGTTCTGTTTTCTATAGACCTCACTGACTGAGGGGCCTGTTCCTGTTCTGTTCTGATCTCATCTGTGTTCTGTTGTCTATAGACGTCACTGACTGAGGGGCCTGTTCCTGTTTGGTACTGGTCTGTGTTCTATTGTCTATAGACGTCACTGACTGAGGGGCCTGTTCACGTTCGGTACTGGTCTGTGTTCTATTGTCCATAGACGTCACTGACTGAGGGGCCTGTTCCCGTTCGGTACTGATCTGTGTTCTATTGTGTATAGACGTCACTGACTGAGGGGCCCGTTCCCGTTCGGTACTGGTCTGTGTTCTATTGTCTATAGACGTCACTGTCTGTGGGGCCTGTTCCAGTTCGGTACAGGTCTGTGTTCTATTGTATATAGATGTCACTGACTGAGGGGCCTATTCCTGTTCGGTACTGGTCTGTGTTCTATTGTCTATAGACGTCACTGACTGAGGGGCCTGTTCCTGTTCGGTACTGGTCTGTGTTCTGTTTTCTATAGACCTCACTGACTGAGTGGCCTGTTCCTGTTCAGTACTGGTCTGTGTTCTATTGTCTATAGACGTCACTGACTGAGGGGCCTGTTCCCGTTCGGTACTGTTCTGTGTTCTATTGTCTATAGACGTCACTGACTGAGGGGCCTGTTCCCGTTCGGTACTGGTCTGTGTTCTATTGTCTATAGACGTCACTGACTGAGGGGCCTGTTCCCGTTCGGTACTGTTCTGTGTTCTATTGTCTATAGACGTCACTGACTGAGGGGCCTGTTCCCGTTCGGTAGTGTTCTGTGTTCTATTGTCTGTAGACGTCACTGACAGAGGGGCCTGTTCACGTTAAGGTACTGTTCTGTGTTCTATTGTCTATAGACATCACTGACTGAGTGGCCTGTTGCCATTCGGTACTGGTCTGTGTTCTGTTTTCTATAGACCTCACTGACTGAGGGGCCTGTTCCTGTTCTGTTCTGATCTCATCTGTGTTCTGTTGTCTATAGACGTCACTGACTGAGGGGCATATTCCTGATTGGTACTGGTCTGTGTTCTATTGTCTATAGACGTCACTGACTGAGGGGCCTGTTCACGTTCGGTACTGGTCTGTGTTCTATTGTCCATAGACGTCACTGACTGAGGGGCCTGTTCCCGTTCGGTACTGATCTGTGTTCTATTGTGTATAGACGTCACTGACTGAGGGGCCCGTTCCCGTTCGGTACTGGTCTGTGTTCTATTGTCTATAGACGTCACTGTCTGTGGGGCCTGTTCCAGTTCGGTACAGGTCTGTGTTCTATTGTATATAGATGTCACTGACTGAGGGGCCTATTCCTGTTCGGTACTGGTCTGTGTTCTATTGTCTATAGACGTCACTGACTGAGGGGCCTGTTCCTGTTCGGTACTGGTCTGTGTTCTGTTTTCTATAGACCTCACTGACTGAGTGGCCTGTTCCTGTTCAGTACTGGTCTGTGTTCTATTGTCTATAGACGTCACTGACTGAGGGACCTGTTCCCGTTCGGTACTGCTCTGTGTTCTATTGTCTATAGACGTCACTGACTGAGGGGCCTGTTCCCGTTCGGTACTGGTCTGTGTTCTATTGTCTATAGACGTCACTGACTGAGGGGCCTGTTCCCGTTCGGTACTGTTCTGTGTTCTATTGTCTATAGACGTCACTGACTGAGGGGCCTGTTCCCGTTCGGTACTGTTCTGTGTTCTATTGTCTATAGACGTCACTGACTGAGGGGCCTGTTCCCGTTCGGTACTGGTCTGTGTTCTATTGTCTATAGACGTCACTGACTGAGGGGCCTGTTCCCGTTCGGTACTGTTCTGTGTTCTATTGTCTATAGACGTCACTGACTGAGGGGCCTGTTCCCGTTCGGTAGTGTTCTGTGTTCTATTGTCTGTAGACGTCACTGACAGAGGGGCCTGTTCACGTTAAGGTACTGTTCTGTGTTCTATTGTCTATAGACATCACTGACTGAGTGGCCTGTTGCCATTCGGTACTGGTCTGTGTTCTGTTTTCTATAGACCTCACTGACTGAGGGGCCTGTTCCTGTTCTGTTCTGATCTCATCTGTGTTCTGTTGTCTATAGACGTCACTGACTGAGGGGCATATTCCTGATTGGTACTGGTCTGTGTTCTATTGTCTATAGACGTCACTGACTGAGGGGCCTGTTCACGTTCGGTACTGGTCTGTGTTCTATTGTCCATAGACGTCACTGACTGAGGGGCCTGTTCCCGTTCGGTACTGATCTGTGTTCTATTGTGTATAGACGTCACTGACTGAGGGGCCCGTTCCCGTTCGGTACTGGTCTGTGTTCTATTGTCTATAGACGTCACTGTCTGTGGGGCCTGTTCCAGTTCGGTACAGGTCTGTGTTCTATTGTATATAGATGTCACTGACTGAGGGGCCTATTCCTGTTCGGTACTGGTCTGTGTTCTATTGTCTATAGACGTCACTGACTGAGGGGCCTGTTCCTGTTCGGTACTGGTCTGTGTTCTGTTTTCTATAGACCTCACTGACTGAGTGGCCTGTTCCTGTTCAGTACTGGTCTGTGTTCTATTGTCTATAGACGTCACTGACTGAGGGACCTGTTCCCGTTCGGTACTGCTCTGTGTTCTATTGTCTATAGACGTCACTGACTGAGGGGCCTGTTCCCGTTCGGTACTGGTCTGTGTTCTATTGTCTATAGACGTCACTGACTGAGGGGCCTGTTCCCGTTCGGTACTGTTCTGTGTTCTATTGTCTATAGACGTCACTGACTGAGGGGCCTGTTCCCGTTCGGTAGTGTTCTGTGTTCTATTGTCTATAGACGTCACCGACTGAAGGGCCTGTTCCTGTTCGGTACTGGTCTGTGTTCTATTGTCCATAGACGTCACTGATTGATGGGCCTGTTCCCGTTCGGTACTGGTCTGTGTTCTATTGACTATAGTCGTCACTGACGGATGTGCCTGTTCCCGTTCAGTACTGGTCTGAGTTCTATTGTCTGTAGAAGACACTGACTGAGGGTCCCGTTCCCGTTCGGTACTGGTCTGTGTAATTTTGTGTATAGACGTCACTGACTGAAGGGCCTGTTCCTGTTTGGTACTGGTCTGTGTTCTATTGTCTATAGACCTCACTGACTGAGGGGCTTGTTCCTGTTCGGTATTGATCTGTGTTCTATTGTCTATAGACCTCACTGACTGAGTGGCCTGTTCCTGTTCGGTACTGGTCTGTGTTCTATTGTTTATAGACGTCACTGACTGAAGGGCCTGTTCCCGATCGGTACTGGTCTTTGTTTTATTGTCTTTAGAAGTCACTGACTGAGGGGCCTGTTCCCGTTTGGTACCGGTCTGTGTTCTATTGGCTATAGACGTCACTGACTGAGGGGCCTGTTCCTGTTCGGTACTGGTCTGTGTTCTATTGACTATAGACGTCACTGACTGAAGGGCCTGTTCCTGTTCGGTACTGGTCTGTGTTCTATTGTTTATAGACGTCACTGACTGAAGGGCCTGTTCCTGTTCGGTACTGGTCTGTGTTCTATTGACTATAGACGTCACTGACTGAGGGGCATGTTCCCGTTCGGTACTGGTCTGTATTCTATTGTCTATAGACGTCACTTACTGAGGGGACTGTTCCCGTTCGGTACTGCTCTGTGTTCGATTGTCTATAGACATCACTGACCGAGGGGCCTGTTCATTTTCGGTACTGGTCTGTGTTCTATTGCCTATAGACGTCACTGACTGAGGGGCCTGTTCCTGTTCGGAACTGGTCTGTGTTCTATTGTATATAGATGTCACTGACTGAGGGGCCTATTCCTGTTCGGAACTGGTCTGTGTTCTATTGTCTAAAGACATCACTGACTGAGGGGCCTGTTCCTGTTCGGTACAGGTCTGTATTCAATTGTCTACAGACGTCACTGACTGAGGGGCATGTTCCCGTTCGGTACTGGTCTGTATTCTATTGTCTATAGACGTCACTTACTGAGGGGACTGTTCCCGTTCGGTACTGCTCTGTGTTCGATTGACTATAGACATAACTGACCGAGGGGACTGTTCACATTCGGTACTGGTCTGTGTTCTATTGTCTATAGACGTCACTTACTGATGGGCCTGTTCCCGTTCGGTAATGGTCTGTGTTCGATTGTCTATAGACGTCACTGACTGAGGGGCCTGTTCCTGTTCAGTACTGGTCTGTGTTCTATTGACTATAGACGTCACTGAATGAGAGGCCTGTTCCTGTTCGGTACTGGTCTGTGTTCTATTGCCTATAGACGTCACTGACTGAGGGGCCTGTTCCTGTTCAGTACTGGTCTGTGTTCTATTGTACATAGATGTCACTGACTGAGGGGCCTATTCCTGTTCGGAACTGGTCTGTGTTCTATTGTCTATAGACGTTACTGACTGATGGTCCTGTTCCTGTTCGGTACTGGTCTGTTTTCTATTGTCTATAGACATCACTGACTGAGGGGCCTGTTCCCGTTCTGTACTGGTCTGTGTTCTATTGACTATAGTCGTCACTGATGGATGTGCCTGTTCCCGTTCAGTACTGGTCTGTGTTCTATTGTCTGTAGACGTCACTGACAGTGGGGCCTGTTCACGTTAAGGTACTGTTCTGTGTTCTATTGTCTATAGACGTCACTGTCTGTGGGGCCTGTTCCAGTTCGGTACAGGTCTGTGTTCTATTGTCCATAGACGTCACTGACTGAGTGGCCTGTTGCCATTCGGTACTGGTCTGTGATCTGTTTTCTATAGACCTCACTGACTGAGGGGCCTGTTCCTGTTCTGTTCTGATCTCATCTGTGTTCTGTTGTCTATAGACGTCACTGACTGAGGGGCCTGTTCCTGTTTGGTACTGGTCTGTGTTCTATTGTCTATAGACGTCACTGACTGAGGGGCCTGTTCACGTTCGGTACTGGTCTGTGTTCTATTGTCCATAGACGTCACTGACTGAGGGGCCTGTTCCCGTTCGGTACTGATCTGTGTTCTATTGTGTATAGACGTCACTGACTGAGGGGCCCGTTCCCGTTCGGTACTGGTCTGTGTTCTATTGTCTATAGACGTCACTGTCTGTGGGGCCTGTTCCAGTTCGGTACAGGTCTGTGTTCTATTGTATATAGATGTCACTGACTGAGGGGCCTATTCCTGTTCGGTACTGGTCTGTGTTCTATTGTCTATAGACGTCACTGACTGAGGGGCCTGTTCCTGTTCGGTACTGGTCTGTGTTCTGTTTTCTATAGACCTCACTGACTGAGTGGCCTGTTCCTGTTCAGTACTGGTCTGTGTTCTATTGTCTATAGACGTCACTGACTGAGGGGCCTGTTCCCGTTCGGTACTGTTCTGTGTTCTATTGTCTATAGACGTCACTGACTGAGGGGCCTGTTCCCGTTCGGTACTGGTCTGTGTTCTATTGTCTATAGACGTCACTGACTGAGGGGACTGTTCCCGTTCGGTAATGTTCTGTGTTCTATTGTCTATAGACGTCACTGACTGAGGGGCCTGTTCCCGTTCGGTAGTGTTCTGTGTTCTATTGTCTATAGACGTCACCGACTGAAGGGCCTGTTCCTGTTCGGTACTGGTCTGTGTTCTGGTGTCTATAGACGTCACTGACTGAGGGGCCTGTTCCTGTTCGGTACTGGTCTGTATTCTATTGTCCATAGACGTCACTGATTGATGGGCCTGTTCCCGTTCGGTACTGGTCTGTGTTCTATTGACTATAGTCGTCACTGACGGATGTGCCTGTTCCCGTTCAGTACTGGTCTGAGTTCTATTGTCTGTAGACGACACTGACTGAGGGTCCCGTTCCCGTTCGGTACTGGTCTGTGTAATTTTGTGTATAGACGTCACTGACTGAAGGGCCTGTTCCTGTTTGGTACTGGTCTGGGTTCTATTGTCTATAGACCTCACTGACTGAGGGGCTTGTTCCTGTTCGGTATTGGTCTGTGTTCTATTGTCTATAGACCTCACTGACTGAGTGGCCTGTTCCTGTTCGGTACTGGTCTGTGTTCTATTGACTATAGACGTCACTGACTGAAGGGCCTGTTCCTGTTCGGTACTGGTCTGTGTTCTATTGTTTATAGACGTCACTGACTGAAGGGCCTGTTCCCGATCGGTACTGGTATATGTTTTATTGTCTTTAGAAGTCACTGACTGAGGGGCCTGTTCCCATTTGGTACCGGTCTGTGTTCTATTGGCCATAGACGTCACTGACTGAGGGGCCTGTTCCCGTTCGGTACTGGTCTGTGTTCTATTGACTATAGACGTCACTGACTGAGGGGCCCGTTCCCGTTCGGTACTGGTCTGTGTTCTATTGTCCATAGACGTCACTGACTGAGGGGCCTGTTCCTGTTCAGTACTGATCTGTGTTCTATTGTCTATAGACGTCACTGACTGAGGGGCCTGTTCCCGTTCGGTACTGTTCTGTGTTCTATTGTCTATAGACGTCACCGACTGAAGGGCCTGTTCCTGTTCGGTACTGGTCTGTGTTCTGGTGTCTATAGACGTCACTGACTGAGGGGCCTGTTCCTGTTCGGTACTGGTCTGTGTTCTATTGTCCATAGACGTCACTGATTGATGGGCCTGTTCCCGTTCGGTACTGGTCTGTGTTCTATTGACTATAGTCGTCACTGACGGATGTGCCTGTTCCCGTTCAGTACTGGTCTGAGTTCTATTGTCTGTAGACGACACTGACTGAGGGTCCCGTTCCCGTTCGGTACTGGTCTGTGTAATTTTGTGTATAGACGTCACTGACTGAGGGGCCTGTTCCTGTTCTGTTCTGATCTGTGTTCTATTGTCTATAGACGTCACCGACTGAAGGGCCTGCTCCTGTTCGGTACTGGTCTGTGTTCTGGTGTCTATAGACGTCACTGACTGAGGGGCCTGTTCCTGTTCGGTACAGGTCTGTGTTCTATTGTCTATAGACGTCACTGATTGATGGGCCTGTTCCTGTTCGGTACTGGTCTGTGTGCTATTCTCTATAGACGTCACTGACTGAGTGGCCTGTACCTGTTCGGTACTGGTCTGTGTACTATTCTCTATAGACGTCACTGACTGTGTGGCCTGTTCCCGTTCGGTACTGCTCTGTGTTCTATTGTCTACAGACTTCACTGACTGTAGGGCCTTTTCCCGTTCGGTACTGTTCTGTGTGCTATTGTCTATAGACGTCACTGGCTGAGGGGCCTATTCCCGTTCGGTACTAGTCTGTGTTCTATTGTCTATAGACATCACTGACTGAGGGGCTTGTTCCTGTTCGGCACTGGTCTATGCTCTATTGTCTATAGAAGTCACTGACTGAGGGGCCTGTTCCTGTTCGGTACTGGTCTGCGATCTATTGTATATCGACGTCACTGTCTGTGGGGCCTGTTCCCATTCGGTACTTGTCTGTGTTCTTTTGTGTATAGACGTCACTGACTGAAAGGCCTGTTCCTGTTCGGTATTGGTCTGTTTTCTATTGTCTATAGACCTCACTGACTGAGTGGCCTGTTCCTGTTCGGTACTGGTCTGTGTTCTATTGTTTATAGACGTCACTGACTGAAGGGCCTGTTCCCGATCGGTACTGGTCTGTGTTTTATTGTCTTTAGAAGTCACTGACTGAGGGGCCTGTTCCCGTTTGGTACCGGTCTGTGTTCTATTGGCTATAGACGTCACTGACTGAGGGGCCTGTTCCCGTTCGGTACTGGTCTGTGTTCTATTGACTATAGACGTCACTGACTGAAGGGCCTGTTCCCGATCGGTACTGGTCTGTGTTTTATTGTCTTTAGACGTCACTGACTGAGGGGCCTATTCCTGTTCGGAACTGGTCTGTGTTCTATTGTCTTTGACGTCACTGATGGATGTGCCTGTTCCCGTTCAGTACTGGTCTGTGTTCTATTGTCTGTAGACGTCACTGACAGAGGGGCCTGTTCACGTTAAGGTACTGTTCTGTGTTCTATTGTCTATAGACATCACTGACTGAGTGGCCTGTTGCCATTCGGTACTGGTCTGTGTTCTGTTTTCTATAGACCTCACTGACTGAGGGGCCTGTTCCTGTTCTGTTCTGATCTCATCTGTGTTCTGTTATCTATAGACGTCACTGATTGAGGGGCCTGTTCCTGTTTGGTACTGGTCTGTGTTCTATTGTCTATAGACGTCACTGACTGAGGGGCCTGTTCACGTTCGGTACTGGTCTGTGTTCTATTGTCCATAGACGTCACTGACTGAGGGGCCTGTTCCCGTTCGGTACTGATCTGTGTTCTATTGTGTATAGACGTCACTGACTGAGGGGCCCGTTCCCGTTCGGTACTGGTCAGTGTTCTATTGTCTATAGACGTCACTGTCTGTGGGGCCTGTTCCAGTTCGGTACAGGTCTGTGTTCTATTGTATATAGATGTCACTGACTGAGGGGCCTATTCCTGTTCGGTACTGGTCTGTGTTCTATTGTCTATAGACGTCACTGACTGAGGGGCCTGTTCCTGTTCGGTACTGGTCTGTGTTCTGTTTTCTATAGACCTCACTGACTGAGTGGCCTGTTCCTGTTCAGTACTGGTCTGTGTTCTATTGTCTATAGACGTCACTGACTGAGGGGCCTGTTCCCGTTCGGTACTGTTCTGTGTTCTATTGTCTATAGACGTCACTTACTGAGGGGCCTGTTCCCGTTCGGTACTGGTCTGTGTTCTATTGTCTATAGACGTCACTGACTGAGGGGCCTGTTCCCGTTCGGTACTGTTCTGTGTTCTATTGTCTATAAACGTCACTGACTGAGGGGCCTGTTCCCGTTCGGTAGTGTTCTGTGTTCTATTGTCTATAGACGTCACCGACTGAAGGGCCTGTTCCTGTTCGGTACTGGTCTGTGTTCTATTGTCCATAGACGTCACTGATTGATGGGCCTGTTCCCGTTCGGTACTGGTCTGTGTTCTATTGACTATAGTCGTCACTGACGGATGTGCCTGTTCCCGTTCAGTACTGGTCTGAGTTCTATTGTCTGTAGACGACACTGACTGAGGGTCCCGTTCCCGTTCGGTACTGGTCTGTGTAATTTTGTGTATAGACGTCACTGACTGAAGGGCCTGTTCCTGTTTGGTACTGGTCTGTGTTCTATTGTCTATAGACCTCACTGACTGAGGGGCTTGTTCCTGTTCGGTATTGGTCTGTGTTCTATTGTCTATAGACCTCACTGACTGAGTGGCCTGTTCCTGTTCGGTACTGGTCTGTGTTCTATTGTTTATAGACGTCACTGACTGAAGGGCCTGTTCCCGATCGGTACTGGTCTTTGTTTTATTGTCTTTAGAAGTCACTGACTGAGGGGCCTGTTCCCGTTTGGTACCGGTCTGTGTTCTATTGGCTATAGACGTCACTGACTGAGGGGCCTGTTCCTGTTCGGTACTGGTCTGTGTTCTATTGACTATAGACGTCACTGACTGAAGGGCCTGTTCCTGTTCGGTACTGGTCTGTGTTCTATTGTTTAAAGACGTCACTGACTGAAGGGCCTGTTCCCGATCGGTACTGGTATATGTTTTATTGTCTTTAGAAGTCACTGACTGAGGGGCCTGTTCCCATTTGGTACCGGTCTGTGTTCTATTGGCCATAGACGTCACTGACTGAGGGGCCTGTTCCCGTTCGGTACTGGTCTGTGTTCTATTGACTATAGACGTCACTGACTGAGGGGCCCGTTCCCGTTCGGTACTGGTCTGTGTTCTATTGTCTATAGACGTCACTGTCTGTGGGGCCTGTTCCAGTTCGGTACAGGTCTGTGTTCTATTGTCCATAGACGTCACTGACTGAGGGGCCTGTTCCCGTTCGGTACTGATCTGTGTTCTATTGTGTATAGACGTCACTGACTGAGGGGCCCGTTCCCGTTCGGTACTGGTCTGTGTTCTATTGTCTATAGACGTCACTGTCTGTGGGGCCTGTTCCAGTTCGGTACAGGTCTGTGTTCTATTGTATATAGACGTCACTGACTGAGGGGCCTATTCCTGTTCGGTACTGGTCTGTGTTCTATTGTCTATAGACGTCACTGACTGAGGGGCCTGTTCCTGTTCGGTACTGGTCTGTGTTCTGTTTTCTATAGACCTCACTGACTGAGTGGCCTGTTCCTGTTCAGTACTGGTCTGTGTTCTATTGTCTATAGACGTCACTGACTGAGGGGCCTGTTCCCGTTCGGTACTGTTCTGTGTTCTATTGTCTATAGACGTCACTGACTGAGGGGCCTGTTCCTGTTCGGTAGTGTTCTGTGTTCTATTGTCTATAGACGTCACCGACTGAAGGGCCTGTTCCTGTTCGGTACTGGTCTGTGTTCTGGTGTCTATAGACGTCACTGACTGAGGGGCCTGTTCCTGTTCGGTACTGGTCTGTGTTCTATTGTCCATAGACGTCACTGATTGATGGGCCTGATCCCGTTCGGTACTGGTCTGTGTTCTATTGACTATAGTCGTCACTGACGGATGTGCCTGTTCCCGTTCAGTACTGGTCTGAGTTCTATTGTCTGTAGACGACACTGACTGAGGGTCCCGTTCCCGTTCGGTACTGGTCTGTGTAATTTTGTGTATAGACGTCACTGACTGAGGGGCCTGTTCCTGTTCTGTTCTGATCTGTGTTCTATTGTCTATAGACGTCACCGACGGAAGGGCCTGTTCCTGTTCGGTACTGGTCTGTGTTCTGGTGTCTATAGACGTCACTGACTGAGGGGCCTGTTCCTGTTCGGTACAGGTCTGTGTTCTATTGTCTATAGACGTCACTGATTGATGGGCCTGTTCCTGTTCGGTACTGGTCTGTGTGCTATTCTCTATAGACGTCACTGACTGAGTGGCCTGTACCTGTTCGGTACTGGTCTGTGTACTATTCTCTATAGACGTCACTGGCTGAGGGGCCTATTCCCGTTCGGTACTAGTCTGTGTTCTATTGTCTATAGACATCACTGACTGAGGGGCTTGTTCCTGTTCGGCACTGGTCTATGCTCTATTGTCTATAGAAATCACTGACTGAGGGGCCTGTTCCTGTTCGGTACTGGTCTGCGATCTATTGTATATCGACGTCACTGTCTGTGGGGCCTGTTCCCATTCGGTACTTGTCTGTGTTCTTTTGTGTATAGACGTCACTGACTGAAAGGCCTGTTCCTGTTCGGTATTGGTCTGTTTTCTATTGTCTATAGACCTCACTGACTGAGTGGCCTGTTCCTGTTCGGTACTGGTCTGTGTTCTATTGTTTATAGACGTCACTGACTGAAGGGCCTGTTCCCGGTCGGTACTGGTCTGTGTTTTATTGTCTTTAGAAGTCACTGACTGAGGGGCCTGTTCCCGTTTGGTACCGGTCTGTGTTCTATTGGCTATAGACGTCACTGACTGAGGGGCCTGTTCCCGTTCGGTACTGGTCTGTGTTCTATTGACTATAGACGTCACTGACTGAAGGGCCTGTTCCCGATCGGTACTGGTCTGTGTTTTATTGTCTTTAGACGTCACTGACTGAGGGGCCTATTCCTGTTCGGAACTGGTCTGTGTTCTATTGTCTTTGACGTCACTGACTGATGGGCCTGTTCCTGTTCAGTACTGGTCTGTTTTCTATTGTCTATAGACGTCACTGACTGAGGGGCCTGTTCCCGTTCTGTACTGGTCTGTGTTCTATTGACTATAGACGTCACTGACTGAAGGGCCTGTTCCCATTCAGTACTGGTCTGTGTTCTATTGTCTGTAGACGTCACTGACTGAGGGGCCTGTTCCCGTTCGGTACTGTTCTGTGTTCTATTGTCTATAGACATCACTGACTGAGTGTCCTGTTCCTGTTCGGTACTGGTCTGTGTTCTGATTTCTATAGACCTCACTGACCGAGGGGCCTGTTCCTGTTCTGTTCTGATCTGTGTTCTATTGAGTATAGTCGTCACTGACGGATGTGCCTGTTCCCGTTCAGTACTGGTCTGTGTTCTATTGTCTGTAGACGTCACTGAATGAGGAGCCTGTTCCCGTTCGGTACTTGTCTGTGTTCTTTTGAGTATAGACGTCACTGACTGAAGGGCCTGTTCCCGATCGGTACAGGTCTGTGTTTTATTGTCTTCAGACGTCACTGACTGAGAGGCCTGTTCCCGTTCGGTACTGGTCTGTGTTCTATTGACTATAGTCGTCACTGACTGACGTGCCTGTTCCTGTTCAGTACTGGTCTGTGTTCTATTGTCTGTAGACGTCACTGACTTTGGGGCCTGTTCCTGTTCGGTACAGGTCTGTGTTCTATTGTCTATAGACGTCACTGATTGATGGGCCTGTTCCTGTTCGGTACTGGTCTGTGTACTATTCTCTATAGACGTCACTGACTGAGTGGCCTGTACCTGTTCGGTACTGGTCTGTGTACTATTCTCTATAGACGTCACTGACTGAGTGGCCTGTTCCCATTCGGTACTGCTCTGTGTTCTATTGTCTACAGACTTCACTGACTGAAGGGCCTGTTCCTGTTCGGAACTGGTCTGTGTTCTATTGTCTATAGACATCACTGACTGAGTGGCCTGTTGCCGTTCGGTACTGGTCTGTGTTCTGATTTCTATAGACCTCACTGACTGAGGGGCCTGTTCTTGTTCTGTTCTGATCTGTGTTCTATTGACTATAGTCGTCACTGACTGAGGGGCCTGTTCCTGTTCGGTACTGGTCTGTGTTCTATTGTCTATAGACGTCACTGACTGAGGGGCCTGTTACCGTTCGGTACTGGTCTGTGTTCTATTGTCTATAGACGTCACTGACTGAGGGGCCTGTTACCGTTCGGTACTGGTATGTGTTCTATTGTCTATAGACGTCACTGACTGAGGGGCCTGTTCCTGTTCGGTACTGGTCTGTGTTCTATTGTCTATAGACGTCACTGACTGAGGGGCCTGTTCCTGTTCTGTTCTGATCTGTGTTCTATTGTCTATAGACGTCACTGACTGAGGGGCCTGTTCCTGTTCGGTACTGGTCTGTGTTATATTGTCTATAGACGTCACTGAATGAGGGGCCTGTTCCTGTTCGGTACTGTTCTGTGTTCTATTGTCTATAGACGTCACTGACTGAGGGGCCTGTTCCTGTTCTGTTCTGATCTGTGTTCTATTGTCTATAGACGTCACCGACTGAAGGGCCTGTTCCTGATCGGTACTGGTCTGTGTTCTGGTGTCTATAGACGTCACTGACTGAGGGGCCTGTTCCTGTTCGGTACAGGTCTGTGTTCTATTGTCTATAGACGTCACTGATTGATGGGCCTGTTCCTGTTCGGTACTGGTCTGTGTGCTATTCTCTATAGACGTCACTGACTGAGTGGCCTGTACCTGTTCGGTACTGGTCTGTGTACTATTCTCTATAGACGTCACTGACTGAGGGGCCTGTTCCCGTTCGGTACTGGTCTGTGTTCTATTGACTATAGACGTCACTAACTGAAGGGCCTGTTAGCGATCGGTACTGGTCTGTGTTTTATTGTCTTTAGACGTCACTGACTGAGGGGCCTATTCCTGTTCGGAACTGGTCTGTGTTCTATTGTCTTTGACGTCACTGACTGATGGGCCTGTTCCTGTTCAGTACTGGTCTGTTTTCCATTGTCTATAGACGTCACTGACTGAGGGGCCTGTTCCCGTTCTGTACTGGTCTGTGTTCTATTGACTATAGACGTCACTGACTGAAGGGCCTGTTCCCGTTCAGTACTGGTCTGTGTTCTATTGTCTGTAGTTGTCACTGATGAAGGGGCCTGTTCCCGTTCGGTACTGCTCTGTGTTCTATTGTCTATAGACATCACTGACTGAGTGTCCTGTTCCTGTTCGGTACTGGTCTGTGTTCTGATTTCTATAGACCTCACTGACTGAGGGGCCTGTTCCTGTTCTGTTCTGATCTGTGTTCTATTGACTATAGTCGTCACTGACGGATGTGCCTGTTCCCGTTCAGTACTGGTCTGTGTTCTATTGTCTGTAGACGTCACTGAATGAGGGGCCTGTTCCCGTTCGGTACTTGTCTGTGTTCTTTTGAGTATAGACGTCACTGACTGAAGGGCCTGTTCCCGATCGGTACTGGTCTGTGTTTTATTGTCTTCAGACGTCACTGACTGAGAGGCCTGTTCCCGTTCGGTACTGGTCTGTGTTCTATTGACTATAGTCGTCACTGACTGACGTGCCTGTTCCTGTTCAGTACTGGTCTGTGTTCTATTGTCTGTAGACGTCACTGACTGAGGAGCCAGTTCCCGTTCGGTACTGTTCTCTGTTCTATTGTCTTTAGACGTCACTGACTGAGGGGCCTGTTCCTGTTCGGTACAGGTCTGTGTTCTATTGTCTATAGACGTCACTGATTGATGGGCCTGTTCCTGTTCGGTACTGGTCTGTGTACTATTCTCTATAGACGTCACTGACTGAGTGGCCTTTACCTGTTCGGTACTGGTCTGTGTACTATTCTCTATAGACGTCACTGACTGAGCGGCCTGTTCCCATTCGGTACTGCTCTGTGTTCTATTGTCTACAGACTTCACTGACTGAAGGGCCTGTTCCCGTTCGGTACTGTTCTGTGTTCTATTGTCTATAGACGACACTGGCTGAGGGGCCTATTCCCGTTCTGTACTAGTCTGTGTTCTATTGTCTACAGACATCACTGACTGAGGGGCCTGTTCCTGTTCGGTACTGGTCTGTGTTCTATTGTATATAGACGTCACTGTCTGTGGGGCCTGTTCCCGTTCGGTACTTGTCTGTGTTCTTTTGTGTATAGACGTCACTGACTGAAAGGCCTGTTCCAGATCGGTACTGGTCTGTGTTCTATTGTCTATAGACGTCACTGACTGAGGGGCCTGTTCCTGTTCGGTATTGGTCTGTGTTCTATTGTCTATAGACCTCACTGACTGAGTGGCCTGTTCCTGTTTGGTACTGGTCTGTGTTCTATTGTTTATAGACGTCACTGACTGAAGGGCCTGTTCCCGTTCGGTACTGGTCTGTGTTCTATTGTCTTTAGATGTCACTGACTGAGGGGCCTATTCCTGTTCGGGACTGGTCTGCGTTCTATTGTCTTTGACGTCACTGACTGATGGGCCTGTTCCTGATCGGTACTGGTCTGTTTTCTATTGTCTATAGTCATCACTGACTGATGGGCCTGTTCCCGTTCTGTACTGGTCTGTGTTCTATTGACTGTAGTCGTCACTGACTGACGTGCCTGTTCCTGTTCAGTACTGGTCTGTGTTCTATTGTCTGTAGACGTCACTGACTGAGGAGCCAGTTCCCGTTCGGTACTGTTCTCTGTTCTATTGTCTTTAGACGTCACTGACTGAGGGGCCTGTTCCTGTTCGGTACAGGTCTGTGTTCTATTGTCTATAGACGTCACTCATTGATCGGCCTGTTCCTGTTCGGTACTGGTCTGTGTACTATTCTCTATAGACGTCACTGACTGAGTGGCCTGTACCTGTTCGGTACTGGTCTGTGTACTATTCTCTATAGACGTCACTGACTGAGTGGCCTGTTCCCATTCGGTACTGCTCTGTGTTCTATTGTCTACAGACTTCACTGACTGAAGGGCCTGTTCCCGTTCGGTACTGTTCTGTGTTCTATTGTCTATACACGTCACTGGCTGAGGGGCCTATTCCCGTTCGGTACTAGTCTGTGTTCTATTGTCTATAGACATCACTGACTGAGGGGCCTGTACCCGTTCGGTACTGGTCTGTGTTCTATTGTCTATAGACGTCACTGTCTGTGGGGCCTGTTCCCGTTCGGTACTGGTATGTGTTCTATTGTCTATAGACGTCACTGACTGAGGGGCCTGTTCCTGTTCGGTACTGGTCTGTGTTCTATTGTCTATAGACGTCACTGACTGAGGGGCCTGTTCCTGTTCTGTTCTGATTTGTGTTCTATTGTCTATAGACGTCACTGATTGATGGGCCTGTTCCTGTTCGGTACTGGTCTGTGTACTATTCTCTATAGACGTCACTGACTGAGTGGCCTGTACCTGTTCGGTACTGGTCTGTGTACTATTCTCTATAGACGTCACTGACTGAGTGGCCTGTTCCCATTCGGTACTGCTCTGTGTTCTATTGTCTACAGACTTCACTGACTGAAGGGCCTGTTCCTGTTCGGAACTGGTCTGTGTTCTATTGTCTATAGACATCACTGACTGAGTGGCCTGTTGCCGTTCGGTACTGGTCTGTGTTCTGATTTCTATAGACCTCACTGACTGAGGGGCCTGTTCTTGTTCTGTTCTGATCTGTGTTCTATTGACTATAGTCGTCACTGACTGAGGGGCCTGTTCCTGTTCGGTACTGGTCTGTGTTCTATTGTCTATAGACGTCACTGACTGAGGGGCCTGTTACCGTTCGGTACTGGTCTGTGTTCTATTGTCTATAGACGTCACTGACTGAGGGGCCTGTTACCGTTCGGTACTGGTATGTGTTCTATTGTCTATAGACGTCACTGACTGAGGGGCCTGTTCCTGTTCGGTACTGGTCTGTGTTCTATTGTCTATAGACGTCACTGACTGAGGGGCCTGTTCCTGTTCTGTTCTGATCTGTGTTCTATTGTCTATAGACGTCACTGACTGAGGGGCCTGTTCCTGTTCGGTACTGGTCTGTGTTATATTGTCTATAGACGTCACTGAATGAGGGGCCTGTTCCTGTTCGGTACTGTTCTGTGTTCTATTGTCTATAGACGTCACTGACTGAGGGGCCTGTTCCTGTTCTGTTCTGATCTGTGTTCTATTGTCTATAGACGTCACCGACTGAAGGGCCTGTTCCTGATCGGTACTGGTCTGTGTTCTGGTGTCTATAGACGTCACTGACTGAGGGGCCTGTTCCTGTTCGGTACAGGTCTGTGTTCTATTGTCTATAGACGTCACTGATTGATGGGCCTGTTCCTGTTCGGTACGGGTCTGTGTGCTATTCTCTATAGACGTCACTGACTGAGTGGCCTGTACCTGTTCGGTACTGGTCTGTGTACTATTCTCTATAGACGTCACTGACTGAGGGGCCTGTTCCCGTTCGGTACTGGTCTGTGTTCTATTGACTATAGACGTCACTAACTGAAGGGCCTGTTAGCGATCGGTACTGGTCTGTGTTTTATTGTCTTTAGACGTCACTGACTGAGGGGCCTATTCCTGTTCGGAACTGGTCTGTGTTCTATTGTCTTTGACGTCACTGACTGATGGGCCTGTTCCTGTTCAGTACTGGTCTGTTTTCCATTGTCTATAGACGTCACTGACTGAGGGGCCTGTTCCCGTTCTGTACTGGTCTGTGTTCTATTGACTATAGACGTCACTGACTGAAGGGCCTGTTCCCGTTCAGTACTGGTCTGTGTTCTATTGTCTGTAGACGTCACTGATGAAGGGGCCTGTTCCCGTTCGGTACTGCTCTGTGTTCTATTGTCTATAGACATCACTGACTGAGTGTCCTGTTCCTGTTCGGTACTGGTCTGTGTTCTGATTTCTATAGACCTCACTGACTGAGGGGCCTGTTCCTGTTCTGTTCTGATCTGTGTTCTATTGACTATAGTCGTCACTGACGGATGTGCCTGTTCCCGTTCAGTACTGGTCTGTGTTCTATTGTCTGTAGACGTCACTGAATGAGGGGCCTGTTCCCGTTCGGTACTTGTCTGTGTTCTTTTGAGTATAGACGTCACTGACTGAAGGGCCTGTTCCCGATCGGTACTGGTCTGTGTTTTATTGTCTTCAGACGTCACTGACTGAGAGGCCTGTTCCCGTTCGGTACTGGTCTGTGTTCTATTGACTATAGTCGTCACTGACTGACGTGCCTGTTCCTGTTCAGTACTGGTCTGTGTTCTATTGTCTGTAGACGTCACTGACTGAGGAGCCAGTTCCCGTTCGGTACTGTTCTCTGTTCTATTGTCTTTAGACGTCACTGACTGAGGGGCCTGTTCCTGTTCGGTACAGGTCTGTGTTCTATTGTCTATAGACGTCACTGATTGATGGGCCTGTTCCTGTTCGGTACTGGTCTGTGTACTATTCTCTATAGACGCCACTGACTGAGTGGCCTTTACCTGTTCGGTACTGGTCTGTGTACTATTCTCTATAGACGTCACTGACTGAGCGGCCTGTTCCCATTCGGTACTGCTCTGTGTTCTATTGTCTACAGACTTCACTGACTGAAGGGCCTGTTCCCGTTCGGTACTGTTCTGTGTTCTATTGTCTATAGACGACACTGGCTGAGGGGCCTATTCCCGTTCTGTACTAGTCTGTGTTCTATTGTCTACAGACATCACTGACTGAGGGGCCTGTTCCTGTTCGGTACTGGTCTGTGTTCTATTGTATATAGACGTCACTGTCTGTGGGGCCTGTTCCCGTTCGGTACTTGTCTGTGTTCTTTTGTGTATAGACGTCACTGACTGAAAGGCCTGTTCCAGATCGGTACTGGTCTGTGTTCTATTGTCTATAGACGTCACTGACTGAGGGGCCTGTTCCTGTTCGGTATTGGTCTGTGTTCTATTGTCTATAGACCTCACTGACTGAGTGGCCTGTTCCTGTTCGGTACTGGTCTGTGTTCTATTGTTTATAGACGTCACTGACTGAAGGGCCTGTTCCCGTTCGGTACTGGTCTGTGTTCTATTGTCTTTAGATGTCACTGACTGAGGGGCCTATTCCTGTTCGGGACTGGTCTGCGTTCTATTGTCTTTGACGTCACTGACTGATGGGCCTGTTCCTGATCGGTACTGGTCTGTTTTCTATTGTCTATAGTCATCACTGACTGATGGGCCTGTTCCCGTTCTGTACTGGTCTGTGTTCTATTGACTGTAGTCGTCACTGACTGACGTGCCTGTTCCTGTTCAGTACTGGTCTGTGTTCTATTGTCTGTAGACGTCACTGACTGAGGAGCCAGTTCCCGTTCGGTACTGTTCTCTGTTCTATTGTCTTTAGACGTCACTGACTGAGGGGCCTGTTCCTGTTCGGTACAGGTCTGTGTTCTATTGTCTATAGACGTCACTCATTGATCGGCCTGTTCCTGTTCGGTACTGGTCTGTGTACTATTCTCTATAGACGTCACTGACTGAGTGGCCTGTACCTGTTCGGTACTGGTCTGTGTACTATTCTCTATAGACGTCACTGACTGAGTGGCCTGTTCCCATTCGGTACTGCTCTGTGTTCTATTGTCTACAGACTTCACTGACAGAAGGGCCTGTTCCCGTTCGGTACTGTTCTGTGTTCTATTGTCTATACACGTCACTGGCTGAGGGGCCTATTCCCGTTCGGTACTAGTCTGTGTTCTATTGTCTATAGACATCACTGACTGAGGGGCCTGTACCCGTTCGGTACTGGTCTGTGTTCTATTGTCTATAGACGTCACTGTCTGTGGGGCCTGTTCCCGTTCGGTACTTGTCTGTATTCTTTTGTGTATACACGTCACTGACTGAAAGGCCTGTTCCTGTTCGGTACTGGTCTGTGTTCTATTGTCTATAGATGTCACAGACTGAGGGGCCTGTACCTGTTCGGTACTGGTCTGTGTACTATTCTCTATAGACGTCACTCACTGAGGGGCCTGTTCCCGTTCGGTACTGGTCTGTGTTCTATTGTGTTTAGACATCACTGACTGAGGGGCCTGTTCCTGTTCGGTTCTGGTTTGTGTTCTATTGTCCATAGATGTCACTGACTGAGGGGCCTGTTCCTGTTCGGTTCTGGTCTGTGTTCTATTGACTATAGACGTCACTGACTGAAGGGCCTGTTCCCGATCGGTACTGGTCTGTATTCTATTGTCCATAGATGTCACTGACTGAGGGGCCTGTTCCTGTTCGGTTCTGGTCTGTGTTCTATTGACTATAGACGTCACTGACTGAAGGGCCTGTTCCCGATTGGTACTGGTCTGTGTTTTATTGTCTTTAGACGTCACTGACTGAGGGGCCTGTTCCCGTTCGGTACTGGTCTGTGTTCTATTGTCTATAGACATCACTGACTGAGTGGCCTGTTGCCATTCGGTACTGGTCTGTGTTCTGTTTTCTATAGACCTCACTGACTGAGGGGCCTGTTCCTGTTCTGTTCTGATCTCATCTGTGTTCTGTTGTCTATAGACGTCACTGACTGAGGGGCCTGTTCCTGTTTGGTACTGGTCTGTGTTCTATTGTCTATAGACGTCACTGACTGAGGGGCCTGTTCACGTTCGGTACTGGTCTGTGTTCTATTGTCCATATACGTCACTGACTGAGGGGCCTGTTCCCGTTCGGTACTGATCTGTGTTCTATTGTGTATAGACGTCACTGACTGAGGGGCCCGTTCCCGTTCGGTACTGGTCTGTGTTCTATTGTCTATAGACGTCACTGTCTGTGGGGCCTGTTCTAGTTCGGTACAGGTCTGTGGTCTATTGTATATAGACGTCACTGACTGAGGGGCCTATTCCTGTTCGGTACTGGTCTGTGTTCTATTGTCTATAGACATCACTGACTGAGGGGCCTGTTCCTGTTCGGTACTGGTCTGTGTTCTGTTTTCTATAGACCTCACTGACTGAGTGGCCTGTTCCTGTTCAGTACTGGTCTATGTTCTATTGTCTATAGACGTCACTGACTGAGGGGCCTGTTCCCGTTCGGTACTGTTCTGTGTTCTATTGTCTATAGACGTCACTGACTGAGGGGCCTGTTCCCGTTCGGTACTGTTCTGTGTTCTATTGTCTATAGACGTCACCGACTGAAGGGCCTGTTCCTGTTCGGTACTGGTCTGTGTTCTGGTGTCTATAGACGTCACTGACTGAGGGGCCTGTTCCTGTTCGGTACTGGTCTGTGTTCTATTGTCCATAGACGTCACAGATTGATGGGCCTGTTCCTGTTCGGTACTGGTCTGTGTTCTATTGACTATAGTCGTCACTGACGGATGTGCCTGTTCGCGTTCAGTACTGGTCTGAGTTCTATTGTCTGTAGACGACACTGACTGAGGGGCCCGTTCCCGTTCGGTACTGGTCTGTGTAATTTTGTGTATAGACGTCACAGACTGAAGGGACTGTTCCTGTTTGGTACTGGTCTGTGTTCTATTGTCTATAGACCTCACTGACTGAGGGGCTTGTTCCTGTTCGGTATTGGTCTGTGTTCTATTGTCTATAGACCTCACTGACTGAGTGGCCTGTTCCTGTTCGGTACTGTTCTGTGTTCTATTGTCTCTACACGTCACTGGCTGAGGGGCCTATTCCCGTTCGGTACTAGTCTGTGTTCTATTGTCTATAGACATCACTGACTGAGGGGCCTGTACCCGTTCGGTACTGGTCTGTGTTCTATTGTCTATAGACGTCACTGTCTGTGGGGCCTGTTCCCGTTCGGTACTTGTCTGTATTCTTTTGTGTATACACGTCACTGACTGAAAGGCCTGTTCCTGTTCGGTACTGGTCTGTGTTCTATTGTCTATAGATGTCACAGACTGAGGGGCCTGTACCTGTTCGGTACTGGTCTGTGTACTATTCTCTATAGACGTCACTCACTGAGGGGCCTGTTCCCGTTCGGTACTGGTCTGTGTTCTATTGTGTTTAGACATCACTGACTGAGGGGCCTGTTCCTGTTCGGTACTGCTCTGTGTTCTATTGTCTACAGACTTCACTGACTGAAGGGCCTGTTCCCGTTCGGTACTGTTCTGTGTTCTATTGTCTATAGACGACACTGGCTGAGGGGCCTATTCCCGTTCTGTACTAGTCTGTGTTCTATTGTCTACAGACATCACTGACTGAGGGGCCTGTTCCTGTTCGGTACTGGTCTGTGTTCTATTGTATATAGACGTCACTGTCTGTGGGGCCTGTTCCCGTTCGGTACTTGTCTGTGTTCTTTTGTGTATAGACGTCACTGACTGAAAGGCCTGTTCCAGATCGGTACTGGTCTGTGTTCTATTGTCTATAGACGTCACTGACTGAGGGGCCTGTTCCTGTTCGGTATTGGTCTGTGTTCTATTGTCTATAGACCTCACTGACTGAGTGGCCTGTTCCTGTTCGGTACTGGTCTGTGTTCTATTGTTTATAGACGTCACTGACTGAAGGGCCTGTTCCCGTTCGGTACTGGTCTGTGTTCTATTGTCTTTAGATGTCACTGACTGAGGGGCCTATTCCTGTTCGGGACTGGTCTGCGTTCTATTGTCTTTGACGTCACTGACTGATGGGCCTGTTCCTGATCGGTACTGGTCTGTTTTCTATTGTCTATAGTCATCACTGACTGATGGGCCTGTTCCCGTTCTGTACTGGTCTGTGTTCTATTGACTGTAGTCGTCACTGACTGACGTGCCTGTTCCTGTTCAGTACTGGTCTGTGTTCTATTGTCTGTAGACGTCACTGACTGAGGAGCCAGTTCCCGTTCGGTACTGTTCTCTGTTCTATTGTCTTTAGACGTCACTGACTGAGGGGCCTGTTCCTGTTCGGTACAGGTCTGTGTTCTATTGTCTATAGACGTCACTCATTGATCGGCCTGTTCCTGTTCGGTACTGGTCTGTGTACTATTCTCTATAGACGTCACTGACTGAGTGGCCTGTACCTGTTCGGTACTGGTCTGTGTACTATTCTCTATAGACGTCACTGACTGAGTGGCCTGTTCCCATTCGGTACTGCTCTGTGTTCTATTGTCTACAGACTTCACTGACAGAAGGGCCTGTTCCCGTTCGGTACTGTTCTGTGTTCTATTGTCTATACACGTCACTGGCTGAGGGGCCTATTCCCGTTCGGTACTAGTCTGTGTTCTATTGTCTATAGACATCACTGACTGAGGGGCCTGTACCCGTTCGGTACTGGTCTGTGTTCTATTGTCTATAGACGTCACTGTCTGTGGGGCCTGTTCCCGTTCGGTACTTGTCTGTATTCTTTTGTGTATACACGTCACTGACTGAAAGGCCTGTTCCTGTTCGGTACTGGTCTGTGTTCTATTGTCTATAGATGTCACAGACTGAGGGGCCTGTACCTGTTCGGTACTGGTCTGTGTACTATTCTCTATAGACGTCACTCACTGAGGGGCCTGTTCCCGTTCGGTACTGGTCTGTGTTCTATTGTGTTTAGACATCACTGACTGAGGGGCCTGTTCCTGTTCGGTTCTGGTTTGTGTTCTATTGTCCATAGATGTCACTGACTGAGGGGCCTGTTCCTGTTCGGTTCTGGTCTGTGTTCTATTGACTGTAGACGTCACTGACTGAAGGGCCTGTTCCCGATCGGTACTGGTCTGTATTCTATTGTCCATAGATGTCACTGACTGAGGGGCCTGTTCCTGTTCGGTTCTGGTCTGTGTTCTATTGACTATAGACGTCACTGACTGAAGGGCCTGTTCCCGATTGGTACTGGTCTGTGTTTTATTGTCTTTAGACGTCACTGACTGAGGGGCCTGTTCCCGTTCGGTACTGGTCTGTGTTCTATTGTCTATAGACATCACTGACTGAGTGGCCTGTTGCCATTCGGTACTGGTCTGTGTTCTGTTTTCTATAGACCTCACTGACTGAGGGGCCTGTTCCTGTTCTGTTCTGATCTCATCTGTGTTCTGTTGTCTATAGACGTCACTGACTGAGGGGCCTGTTCCTGTTTGGTACTGGTCTGTGTTCTATTGTCTATAGACGTCACTGACTGAGGGGCCTGTTCACGTTCGGTACTGGTCTGTGTTCTATTGTCCATATACGTCACTGACTGAGGGGCCTGTTCCCGTTCGGTACTGATCTGTGTTCTATTGTGTATAGACGTCACTGACTGAGGGGCCCGTTCCCGTTCGGTACTGGTCTGTGTTCTATTGTCTATAGACGTCACTGTCTGTGGGGCCTGTTCTAGTTCGGTACAGGTCTGTGGTCTATTGTATATAGACGTCACTGACTGAGGGGCCTATTCCTGTTCGGTACTGGTCTGTGTTCTATTGTCTATAGACATCACTGACTGAGGGGCCTGTTCCTGTTCGGTACTGGTCTGTGTTCTGTTTTCTATAGACCTCACTGACTGAGTGGCCTGTTCCTGTTCAGTACTGGTCTATGTTCTATTGTCTATAGACGTCACTGACTGAGGGGCCTGTTCCCGTTCGGTACTGTTCTGTGTTCTATTGTCTATAGACGTCACTGACTGAGGGGCCTGTTCCCGTTCGGTACTGTTCTGTGTTCTATTGTCTATAGACGTCACCGACTGAAGGGCCTGTTCCTGTTCGGTACTGGTCTGTGTTCTGGTGTCTATAGACGTCACTGACTGAGGGGCCTGTTCCTGTTCGGTACTGGTCTGTGTTCTATTGTCCATAGACGTCACAGATTGATGGGCCTGTTCCTGTTCGGTACTGGTCTGTGTTCTATTGACTATAGTCGTCACTGACGGATGTGCCTGTTCGCGTTCAGTACTGGTCTGAGTTCTATTGTCTGTAGACGACACTGACTGAGGGGCCCGTTCCCGTTCGGTACTGGTCTGTGTAATTTTGTGTATAGACGTCACAGACTGAAGGGACTGTTCCTGTTTGGTACTGGTCTGTGTTCTATTGTCTATAGACCTCACTGACTGAGGGGCTTGTTCCTGTTCGGTATTGGTCTGTGTTCTATTGTCTATAGACCTCACTGACTGAGTGGCCTGTTCCTGTTCGGTACTGTTCTGTGTTCTATTGTCTCTACACGTCACTGGCTGAGGGGCCTATTCCCGTTCGGTACTAGTCTGTGTTCTATTGTCTATAGACATCACTGACTGAGGGGCCTGTACCCGTTCGGTACTGGTCTGTGTTCTATTGTCTATAGACGTCACTGTCTGTGGGGCCTGTTCCCGTTCGGTACTTGTCTGTATTCTTTTGTGTAAACACGTCACTGACTGAAAGGCCTGTTCCTGTTCGGTACTGGTCTGTGTTCTATTGTCTATAGATGTCACAGACTGAGGGGCATGTACCTGTTCGGTACTGGTCTGTGTACTATTGTCTATAGACGTCACCCACTGAGGGGCCTGTTCCCGTACATTACTGCTCTGTGTTCTATTGTCTACAGACTTCAATGACTGAAGGGCCTGTTCCCGTTCGGTACTGTTCTGGGTTCTATTGTTTATAGATGTCACTGACTGAGGGGCCTGTTCCCGTTCGGTACTGGTCTGTGTTCTATTGTGTTTAGACATCACTGACTGAGGGGGCTGTTCCTGTTCGGTTCTGGTTTGTGTTCTATTGTCCATAGATGTCACTGACTGAGGGGCCTGTTCCTGTTCGGTTCTGGTCTGTGTTCTATTGACTATAGACGTCACTGACTGAAGGGCCTGTTCCCGATCGGTACTGGTCTGTGTTTTATTGTCTTTAGACGTCACTGACTGAGGGGCCTGTTCCCGTTCGGTACTGGTCTGTGTTCTATTGTCTATAGACATCACTGACTGAGTGGCCTGTTGCCATTCGGTACTGGTCTGTGTTCTGTTTTCTATAGACCTCACTGACTGAGGGGCCTGTTCCTGTTCTGTTCTGATCTCATCTGTGTTCTGTTGTCTATAGACGTCACTGACTGAGGGGCCTGTTCCTGTTTGGTACTGGTCTGTGTTCTATTGTCTATAGACGTCACTGACTGAGGGGCCTGTTCACGTTCGGTACTGGTCTGTGTTCTATTGTCCATATACGTCACTGACTGAGGGGCCTGTTCCCGTTCGGTACTGATCTGTGTTCTATTGTCTATAGACCTCACTGACTGAGTGGCCTGTTCCTGTTCGGTACTGGTCTGTGTTCTATTGTCTATAGACCTCACTTACTGAGGGGCTTGTTCCTGTTCGGTATTGGTCTGTGTTCTATTGTCTATAGACCTCACTGACTGAGTGGCCTGTTCCTGTTCGGTACTGGTCTGTGTTCTATTGTTTATAGACGTCACTGACTGAAGGGCCTGTTCCCGATCGGTACTGGTATGTGTTTTATTGTCTTTAGAAGTCACTGACTGAGGGGCCTGTTCCCATTTGGTACCGGTCTGTGTTCTATTGGCCATAGACGTCACTGACTGAGGGGCCTGTTCCCGTTCGGTACTGGTCTGTGTTCTATTGACTATAGACGTCACTGACTGAAGGGCCTGTTCCCGATCGGTACTGGTCTGTGTTTTATTGTCTTTAGACGTCACTGACTGAGGGGCCTATTCCTGTTCGGAACTGGTCTGTGTTCTATTGTCTTTGACGTCACTGACTGATGGGCCTGTTCCCGTTCTGTACTGGTCTGTGTTCTATTGTCTGTAGACGTCACTGACTGAGGGGCCTGTTCCTGTTCGGAAATGGTCTGTGTTCTATTGTCTATAGACATCACTGACTGAGTGGCCTGTTGCCGTTCGGTACTGGTCTGTGTTCTGATTTCTATAGACCTCACTGACTGAGGGGCCAGTTCCTGTTCTGTTCTGATCTGTGTTCTATTGACTATTGTCGTCACTGACTGAGGGGCCTGTTCCTGTTCGGTACTGGTCTGTGTTCTATTGTCTATAGACGTCACTGACTGAGGGGCCTGTTACCGTTCGGTACTGGTCTGTGTTCTATTGTCTATAGACGTCACTGACTGAGGGGCCTGTTACCGTTCGGTACTGGTATGTGTTCTATTGTCTATAGACGTCACTGACTGAGGGGCCTGTTCCTGTTCGGTACTGTTCTGTGTTCTATTGTCTATAGACGTCACTGACTGAGGGGCCTGTTCCTGTTCTGTTCTGATCTGTGTTCTATTGTCTATAGACGTCACTGACTGAGGGGCCTGTTCCTGTTCGGTACTGGTCTGTGTTCTATTGTCTATAGACGTCACTGAATGAGGGGCCTGTTCCTGTTCGGTACTGTTCTGTGTTCTATTGTCTATAGACGTCACTGACTGAGGGGCCTGTTCCTGTTCTGTTCTGATCTGTGTTCTATTGTCTATAGACGTCACCGACTGAAGGGCCTGTTCCTGTTCGGTACTGGTCTGTGTTCTGGTGTCTATAGACGTCACTGACTGAGGGGCCTGTTCCTGTTCGGTACAGGTCTGTGTTCTATTGTCTATAGACGTCACTGATTGATGGGCCTGTTCCTGTTCGGTACTGGTCTGTGTGCTATTCTCTATAGACGTCACTGACTGAGTGGCCTGTACCTGTTCAGTACTGGTCTGTGTACTATTCTCTATAGACGTCACTGACTGTGTGGCCTGTTCCCGTTCGGTACTGCTCTGTGTTCTATTGTCTACAGACTTCACTGACTGTAGGGCCTTTTCCCGTTCGGTACTGTTCTGTGTTCTATTGTCTATAGACATCACTGACTGAGGGGCTTGTTCCTGTTCGGCACAGGTCTATGCTCTATTGTCTATAGAAGTCACTGACTGAGGGGCCTGTTCCTGTTCGGTACTGGTCTGCGATCTATTGTATATCGACGTCACTGTCTGTGGGGCCTGTTCCCATTCGGTACTTGTCTGTGTTCTTTTGTGTATAGACGTCACTGACTGAAAGGCCTGTTCCTGTTCGGTATTGGTCTGTTTTCAATTGTCTATAGACCTCACTGACTGAGTGGCCTGTTCCTGTTCGGTACTGGTCTGTGTTCTATTGTTTATAGACGTCACTGACTGAAGGGCCTGTTCCCGATCGGTACTGGTCTGTGTTTTATTGTCTTTAGAAGTCACTGACTGAGGGGCCTGTTCCCGTTTGGTACCGGTCTGTGTTCTATTGGCTATAGACGTCACTGACTGAGGGGCCTGTTCCCGTTCGGTACTGGTCTGTGTTCTATTGACTATAGACGTCACTGACTGAAGGGCCTGTTCCCGATCGGTACTGGTCTGTGTTTTATTGTCTTTAGACGTCACTGACTGAGGGGCCTATTCCTGTTCGGAACTGGTCTGTGTTCTATTGTCTTTGACGTCACTGACTGATGGGCCTGTTCCTGTTCAGTACTGGTCTGTTTTCTATTGTCTATAGACGTCACTGACTGAGGGGCCTGTTCCCGTTCTGTACTGGTCTGTGTTCTATTGACTATAGACGTCACTGACTGAAGGGCCTGTTCCCATTCAGTACTGGTCTGTGTTCTATTGTCTGTAGACGTCACTGACTGAGGGGCCTTTTCCCGTTCGGTACTGTTCTGTGTTCTATTGTCTATAGACATCACTGACTGAGTGTCCTGTTCCTGTTCGGTACTGGTCTGTGTTCTGATTTCTATAGACCTCACTGACTGAGGGGCCTGTTCCTGTTCTGTTCTGATCTGTGTTCTATTGACTATAGTCGTCACTGACGGATGTGCCTGTTCCCGTTCAGTACTGGTCTGTGTTCTATTGTCTGTAGACGTCACTGAATGAGGGGCCTGTTCCCGTTCGGTACTTGTCTGTGTTCTTTTGAGTATAGACGTCACTGACTGAAGGGCCTGTTCCCGATCGGTACTGGTCTGTGTTTTATTGTCTTCAGACGTCACTGACTGAGAGGCCTGTTCCCGTTCGGTACTGGTCTGTGTTCTATTGACTATAGTCGTCACTGACTGACGTGCCTGTTCCTGTTCAGTACTGGTCTGTGTTCTATTGTCTGTAGACGTCACTGACTGAGGAGCCAGTTCCCGTTCGGTACTGTTCTCTGTTCTATTGTCTTTAGACGTCACTGACTGAGGCGCCTGTTCCTGTTCGGTACAGGTCTGTGTTCTATTGTCTATAGACGTCAATGATTGATGGGCCTGTTCCTGTTCGGTACTGGTCTGTGTACTATTCTCTATAGACGTCACTGACTGAGTGGCCTGTACCTGTTCGGTACTGGTCTGTGTACTATACTCTATAGACGTCACTGACTGTGTGGCCTGTTCCCATTCGGTACTGCTCTGTGTTCTATTGTCTACAGACTTCACTGACTGAAGGGCCTGTTCCTGTTCGGAACTGGTCTGTGTTCTATTGTCTATAGACATCACTGACTGAGTGGCCTGTTGCCGTTCGGTACTGGTCTGTGTTCTGATTTCTATAGACCTCACTGACTGAGGGGCCTGTTCCTGTTCTGTTCTGATCTGTGTTCTATTGACTATAGTCGTCACTGACTGAGGGGCCTGTTCCTGTTCGGTACTGGTCTGTGTTCTATTGTCTATAGACGTCACTGACTGAGGGGCCTGTTACCGTTCGGTACTGGTCTGTGTTCTATTGTCTATAGACGTCACTGACTGAGGGGCCTGTTACCGTTCGGTACTAGTATGTGTTCTATTGTCTATAGACGTCACTGACTGAGGGCCTGTTCCTGTTCGGTACTGTTCTGTGTTCTATTGTCTATAGACGTCACTGACTGAGGGGCCTGTTCCTGTTCTGTTCTGATCTGATCTGTGTTCTATTGTCTATAGACGTCACTGACTGAGGGGCCTGTTCCTGTTCGGTACTGGTCTGTGTTCTATTGTCTATAGACGTCACTGAATGAGGGGCCTGTTCCTGTTCGGTACTGGTCTGTGTTCTATTGTCTATAAACGTCACTGACTGAGGGGCCTGTTCCTGTTCTGTTCTGATCTGTGTTCTATTGTCTATAGACGTCACCGACTGAAGGGCCTGTTCCTGTTCGGTACTGGTCTGTGTTCTGGTGTCTATAGACGTCACTGACTGAGGGGCCTGTTCCTGTTCGGTACAGGTCTGTGTTCTATTGTCTATAGACGTCACTGATTGATGGGCCTGTTCCTGTTCGGTACTGGTCTGTGTGCTATTCTCTATAGACGTCACTGACTGAGTGGCCTGTACCTGTTCGGTACTGGTCTGTGTACTATTCTCTATAGACGTCACTGACTGAGGGGCCTGGTCCCGTTCGGTACTGGTCTGTGTTCTATTGACTATAGACGTCACTAACTGAAGGGCCTGTTCCCGATCGGTACTGGTCTGTGTTTTATTGTCTTTAGACGTCACTGACTGAGGGGCCTATTCCTGTTCGGAACTGGTCTGTGTTCTATTGTCTTTGACGTCACTGACTGATGGGCCTGTTCCTGTTCGGTACTGGTCTGTTTTCTATTGTCTATAGACCTCACTGACTGAGGGGCCTGTTCCCGTTCTGTACTGGTCTGTGTTCTATTGACTATAGACGTCACTGACTGAAGGGCCTGTTCCCGTTCGGTACTGGTCTGTGTTCTATTGACTGTAGACGTCACTGACTGAGGGGCCTGTTCCCGTTCGGTACTGGTCTGTGTTCTGATTTCTATAGACATCACTGACTGAGGGGCCTGTTCCTGTTCTGTTCTGATCTGTGTTCTATTGACTATAGTCGTCACTGACGGATGTGCCTGTTCCCGTTCAGTACTGGTCTGTGTTCTATTGTCTGTAGACGTCACTGAATGAGGGGCCTGTTCCCGTTCGGTACTTGTCTGTGTTCTTTTGAGTATAGACGTCACTGACTGAAGGGCCTGTTCCCGATCGGTACTGGTCTGTGTTTTATTGTCTTCAGACGTCACTGTCTGAGAGGCCTGTTCCCGTTCGGTACTGGTCTGTGTTCTATTGACTATAGTCGTCACTGACTGACGTGCCTGTTCCTGTTCAGTACTGGTCTGTGTTCTATTGTCTGTAGACGTCACTGACTGAGGAGCCAGTTCCCGTTCGGTACTGTTCTCTGTTCTATTGTCTTTAGACGTCACTGACTGAGGGGCCTGTTCCTGTTCGGTACAGGTCTGTGTTCTATTGTCTATAGACGTCACTCATTGATCGGCCAGTTCCCGTTCGGTACTGTTCTCTGTTCTATTGTCTTTAGACGTCACTGACTGAGGGGCCTGTTCCTGTTCGGTACAGGTCTGTGTTCTATTGTCTATAGACGTCACTGATTGATGGGCCTGTTCCTGTTCGGTACTGGTCTGTGTACTATTCTCTATAGACGTCACTGACTGAGTGGCCTGTACCTGTTCGGTACTGGTCTGTGTACTATTCTCTATAGACCTCACTGACTGAGCGGCCTGTTCCGATTCGGTACTGCTCTGTGTTCTATTGTCTACAGACATCACTGACTGAGGGGCCTGTCCCTGTTCGGTACTGGTCTGTCTTCTATTGAATATAGACGTCACTGTCTGTGGGGCCTGTTCCCGTTTGGTACTTGTCGGTGTTCTTTTGTGTATAGACGTCACTGACTGAAAGGCCTGTTCCAGATCGGTACTGGTCTGTGTTCTATTGTCTATAGACGTCACTGACTGAGGGGCCTGTTCCTGTTCGGTATTGGTCTGTGTTCTATTGTCTATAGACCTCACTGACTGAGTGGCCTGTTCCTGTTCGGTACTGGTCTGTGTTCTATTGTTTATAGACGTCACTGACTGAAGGGCCTGTTCCCGTTCGGTACTGGTCTGTGTTCTATTGACTATAGACGTCACTGACTGAAGGGCCTGTTCCCGATCGGTACCGGTCTGTGTTTTATTGTCTTTAGACGTCACTGACTGAGGGGCCTATTCCTGTTCGGAACTGGTCTGCGTTCTATTGTCTTTGACGTCACTGACTGATGGGACTGTTCCTGATCGGTACTGGTCTGTTTTCTATTGTCTATAGTCATCACTGACTGATGGGCCTGTTCCTGTTCTGTACTGGTCTGTGTTCTATTGATGTTGTCGTCACTGACTGACGTGCCTGTTCCTGTTCAGTACTGGTCTGTGTTCTATTGTCTGTAGACGTCACTGACTGAGGAGCCAGTTCCCGTTCGGTACTGTTCTCTGTTCTATTGTCTTTAGACGTCACTGACTGAGGGGCCTATTCCTGTTCGGAACTGGTCTGTGTTCTATTGTCTTTGACGTCACTGACTGATGGGCCTGTTCCTGTTCAGTACTGGTCTGTTTTCTATTGTCTATAGACGTCACTGACTGAGGGGCCTGTTCCCGTTCTGTACTGGTCTGTGTTCTATTGACTATAGACGTCACTGACTGAAGGGCCTGTTCCCGTTCAGTACTGGTCTGTGTTCTATTGTCTGTAGACGTCACTGACTAAGGGGCCTGTTCCCGTTCGGTACTGTTCTGTGTTCTATTGTCTATAGACATCACTGACTGAGTGTCCTTTTCCTGTTCGGTACTGGTCTGTGTTCTGATTTCTATAGACCTCACTGACTGAGGGGCCTGTTCCTGTTCTGTTCTGATCTGTGTTCTATTGACTATAGTCGTCACTGACGGATGTGCCTGTTCCCGTTCAGTACTGGTCTGTGTTCTATTGTCTGTAGACGTCACTGAATGAGGGGCCTGTTCCCGTTCGGTACTTGTCTGTGTTCTTTTGAGTATAGACGTCACTGACTGAAGGGCCTGTTCCCGATCGGTACTGGTCTGTGTTTTATTGTCTTCAGACGTCACTGACTGAGAGGCCTGTTCCCGTTCGGTACTGGTCTGTGTTCTATTGTCTGTAGACGTCACTGACTGAGGAGCCAGTTCCCGTTCGGTACTGTTCTCTGTTCTATTGTCTTTAGACGTCACTGACTGAGGGGCCTGTTCCTGTTCGGTACAGGTCTGTGTTCTATTGTCTATAGACGTCACTGATTGATGGGCCTGTTCCTGTTCGGTACTGGTCTGTGTACTATTCTCTATAGACGTCACTGACTGAGTGGCCTGTACCTGTTCGGTACTGGTCTGTGTACTATTCTCTATAGACGTCACTGACTGAGCGGCCTGTTCCCATTCGGTACTGCTCTGTGTTCTATTGTCTACAGACATCACTGACTGAGGGGCCTGTTCCTGTACGGTACTGGTCTGTGTTCTATTGTATATAGACGTCACTGTCTGTGGGGCCTGTTCCCGTTCGGTACTTGTCTGTGTTCTTTTGTGTATAGACGTCACTGACTGAAAGGCCTGTTCCAGATCGGTACTGGTCTGTGTTCTATTGTCTATAGACGTCACTGACTGAGGGGCCTGTTCCTGTTCGGTATTGGTCTGTGTTCTATTGTCTATAGACCTCACTGACTGAGTGGCCTGTTCCTGTTCGGTACTGGTCTGTGTTCTATTGTTTATAGACGTCACTGACTGAAGGGCCTGTTCCCGTTCGGTACTGGTCTGTGTTCTATTGACTATAGACGTCACTGACTGAAGGGCCTGTTCCCGATCGGTACCGGTCTGTGTTTTATTGTCTTTAGACGTCACTGACTGAGGGGCCTATTCCTGTTCGGAACTGGTCTGCGTTCTATTGTCTTTGACGTCACTGACTGATGGGCCTGTTCCTGATCGGTACTGGTCTGTTTTCTATTGTCTATAGTCATCACTGACTGATGGGCCTGTTCCCGTTCTGTACTGGTCTGTGTTCTATTGACTGTAGTCGTCACTGACTGACGTGCCTGTTCCTGTTCAGTACTGGTCTGTGTTCTATTGTCTGTAGACGTCACTGACTGAGGAGCCAGTTCCCGTTCGGTACTGTTCTCTGTTCTATTATCTTTAGACGTCACTGACTGAGGGGCCTGTTCCTGTTCGGTACAGGTCTGTGTTCTATTGTCTATAGACGTCACTCATTGATCGGCCTGTTCCTGTTCGGTACTGGTCTGTGTACTATTCTCTATAGACGTCACTGACTGACTGGCCTGTACCTGTTCCGTACTGGTCTGTGTACTATTCTCTATAGACGTCACTGACTGAGTGGCCTGTTCCCATTCGGTACTGCTCTGTGCTCCATTGTCTACAGACTTCACTGACTGAAGGGCCTGTTCCCGTTCGGTACTGGTCTGTGTTCTATTGACTATAGACGTCACTGACTGAAGGGCCTGTTCCCGATCGGTACCGGTCTGTGTTTTATTGTCTTTAGACGTCACTGACTGAGGGGCCTATTCCTGTTCGGAACTGGTCTGCGTTCTATTGTCTTTGACGTCACTGACTGATGGGCCTGTTCCTGATCGGTACTGGTCTGTTTTCTATTGTCTATAGTCATCACTGACTGATGGGCCTGTTCCCGTTCTGTACTGGTCTGTGTTCTATTGACTGTAGTCGTCACTGACTGACGTGCCTGTTCCTGTTCAGTACTGGTCTGTGTTCTATTGTCTGTAGACGTCACTCATTGATCGGCCAGTTCCCATTCGGTACTGCTCTGTGTTCTATTGTCTACAGACATCACTGACTGAGGGGCCTGTTCCTGTACGGTACTGGTCTGTGTTCTATTGTATATAGACGTCACTGTCTGTGGGGCCTGTTCCCGTTCGGTACTTGTCTGTGTTCTTTTGTGTATAGACGTCACTGACTGAAAGGCCTGTTCCAGATCGGTACTGGTCTGTGTTCTATTGTCTATAGACGTCACTGACTGAGGGGCCTGTTCCTGTTCGGTATTGGTCTGTGTTCTATTGTCTATAGACCTCACTGACTGAGTGGCCTGTTCCTGTTCGGTACTGGTCTGTGTTCTATTGTTTATAGACGTCACTGACTGAAGGGCCTGTTCCCGTTCGGTACTGGTCTGTGTTCTATTGACTATAGACGTCACTGACTGAAGGGCCTGTTCCCGATCGGTACCGGTCTGTGTTTTATTGTCTTTAGACGTCACTGACTGAGGGGCCTATTCCTGTTCGGAACTGGTCTGCGTTCTATTGTCTTTGACGTCACTGACTGATGGGCCTGTTCCTGATCGGTACTGGTCTGTTTTCTATTGTCTATAGTCATCACTGACTGATGGGCCTGTTCCCGTTCTGTACTGGTCTGTGTTCTATTGACTGTAGTCGTCACTGACTGACGTGCCTGTTCCTGTTCAGTACTGGTCTGTGTACTATTGTCTTTAGACGTCACTGACTGAGGGGCCTATTCCTGTTCGGAACTGGTCTGTGTTCTATTGTCTTTGACGTCACTGACTGATGGGCCTGTTCCTGTTCAGTACTGGTCTGTTTTCTATTGTCTATAGACGTCACTGACTGAGGGGCCTGTTCCCGTTCTGTACTGGTCTGTGTTCTATTGACTATAGACGTCACTGACTGAAGGGCCTGTTCCCGTTCAGTACTGGTCTGTGTTCTATTGTCTGTAGACGTCACTGACTAAGGGGCCTGTTCCCGTTCGGTACTGTTCTGTGTTCTATTGTCTATAGACATCACTGACTGAGTGTCCTTTTCCTGTTCGGTACTGGTCTGTGTTCTGATTTCTATAGACCTCACTGACTGAGGGGCCTGTTCATGTTCTGTTCTGATCTGTGTTCTATTGACTATAGTCGTCACTGACGGATGTGCCTGTTCCCGTTCAGTACTGGTCTGTGTTCTATTGTCTGTAGACGTCACTGAATGAGGGGCCTGTTCCCGTTCGGTACTTGTCTGTGTTCTTTTGAGTATAGACGTCACTGACTGAAGGGCCTGTTCCCGATCGGTACTGGTCTGTGTTTTATTGTCTTCAGACGTCACTGACTGAGAGGCCTGTTCCCGTTCGGTACTGGTCTGTGTTCTATTGTCTGTAGACGTCACTGACTGAGGAGCCAGTTCCCGTTCGGTACTGTTCTCTGTTCTATTGTCTTTAGACGTCACTGACTGAGGGGCCTGTTCCTGTTCGGTACAGGTCTGTGTTCTATTGTCTATAGACGTCACTGATTGATGGGCCTGTTCCTGTTCGGTACTGGTCTGTGTACTATTCTCTATAGACGTCACTGACTGAGTGGCCTGTACCTGTTCGGTACTGGTCTGTGTACTATTCTCTATAGACGTCACTGACTGAGCGGCCTGTTCCCATTCGGTACTGCTCTGTGTTCTATTGTCTACAGACATCACTGACTGAGGGGCCTGTTCCTGTACGGTACTGGTCTGTGTTCTATTGTATATAGACGTCACTGTCTGTGGGGCCTGTTCCCGTTCGGTACTTGTCTGTGTTCTTTTGTGTATAGACGTCACTGACTGAAAGGCCTGTTCCAGATCGGTACTGGTCTGTGTTCTATTGTCTATAGACGTCACTGACTGAGGGGCCTGTTCCTGTTCGGTATTGGTCTGTGTTCTATTGTCTATAGACCTCACTGACTGAGTGGCCTGTTCCTGTTCGGTACTGGTCTGTGTTCTATTGTTTATAGACGTCACTGACTGAAGGGCCTGTTCCCGTTCGGTACTGGTCTGTGTTCTATTGACTATAGACGTCACTGACTGAAGGGCCTGTTCCCGATCGGTACCGGTCTGTGTTTTATTGTCTTTAGACGTCACTGACTGAGGGGCCTATTCCTGTTCGGAACTGGTCTGCGTTCTATTGTCTTTGACGTCACTGACTGATGGGCCTGTTCCTGATCGGTACTGGTCTGTTTTCTATTGTCTATAGTCATCACTGACTGATGGGCCTGTTCCCGTTCTGTACTGGTCTGTGTTCTATTGACTGTAGTCGTCACTGACTGACGTGCCTGTTCCTGTTCAGTACTGGTCTGTGTTCTATTGTCTGTAGACGTCACTGACTGAGGAGCCAGTTCCCGTTCGGTACTGTTCTCTGTTCTATTATCTTTAGACGTCACTGACTGAGGGGCCTGTTCCTGTTCGGTACAGGTCTGTGTTCTATTGTCTATAGACGTCACTCATTGATCGGCCTGTTCCTGTTCGGTACTGGTCTGTGTACTATTCTCTATAGACGTCACTGACTGACTGGCCTGTACCTGTTCCGTACTGGTCTGTGTACTATTCTCTATAGACGTCACTGACTGAGTGGCCTGTTCCCATTCGGTACTGCTCTGTGCTCCATTGTCTACAGACTTCACTGACTGAAGGGCCTGTTCCCGTTCGGTACTGGTCTGTGTTCTATTGACTATAGACATCACTGACTGAAGGGCCTGTTCCCGATCGGTACCGGTCTGTGTTTTATTGTCTTTAGACGTCACTGACTGAGGGGCCTATTCCTGTTCGGAACTGGTCTGCGTTCTATTGTCTTTGACGTCACTGACTGATGGGCCTGTTCCTGATCGGTACTGGTCTGTTTTCTATTGTCTATAGTCATCACTGACTGATGGGCCTGTTCCCGTTCTGTACTGGTCTGTGTTCTATTGACTGTAGTCGTCACTGACTGACGTGCCTGTTCCTGTTCAGTACTGGTCTGTGTTCTATTGTCTGTAGACGTCACTGACTGAGGAGCCAGTTCCCGTTCGGTACTGTTCTCTGTTCTATTGTCTTTAGACGTCACTGACTGAGGGGCCTATTCCTGTTCGGAACTGGTCTGTGTTCTATTGTCTTTGACGTCACTGTCTGATGGGCCTGTTCCTGTTCAGTACTGGTCTGTTTTCTATTGTCTATAGACGTCACTGACTGAGGGGCCTGTTCCCGTTCTGTACTGGTCTGTGTTCTATTGACTATAGACGTCACTGACTGAAGGGCCTGTTCCCGTTCAGTACTGGTCTGTGTTCTATTGTCTGTAGACGTCACTGACTAAGGGGCTTGTTCCCGTTCGGTACTGTTCTGTGTTCTATTGTCTATAGACATCACTGACTGAGTGTCCTTTTCCTGTTCGGTACTGGTCTGTGTTCTGATTTCTATAGACCTCACTGACTGAGGGGCCTGTTCCTGTTCTGTTCTGATCTGTGTTCTATTGACTATAGTCGTCACTGACGGATGTGCCTGTTCCCGTTCAGTACTGGTCTGTGTTCTATTGTCTGTAGACGTCACTGAATGAGGGGCCTGTTCCCGTTCGGTACTTGTCTGTGTTCTTTTGAGTATAGACGTCACTGACTGAAGGGCCTGTTCCCGATCGGTACTGGTCTGTGTTTTATTGTCTTCAGACGTCACTGACTGAGAGGCCTGTTCCCGTTCGGTACTGGTCTGTGTTCTATTGACTATAGTCGTCACTGACTGACGTGCCTGTTCCTGTTCAGTACTGGTCTGTGTTCTATTGTCTGTAGACGTCACTGACTGAGGAGCCAGTTCCCGTTCGGTACTGTTCTCTGTTCTATTGTCTTTAGACGTCACTGACTGAGGGGCCTGTTCCTGTTCGGTACTGGTCTGTTTTCTATTGTCTATAGTCATCACTGACTGATGGGCCTGTTCCCGTTCTGTACTGGTCTGTGTTCTATTGACTGTAGTCGTCACTGACTGACGTGCCTGTTCCTGTTCAGTACTGGTCTGTGTTCTATTGTCTGTAGACGTCACTGACTGAGGAGCCAGTTCCCGTTCGGTACTGTTCTCTGTTCTATTGTCTTTAGACGTCACTGACTGAGGGGCCTGTTCCTGTTCGGTACAGGTCTGTGTTCTATTGTCTATAGACGTCACTCATTGATCGGCCAGTTCCCGTTCGGTACTGTTCTCTGTTCTATTGTCTTTAGACGTCACTGACTGAGGGGCCTGTTCCTGTTCGGTACAGGTCTGTGTTCTATTGTCTATAGACGTCACTGATTGATGGGCCTGTTCCTGTTCGGTACTGGTCTGTGTACTATTCTCTATAGACGTCACTGACTGAGTGGCCTGTACCTGTTCGGTACTGGTCTGTGTACTATTCTCTATAGACGTCACTGACTGAGCGGCCTGTTCCCATTCGGTACTGCTCTGTGTTCTATTGTCTACAGACATCACTGACTGAGGGGCCTGTTCCTGTTCGGTACTGGTCTGTGTTCTATTGAATATAGACGTCACTGTCTGTGGGGCCTGTTCCCGTTCGGTACTTGTCGGTGTTCTTTTGTGTATAGACGTCACTGACTGAAAGGCCTGTTCCAGATCGGTACTGGTCTGTGTTCTATTGTCTATAGACGTCACTGACTGAGGGGCCTGTTCCTGTTCGGTATTGGTCTGTGTTCTATTGTCTATAGACCTCACTGACTGAGTGGCCTGTTCCTGTTCGGTACTGGTCTGTGTTCTATTGTTTATAGACGTCACTGACTGAAGGGCCTGTTCCCGTTCGGTACTGGTCTGTGTTCTATTGACTATAGACGTCACTGACTGAAGGGCCTGTTCCCGATCGGTACCGGTCTGTGTTTTATTGTCTTTAGACGTCACTGACTGAGGGGCCTATTCCTGTTCGGAACTGGTCTGCGTTCTATTGTCTTTGACGTCACTGACTGATGGGCCTGTTCCTGATCGGTACTGGTCTGTTTTCTATTGTCTATAGTCATCACTGACTGATGGGCCTGTTCCTGTTCTGTACTGGTCTGTGTTCTATTGTCTGTAGACGTCACTGACTGAGGAGCCAGTTCCCGTTCGGTACTGTTCTCTGTTCTATTGTCTTTAGACGTCACTGACTGAGGGGCCTGTTCCTGTTCGGTACTGGTCTGTTTTCTATTGTCTATAGTCATCACTGACTGATGGGCCTGCTCCCGTTCTGTACTGGTCTGTGTTCTATTGACTGTAGTCGTCACTGACTGACGTGACTGTTCCTGTTCAGTACTGGTCTGTGTTCTATTGTCTGTAGACGTCACTGACTGAGGAGCCAGTTCCCGTTCGGTACTGTTCTCTGTTCTATTGTCTTTAGACGTCACTGACTGAGGGGCCTGTTCCTGTTCGGTACAGGTCTGTGTTCTATTGTCTATAGACGTCACTCATTGATCGGCCAGTTCCCGTTCGGTACTGTTCTCTGTTCTATTGTCTTTAGACGTCACTGACTGAGGGGCCTGTTCCTGTTCGGAACTGGTCTGTGTTCTATTGTCTTTGACGTCACTGACTGATGGGCCTGTTCCTGTTCAGTACTGGTCTGTTTTCTATTGTCTATAGACGTCACTGACTGAGGGGCCTGTTCCCGTTCTGTACTGGTCTGTGTTCTATTGACTATAGACGTCACTGACTGAAGGGCCTGTTCCCGTTCAGTACTGGTCTGTGTTCTATTGTCTGTAGACGTCACTGAATGAGGGGCCTGTTCCCGTTCGGTACTTGTCTGTGTTCTTTTGAGTATAGACGTCACTGACTGAAGGGCCTGTTCCCGATCGGTACTGGTCTGTGTTTTATTGTCTTCAGACGTCACTGACTGAGAGGCCTGTTCCCGTTCGGTACTGGTCTGTGTTCTATTGACTATAGTCGTCACTGACTGACGTGCCTGTTCCTGTTCAGTACTGGTCTGTGTTCTATTGTCTGTAGACGTCACTGACTGAGGAGCCAGTTCCCGTTCGGTACTGTTCTCTGTTCTATTGTCTTTAGACGTCACTGACTGAGGGGCCTGTTCCTGTTCGGTACAGGTCTGTGTTCTATTGTCTATAGACGTCACTGATTGATGGGCCTGTTCCTGTTCGGTACTGGTCTGTGTACTATTCTCTATAGACGTCACTGAATGAGTGGCCTGTACCTGTTCGGTACTGGTCTGTGTACTATTCTCTATAGACGTCACTGACTGAGCGGCCTGTTCCCATTCGGTACTGCTCTGTGTTCTATTGTCTACAGACATCACTGACTGAGGGGCCTGTTCCTGTACGGTACTGGTCTGTGTTCTATTGTATATAGACGTCACTGTCTGTGGGGCCTGTTCCCGTTCGGTACTTGTCTGTGTTCTTTTGTGTATAAACGTCACTGACTGAAAGGCCTGTTCCAGATCGGTACTGGTCTGTGTTCCATTGTCTATAGACGTCACTGACTGAGGGGCCTGTTCCTGTTCGGTATTGGTCTGTGTTCTATTGTCTATAGACCTCACTGACTGAGTGGCCTGTTCCTGTTCGGTACTGGTCTGTGTTCTATTGTTTATAGACGTCACTGACTGAAGGGCCTGTTCCCGTTCGGTACTGGTCTGTGTTCTATTGACTATAGACGTCACTGACTGAAGGGCCTGTTCCCGATCGGTACCGGTCTGTGTTTTATTGTCTTTAGACGTCACTGACTGAGGGGCCTATTCCTGTTCGGAACTGGTCTGCGTTCTATTGTCTTTGACGTCACTGACTGATGGGCCTGTTCCTGATCGGTACTGGTCTGTTTTCTATTGTCTATAGTCATCACTGACTGATGGGCCTGTTCCCGTTCTGTACTGGTCTGTGTTCTATTGACTGTAGTCGTCACTGACTGACGTGCCTGTTCCTGTTCAGTACTGGTCTGTGTTCTATTGTCTGTAGACGTCACTGACTGAGGAGCCAGTTCCCGTTCGGTACTGTTCTCTGTTCTATTATCTTTAGACGTCACTGACTGAGGGGCCTGTTCCTGTTCGGAACTGGTCTGTGTTCTATTGTCTTTGACGTCACTGACTGATGGGCCTGTTCCTGTTCAGTACTGGTCTGTTTTCTATTGTCTATAGACGTCACTGACTGAGGGGCCTGTTCCCGTTCTGTACTGGTCTGTGTTCTATTGACTATAGACGTCACTGACTGAAGGGCCTGTTCCCGTTCAGTACTGGTCTGTGTTCTATTGTCTGTAGACGTCACTGACTAAGGGGCCTGTTCCCGTTCGGTACTGTTCTGTGTTCTATTGTCTATAGACATCACTGACTGAGTGTCCTTTTCCTGTTCGGTACTGGTCTGTGTTCTGATTTCTATAGACCTCACTGACTGAGGGGCCTGTTCCTGTTCTGTTCTGATCTGTGTTCTATTGACTATAGTCGTCACTGACGGATGTGCCTGTTCCCGTTCAGTACTGGTCTGTGTTCTATTGTCTGTAGACGTCACTGAATGAGGGGCCTGTTCCCGTTCGGTACTTGTCTGTGTTCTTTTGAGTATAGACGTCACTGACTGAAGGGCCTGTTCCCGATCGGTACTGGTCTGTGTTTTATTGTCTTCAGACGTCACTGACTGAGAGGCCTGTTCCCGTTCGGTACTGGTCTGTGTTCTATTGACTATAGTCGTCACTGACTGACGTGCCTGTTCCTGTTCAGTACTGGTCTGTGTTCTATTGTCTGTAGACGTCACTGACTGAGGAGCCAGTTCCCGTTCGGTACTGTTCTCTGTTCTATTGTCTTTAGACTTCACTGACTGAGGGGCCTGTTCCTGTTCGGTACTGGTCTGTGTACTATTCTCTATAGACGTCACTGACTGAGTGGCCTGTACCTGTTCGGTACTGGTCTGTGTACTATTCTCTATAGACGTCACTGACTGAGTGGCCTGTTCCCATTCGGTACTGCTCTGTGTTCTATTGTCTACAGACATCACTGACTGAGGGGCCTGTTCCTGTTCGGTACTGGTCTGTGTTCTATTGTATATAGACGTCACTGTCTGTGGGGCCTGTTCCCGTTCGGTACTTGTCTGTGTTCTTTTGTGTATAGACGTCACTGACTGAAAGGCCTGTTCCAGATCGGTACTGGTCTGTGTTCTATTGTCTATAGACGTCACTGACTGAGGGGCCTGTTCCTGTTCGGTACTGGTCTGTGTTCTGGTGCCTATAGACGTCACTGACTGAGGGGCCTGTTCCTGTTCGGTACAGGTCTGTGTTCTATTGTCTATAGACGTCACTGATTGATGGGCCTGTACCTGTTCGGTACTGGTCTGTGTGCTATTCTCTATAGACGTCACTGACTGAGTGGCCTGTACCTGTTCGGTACTGGTCTGTGTACTATTCTCTATAGACGTCACTGACTGAGGGGCCTGTTCCCGTTCGGTACTGGTCTGTGTTCTATTGTCTGTAGACGTCACTGACTGAGGGGCCTGTTCCCGTTCGGTACTGTTCTGTGTTCTATTGTCTGTAGACATCACTGACTGAGTGTCCTGTTCCTGTTCGGTACTGGTCTGTGTTCTGATTTCTATAGACCTCACTGACTGAGGGGCCTGTTCCTGTTCTGTTCTGATCTGTGTTCTATTGACTATAGTCGTCACTGACGGATGTGCCTGTTCCCGTTCAGTACTGGTCTGTGTTCTATTGTCTGTAGACGTCACTGAATGAGGGGCCTGTTCCCGTTCGGTACTTGTCTGTGTTCTTTTGAGTATAGACGTCACTGAATGAAGGGCCTGTTCCCGATCGGTACTGGTCTGTGTTTTATTGTCTTCAGACGTCACTGACTGAGAGGCCTGTTCCCGTTCGATACTGGTCTGTGTTCTATTGACTATAGTCGTCACTGACTGACGTGCCTGTTCCTGTTCAGTACTGGTCTGTGTTCTATTGTCTGTAGACGTCAGTGACTGAGGAGCCAGTTCCCGTTCGGTACTGTTCTCTGTTCTATTGTCTTTAGACGTCACTGACTGAGGGGCCTGTTCCTGTTCGGTACAGGTCTGTGTTCTATTGTCTATAGACGTCACTGATTGATGGGCCTGTTCCTGTTCGGTACTGGTCTGTGTACTATTCTCTATAGACGTCACTGACTGAGTGGCCTGTACCTGTTCGGTACTGGTCTGTGTACTATTCTCTATAGACGTCACTGACTGAGGGGCCTGTTCCCGTTCGGTACTGGTCTGTGTTCTATTGTCTGTAGACGTCACTGACTAAGGGGCCTGTTCCCGTTCGGTACTGTTCTGTGTTCTATTGTCTATAGACATCACTGACTGAGTGTCCTGTTCCTGTTCGGTACTGGTCTGTGTTCTGATTTCTATAGACCTCACTGACTGAGGGGCCTGTTCCTGTTCTGTTCTGATCTGTGTTCTATTGACTATAGTCGTCACTGACGGATGTGCCTGTTCCCGTTCAGTACCGGTCTGTGTTTTATTGTCTTTAGACGTCACTGACTGAGGGGCCTATTCCTGTTCGGAACTGGTCTGCGTTCTGTTGTCTTTGACGTCACTGACTGATGGGCCTGTTCCCGATCGGTACTGGTCTGTTTTCTATTGTCTATAGTCATCACTGACTGATGGGCCTGTTCCCGTTCTGTACTGGTCTGTGTTCTATTGACTGTAGTCGTCACTGACTGACGTGCCTGTTCCTGTTCAGTACTGGTCTGTGTTCTATTGTCTGTAGACGTCACTGACTGAGGAGCCAGTTCCCGTTCGGTACTGTTCTCTGTTCTATTATCTTTAGACGTCACTGACTGAGGGGCCTGTTCCTGTTCGGTACAGGTCTGTGTTCTATTGTCTATAGACGTCACTCATTGATCGGCCTGTTCCTGTTCGGTACTGATCTGTGTACTATTCTCTATAGACGTCACTGACTGAGTGGCCTGTACCTGTTCCGTACTGGTCTGTGTACTATTCTCTATAGACGTCACTGACTGAGTGGCCTGTTCCCATTCGGTACTGCTCTGTGTTCTATTGTCTACAGACTTCACTGACTGAAGGGCCTGTTCCCGTTCGGTACTGTTCTGTGTTCTATTGTCTATACACGTCACTGGCTGAGGGGCCTATTCCCGTTCGGTACTAGTCTGTGTTCTATTGTCTATAGACGTCACTGACTGAGGGGCCTGTTACCGTTCGGTACTGGTATGTGTTCTATTGTCTATAGACGTCACTGACTGAGGGGCCTGTTCCTGTTCTGTTCTGATCAGTGTACTATTGTCTATAGACGTCACTGACTGAGGGGCCTGTTCCTGTTCGGTACTGGTCTGTGTTCTATTGTCTATAGACGTCACTGAATGAGGGGCCTGTTCCTGTTCGGTACTGTTCTGTGTTCTATTGTCTATAGACGTCACTGACTGAGGGGCCTGTTCCTGTTCGGTACTGGTCTGTGTACTATTCTCTATAGACGTCACTGACTGAGTGGCCTGTACCTGTTCCGTACTGGTCTGTGTACTATTCTCTATAGACGTCACTGACTGAGTGGCCTGTTCCCATTCGGTACTGCTCTGTGTTCTATTGTCTACAGACTTCACTGACTGAAGGGCCTGTTCCCGTTCGGTACTGGTCTGTGTTCTATTGACTATAGACGTCACTGACTGAAGGGCCTGTTCCCGATCGGTACCGGTCTGTGTTTTATTGTCTTTAGACGTCACTGACTCAGGGGCCTATTCCTGTTCGGAACTGGTCTGCGTTCTATTGTCTTTGACGTCACTGACTGATGGGCCTGTTCCTGATCGGTACTGGTCTGTTTTCTATTGTCTATAGTCATCACTGACTGATGGGCCTGTTCCCGTTCTGTACTGGTCTGTGTTCTATTGACTGTAATCGTCACTGACTGACGTGCCTGTTCCTGTTCAGTACTGGTCTGTGTTCTATTGTCTGTAGACGTCACTGACTGAGGAGCCAGTTCCCGTTCGGTACTGTTCTCTGTTCTATTGTCTTTAGACGTCACTGACTGAGGGGCCTATTCCTGTTCGGAACTGGTCTGTGTTCTATTGTCTTTGACGTCACTGACTGATGGGCCTGTTCCTGTTCAGTACTGGTCTGTTTTCTATTGTCTATAGACGTCACTGACTGAGGGGCCTGTTCCCGTTCTGTACTGGTCTGTGTTCTATTGACTATAGACGTCACTGACTGAAGGGCCTGTTCCCGTTCAGTACTGGTCTGTGTTCTATTGTCTGTAGACGTCACTGACTAAGGGGCCTGTTCCCGTTCGGTACTGTTCTGTGTTCTATTGTCTATAGACATCACTGACTGAGTGTCCTTTTCCTGTTCGGTACTGGTCTGTGTTCTGATTTCTATAGACCTCACTGACTGAGGGGCCTGTTCCTGTTCTGTTCTGATCTGTGTTCTATTGACTATAGTCGTCACTGACGGATGTGCCTGTTCCCGTTCAGTACTGGTCTGTGTTCTATTGTCTGTAGACGTCACTGAATGAGGGGCCTGTTCCCGTTCGGTACTTGTCTGTGTTCTTTTGAGTATAGACGTCACTGACTGAAGGGCCTGTTCCCGATCGGTACCGGTCTGTGTTTTATTGTCTTCAGACGTCACTGACTGAGAGGCCTCTTCCCGTTCGGTATTGGTCTGTGTTCTATTGACTATAGTCGTCACTGACTGACGTGCCTGTTCCTGTTCAGTACTGGTCTGTGTTCTATTGTCTGTAGACGTCACTGACTGAGGAGCCAGTTCCCGTTCGGTACTGTTCTCTGTTCTATTGTCTTTAGACGTCACTGACTGAGGGGCCTGTTCCTGTTCGGTACAGGTCTGTGTTCTATTGTCTATAGACGTCACTGATTGATGGGCCTGTTCCTGTTCGGTACTGGTCTGTGTACTATTCTCTATAGACGTCACTGACTGAGTGGCCTGTACCTGTTCGGTACTGGTCTGTGTACTATTCTCTATAGACGTCACTGACTGAGCGGCCTGTTCCCATTCGGTACTGCTCTGTGTTCTATTGTCTACAGACATCACTGTCTGAGGGGCCTGTTCCTGTTCGGTACTGGTCTGTGTTCTATTGTATATAGACGTCACTGTCTGTGGGGCCTGTTCCCGTTCGGTACTTGTCTGTGTTCTTTTGTGTATAGACGTCACTGACTGAAAGGCCTGTTCCAGATCGGTACTGGTCTGTGTTCTATTGTCTATAGACGTCACTGACTGAGGGGCCTGTTCCTGTTCGGTATTGGTCTGTGTTCTATTGTCTATAGACCTCACTGACTGAAGGGCCTGTTCCCGATCGGTACCGGTCTGTGTTTTATTGTCTTTAGACGTCACTGACTGAGGGGCCTATTCCTGTTCGGAACTGGTCTGCGTTCTGTTGTCTTTGACGTCACTGACTGATGGGCCTGTTCCCGATCGGTACTGGTCTGTTTTCTATTGTCTATAGTCATCACTGACTGATGGGCCTGTTCCCGTTCTGTACTGGTCTGTGTTCTATTGACTGTAGTCGTCACTGACTGACGTGCCTGTTCCTGTTCAGTACTGGTCTGTGTTCTATTGTCTGTAGACGTCACTGACTGAGGAGCCAGTTCCCGTTCGGTACTGTTCTCTGTTCTATTGTCTTTAGACGTCACTGACTGAGGGGCCTGTTCCTGTTCGGTACAGGTCTGTGTTCTATTGTCTATAGACGTCACTCATTGATCGGCCTGTTCCTGTTCGGTACTGGTCTGTGTACTATTCTCTATAGACGTCACTGACTGAGTGGCCTGTACCTGTTCCGTACTGGTCTGTGTACTATTCTCTATAGACGTCACTGACTGAGTGGCCTGTTCCCATTCGGTACTGCTCTGTGTTCTATTGTCTACAGACTTCACTGACTGAAGGGCCTGTTCCCGTTCGGTACTGTTCTGTGTTCTATTGTCTATACACGTCACTGGCTGAGGGGCCTATTCCCGTTCGGTACTAGTCTGTGTTCTATTGTCTATAGACGTCACTGACTGAGGGGCCTGTTACCGTTCGGTACTGGTATGTGTTCTATTGTCTATAGACGTCACTGACTGAGGGGCCTGTTCCTGTTCGGTACTGTTCTGTGTTCTATTGTCTATAGACGTCACTGACTGAGGGGCCTGTTCCTGTTCTGTTCTGATCTGTGTACTATTGTCTATAGACGTCACTGACTGAGGGGCCTGTTCCTGTTCGGTACTGGTCTGTGTTCTATTGTCTATAGACGTCACTGAATGAGGGGCCTGTTCCTGTTCGGTACTGTTCTGTGTTCTATTGTCTATAGACGTCACTGACTGAGGGGCCTGTTCCTGTTCTGTTCTGATCTGTGTTCTATTGTCTATAGACGTCACCGACTGAAGGGCCTGTTCCTGTTCGGTACTGGTCTGTGTTCTGGTGCCTATAGACGTCACTGACTGAGGGGCCTGTTCCTGTTCGGTACAGGTCTGTGTTCTATTGTCTATAGACGTCACTGATTGATGGGCCTGTTCCTGTTCGGTACTGGTCTGTGTGCTATTCTCTATAGACGTCACTGACTGAGTGGCCTGTACCTGTTCGGTACTGGTCTGTGTACTATTCTCTATAGACGTCACTGACTGAGGGGCCTGTTCCCGTTCGGTACTGGTCTGTGTTCTATTGACTAAAGACGTCACTAACTGAAGGGCCTGTTCCCGATCGGTACTGGTCTGTGTTTTATTGTATTTAGACGTCACTGACTGAGGGGCCTATTCCTGTTCGGAACTGGTCTGTGTTCTATTGTCTTTGACGTCACTGACTGATGGGCCTGTTCCTGTTCAGTACTGGTCTGTTTTCTATTGTCTATAGACGTCACTGACTGAGGGGCCTGTTCCCGTTCTGTACTGGTCTGTGTTCTATTGACTATAGACGTCACTGACTGAAGGGCCTGTTCCCGTTCAGTACTGGTCTGTGTTCTATTGTCTGTAGACGTCACTGACTAAGGGGCCTGTTCCCGTTCGGTACTGTTCTGTGTTCTATTGTCTATAGACATCACTGACTGAGTGTCCTGTTCCTGTTCGGTACTGGTCTGTGTTCTGATTTCTATAGACCTCACTGACTGAGGGGCCTGTTCCTGTTCTGTTCTGATCTGTGTTCTATTGACTATAGTCGTCACTGACGGATGTGCCTGTTCCCGTTCAGTACTGGTCTGTGTTCTATTGTCTGTAGACGTCACTGAATGAGGGGCCTGTTCCCGTTCGGTACTTGTCTGTGTTCTTTTGAGTATAGACGTCACTGACTGAAGGGCCTGTTCCCGATCGGTACTGGTCTGTGTTTTATTGTCTTCAGACGTCACTGACTGAGAGGCCTGTTCCCGTTCGATACTGGTCTGTGTTCTATTGACTATAGTCGTCACTGACTGACGTGCCTGTTCCTGTTCAGTACTGGTCTGTGTTCTATTGTCTGTAGACGTCAGTGACTGAGGAGCCAGTTCCCGTTCGGTACTGTTCTCTGTTCTATTGTCTTTAGACGTCACTGACTGAGGGGCCTGTTCCTGTTCGGTACAGGTCTGTGTTCTATTGTCTATAGACGTCACTGATTGATGGGCCTGTTCCTGTTCGGTACTGGTCTGTGTACTATTCTCTATAGACGTCACTGACTGAGTGGCCTGTACCTGTTCGGTACTGGTCTGTGTACTATTCTCTATAGACGTCACTGACTGAGCGGCCTGTTCCCATTCGGTACTGCTCTGTGTTCTATTGTCTACAGACATCACTGACTGAGGGGCCTGTTCCTGTTCGGTACTGGTCTGTGTTCTATTGAATATAGACATCACTGTCTGTGGGGCCTGTTCCCGTTCGGTACTTGTCTGTGTTCTTTTGTGTATAGACGTCACTGACTGAAAGGCCTGTTCCAGATCGGTACTGGTCTGTGTTCTATTGTCTATAGACGTCACTGACTGAGGGGCCTGTTCCTGTTCGGTATTGGTCTGTGTTCTATTGTCTATAGACCTCACTGACTGAGTGGCCTGTTCCTGTTCGGTACTGGTCTGTGTTCAATTGTTTATAGACGTCACTGACTGAAGGGCCTGTTCCCGTTCGGTACTGGTCTGTGTTCTATTGACTATAGACGTCACTGACTGAAGGGCCTGTTCCCGATCGGTACCGGTCTGTGTTTTATTGTCTTTAGACGTCACTGACTGAGGGGCCTATTCCTGTTCGGAACTGGTCTGCGTTCTATTGTCTTTGACGTCACTGACTGATGGGCCTGTTCCTGATCGGTACTGGTCTGTTTTCTATTGTCTATAGTCATCACTGACTGATGGGCCTGTTCCCGTTCTGTACTGGTCTGTGTTCTATTGACTGTAGTCGTCACTGACTGACGTGCCTGTTCCTGTTCAGTACTGGTCTGTGTTCTATTGTCTGTAGACGTCACTGACTGAGGAGCCAGTTCCCGTTCGGTACTGTTCTCTGTTCTATTGTCTTTAGACGTCACTGACTGAGGGGCCTATTCCTGTTCGGAACTGGTCTGTGTTCTATTGTCTTTGACGTCACTGACTGATGGGCCTGTTCCTGTTCAGTACTGGTCTGTTTTCTATTGTCTATAGACGTCACTGACTGAGGGGCCTGTTCCCGTTCTGTACTGGTCTGTGTTCTATTGACTATAGACGTCACTGACTGAAGGGCCTGTTCCCGTTCAGTACTGGTCTGTGTTCTATTGTCTGTAGACGTCACTGACTAAGGGGCCTGTTCCCGTTCGGTACTGTTCTGTGTTCTATTGTCTATAGACATCACTGACTGAGTGTCCTTTTCCTGTTCGGTACTGGTCTGTGTTCTGATTTCTATAGACCTCACTGACTGAGGGGCCTGTTCCTGTTCTGTTCTGATCTGTGTTCTATTGACTATAGTCGTCACTGACGGATGTGCCTGTTCCCGTTCAGTACTGGTCTGTGTTCTATTGTCTGTAGACGTCACTGAATGAGGGGCCTGTTCCCGTTCGGTACTTGTCTGTGTTCTTTTGAGTATAGACGTCACTGACTGAAGGGCCTGTTCCCGATCGGTACTGGTCTGTGTTTTATTGTCTTCAGACGTCACTGACTGAGAGGCCTGTTCCCGTTCGGTACTGGTCTGTGTTCTATTGACTATAGTCGTCACTGACTGACGTGCCTGTTCCTGTTCAGTACTGGTCTGTGTTCTATTGTCTGTAGACGTCACTGACTGAGGAGCCAGTTCCCGTTCGGTACTGTTCTCTGTTCTATTGTCTTTAGACGTCACTGACTGAGGGGCCTGTTCCTGTTCGGTACAGGTCTGTGTTCTATTGTCTATAGACGTCACTGATTGATGGGCCTGTTCCTGTTCGGTACTGGTCTGTGTACTATTCTCTATAGACGTCACTGACTGAGTGGCCTGTACCTGTTCGGTACTGGTCTGTGTACTATTCTCTATAGACGTCACTGACTGAGCGGCCTGTTCCCATTCGGTACTGCTCTGTGTTCTATTGTCTACAGACATCACTGACTGAGGGGCCTGTTCCTGTTCGGTACTGGTCTGAGTTCTATTGAACATAGACTTCACTGTCTGTGGGGCCTGTTCCCGTTCGGTACTTGTCTGTGTTCTTTTGTGTATAGACGTCACTGACTGAAAGGCCTGTTCCAGATCGGTACTGGTCTGTGTTCTATTGTCTATAGACGTCACTGACTGAGGGGCCTGTTCCTGTTCTGTTCTGATCTGTGTTCTATTGTCTGTAGACATCACTGACTGAAGGGCCTGTTCCTGTTCGGTACTGGTCTGTGTTCTATTGTTTATAGACGTCACTGACTGAAGGGCCTGTTCCCGTTCGGTACTGGTCTGTGATCTATTGACTATAGACGTCACTGACTGAAGGGCCTGTTCCCGATCGGTACCGGTCTGTGTTTTATTGTCTTTAGACGTCACTGACTGAGGGGCCTATTCCTGTTCGGAACTGGTCTGCGTTCTATTGTCTTTGACGTCACTGACTGATGGGCCTGTTCCTGATTGGTACTGGTCTGTTTTCTATTGTCTATAGTCATCACTGACTGATGGGCCTGTTCCCGTTCTGTACTGGTCTGTGTTCTATTGACTGTAGTCGTCACTGACTGACGTGCCTGTTCCTGTTCAGTACTGGTCTGTGTTCTATTGTCTGTAGACGTCACTGACTGACGAGCCAGTTCCCGTTCGGTACTGTTCTCTGTTCTATTGTCTTTAGACGTCACTGACTGAGGGGCCTATTCCTGTTCGGAACTGGTCTGTGTTCTATTGTCTTTGACGTCACTGACTGATGGGCCTGTTCCTGTTCAGTACTGGTCTGTTTTCTATTGTCTATAGACGTCACTGACTGAGGGGCCTGTTCCCGTTCTGTACTGGTCTGTGTTCTATTGACTATAGACGTCACTGACTGAAGGGCCTGTTCCCGTTCAGTACTGGTCTGTGTTCTATTGTCTGTAGACGTCACTGACTAAGGGGCCTGTTCCCGTTCGGTACTGTTCTGTGTTCTATTGTCTATAGACATCACTGACTGAGTGTCCTTTTCCTGTTCGGTACTGGTCTGTGTTCTGATTTCTATAGACCTCACTGACTGAGGGGCCTGTTCCTGTTCTGTTCTGATCTGTGTTCTATTGACTATAGTCGTCACTGACGGATGTGCCTGTTCCCGTTCAGTACTGGTCTGTGTTCTATTGTCTGTAGACGTCACTGAATGAGGGGCCTGTTCCCGTTCGGTACTTGTCTGTGTTCTTTTGAGTATAGACGTCACTGACTGAAGGGCCTGTTCCCGATCGGTACTGGTCTGTGTTTTATTGTCTTCAGACGTCACTGACTGAGAGGCCTGTTCCCGTTCGGTACTGGTCTGTGTTCTATTGACTATAGTCGTCACTGACTGACGTGCCTGTTCCTGTTCAGTACTGGTCTGTGTTCTATTGTCTGTAGACGTCACTGACTGAGGAGCCAGTTCCCGTTCGGTACTGTTCTCTGTTCTATTGTCTTTAGACTTCACTGACTGAGGGGCCTGTTCCTGTTCGGTACTGGTCTGTGTACTATTCTCTATAGACGTCACTGACTGAGTGGCCTGTACCTGTTCGGTACTGGTCTGTGTACTATTCTCTATAGACGTCACTGACTGAGTGGCCTGTTCCCATTCGGTACTGCTCTGTGTTCTATTGTCTACAGACATCACTGACTGAGGGGCCTGTTCCTGTTCGGTACTGGTCTGTGTTCTATTGTATATAGACGTCACTGTCTGTGGGGCCTGTTCCCGTTCGGTACTTGTCTGTGTTCTTTTGTGTATAGACGTCACTGACTGAAAGGCCTGTTCCAGATCGGTACTGGTCTGTGTTCTATTGTCTATAGACGTCACTGACTGAGGGGCCTGTTCCTGTTCGGTACTGGTCTGTGTTCTGGTGCCTATAGACGTCACTGACTGAGGGGCCTGTTCCTGTTCGGTACAGGTCTGTGTTCTATTGTCTATAGACGTCACTGATTGATGGGCCTGTACCTGTTCGGTACTGGTCTGTGTGCTATTCTCTATAGACGTCACTGACTGAGTGGCCTGTACCTGTTCGGTACTGGTCTGTGTACTATTCTCTATAGACGTCACTGACTGAGGGGCCTGTTCCCGTTCGGTACTGGTCTGTGTTCTATTGTCTGTAGACGTCACTGACTAAGGGGCCTGTTCCCGTTCGGTACTGTTCTGTGTTCTATTGTCTATAGACATCACTGACTGAGTGTCCTGTTCCTGTTCGGTACTGGTCTGTGTTCTGATTTCTATAGACCTCACTGACTGAGGGGCCTGTTCCTGTTCTGTTCTGATCTGTGTTCTATTGACTATAGTCGTCACTGACGGATGTGCCTGTTCCCGTTCAGTACTGGTCTGTGTTCTATTGTCTGTAGACGTCACTGAATGAGGGGCCTGTTCCCGTTCGGTACTTGTCTGTGTTCTTTTGAGTATAGACGTCACTGAATGAAGGGCCTGTTCCCGATCGGTACTGGTCTGTGTTTTATTGTCTTCAGACGTCACTGACTGAGAGGCCTGTTCCCGTTCGATACTGGTCTGTGTTCTATTGACTATAGTCGTCACTGACTGACGTGCCTGTTCCTGTTCAGTACTGGTCTGTGTTCTATTGTCTGTAGACGTCAGTGACTGAGGAGCCAGTTCCCGTTCGGTACTGTTCTCTGTTCTATTGTCTTTAGACGTCACTGACTGAGGGGCCTGTTCCTGTTCGGTACAGGTCTGTGTTCTATTGTCTATAGACGTCACTGATTGATGGGCCTGTTCCTGTTCGGTACTGGTCTGTGTACTATTCTCTATAGACGTCACTGACTGAGTGGCCTGTACCTGTTCGGTACTGGTCTGTGTACTATTCTCTATAGACGTCACTGACTGAGGGGCCTGTTCCCGTTCGGTACTGGTCTGTGTTCTATTGTCTGTAGACGTCACTGACTAAGGGGCCTGTTCCCGTTCGGTACTGTTCTGTGTTCTATTGTCTATAGACATCACTGACTGAGTGTCCTGTTCCTGTTCGGTACTGGTCTGTGTTCTGATTTCTATAGACCTCACTGACTGAGGGGCCTGTTCCTGTTCTGTTCTGATCTGTGTTCTATTGACTATAGTCGTCACTGACGGATGTGCCTGTTCCCGTTCAGTACTGGTCTGTGTTCTATTGTCTGTAGACGTCACTGAATGAGGGGCCTGTTCCCGTTCGGTACTTGTCTGTGTTCTTTTGAGTATAGACGTCACTGAATGAAGGGCCTGTTCCCGATCGGTACTGGTCTGTGTTTTATTGTCTTCAGACGTCACTGACTGAGAGGCCTGTTCCCGTTCGATACTGGTCTGTGTTCTATTGACTATAGTCGTCACTGACTGACGTGCCTGTTCCTGTTCAGTACTGGTCTGTGTTCTATTGTCTGTAGACGTCAGTGACTGAGGAGCCAGTTCCCGTTCGGTACTGTTCTCTGTTCTATTGTCTTTAGACGTCACTGACTGAGGGGCCTGTTCCTGTTCGGTACAGGTCTGTGTTCTATTGTCTATAGACGTCACTGATTGATGGGCCTGTTCCTGTTCGGTACTGGTCTGTGTACTATTCTCTATAGACGTCACTGACTGAGTGGCCTGTACCTGTTCGGTACTGGTCTGTGTACTATTCTCTATAGACGTCACTGACTGAGCGGCCTGTTCCCATTCGGTACTGCTCTGTGTTCTATTGTCTACAGACATCACTGACTGAGGGGCCTGTTCCTGTTCGGTACTGGTCTGTGTTCTATTGAATATAGACATCACTGTCTGTGGGGCCTGTTCCCGTTCGGTACTTGTCTGTGTTCTTTTGTGTATAGACGTCACTGACTGAAAGGCCTGTTCCAGATCGGTACTGGTCTGTGTTCTATTGTCTATAGACGTCACTGACTGAGGGGCCTGTTCCTGTTCGGTATTGGTCTGTGTTCTATTGTCTATAGACCTCACTGACTGAGTGGCCTGTTCCTGTTCGGTACTGGTCTGTGTTCTATTGTTTATAGACGTCACTGACTGAAGGGCCTGTTCCCGTTCGGTACTGGTCTGTGTTCTATTGACTATAGACGTCACTGACTGAAGGGCCTGTTCCCGATCGGTACCGGTCTGTGTTTTATTGTCTTTAGACGTCACTGACTGAGGGGCCTATTCCTGTTCGGAACTGGTCTGCGTTCTATTGTCTTTGACGTCACTGACTGATGGGCCTGTTCCTGATCGGTACTGGTCTGTTTTCTATTGTCTATAGTCATCACTGACTGATGGGCCTGTTCCCGTTCTGTACTGGTCTGTGTTCTATTGACTGTAGTCGTCACTGACTGACGTGCCTGTTCCTGTTCAGTACTGGTCTGTGTTCTATTGTCTGTAGACGTCACTGACTGAGGAGCCAGTTCCCGTTCGGTACTGTTCTCTGTTCTATTGTCTTTAGACGTCACTGACTGAGGGGCCTATTCCTGTTCGGAACTGGTCTGTGTTCTATTGTCTTTGACGTCACTGACTGATGGGCCTGTTCCTGTTCAGTACTGGTCTGTTTTCTATTGTCTATAGACGTCACAGACTGAGGGGCCTGTTCCCGTTCTGTACTGGTCTGTGTTCTATTGACTATAGACGTCACTGACTGAAGGGCCTGTTCCCGTTCAGTACTGGTCTGTGTTCTATTGTCTGTAGACGTCACTGACTAAGGGGCCTGTTCCCGTTCGGTACTGTTCTGTGTTCTATTGTCTATAGACATCACTGACTGAGTGTCCTTTTCCTGTTCGGTACTGGTCTGTGTTCTGATTTCTATAGACCTCACTGACTGAGGGGCCTGTTCCTGTTCTGTTCTGATCTGTGTTCTATTGACTATAGTCGTCACTGACGGATGTGCCTGTTCCCGTTCAGTACTGGTCTGTGTTCTATTGTCTGTAGACGTCACTGAATGAGGGGCCTGTTCCCGTTCGGTACTTGTCTGTGTTCTTTTGAGTATAGACGTCACTGACTGAAGGGCCTGTTCCCGATCGGTACTGGTCTGTGTTTTATTGTCTTCAGACGTCACTGACTGAGAGGCCTGTTCCCGTTCGGTACTGGTCTGTGTTCTATTGACTATAGTCGTCACTGACTGACGTGCCTGTTCCTGTTCAGTACTGGTCTGTGTTCTATTGTCTGTAGACGTCACTGACTGAGGAGCCAGTTCCCGTTCGGTACTGTTCTCTGTTCTATTGTCTTTAGACGTCACTGACTGAGGGGCCTGTTCCTGTTCGGTACAGGTCTGTGTTCTATTGTCTATAGACGTCACTGATTGATGGGCCTGTTCCTGTTCGGTACTGGTCTGTGTACTATTCTCTATAGACGTCACTGACTGAGTGGCCTGTACCTGTTCGGTACTGGTCTGTGTACTATTCTCTATAGACGTCACTGACTGAGCGGCCTGTTCCCATTCGGTACTGCTCTGTGTTCTATTGTCTACAGACATCACTGACTGAGTGGCCTGTTCCTGTTCGGTACTGGTCTGTGTTCTATTGAATATAGACGTCACTGTCTGTGGGGCCTGTTCCCGTTCGGTACTTGTCTGTGTTCTTTTGTGTATAGACGTCACTGACTGAAAGGCCTGTTCCAGATCGGTACTGGTCTGTGTTCTATTGTCTATAGACGTCACTGACTGAGGGGCCTGTTCCTGTTCGGTATTGGTCTGTGTTCTATTGTCTATAGACCTCACTGACTGAGTGGCCTGTTCCTGTTCGGTACTGGTCTGTGTTCTATTGTTTATAGACGTCACTGACTGAAGGGCCTGTTCCCGTTCGGTACTGGTCTGTGTTCTATTGACTATAGACGTCACTGACTGAAGGGCCTGTTCCCGATCGGTACCGGTCTGTGTTTTATTGTCTTTAGACGTCACTGACTGAGGGGCCTATTCCTGTTCGGAACTGGTCTGCGTTCTATTGTCTTTGACGTCACTGACTGATGGGCCTGTTCCTGATCGGTACTGGTCTGTTTTCTATTGTCTATAGTCATCACTGACTGATGGGCCTGTTCCCGTTCTGTACTGGTCTGTGTTCTATTGACTGTAGTCGTCACTGACTGACGTGCCTGTTCCTGTTCAGTACTGGTCTGTGTTCTATTGTCTGTAGACGTCACTGACTGAGGAGCCAGTTCCCGTTCGGTACTGTTCTCTGTTCTATTGTCTTTAGACGTCACTGACTGAGGGGCCTATTCCTGTTCGGAACTGGTCTGTGTTCTATTGTCTTTGACGTCACTGACTGATGGGCCTGTTCCTGTTCAGTACTGGTCTGTTTTCTATTGTCTATAGACGTCACTGACTGAGGGGCCTGTTCCCGTTCTGTACTGGTCTGTGTTCTATTGACTATAGACGTCACTGACTGAAGGGCCTGTTCCCGTTCAGTACTGGTCTGTGTTCTATTGTCTGTAGACGTCACTGACTAAGGGGCCTGTTCCCGTTCGGTACTGTTCTGTGTTCTATTGTCTATAGACATCACTGACTGAGTGTCCTTTTCCTGTTCGGTACTGGTCTGTGTTCTGATTTCTATAGACCTCACTGACTGAGGGGCCTGTTCCTGTTCTGTTCTGATCTGTGTTCTATTGACTGTAGTCGTCACTGACGGATGTGCCTGTTCCCGTTCAGTACTGGTCTGTGTTCTATTGTCTGTAGACTTCACTGAATGAGGGGCCTGTTCCCGCTCGGTACTTGTCTGTGTTCTTTTGAGTATAGACGTCACTGACTGAAGGGCCTGTTCCCGATCGGTACTGGTCTGTGTTTTATTGTCTTCAGACGTCACTGACTGAGAGGCCTGTTCCCGTTCGGTACTGGTCTGTGTTCTATTGACTATAGTCGTCACTGACTGACGTGCCTGTTCCTGTTCAGTACTGGTCTGTGTTCTATTGTCTGTAGACGTCACTGACTGAGGAGCCAGTTCCCGTTCTTTACTGTTCTCTGTTCTATTGTCTTTAGACGTCACTGACTGAGGGGCCTGTTCCTGTTCGGTACTGGTCTGTGTACTATTCTCTATAGACGTCACTGACTGAGTGGCCTGTACCTGTTCGGTACTGGTCTGTGTACTATTCTCTATAGACGTCACTGACTGAGTGGCCTGTTCCCATTCGGTACTGCTCTGTGTTCTATTGTCTACAGACATCACTGACTGAGGGGCCTGTTCCTGTTCGGTACTGGTCTGTGTTCTATTGTATATAGACGTCACTGTCTGTGGGGCCTGTTCCCGTTCGGTACTTGTCTGTGTTCTTTTGTGTATAGACGTCACTGACTGAAAGGCCTGTTCCAGATCGGTACTGGTCTGTGTTCTATTGTCTATAGACGTCACTGACTGAGGGGTCTGTTCCTGTTCGGTATTGGTCTGTGTTCTATTGTCTATAGACCTCACTGACTGAGTGGCCTGTTCCTGTTCGGTACTGGTCTGTGTTCTATTGTTTATAGACGTCACTGACTGAAGGGCCTGTTCCCGTTCGGTACTGGTCTGTGTTCTATTGACTATAGACGTCACTGACTGAAGGGCCTGTTCCCGATCGGTACCGGTCTGTGTTTTATTGTCTTTAGACGTCACTGACTGAGGGGCCTATTCCTGTTCGGAACTGGTCTGCGTTCTATTGTCTTTGACGTCACTGACTGCTGGGCCTGTTCCTGATCGGTACTGGTCTGTTTTCTATTGTCTATAGTCATCACTGACTGATGGGCCTGTTCCCGTTCTGTACTGGTCTGTGTTCTATTGACTGTAGTCGTCACTGACTGACGTGCCTGTTCCTGTTCAGTACTGGTCTGTGTTCTATTGTCTGTAGACGTCACTGACTGAGGAGCCAGTTCCCGTTCGGTACTGTTCTCTGTTCTATTGTCTTTAGATGTCACTGACTGAGGGGCCTGTTCCTGTTCGGTACAGGTCTGTGTTCTATTGTTTATAGACGTCACTCATTGATCGGCCTGTTCCTGTTCGGTACTGGTCTGTGTAGTATTCTCTATAGACGTCACTGACTGAGTGGCCTGTACCTGTTCCGTACTGGTCTGTGTACTATTCTCTATAGACGTCACTGACTGAGTGGCCTGTTCCCATTCGGTACTGCTCTGTGTTCTATTGTCTACAGACTTCACTGACTGAAGGGCCTGTTCCCGTTCGGTACTGTTCTGTGTTCTATTGTCTATACACATCACTGGCTGAGAGGCCTGTACCCGTTCGGTACTGGTCTGTGTTCTATTGTCTATAGACGTCACTGTCTGTGGGGCCTGTTCCCGTTCGGTACTTGTCTGTTTTCTTTTGTGTATACACGTCACTGACTGAAAGGCCTGTTCCTGTTCGGTACTGGTCTGTGTTCTATTGTCTATAGATGTCACAGACTGAGGGGCCTGTACCTGTTCAGTACTGGTCTGTGTACTATTCTCTATAGACGTCACTCACTGAGGGGCCTGTTCCCGTACATTACTGCTCTATGTTCTATTGTCTACAGACTTCAATGACTGAAGGGCCTGTTCCTGTTCGGAACTGGTCTGCGTTCTATTGTCTTTGACGTCACTGACTGATGGGCCTGTTCCTGATCGGTACTGGTCTGTTTTCTATTGTCTATAGTCATCACTGACTGATGGGCCTGTTCCCGTTCTGTACTGGTCTGTGTTCTATTGACTGTAGTCGTCACTGACTGACGTGCCTGTTCCTGTTCAGTACTGGTCTGTGTTCTATTGTCTGTAGACGTCACTGACTGAGGAGCCAGTTCCCGTTCGGTACTGTTCTCTGTTCTATTGTCTTTAGACGTCACTGACTGAGGGGCCTGTTCCTGTTCGGTACAGGTCTGTTTTCTATTGTCTATAGACGTCACTCATTGATCGGCCTGTTCCTGTTCGGTACTGGTCTGTGTACTATTCTCTATAGACGTCACTGACTGAGTGGCCTGTACCTGTTCCGTACTGGTCTGTGTACTATTCTCTATAGACGTCACTGACTGAGTGGCCTGTTCCCATTCGGTACTGCTCTGTGTTCTATTGTCTACAGACTTCACTGACTGAAGGGCCTGTTCCCATTCGGTACTGTTCTGTGTTCTATTGTCTATACACGTCACTGGCTGAGGGGCCTATTCCCGTTCGGTACTAGTCTGTGTTCTATTGTCTATAGACATCACTGACTGAGAGGCCTGTACCCGTTCGGTACTGGTCTGTGTTCTATTGTCTATAGACGTCACTGACTGAGGGGCCTGTTCCTGTTCGGTACTGTTCTGTGTTCTATTGTCTATAGACGTCACTGACTGAGGGGCCTGTTCCTGTTCTGTTCTGATCTGTGTACTATTGTCTATAGACGTCACTGACTGAGGGGCCTGTTCCTGTTCGGTACTGGTCTGTGTTCTATTGTCTATAGACGTCACTGAATGAGGGGCCTGTTCCTGTTCGGTACTGGTCTGTGTTTTATTGTCTTTAGACGTCACTGACTGAGGGGCCTGTTCCCGTTCGGTACTGGTCTGTGTTCTATTGTCTGTAGACGTCACTGACTGAGGGGCCTGTTCCCGTTCGGTACCGTTCTGTGTTCTATTGTCTATAGACATCACTGACTGAGTGGCCTGTTGCCATTCGGTACTGGTCTGTGTTCTGATTTCTATAGACCTCACTGACTGAGGGGCCTGTTCCTGTTCGGTACTGGTCTGTGTTCTATTGTCTATAGACGTCACTGACTGAGGGGCCTGTTCCTGTTCTGTTCTGATCTGTGTTCTATTGTCTATAGACATCACTGACTGAAGGGCCTGTTCCTGTTCGGTACTGGTCTGCGTTCTATTGTCTATAGACGTGACTGACTGAGGGGCTTGTTCCTGTTCGGCACTGGTCTATGCTCTATTGTCCATAGAAGTCACTGACTGAGGGGCCTGTTCCTGTTCGGTACTGGTCTGTGTTCTATTGTATATAGACGTCACTGTCTGTGGGGCCTGTTCCCATTCGGTACTTGTCTGTGTTTTTTTGTGTATAGACGTCACTGACTGAAAGGCCTGTTCCCGATCGGTACTGGTCTGTGTTTTATTGTCTTTAGAAGTCACTGACTGAGGGGCCTGTTCCCGTTTGGTACCGGTCTGTGTTCTATTGGCTATAGACGTCACTGACTGAGCGGCCTGTTCCCGTTCGGTACGGGTTTGTGTTCTATTGAGTATAGACGTCACTGATTGAGGGGCCTGTACCCGTTCTGTACTGGTCTGTGTTCTATTGGCTATCGACATCACTGACTGAAGGGCCTGTTCCTGTTCGGTACTGGTCTGCGTTCTATTGTCTATAGACGTCACTGACTGAGGGGCCTGTTCCTGTTCGGTACTGGTCTGTGCTCTATTGTCTATAGAAGTCACTGACTGAGGGGCCTGTTCCTGTTCAGTACTGGTCTGTGTTTTATTGTATATAGACGTAACTGTCTGTGGGGCCTGTTCCCGTTCGGTACTTGTCTGTTTTCTTTTCTGTATAGACGTCACTGACTGAAAGGCCTGTTCCAGTTCGGTACTGGTCTGTGTTCTATTGTCTATAGACGTCACTGACTGATTGGTCTGTTCCCGTTCGGTACTGTTCTGTGTTCTATTGTCTATAGACATCACTGACTGAGTGGCCTGTTGCCGTTCGGTACTGGTCTGTGTTCGGTTTTCTTTAGACGTCACTGACTGAGGGGCCTGTTCCTGTTCGGTACTGGTCTGTGTTCTATTGTCTATAGACGTCACTGACTGAGGTGCCTGTTCCTGTTCGGTACTGTTCTGTGTTCTGTTTTCTATAGACGTCACTGACTGAGGGGCCTGTTCCCGTTCGGTACTGGTCTGTGTTCTATTGTCTTTGACGTCACTGACTGATGGGCCTGTTCCTGTTCGGTACTGGTCTGTGTTCTATTGTCTATAGACGTCACTGAATGAGGGGCCTGTTCCTGTTCTGTTCTGATCTGTGTTCTTTTGTCTATCGACGTCACTGACTGAAGGGCCTGTTCCCGATCGGTACTTGTCTGTTTTCTATTGTCTTTGACGTCACTGACTGAGGGGCCTGTTCCCGTTCGGTACTGGTCTGTGTTCTATTGTCTTTAGACGTCACTGACTGAGGGGCCTGTTCCTGTTTGGTACAGGTCTGTGTTCTATTGTCAATAGACGTCACTGATTGATGGGCCTGTTCCTGTTCGGTACTGGTCTGTGTACTATTCTCTATAGACGTCACTGACTGAGTGGCCTGTACCTGTTCGGTACTGGTCTGTGTACTATTCTCTATAGACGTCACTGACTGAGTGGCCTGTTCCCATTCGGTACTGCTCTGTGTTCTATTGTCTACAGACTTCACTGATTGAAGGGCCTGTTCCCGTTCGGTACGGTTCTGTGTTCTATTGTCTATAGACGTCACTGGCTGAGGGGCCTATTCCCGTTCGGTACTAGTCTGTGTTCTATTGTCTATAGACATCACTGACTGAGGGGCCTGTACCCGTTCGGTACTGGTCTGTGTTCTATTGTCTATAGACGTCACTGTCTGTGGGGCCTGTTCCCGTTCGGTACTTGTCTGTTTTCTTTTGTGTATACACGTCACTGACTGAAAAGCCTGTTCCTGTTCGGTACTGGTCTGTGTTCTATTGTCTATAGATGTCACAGACTGAGGGGCATGTTCCTGTTAGGTACTGGTCTGTGTTTGATTGTCTATAGACCTCACTGACTGAGTGTCCTGTTCCTGTTCGGTACTGGACTGTGTTCTATTGTTTATAGACGTCACTGACTAGGGGCCTGTACCTGTTCGGTACTGGTCTGTGTACTATTCTCTATAGACGTCACTCACTGAGGGGCCTGTTCCCGTTCATTACTGCTCAGTGTTCTATTGTCTACGGACTTCAATGACTAAAGGGCCTGTTCCCGTTCGGTACTGATCTGTGTTCTATTGTGTTTAGACATCACTGACTGAGGGGCCTGTTCCCGTTCGGTTCTGGTTTGTGTTCTATTGTCTATAGATGTCACTGACTGAGGGGCCTGTTCCTGTTCGGTACTGGTCTGTGTTCTATTGACTATAGACGTCACTGACTGAAGGGCCTGTTCCCGATCGGTACTGGTCTGTGTTTTATTGTCTTTAGACGTCACTGACTGAGGGGCCTGTTCCCGTTCGGTACTGGTCTGTGTTCTATTGACTATAGTCGTCACTGACTGACGTGCCTGTTCCCGTTCAGTACTGGTCTGTGTTCTATTGTCTGTAGACGTCACTGACTGAGGAGCCAGTTCCCGTTCGGTACTGTTCTGTGTTCTATTGTCTATAGACGTCACTGTCTGAGGGGCCTGTTCCCGTTCGGTACTGGTCTGTGTTCTATTGTCTATAGACGTCACTGACTGAGGGGCCTGTTCCTGTTCTGTTCTGATCTGTGTTCTATTGTCTATAGACATCACTGACTGAAGGGCCTGTTCCTGTTCGGTACTTGTCTGCGTTCTATTGTCTATAGACGTCACTGACTGAGGGGCCTGTTCCTGTTCGGTACTGGTCTGTGCTCTATTGTCTATAGAAGTCACTGACTGAGGGGCCTGTTCCTGTTCGGTACTGGTCTGTGTTCTATTGTTTATAGACGTCACTGACTGAAGGGCCTGTTCCCGATCGGTACTGGTCTGTGTTTTATTGTCTTTAGAAGTCACTGACTGAGGGGCCTGTTCCCGTTTGGTACCGGTCTGTGTTCTATTGGCTATAGACGTCACTGACTGAGGGGCCTGTTCCCGTTCGGTACTGGTCTGTGTTCTATTGACTATAGACGTCACTGACTGAAGGGCCGGTTCCCGATCGGTACTGGTCTGTGTTTTATTGTCTTTAGACGTCACTGACTGAGGGGCCTGTTCCCGTTCGATACTGGACTGTGTTCTATTGACTATAGTCGTCACTGACTGACGTGCCTGTTCCCGTTCAGTACTGGTCTGTGTTCTATTGTCTGTAGACGTCACTGACTGAGGAGCCAGTTCCCGTTCGGTACTGTTCTGTGTTCTATTGTCTATAGACGTCACTGTCTGAGGGGCCTGTTCCCGTTCGGTAATGGTGTGTGTTCTATTGTCTATAGACGTCACTGACTGAGGGGCCTGTTCCTGTTCTGTTCTGATCTGTGTTCTATTGTCTATAGACATCACTGACTGAAGGGCCTGTTCCTGTTCGGTACTGGTCTGCGTTCTATTGTCTATAGACGTCACTGACTGAGGGGCCTGTTCCTGTTCGGTACTGGTCTGTGCTCTATTGTCTATAGAAGTCACTGACTGAGGGGCCTGTTCCTGTTCGGTACTGGTCTGTGTTCTATTGTTTATAGACGTCACTGACTGAAGGGCCTGTTCCCGATCGGTACTGGTCTGTGTTTTATTGTCTTTAGAAGTCACTGACTGAGGGGCCTGTTCCCGTTTGGTACCGGTCTGTGTTCTATTGGCTATAGACGTCACTGACTGAGGAGCCTGTTCCCGTTCGGTACTGGTCTGTGTTCTATTGACTATAGACGTCACTGACTGAAGGGCCTGTTCCCGATCGGTACTGGTCTGTGTTTTATTGTCTTTAGACGTCACTGACTGAGGGGCCTATTCCTGTTCGGAACTGGTCTGTGTTCTATTGTCTTTGATGTCACTGACTGATGGGCCTGTTCCTGTTCGGTACTGGTCTGTTTTCTATTGTCTATAGACACCACTGACAGAGGGGCCTGTTCCCGTTCTGTACTGGTCTGTGTTCTATTGTCTGTAGACGTCACTGACTGAGGGGCCTGTTCCCGTTCGGTACTGTTCTGTGTTCTATTGTCTATAGACATCACTGACTGAGTGGCCTGTTCCTGTTCGGTACTGGTCTGTGTTCTATTGTCTATAGACATCACTGACTGAGTGGCCTGTTCCCGTTCGGTACTGATCTGTGTTCTATTGTGTTTAGACATCACTGACTGAGGGGCCTGTTCCCGTTCGGTTCTGGTTTGTGTTCTATTGTCTATAGATGTCACTGACTGAGGGGCCTGTTCCTGTTCGGTACTGGTCTGTGTTCTATTGACTATAGACGTCACTGACTGAAGGGCCTGTTCCCGATCGGTACTGGTCTGTGTTTTATTGTCTTTAGACGTCACTGACTGAGGGGCCTGTTCCCGTTCGGTACTGGTCTGTGTTCTATTGACTATAGTCGTCACTGACTGACGTGCCTGTTCCCGTTCAGTACTGGTCTGTGTTCTATTGTCTGTAGACGTCACTGACTGAGGAGCCAGTTCCCGTTCGGTACTGTTCTGTGTTCTATTGTCTATAGACGTCACTGTCTGAGGGGCCTGTTCCCGTTCGGTACTGGTCTGTGTTCTATTGTCTATAGACGTCACTGACTGAGGGGCCTGTTCCTGTTCTGTTCTGATCTGTGTTCTATTGTCTATAGACATCACTGACTGAAGGGCCTGTTCCTGTTCGGTACTTGTCTGCGTTCTATTGTCTATAGACGTCACTGACTGAGGGGCCTGTTCCTGTTCGGTACTGGTCTGTGCTCTATTGTCTATAGAAGTCACTGACTGAGGGGCCTGTTCCTGTTCGGTACTGGTCTGTGTTCTATTGTTTATAGACGTAACTGACTGAAGGGCCTGTTCCCGATCGGTACTGGTCTGTGTTTTATTGTCTTTAGAAGTCACTGACTGAGGGGCCTGTTCCCGTTCGGTACTGTTCTGTGTTCTATTGTCTATAGACATCACTGACTGAGTGGCCTGTTGCCGTTCGGTACTGGTCTGTGTTCTGATTTCTATAGACCTCACTGACTGAGGGGCCTGTTCCTGTTCGGTACTGGTCTGTGTTCTATTGTCTATAGACGTCACTGACTGAGGGGCCTGTTCCTGTTCTGTTCTGATCTGTGTTCTATTGTCTATAGACATCACTGACTGAAGGGCCTGTTCCTGTTCGGTACTGGTCTGCGTTCTATTGTCTATAGACGTGACTGACTGAGGGGCTTGTTCCTGTTCGGCACTGGTCTATGCTCTATTGTCCATAGAAGTCACTGACTGAGGGGCCTGTTCCTGTTCTGTTCTGATCTGTGTTCTATCGTCTATAGACATCACTGACTGAAGGGCCTGTTCCTGTTCGGTACTGGTCTGCGTTCTATTGTCTATAGAGGTCACTGACTGAGGGGCCTGTTCCTGTTCGGAACTGGTCTGTGTTCTATTGTATATAGACGTCACTGTCTGTGGGGCCTGTTCCCGTTCGGTACTTGTCTGTGTTCTTTTGTGTATAGACGTCACTGACTGAAAGGCCTGTTCCAGTTCGGTACTGGTCTGTGTTCTATTCGCTATAGACGTCACTGACTGAGGGGCCTGTTCCCGTTTGGTACCGGCCTGTGTTCTATTGGCTATAGACGTCACTGACTGAGGGGCCTGTTCCCGTTCGGTACTGGTCTGTGTTCTATTGACTATAGACGTCACTGACTGAAGGGCCTGTTCCCGATCGGTACTGGTCTGTGTTTTATTGTCTTTAGAAGTCACTGACTGAGGGGCCTATTCCTGTTCGGAACTGGTCTGTGTTCTATTGTCTTTGACGTCACTGACTGATGGGCCTGTTCCCGTTCGGTACTGGTCTGTGTTCTATTGACTACAGACGTCACTGACTGAAGGGCCTGTTCCCGATCGGTACTGGTCTGTGTTTTATTGTCTTTAGAAGTCACTGACTGAGGGGCCTATTCCTGTTCGGAACTGGTCTGTGTTCTATTGTCTTTGACGTCACTGACTGATGGGCCTGTTCCTGTTCTGTACTGGTCTGTGTTCTATTGACTATAGTCGTCACTGACAGACGTGCCTGTTCCCGTTCAGTACTGGTCTGTGTTCTATTGTCTGTAGACGTCACTGACTGAGGGGCCTGTTCCTGTTCGGTACTGTTCTGTGTTCTATTGTCTATAGACATCACTGACTGAGTGGCCTGTTGCCGTTCGGTACTGGTCTGTGTTCTGATTTCTATAGACCTCACTGACTGAGGGGCCTGTTCCCGTTCGGTACTGGTCTGTGTTCTATTGACTATAGACGTCACTGACTGAGGGGCCTGTTCCTGTTCTGTTCTGATCTGTGTTCTATTGTCTATAGACATCACTGACTGAAGGGCCTGTTCCCGTTCGGTACTGGTCTGTGTTCTATTGACTATAGTCGTCACTGACTGACGTGCCTGTTCCCGTTCAGTACTGTTCTGTGTTCTATTGTCTGTAGACGTCACTGACTGAGGGGCCTGTTCCCGTTCGGTACTGTTCTGTGTTCTATTGTCTATAGACATCACTGACTGAGTGGCCTGTTGCCGTTCGGTACTGGTCTGTGTTCTGATTTCTATAGACCTCACTGACTGAGGGGCCTGTTCCTGTTCGGTACTGGTCTGTGTTCTATTGTCTATAGACGTCACTGACTGAGGGGCCTGTTCCTGTTCTGTTCTGATCTGTGTTCTATTGTCTATAGACATCACTGACTGAAGGGCCTGTTCCTGTTCGGTACTGGTCTGCGTTCTATTGTCTATAGACGTGACTGACTGAGGGGCTTGTTCCTGTTCGGCACTGGTCTATGCTCTATTGTCCATAGAAGTCACTGACTGAGGGGCCTGTTCCTGTTCTGTTCTGATCTGTGTTCTATCGTCTATAGACATCACTGACTGAAGGGCCTGTTCCTGTTCGGTACTGGTCTGCGTTCTATTGTCTATAGAGGTCACTGACTGAGGGGCCTGTTCCTGTTCGGAACTGGTCTGTGTTCTATTGTATATAGACGTCACTGTCTGTGGGGCCTGTTCCCGTTCGGTACTTGTCTGTGTTCTTTTGTGTATAGACGTCACTGACTGAAAGGCCTGTTCCAGTTCGGTACTGGTCTGTGTTCTATTCGCTATAGACGTCACTGACTGAGGGGCCTGTTCCCGTTTGGTACCGGCCTGTGTTCTATTGGCTATAGACGTCACTGACTGAGGGGCCTGTTCCCGTTCGGTACTGGTCTGTGTTCTATTGACTATAGACGTCACTGACTGAAGGGCCTGTTCCCGATCGGTACTGGTCTGTGTTTTATTGTCTTTAGAAGTCACTGACTGAGGGGCCTATTCCTGTTCGGAACTGGTCTGTGTTCTATTGTCTTTGACGTCACTGACTGATGGGCCTGTTCCCGTTCGGTACTGGTCTGTGTTCTATTGACTATAGACGTCACTGACTGAAGGGCCTGTTCCCGATCGGTACTGGTCTCTGTTTTATTGTCTTTAGAAGTCACTGACTGAGGGGCCTATTCCTGTTCGGAACTGGTCTGTGTTCTATTGTCTTTGACGTCACTGACTGATGGGCCTGTTCCTGTTCTGTACTGGTCTGTGTTCTATTGACTATAGTCGTCACTGACAGACGTGCCTGTTCCCGTTCAGTACTGGTCTGTGTTCTATTGTCTGTAGACGTCACTGACTGAGGGGCCTGTTCCTGTTCGGTACTGTTCTGTGTTCTATTGTCTATAGACATCACTGACTGAGTGGCCTGTTGCCGTTCGGTACTGGTCTGTGTTCTGATTTCTATAGACCTCACTGACTGAGGGGCCTGTTCCTGTTCGGTACTGGTCTGTGTTCTATTGTCTATAGACGTCACTGACTGAGGGGCCTGTTCCTGTTCTGTTCTGATCTGTGTTCTATTGTCTATAGACATCACTGACTGAAGGGCCTGTTCCTGTTCGGTACTGGTCTGCGTTCTATTGTCTATAGACGTGACTGACTGAGGGGCTTGTTCCTGTTCGGCACTGGTCTATGCTCTATTGTCCATAGAAGTCACTGACTGAGGGGCCTGTTCCTGTTCTGTTCTGATCTGTGTTCTATCGTCTATAGACATCACTGACTGAAGGGCCTGTTCCTGTTCGGTACTGGTCTGCGTTCTATTGTCTATAGAGGTCACTGACTGAGGGGCCTGTTCCTGTTCGGAACTGGTCTGTGTTCTATTGTATATAGACGTCACTGTCTGTGGGGCCTGTTCCCGTTCGGTACTTGTCTGTGTTCTTTTGTGTATAGACGTCACTGACTGAAAGGCCTGTTCCAGTTCGGTACTGGTCTGTGTTCTATTCTCTATAGACGTCACTGACTGAGGGGCCTGTTCCCGTTTGGTACCGGCCTGTGTTCTATTGGCTATAGACGTCACTGACTGAGGGGCCTGTTCCCGTTCGGTACTGGTCTGTGTTCTATTGACTATAGACGTCACTGACTGAAGGGCCTGTTCCCGATCGGTACTGGTCTGTGTTTTATTGTCTTTAGAAGTCACTGACTGAGGGGCCTATTCCTGTTCGGAACTGGTCTGTGTTCTATTGTCTTTGACGTCACTGACTGATGGGCCTGTTCCCGTTCGGTACTGGTCTGTGTTCTATTGACTATAGACGTCACTGACTGAAGGGCCTGTTCCCGATCGGTACTGGTCTGTGTTTTATTGTCTTTAGAAGTCACTGACTGAGGGGCCTATTCCTGTTCGGAACTGGTCTGTGTTCTATTGTCTTTGACGTCACTGACTGATGGGCCTGTTCCTGTTCTGTACTGGTCTGTGTTCTATTGACTATAGTCGTCACTGACAGACGTGCCTGTTCCCGTTCAGTACTGGTCTGTGATCTATTGTCTGTAGACGTCACTGACTGAGGGGCCTGTTCCTGTTCGGTACTGTTCTGTGTTCTATTGTCTATAGACATCACTGACTGAGTGGCCTGTTGCCGTTCGGTACTGGTCTGTGTTCTGATTTCTATAGACCTCACTGACTGAGGGGCCTGTTCCCGTTCGGTACTGGTCTGTGTTCTATTGACTATAGACGTCACTGACTGAAGGGCCTGTTCCCGATCGGTACTGGTCTGTGTTTTATTGTCTTTAGACGTCACTGACTGAGGGGCCTGTTCCCGTTCGGTACTGGTCTGTGTTCTATTGACTATAGTCGTCACTGACTGACGTGCCTGTTCCCGTTCAGTACTGTTCTGTGTTCTATTGTCTGTAGACGTCACTGACTGAGGAGCCAGTTCCCGTTCGGTACTGTTCTGTGTTCTATTGTCTATAGACGTCACTGTCTGAGGGGCCTGTTCCCGTTCGGTACTTGTCTGTGTTCTATTGTCTATAGACGTCACTGACTGAGGGGCCTGTTCCTGTTCTGTTCTGATCTGTGTTCTATTGTCTATAGACATCACTGACTGAAGGGCCTGTTCCTGTTCGGTACTGGTCTGCGTTCTATTGTCTATAGACGTCACTGACTGAGGGGCCTGTTCCTGTTCTGTACTGGTCTGCACTCTATTGTCTATAGAAGTCACTGACTGTGGGGCCTGTTCCTGTTCGGAACTGGTCTGTGTTCTATTGTTTATAGACGTCACTGACTGAAGGGCCTGTTCCCGATCGGTACTGGTCTGTGTTTTATTGTCTTTAGAAGTCACTGACTGAGGGGCCTGTTCCCGTTTGGTACCGGTCTGTGTTCTATTGGCTATAGACGTCACTGACTGAGGGGCCTGTTCCCGTTCGGTACTGGTCTGTGTTCTATTCACTATAGACGTCACTGACTGAAGGGCCTGTTCCCGATCGGTTCTGGTCTGTGTTTTATTGTCTTTAGACGTCACTGACTGAGGGGCCTATTCCTGTTCGGAACTGGTCTGTGTTCTATTGTCTTTGACGTCACTGACTGATGGGCCTGTTCCTGTTCGGTACTGGTCTGTTTTCTATTGTGTATAGACATCACTGACTGAGGGTCCTGTTCCCGTTCTGTACTGGTCTGTGTTCTATTGACTATAGTCGTGACTGACAGACGTGCCTGTTCCCGTTCAGTACTGGTCTGTGTTCTATTGTCTGTAGACGTCACTGACTGAGGGGCCTGTTCCCGTTCGGTACCGTTCTGTGTTCTATTGTCTATAGACATCACTGACTGAGTGGCCTGTTGCCGTTCGGTACTGGTCTGTGTTCTATTGTCTATAGACGTCACTGTCTGAGGGGCCTGTTCCCGTTCGGTAATGGTGTGTGTTCTATTGTCTATAGACGTCACTGACTGAGGGGCCTGTTCCTGTTCTGTTCTGATCTGTGTTCTATTGTCTATAGACATCACTGACTGAAGGGCCTGTTCCTGTTCGGTACTGGTCTGCGTTCTATTGTCTATAGACGTCACTGACTGAGGGGCCTGTTCCTGTTCGGTACTGGTCTGTGCTCTATTGTCTATAGAAGTCACTGACTGAGGGGCCTGTTCCTGTTCGGTACTGGTCTGTGTTCTATTGTTTATAGACGTCACTGACTGAAGGGCCTGTTCCCGATCGGTACTGGTCTGTGTTTTATTGTCTTTAGAAGTCACTGACTGAGGGGCCTGTTCCCGTTTGGTACCGGTCTGTGTTCTATTGGCTATAGACGTCACTGACTGAGGAGCCTGTTCCCGTTCGGTACTGGTCTGTGTTCTATTGACTATAGACGTCACTGACTGAAGGGCCTGTTCCCGATCGGTACTGGTCTGTGTTTTATTGTCTTTAGACGTCACTGACTGAGGGGCCTATTCCTGTTCGGAACTGGTCTGTGTTCTATTGTCTTTGATGTCACTGACTGATGGGCCTGTTCCTGTTCGGTACTGGTCTGTTTTCTATTGTCTATAGACACCACTGACAGAGGGGCCTGTTCCCGTTCTGTACTGGTCTGTGTTCTATTGACTATAGTCGTCACTGACAGACGTGCCTGTTCCCGTTCAGTACTGGTCTGTGTTCTATTGTCTGTAGACGTCACTGACTGAGGGGCCTGTTCCCGTTCGGTACTGTTCTGTGTTCTATTGTCTATAGACATCACTGACTGAGTGGCCTGTTGCCGTTCGGTACTGGTCTGTGTTCTGATTTCTATAGACCTCACTGACTGAGGGGCCTGTTCCTGTTCGGTACTGGTCTGTGTTCTATTGTCTATAGACGTCACTGACTGAGGGGCCTGTTCCTGTTCTGTTCTGATCTGTGTTCTATTGTCTATAGACATCACTGACTGAAGGGCCTGTTCCTGTTCGGTACTGGTCTGCGTTCTATTGTCTATAGACGTGACTGACTGAGGGGCTTGTTCCTGTTCGGCACTGGTCTATGCTCTATTGTCCATAGAAGTCACTGACTGAGGGGCCTGTTCCTGTTCTGTTCTGATCTGTGTTCTATCGTCTATAGACATCACTGACTGAAGGGCCTGTTCCTGTTCGGTACTGGTCTGCGTTCTATTGTCTATAGAGGTCACTGACTGAGGGGCCTGTTCCTGTTCGGAACTGGTCTGTGTTCTATTGTATATAGACGTCACTGTCTGTGGGGCCTGTTCCCGTTCGGTACTTGTCTGTGTTCTTTTGTGTATAGACGTCACTGACTGAAAGGCCTGTTCCAGTTCGGTACTGGTCTGTGTTCTATTCGCTATAGACGTCACTGACTGAGGGGCCTGTTCCCGTTTGGTACCGGCCTGTGTTCTATTGGCTATAGACGTCACTGACTGAGGGGCCTGTTCCCGTTCGGTACTGGTCTGTGTTCTATTGACTATAGACGTCACTGACTGAAGGGCCTGTTCCCGATCGGTACTGGTCTGTGTTTTATTGTCTTTAGAAGTCACTGACTGAGGGGCCTATTCCTGTTCGGAACTGGTCTGTGTTCTATTGTCTTTGACGTCACTGACTGATGGGCCTGTTCCCGTTCGGTACTGGTCTGTGTTCTATTGACTATAGACGTCACTGACTGAAGGGCCTGTTCCCGATCGGTACTGGTCTGTGTTTTATTGTCTTTAGAAGTCACTGACTGAGGGGCCTATTCCTGTTCGGAACTGGTCTGTGTTCTATTGTCTTTGACGTCACTGACTGATGGGCCTGTTCCTGTTCTGTACTGGTCTGTGTTCTATTGACTATAGTCGTCACTGACAGACGTGCCTGTTCCCGTTCAGTACTGGTCTGTGTTCTATTGTCTGTAGACGTCACTGACTGAGGGGCCTGTTCCTGTTCGGTACTGTTCTGTGTTCTATTCTCTATAGACATCACTGACTGAGTGGCCTGTTGCCGTTCGGTACTGGTCTGTGTTCTGATTTCTATAGACCTCACTGACTGAGGGGCCTGTTCCCGTTCGGTACTGGTCTGTGTTCTATTGACTATAGACGTCACTGACTGAAGGGCCTGTTCCCGATCGGTACTGGTCTGTGTTTTATTGTCTTTAGACGTCACTGACTGAGGGGCCTGTTCCCGTTCGGTACTGGTCTGTGTTCTATTGACTATAGTCGTCACTGACTGACGTGCCTGTTCCCGTTCAGTACTGTTCTGTGTTCTATTGTCTGTAGACGTCACTGACTGAGGAGCCAGTTCCCGTTCGGTACTGTTCTGTGTTCTATTGTCTATAGACGTCACTGTCTGAGGGGCCTGTTCCCGTTCGGTACTTGTCTGTGTTCTATTGTCTATAGACGTCACTGACTGAGGGGCCTGTTCCTGTTCTGTTCTGATCTGTGTTCTATTGTCTATAGACATCACTGACTGAAGGGCCTGTTCCTGTTCGGTACTGGTCTGCGTTCTATTGTCTATAGACGTCACTGACTGAGGGGCCTGTTCCTGTTCTGTACTGGTCTGCACTCTATTGTCTATAGAAGTCACTGACTGTGGGGCCTGTTCCTGTTCGGAACTGGTCTGTGTTCTATTGTTTATAGACGTCACTGACTGAAGGGCCTGTTCCCGATCGGTACTGGTCTGTGTTTTATTGTCTTTAGAAGTCACTGACTGAGGGGCCTGTTCCCGTTCGGTACTGGTCTGTGTTCTATTCACTATAGACGTCACTGACTGAAGGGCCTGTTCCCGATCGGTTCTGGTCTGTGTTTTATTGTCTTTAGACGTCACTGACTGAGGGGCCTATTCCTGTTCGGAACTGGTCTGTGTTCTATTGTCTTTGACGTCACTGACTGATGGGCCTGTTCCTGTTCGGTACTGGTCTGTTTTCTATTGTGTATAGACATCACTGACTGAGGGTCCTGTTCCCGTTCTGTACTGGTCTGTGTTCTATTGACTATAGTCGTGACTGACAGACGTGCCTGTTCCCGTTCAGTACTGGTCTGTGTTCTATTGTCTGTAGACGTCACTGACTGAGGGGCCTGTTCCCGTTCGGTACCGTTCTGTGTTCTATTGTCTATAGACATCACTGACTGAGTGGCCTGTTGCCGTTCGGTACTGGTCTGTGTTCTGATTTCTATAGACCTCACTGACTGAGGGGCCTGTTCCTGTTCGGTACTGGTCTGTGTTCTATTGTCTATAGACGTCACTGACTGAGGGGCCTGTTCCTGTTCTGTTCTGATCTGTGTTCTATTGTCTATAGACATCACTGACTGAAGGGCCTGTTCCTGTTCGGTACTGGTCTGCGTTCTATTGTCTATAGACGTGACTGACTGAGGGGCTTGTTCCTGTTCGGCACTGGTCTATGCTCTATTGTCCATAGAAGTCACTGACTGAGGGGCCTGTTCCTGTTCGGTACTGGTCTGTGTTCTATTGTATATAGACGTCACTGTCTGTGGGGCCTGTTCCCATTCGGTACTTGTCTGTGTTTTTTTGTGTATAGACGTCACTGACTGAAAGGCCTGTTCCCGATCGGTACTGGTCTGTGTTTTATTGTCTTTAGAAGTCACTGACTGAGGGGCCTGTTCCCGTTTGGTACCGGTCTGTGTTCTATTGGCTATAGACGTCACTGACTGAGCGGCCTGTTCCCGTTCGGTACGGGTTTGTGTTCTATTGAGTATAGACGTCACTGATTGAGGGGCCTGTACCCGTTCTGTACTGGTCTGTGTTCTATTGGCTATCGACATCACTGACTGAAGGGCCTGTTCCTGTTCGGTACTGGTCTGCGTTCTATTGTCTATAGACGTCACTGACTGAGGGGCCTGTTCCTGTTCGGTACTGGTCTGTGCTCTATTGTCTATAGAAGTCACTGACTGAGGGGCCTGTTCCTGTTCAGTACTGGTCTGTGTTTTATTGTATATAGACGTAACTGTCTGTGGGGCCTGTTCCCGTTCGGTACTTGTCTGTTTTCTTTTCTGTATAGACGTCACTGACTGAAAGGCCTGTTCCAGTTCGGTACTGGTCTGTGTTCTATTGTCTATAGACGTCACTGACTGATTGGTCTGTTCCCGTTCGGTACTGTTCTGTGTTCTATTGTCTATAGACATCACTGACTGAGTGGCCTGTTGCCGTTCGGTACTGGTCTGTGTTCGGTTTTCTATAGACGTCACTGACTGAGGGGCCTGTTCCTGTTCGGTACTGGTCTGTGTTCTATTGTCTATAGACGTCACTGACTGAGGTGCCTGTTCCTGTTCGGTACTGTTCTGTGTTCTGTTTTCTATAGACGTCACTGACTGAGGGGCCTGTTCCCGTTCGGTACTGGTCTGTGTTCTATTGTCTTTGACGTCACTGACTGATGGGCCTGTTCCTGTTCGGTACTGGTCTGTGTTCTATTGTCTATAGACGTCACTGAATGAGGGGCCTGTTCCTGTTCTGTTCTGATCTGTGTTCTTTTGTCTATCGACGTCACTGACTGAAGGGCCTGTTCCCGATCGGTACTTGTCTGTTTTCTATTGTCTTTGACGTCACTGACTGAGGGGCCTGTTCCCGTTCGGTACTGGTCTGTGTTCTATTGTCTTTAGACGTCACTGACTGAGGGGCCTGTTCCTGTTTGGTACAGGTCTGTGTTCTATTGTCAATAGACGTCACTGATTGATGGGCCTGTTCCTGTTCGGTACTGGTCTGTGTACTATTCTCTATAGACGTCACTGACTGAGTGGCCTGTACCTGTTCGGTACTGGTCTGTGTACTATTCTCTATAGACGTCACTGACTGAGTGGCCTGTTCCCATTCGGTACTGCTCTGTGTTCTATTGTCTACAGACTTCACTGATTGAAGGGCCTGTTCCCGTTCGGTACGGTTCTGTGTTCTATTGTCTATAGACGTCACTGGCTGAGGGGCCTATTCCCGTTCGGTACTAGTCTGTGTTCTATTGTCTATAGACATCACTGACTGAGGGGCCTGTTCCTGTTCGGTACTGGTCTGTGTTCTATTGTCTATAGACGTCACTGACTGAGGGGCCTGTTCCTGTTCTGTTCTGATCTGTGTTCTATTGTCTATAGACATCACTGACTGAAGGGCCTGTTCCTGTTCGGTACTGGTCTGCGTTCAATTGTCTATAGACGTGACTGACTGAGGGGCTTGTTCCTGTTCGGCACTGGTCTATGCTCTATTGTCCATAGAAGTCACTGACTGAGGGGCCTGTTCCTGTTCGGTACTGGTCTGTGTTCTATTGTATATAGACGTCACTGTCTGTGGGGCCTGTTCCCATTCAGTACTTGTCTGTGTTTTTTTGTGTATAGACGTCACTGACTGAAAGGCCTGTTCCCGATCGGTACTGGTCTGTGTTTTATTGTCTTTAGAAGTCACTGACTGAGGGGCCTGTTCCCGTTTGGTACCGGTCTGTGTTCTATTGTCCATAGAAGTCACTGACTGAGGGGCCTGTTCCTGTTCGGTACTGGTCTGTGTTCTATTGTATATAGACGTCACTGTCTGTGGGGCCTGTTCCCATTCGGTACTTGTCTGTGTTTTTTTGTGTATAGACGTCACTGACTGAAAGGCCTGTTCCCGATCGGTACTGGTCTGTGTTTTATTGTCTTTAGAAGTCACTGACTGAGGGGCCTGTTCCCGTTTGGTACCGGTCTGTGTTCTATTGGCTATAGACGTCACTGACTGAGGGGCCTGTTCCCGTTCGGTACGGGTTTGTGTTCTATTGAGTATAGACGTCACTGATTGAGGGGCCTGTACCCGTTCTGTACTGGTCTGTGTTCTATTGGCTATCGACATCACTGACTGAAGGGCCTGTTCCTGTTCGGTACTGGTCTGCGTTCTATTGTCTATAGACGTCACTGACTGAGGGGCCTGTTCCTGTTCGGTACTGGTCTGTGCTCTATTGTCTATAGAAGTCACTGACTGAGGGGCCTGTTCCTGTTCAGTACTGGTCTGTGTTTTATTGTATATAGACGTCACTGTCTGTGGGGCCTGTTCCCGTTCGGTACTTGTCTGTTTTCTTTTCTGTATAGACGTCACTGACTGAAAGGCCTGTTCCAGTTCGGTACTGGTCTGTGTTCTATTGTCTATAGACGTCACTGACTGATTGGTCTGTTCCCGATCGGTACTGTTCTGTGTTCTATTGTCTATAGACATCACTGACTGAGTGGCCTGTTGCCGTTCGGTACTGGTCTGTGTTCGGTTTTCTATAGACGTCACTGACTGAGGGGCCTGTTCCTGTTCGGTACTGGTCTGTGTTCTATTGTCTATAGACGTCACTGACTGAGGTGCCTGTTCCTCTTCGGTACTGTTCAGTGTTCTGTTTTCTATAGACGTCACTGACTGAGGGGCCTGTTCCCGTTCGGTACTGGTCTGTGTTCTATTGTCTTTGACGTCACTGACTGATGGGCCTGTTCCTGTTCGGTACTGGTCTGTGTTCTATTGTCTATAGACGTCACTGAATGAGGGGCCTGTTCCTGTTCTGTTCTGATCTGTGTTCTTTTGTCTATAGACGTCACTGACTGAAGGGCCTGTACCCGATCGGTACTTGTCTGTTTTCTATTGTCTTTGACGTCACTGACTGAGGGGCCTGTTCCCGTTCGGTACCGGTCTGTGTTCTATTGTCTTTGACGTCACTGACTGATGGGCCTGTTCCTGTTCGGTACTGGTCTGTGTTCTATTGTCTATAGACGTCACTGAATGAGGGGCCTGTTCCTGTTCTGTTCTGATCTGTGTTCTTTTTTCTATAGACATCACTGACTGAAGGGCCTGTTCCCGTTCTGTACTGGTCTGTGTTCTATTGTCTATATTCGTCACTGACTGAGGGGCCTGTTCCCGTTCAGTACTGGTCTGAGTTCTATTGTCTGTAGACGTCACTGACTGAGGGGCCCGTTCCCGTTCGGTACTGGTCTGTGTTCTATTGTCTATAGACGACACTGAGGGGCCCGTTCCCGTTCGGTACTGGTCTGTGTTCTATTGTCTATAGACGTCACTGTCTGTGGGGCCTGTTCCCGTTCGGTACTGGTCTGTGTTCTATTGACTATAGTCGTCACTGACTGACGTGCCTGTTCCTGTTAAGTACTGGTCTGTGTTCTATTGTCTGTAGACGTCACTGACTGAGGAGCCAGTTCCCGTTCGGTACTGTTCTCTGTTCTATTGTCTTTAGACTTCACTGATTGAGTGTCCTGTTCCGTTTCGGGACTGGACTGTGTTCTTTTGTTTATAGACGTCACTGACTTGGGGCCTGTAACTGTTCGGTACTGGTCTGTGTACTATTCTCTATAGACCTCACTGACTGAGTGTCCTGTTCCAGTTCGGTACTGGACTGTGTTCTATTGTTTATAGACGTCACTGACTAGGGGCCTGTACCTGTTCGGTACTGATCTGTGTACTATTCTCTATAGACGTCACTCACTGAGGGGCCTGTTCCCGTTCATTACTGCTCTGTGTTCTATTGTCTACAGACTTCACTGACTGAGGGGCCTGTTCCCGTTCGGTACTGTTCTGTGTTCTATTGTGTATAGACATCACTGACTGAGGGGCCTGTTCCCGTTCGGTACTGGTTTGTGTTCTATTGTCTATAGACCTCACTGACTGAGGGGCCTGTTCCTGTTCGGTACTGGTCTGTGCTCTATTGACTATAGACGTCACTGACTGAAGGGCCTGTTCCCGATCGGTACTGGTCTGTGTTTTATTGTCTATACACGTCACTTACTGAGGGGCCTGTTCCCGTTCGGTACTGGTCTGTGCTCTATTGTCTATAGAAGTCACTGACTGAGGGGCCTGTTCCTGTTCAGTACTGGTCTGTGTTTTATTGTATATAGACGTCACTGTCTGTGGGGCCTGTTCCCGTTCGGTACTTGTCTGTTTTCTTTTCTGTATAGACGTCACTGACTGAAAGGCCTGTTCCAGTTCGGTACTGGTCTGTGTTCTATTGTCTATAGACATCACTGACTGATTGGTCTGTTCCCGATCGGTACTGTTCTGTGTTCTATTGTCTATAGACATCACTGACTGAGTGGCCTGTTGCCGTTCGGTACTGGTCTGTGTTCGGTTTTCTATAGACGTCACTGACTGAGGGGCCTGTTCCTGTTCGGTACTGGTCTCTGTTCTATTGTCTATAGACGTCACTGACTGAGGTGCCTGTTCCTGTTCGGTACTGTTCTGTGTTCTGTTTTCTATAGACGTCACTGACTGAGGGGCCTGTTCCCGTTCGGTACTGGTCTGTGTTCTATTGTCTTTGACGTCACTGACTGATGGGCCTGTTCCTGTTCGGTACTGGTCTGTGTTCTATTGTCTATAGACGTCACTGAATGAGGGGCCTGTTCCTGTTCTGTTCTGATCTGTGTTCTTTTGTCTATAGACGTCACTGACTGAAGGGCCTGTTCCCGATCGGTACTTGTCTGTTTTCTATTGTCTTTGACGTCACTGACTGAGGGGCCTGTTCCCGTTCGGTACTGGTCTGTGTTCTATTGTCTTTGACGTCACTGACTGATGGGCCTGTTCCTGTTCGGTACTGGTCTGTGTTCTATTGTCTATAGACGTCACTGAATGAGGGGCCTGTTCCTGTTCTGTTCTGATCTGTGTTCTTTTTTCTATAGACATCACTGACTGAAGGGCCTGTTCCCGTTCTGTACTGGTCTGTGTTCTATTGTCTATATTCGTCACTGACTGAGGGGCCTGTTCCCGTTCAGTACTGGTCTGAGTTCTATTGTCTGTAGACGTCACTGACTGAGGGGCCCGTTCCCGTTCGGTACTGGTCTGTGTTCTATTGTCTATAGACGACACTGAGGGGCCCGTTCCCGTTCGGTACTGGTCTGTGTTCTATTGTCTATAGACGTCACTGTCTGTGGGGCCTGTTCCCGTTCGGTACTGGTCTGTGCTCTATTGACTATAGTCGTCACTGACTGACGTGCCTGTTCCTGTTCAGTACTGGTCTGTGTTCTATTGTCTGTAGACGTCACTGACTGAGGAGCCAGTTCCCGTTCGGTACTGTTCTCTGTTCTATTGTCTTTAGACTTCACTGATTGAGTGTCCTGTTCCGGTTCGGGACTGGACTGTGTTCTTTTGTTTATAGACGTCACTGACTAGGGGCCTGTAACTGTTCGGTACTGGTCTGTGTACTATTCTCTATAGACCTCACTGACTGAGTGTCCTGTTCCAGTTCGGTACTGGAATGTGTTCTATTGTTTATAGACGTCACTGACTAGGGGCCTGTACCTGTTCGGTACTGGTCTGTGTACTATTCTCTATAGACGTCCCTCACTGAGGGGCCTGTTCCCGATCATTACTGCTCTGTGTTCTATTGTCTACAGACTTCACTGACTGAGGGGCCTGTTCCCGTTCGGTACTGTTCTGTGTTCTATTGTGTATAGACATCACTGACTGAGGGGCCTGTTCCCGTTCGGTACTGGTTTGTGTTCTATTGTCTATAGATGTCACTGACTGAGGGGCCTGTTCCTGTTCGGTACTGGTCTGTGCTCTATTGACTATAGACGTCACTGACTGAAGGGCCTGTTCCCGATCGGTACTGGTCTGTGTTTTATTGTCTATACACGTCACTTACTGAGGGGCCTGTTCCCGTTCGGTACTGGTCTGTGCTCTATTGTCTATAGACGTCACTGACTGAGGGGCCTGTTCCTGTTCTGTTCTGATCTGTGTTCTATTGTCTATAGACATCACTGACTGAAGGGCCTGTTCCTCTTCGGTACTGGTCTGCATTATATTGTCTATAGATGTCACTGACTGAGGGGCTTGTTCCTGTTCGGCACTGGTCTGTGTTCTATTGACTATAGTCGTCACTGACGGATGTACCTGTTCACGTTCAGTACTGGTCTGTGTTCTATTGTCTGTAGACGTCACTGACTGAGGGGCCTGTTCACGTTCGGTACTGGTCTGTGTTCTATTGTCTATAGACATAACTGACTGAGTGGCCTGTTGCCATTCGGTACTGGTCTGTGTTCTGTTTTCTATAGACCTCACTGACTGAAGGGCCTGTTCCCGTTCAGTACTGGTCTGTGTTCTATTGTGTATAGACATCACTGACTGAGGGGCCTGTTCCCGATCGGTACTGGTCTGTGTTTTATAGTCTTTAGACGTCACTGACTGAGGGGCCTGTTCCCGTTCGGTACTGGTCTGTGTTCTATTGACTATAGTCGTCACTTACTGACGTGCCTGTTCCCGTTCAGTACTGGTCTGTGTTCTATTGTCTGTAGACGTCACTGACTGAGGAGCCAGTTCCTGTTCGGTACTGTTCTGTGTTCTAATGTCTATAGACGTCACTGACTGAGGGGCCTGTTCCCGTTCGGTACTGGTCTGCGTTCTATTGTCTATATACGTCACTGACTGAGGGGCTTGTTCCTGTTCGGCACTGGTCTATGCCCTATTGTCTATAGAAGTCACTGACTGAGGGGCCTGTTCCTGTTCGGTACTGGTCTGTGTTCTATTGTATATTGACGTCACTGTCTGTGGGGCCTGTTCCCGTTCGGTACTTGTCTGTGTTCTTTTGTGTATAGACCTCACTGATTGATGGGCCTGTTCCCGTTCGGTACTGGTCTGTGTTCTTTTGTCTGTAGACGTCACTGACTGAGGGGCCTGTTCACGTTCGGTACTGTTCTGTGTTCTATTGTCTATAGACATAACTGACTGAGTGGCCTGTTGCCATTCGGCACTGGTCTGTGTTCTGTTTTCTATAGACCTCACTGACAGAGGGGCCTGTTCCTGTTCGGTACTGGTCTGTGTTCTATTGTCTATAGACGTCACTGACTGAGGGGCCTGTTCCCGTTCGGTACTGGTATGTGTTCTATTGTCTATAGACGTCACTGACTGAGGGGCCTGTTCCTGTTCTGTTCTGATCTGTGTTCTTTTGTCTATAGACGTCACCGACTGAAGGGCCTGTTCCTGTTCGGTACTGGCCTGTGTTCTGGTGTCTATAGACGTCACTGACTGAGGGGCCTGTTCCTGTTCGGTACAGGTCTGTGTTCTCTTGTCTATAGACGTCACTGATTGATGGGCCTGTTCCTGTTCGGTACTGGTCTGTGTTCTATTGTCTATAGTCGTCACTGACTGAGGGGCCTGTTCCCGATCGGTACTGGTCTGTGTTCTATTGTCTATAGACGTCACTGACTGAGGGGCCTGTTCCCGTTCGGTACTGGTCTGTGTTCTATTGTCTATAGTCGTCACTGACGGATGTGCCTGTTCCCGTTCAGTACTGGTCTGAGTTCTATTGTCTGTAGACGTCACTGACTGAGGGGCCTGTTCCCGTTCGGTACTGGTCTGTGTTCTATTGACTATAGTCGTCACTGACGGATGTGCCTGTTCCCGTTCAGTACTGGTCTGTGTTCTATTGTCTGTAGACGTCACTGACTGCGGGGCCTGTTCCCGTTCGGTACTTCTCTGAGTTCTATTGTCAGTAGACGTCACTGACTGAGGGGCCTGTTCCCGTTAAGGTACAGTTCTGTGTTCTATTGTCTACAGACGACACTGACTGAGGGGCCCGTTCCCGTTCGGTACTGGTCTGTGTTCTATTGTCTATAGACGTCACTGTCTGTGGGGCCTGTTCCCGTTCGGTACTTGTCTGTGTTCTTTTGTGTATAGACGTCACTGACTGAAGGGCCTGTTCCCGATCGGTACTGGTCTGTGTTTTATTGTCTTTAGACGTCACTGACTGAGGGGCCTGTTCCCGTTCGGTACTGGTCTGTGTTCTATTGACTATAGTCGTCACTGACTGACGTGCCTGTTCCTGTTCAGTACTGGTCTGTGTTCTATTGTCTGTAGACGTCTCTGACTGAGTGTCCTGTTCCGTTTCGGTACTGGACTGTGTTCTTTTGTTTATAGACGTCACTGACTAGGGGCCTGTAACTGTTCGGTACTGGTCTGTGTACTATTCTCTATAGACCTCACTGACTGAGTGTCCTGTTCCGGTTCGGTTCTGGACTGTGTTCTATTGTTTATAGACGTCACTGACTAGGGGTCTGTACCTGTTCGGTACAGGTCTGTGTACTATTCTCTATAGACGTCACTCACTGAGGGGCCTGTTCCCGTTCATTACTGCTCTGTGTTCTATTGTCTACAGACTTCACTGACTGAGGGGCCTTTTCCCGTTCGGTACTGTTCTGTGTTCTATTGTTTATAGACGTCACTGACTGAGGGGCCTGTTCCCTTTCGGTACTGGTCTGTGTTCTATTGTGTATAGACATCACTGACTGAGGGGCCTGTTCCCGATCGGTACTGGTCTGTGTTTTATAGTCTTTAGACGTCACTGACTGAGGGGCCTGTTCCCGTTCGGTACTGGTCTGTGTTCTATTGACTATAGTCGTCACTTACTGACGTGCCTGTTCCCGTTCACTACTGGTCTGTGTTCTATTGTCTGTAGACGTCACTGACTGAGGAGCCATTTCCTGTTCGGTACTGTTCTGTGTTCTATTGTCTATAGACGTCACTGACTGAGGGGCCTGTTCCCGTTCGGTACTGGTCTGTGTTCTATTGTCTATAGACGTCACTGACTGAGGGGCCTGTTCCTGTTCTGTTCTGATCTGTGTTCTATTGTCTATAGACATCACTGACTGAAGGGCCTGTTCCTGTTTGGTACTGGTCTGCGTTCTATTGTCTATAGACGTCACTGACTGAGGGGCTTGTTCCTGTTCGGCACTGGTCTATGCTTTATTGTCTATAGAAGTCACTGACTGAGGGGCCTGTTCCTGTTCGGTACTGGTCTGTGTTCTATTGTATATTGACGTCACTGTCTGTGGGGCATGTTCCCGTTTGGTACTTGTCTGTGTTCTTTTGTGTATAGACCTCACTGATTGATGGGCCTGTTCCCGTTCGGTACTGGTCTGTGTTTTATTGTCTTTAGACGTCACTGACTGAGGGGCCTGTTCCCGTTCGGTACTGGTCTGTGTTCTATTGACTATAGTCGTCACTGACTGACGTGCCTGTTCCTGTTCAGTACTGGTCTGTGTTCTATTGTCTGTAGACGTCTCTGACTGAGTGTCCTGTTCCGGTTCGGTACTGGACTGTGTTCTTTTGTTTATAGACGTCACTGACTAGGGGCCTGTAACTGTTCGGTACTGGTCTGTGTACTATTCTCTATAGACCTCACTGACTGAGTGTCCTGTTCCGGTTCGGTACTGGACTGTGTTCTATTCTTTATAGACCTCACTGACTAGGGGTCTGTACCTGTTCGGTACTGGTCTGTGTACTATTCTCTATAGATGTCACTCACTGAGGGGCCTGTTCCCGTTCATTACTGCTCTGTGTTCTATTGTCTACAGACTTCACTGACTGAGGGGCCTGTTCCCGTTCGGTACTGTTCTGTGTTCTATTGTCTATAGACGTCACTGACTGAGGGGCCTGTTCCCTTTCGGTACTGGTCTGTGTTCTATTGTGTATAGACATCACTGACTGAGGGGCCTGTTCCCGATCGGTACTGGTCTGTGTTTTATAGTCTTTAGACGTCACTGACTGAGGGGCCTGTTCCCGTTCGGTACTGGTCTGTGTTCTATTGACTATAGTCGTCACTTACTGACGTGCCTGTTCCCGTTCAGTACTGGTCTGTGTTCTATTGTCTGTAGACGTCTCTGACTGAGTGTCCTGTTCCGTTTCGGTACTGGACTGTGTTCTTTTGTTTATAGACGTCACTGACTAGGGGCCTGTAACTGTTCGGTACTGGTCTGTGTACTATTCTCTATAGACCTCACTGACTGAGTGTCCTGTTCCGGTTCGGTACTGGACTGTGTTCTATTGTTTATAGACGTCACTGACTAGGGGTCTGTACCTGTTCGGTACAGGTCTGTGTACTATTCTCTATAGACGTCACTCACTGAGGGGCCTGTTCCCGTTCATTACTGCTCTGTGTTCTATTGTCTACAGACTTCACTGACTGAGGGGCCTGTTCCCGTTCGGTACTGTTCTGTGTTCTATTGTCTATAGACGTCACTGACTGAGGGGCCTGTTCCCTTTCGGTACTGGTCTGTGTTCTATTGTGTATAGACATCACTGACTGAGGGGCCTGTTCCCGATCGGTACTGGTCTGTGTTTTATAGTCTTTAGACGTCACTGACTGAGGGGCCTGTTCCCGTTCGGTACTGCTCTGTGTCCTATTGACTATAGTCGTCACTTACTGACGTGCCTGTTCCCGTTCACTACTGGTCTGTGTTCTATTGTCTGTAGACGTCACTGACTGAGGAGCCATTTCCTGTTCGGTACTGTTCTGTGTTCTATTGTCTATAGACGTCACTGACTGAGGGGCCTGTTCCCGTTCGGTACTGGTCTGTGTTCTATTGTCTATAGACGTCACTGACTGAGGGGCCTGTTCCTGTTCTGTTCTGATCTGTGTTCTATTGTCTATAGACATCACTGACTGAAGGGCCTGTTCCTGTTTGGTACTGGTCTGCGTTCTATTGTCTATAGACGTCACTGACTGAGGGGCTTGTTCCTGTTCGGCACTGGTCTATGCTCTATTGTCTATAGAAGTCACTGACTGAGGGGCCTGTTCCTGTTCGGTACTGGTCTGTGTTCTATTGTATATTGACGTCACTGTCTGTGGGGCATGTTCCCGTTCGGTACTTGTCTGTGTTCTTTTGTGTATAGACCTCACTGATTGATGGGCCTGTTCCCGTTCGGTACTGGTCTGTGTTTTATTGTCTTTAGACGTCACTGACTGAGGGGCCTGTTCCCGTTCGGTACTGGTCTGTGTTCTATTGACTATAGTCGTCACTGACTGACGTGCCTGTTCCTGTTCAGTACTGGTCTGTGTTCTATTGTCTGTAGACGTCTCTGACTGAGTGTCCTGTTCCGGTTCGGTACTGGACTGTGTTCTTTTGTTTATAGACGTCACTGACTAGGGGCCTGTAACTGTTCGGTACTGGTCTGTGTACTATTCTCTATAGACCTCACTGACTGAGTGTCCTGTTCCGGTTCGGTACTGGACTGTGTTCTATTCTTTATAGACGTCACTGACTAGGGGTCTGTACCTGTTCGGTACTGGTCTGTGTACTATTCTCTATAGATGTCACTCACTGAGGGGCCTGTTCCCGTTCATTACTGCACTGTGTTCTATTGTCTACAGACTTCACTGACTGAGGGGCCTGTTCCCGTTCGGTACTGTTCTGTGTTCTATTGTCTATAGACGTCACTGACTGAGGGGCCTGTTCCCTTTCGGTACTGGTCTGTGTTCTATTGTGTATAGACATCACTGACTGAGGGGCCTGTTCCCGATCGGTACTGGTCTGTGTTTTATAGTCTTTAGACGTCACTGACTGAGGGGCCTGTTCCCGTTCGGTACTGGTCTGTGTTCTATTGACTATAGTCGTCACTTACTGACGTGCCTGTTCCCGTTCACTACTGGTCTGTGTTCTATTGTCTGTAGACGTCACTGACTGAGGGGCCTGTTCCTGTTCTGTTCTGATCTGTGTTCTATTGTCTATCGACATCACTGACTGAAGGGCCTGTTCCTGTTTGGTACTGGTCTGCGTTCTATCGTCTATAGACGTCACTGACTGAGGGGCTTGTTCCTGTTCGGCACTGGTCTATGCTCTATTGTCTATAGAAGTCACTGACTGAGGGGCCTGTTCCTGTTCGGTACTGGTCTGTGTTCTATTGTATATTGACGTCACTGTCTGTGGGGCCTGTTCCCGTTCGGTACTTGTCTGTGTTCTTTTGTGTATAGACCTCACTGATTGATGGGCCTGTTCCCGTTCGGTACTGGTCTGTGTTCTATTGTCTGTAGACGTCACTGACTGAGGGGCCTGTTCACGTTCGGTACGGGTCTGTGTTCTATTGTCTATAGACATAACTGACTGAGTGGCCTGTTGCCATTCGGCACTGGTCTGTGTTCTGTTTTCTATAGACCTCACTGACAGAGGGGCCTGTTCCTGTTCGGTACTGGTCTGTGTTCTATTGTCTATAGACGTCACTGACTGAGGTGCCTGTTCCTGTTCGGTACTGTTCTGTGTTCTATTGTCTCTAGACGTCACTGACTAAGGGGCCTGTTACCGTTCGGTACTGGTATGTGTTCTATTGTCTATAGACGTCACTGACTGAGGGGCCTGTTCCTGTTCTGTTCTGATCCGTGTTCTTTTGTCTATAGACGTCACCGACTGAAGGGCCTGTTCCTGTTCGGTACTGGTCTGTGTTCTATTGTCGAAAGATGTCACTGACTGAGGGGCCTGTTCCAGTTCGGTACTGGTCTGTGTTCTATTGTCTTTAGACGTCACTGACTGAGGGGCCTGTTCCCGTTCGGTACTGGTCTGTGTTCTATTGTCTATAGTCGTCACTGACTGACGTTCCTGTTCCCGTTCAGTACTGTTCTGTGTTCTATTGTCTGTAGACGTCACTGACTGAGGAGCCAGTTCCTTTTCGGTACTGTTCTGTGTTCAATTGTCTATACACGTCACTGACTGAGGGGCCTGTTCCCGTTCGGTTCTGGTCTGTGTTCTATTGTCTATGGACGTCACTGACTGAGGGGCCTGTTCCTGTTCTGTTCTGATCTGTGTTCTATTGTCTATAGACATCACTGACTGAAGGGCCTGTTCCTGTTCGGTACGGGTCTGCGTTCTATTGTCTTTAGAGATCACTGACTGAGGGGCCTGTTCCCGTTTGGTACCGGTCTGTGTTCTATTGGCTATAGACGTCACTGACTGATGGGCCTGTTTCCGTTCGGTACGGGTATGTGTTCTATTGACTATAGACGTCACTGATTGAGGGGCCTGTACCCGTTCTGTACTGGTCTGTGTTCTATTGGCTATCGACATCACTGATTGAGGGGCCTGTTCCCGTTCGGTACTGCTCTGTGTTCTATAGTCTACAGACTTCACTGACTGAAGGGCCTGTTCCCGTTCGGTACTGTTCTGTGTTCTATTGTCTATAGACGTCACTGACTGAAGGGCCTGTTCCCGTTCGGTACTGCTCTGTGTTCTATTGTCTACAGACTTCACTGACTGAAGGGCCTGTTCCTGTTCGGTACTGGTCTGCGTTCTATTGTCTATAGACGTCACTGACTGAGGGGCCTGTTCCTGTTCGGTACTGGTCTATGCTCTACTGTCTATAGAAGTCACTGACTGAGGGGCCTGTTCCTGTTTGGTACTGGTCTGTGTTCTATTGTATATAGACGTCACTGTCTGTGGGGCCTGTTCCCGTTCGGTACTTGTCTGTGTTCTTTTGTGTATAGACGTCACTGACTGAAAGGCCTGTTCCCGATCGGTACTGGTCTGTGATTTATTGTCTTTAGAAGTCACTGACTGAGGGGCCTGTTCCCGTTCGGTACGGGTATGTGTTCTATTGACTATAGACGTCACTGATTGAGGGGCCTGTACCCATTCTGTACTGGTCTGTGTTCTATTGGCTATCGACATCACTGACTGAGGGGCCTGTTCCCGTTCGGTACTGCTCTGTGTTCGATTGTCTACAGACTTCACTGACTGAAGGGCCTGTTCCCGTTCGGTACTGTTCTGTGTTCTATTGTCTATAGACGTCACTGACTGAAGGGCCTGTTCCCGTTCGGTACTGCTCTGTGTTCTATTGTCTACAGACTTCACTGACTGAAGGGCCTGTTCCTGTTCGGTACTGGTCTGCGTTCTATTGTCTATAGACGTCACTGACTGAGGGGCCTGTTCCTGTTCGGTACTGGTCTATGCTCTACTGTCTATAGAAGTCACTGACTGAGGGGCCTGTTCCTGTTTGGTACTGGTCTGTGTTCTATTGTATATAGACGTCACTGTCTGTGGGGCCTGTTCCCGTTCGGTACTTGTCTCTGTTTTTTTGTGTATAGACGTCACTGACTGAAAGGCCTGTTCCCGATCGGTACTGGTCTGTGATTTATTGTCTTTAGAAGTCACTGACTGAGGGGCCTGTTCCCGTTCGGTACGGGTATGTGTACTGTTGACTATAGACGTCATTGATTGAGGGGCCTGTACCCGTTCTGTACTGGTCTGTGTTCTATTGGCTATCGACATCACTGACTGAGGGGCCTGTTCCCGTTCGGTACGGGTATGTGTTCTGTTGACTATAGACGTCATTGATTGAGGGGCCTGTACCCGTTCTGTACTGGTCTGTGTTCTATTGGCTATCGACATCACTGACTGAGTGGCCTGTTCCCGTTCGGTACTGCTCTGTGTTCTATTGTCTACAGACATCACTGACTGAAGGGCCTGTACTCGTTCGGTACTGTTCTGTGTTCTATTGTCTATAGACGTCACTGACTGAGGGGCCTGTTCCCTTTCGGTACTGGTCTGTGTTCTATTGTGTATAGAAATCACTCACTGAGGGGCCTGTTCCCGTTCGGTACTGGTTTGTGTTCTATTGTCTATAGATGTCACTGACTGAGGGGCCTGTTCCTGTTCGGTACTGGTCTGTGTTCTATTGACTATAGACGTCACTGACTGAAGGGCCTGTTCCCGATCGGTACTGGTCTGTGTTTTATTGTCTTTAGACGTCACTGACTGAGGGGCCTGTTCCCGTTCGGTACTGGTCTGTGTTCTATTGACTATAGTCGTCACTGACTGACGTGCCTGTTCCTGTTCGGTACTGGTCTGCGTTCTATTGTCTATAGACGTCACTGACTGAGGGGCCTTTTCCTGATCGGTACTGGTCTGCGTTCTATTGTCTTTAGAGGTCACTGACTGAGGGGCCTGTTCCCGTTTGGTACCGGTCTGTGTTCTATTGGCTATAGACGTCTCTGACTGAGGGGCCTGTTTCCGTTCGGTACGGGTATGTGTTCTATTGACTATAGACGTCACTGATTGAGGGGCCTGTACCCGTTCTGTACTGGTCTGTGTTCTATTGGCTATCGACATCACTGACTGAGGGGCCTGTTCCCGTTCGGTACTGCTCTGTGTTCTATTGTCTACAGACTTCACTGACTGAAGGGCCTTTTCCCGTTCGGTACTGTTCTGTGTTCTATTGTCTATAGACGTCACTGACTGAGGGGCCTGTTCCCGTTCGGTACTGGTCTGTGTTATATTGACTATAGTCGTCACTGACTGACGTTCCTGTTCCCGTTCAGTACTGGTCTGTGTTCTATTGTCTGTAGACGTCACTGACTGAGGAGCCAGTTCCTGTTCGGTACTGTTCTGTGTTCAATTGTCTATAGACGTCACTGACTGAGGGGCCTGTTCCCGTTCGGTACTGGTTTGTGTTCTATTGTCTATGGACGTCACTGACTGAGGGGCCTGTTCCTGTTCTGTTCTGATCTGTGTTCTATTGTCTATCGACATCACTGACTGAAGGGCCTGTTCCTGTTCGGTACTAGTCTGCGTTCTATTGTCTATAGACGTCACTGACTGAGGCGCCTGTTCCTGTTCGGTACTGGTCTATGCTCTACTGTCTATAGAAGTCACTGACTGAGGGGCCTGTTCCTGTTTGGTATTGGTCTGTGTTCTATTGTATATAGACGTCACTGTCTGTGGGGACTGTTCCCGTTCGGTACTTGTCTGTCTTCTTTTGTGTATAGACGTCACTGACTGAAAGGCCTGTTCCCGATCGGTACTGGTCTGTGATTTATTGTCTTTAGAAGTCACTGACTGAGGGGCCTGTTCCCGTTCTGTACTGGTCTGTGTTCTATTGGCTATCGACATCACTGACTGAGGGGCCTGTTCCCGTTCGGTACTGCTCTGTGTTCTATTGTCTACAGACTTCACTGACTGAAGGGCCTGTTCCCGTTCGGTACTGGTCTGTGTTCTATTGTCTATAGACGTCACTGACTGAGGGGCTGTTCCTGTTCTGTTCTGATCTGTATTCTATTGTCTATAGACCTCATTGACTGAAGGGCCTGTTCCTGCTTGGTACTGGTCTGCGTTCTATTGTCTATAGATGTCACTGACTGAGTGGCCTGTTCCTGTTCGGTACTGGTCTGTGTTCTATGGTCTATAGACGTCACTGACTGATTGGCCTGTTCCTGTTCAGTATTGGTCTGTGTTCTATTGTCTATAGACCTCACTGACTGAGTGGCCTGTTCCTGTTCGGTACTGGTCTGTGTTCTGTTGTTTATAGACGTCACTGACTGAAGGGCCTGTTCCCGATCGGTACTGGTCTGTGTTTTATTGTCTTTAGAAGTCACTGACTGAGGGGCCTGTTCCCGTTTGGTACCGGTCTGTGTTCTATTGGCTATAGACGTCACTGACTGAGGGGCCTGTACCCGTTCTGTACTGGTCTGTGTTCTATTGGCTATCGACATCACTGACTGAGGGGCCTGTTCCCGTTCGGTACTGCTCTGTGTTCTATTGTCTACAGACTTCACTGACTGAAGGGCCTGTTCCCGTTCGGTACTGTTCTGTGTTCTATTGTCTATAGACGTCACTGACTGAGGGGCCTGTTCCCGTTCGGTACTGGTCTGTGTTCTATTGTCTTTAGACGTCACTGACTGAGGGGCCTGTTCCTGTTCGGTACTGTTCTGTGTTCTATTGACTATAGTCGTCACTGACTGACGTTCCTGTTCCCGTTCAGTACTGGTCTGTGTTCTATTGTCTGTAGACGTCACTGACTGAGGAGCCAGTTCCTGTTCGGTACTGTTCTGTGTTCAGTTGTCTATAGACGTCACTGACTGAGGGGCCTGTTCCCGTTCGGTAATGCTCTGTGTTCTATTGTCTATGGACGTCACTCACTGAGGGGCCTGTCCTGTTCTGTTCTGATCTGTGTTCTATTGTCTATAGACATCACTGACTGAAGGGCCTGTTCCTGTTCGGTACTGGTCTGCGTTCTATTGTCTATAGACGTCACTGACTGAGGGGCCTGTTCCTGTTCGGTACTGGTCTATGCTCTATTGTCTATAGAAGTCACTGACTGAGGGGCCTGTTCCTGTTTGGTACTGGTCTGTGTTTTATTGTATATAGACGTCACTGTCTGTGGGGCCTGTTCCCGTTCGGTACTTGTCTGTGTTCTTTTGTGTATAGACGTCACTGACTGAAAGGCCTATTCCCGATCGGTACTGGTCTGTGATTTATTGTCTTTAGATGTCACTGACTGAGGGGCCTGTTCCCGTTTGGTACCGGTCTGTTTTCTATTGGCTATAGACGTCACTGACTGACGTGCCTGTTCCCGTTCAGTGCTGGTCTGTGTTCTATTGTCTGTAGACGTCACTGACTGAGGAGCCAGTTCCCGTTCGGTACTGTTCTCTGTTCTATTGTCTTTAGACTTCACTGACTGAGTGTCCTGTTCCGGTTCGGTACTGGACTGTGTTCTATTGTTTATAGACGTTACTGACTAGGGGCCTGTACCTGTTCGGTACTCGTCTGTGTACTATTCTCTATAGACGTCACTCACTGATGGGCCTGTTCCCGTTCATTACAGCTCTGTGTTGTATTGTCTACAGACTTCACTGACTGAGGGGCCTGTTCCCGTTCGGTACTGGTCTGTGTTCTATTCTCTATGGACGTCACTGACTGAGGGGCCTGTTGCTGTTCTGTTCTGATCTGTGTTCTATTGTCTATAGACATCACTGACTGAAGGGCCTGTTCCTCTTCGGTACTGGTCTGCGTTCTATTGTCTTTAGAGGTCACTGACTGAGGGGCCTGTTCCCGTTTGGTACCGGTCTGTGTTCTATTGGCTATAGACGTCTCTGACTGAGGGGCCTGTTTCCGTTCGGTACGGGTATGTGTTCTATTGACTATAGACGTCACTGATTGAGGGGCCTGTACCCGTTCTGTACTGGTCTGTGTTCTATTGGCTATCGACATCACTGACTGAGGGGCCTGTTCCCGTTCGGTACTGCTCTGTGTTCTATTGTCTACAGACTTCACTGACTGAAGGGCCTGTTCCCGTTCGGTACTGTTCTGTGTTCTATTGTCTATTGACGTCACTGACTGAGGGGCCTGTTCCCGTTCGGTACTGGTCTGTGTTATATTGACTATAGTCGTCACTGACTGACGTTCCTGTTCCCGTTCAGTACTGGTCTGTGTTCTATTGTCTGTAGACGTCACTGACTGAGGAGCCAGTTCCTGTTCGGTACTGTTCTGTGTTCAATTGTCTATAGACGTCACTGACTGAGGGGCCTGTTCCCGTTCGGTACTGGTCTGTGTTCTATTGTCTATGGACGTCACTGACTGAGGGGCCTGTTCCTGTTCTGTTCTGATCTGTGTTCTATTGTCTATCGACATCACTGACTGAAGGGCCTGTTCCTGTTCGGTACTGGTCTGCGTTCTATTGTCTATAGACGTCACTGACTGAGGGGCCTGTTCCTGTTCGGTACTGGTCTATGCTCTACTGTCTATAGAAGTCACTGACTGAGGGGCCTGTTCCTGTTTGGTATTGGTCTGTGTTCTATTGTATATAGACGTCACTGTCTGTGGGGACTGTTCCCGTTCGGTACTTGTCTGTCTTCTTTTGTGTATAGACGTCACTGACTGAAAGGCCTGTTCCCGATCGGTACTGGTCTGTGATTTATTGTCTTTAGAAGTCACTGACTGAGGGGCCTGTTCCCGTTCTGTACTGGTCTGTGTTCTATTGGCTATCGACATCACTGACTGAGGGGCCTGTTCCCGTTCGGTACTGCTCTGTGTTCTATTGTCTACAGACTTCACTGACTGAAGGGCCTGTTCTCGTTCGGTACTCTTCTGTGTTTTATTGTCTATAGACGTCACTGACTGAGGGGCCTGTTCCCTTTCGGTACTGGTCTGTGTTCTATTGTGTATAGACATCACTCACTGAGGGGCCTGTTCCCGTTCGGTACTGGTTTGTGTTCTATTGTCTATAGATGTGACTGACTGAGGGGCCTGTTCCTGTTCGGTACTGGTCTGTGTTCTATTGACTATAGACGTCACTGACTGAAGGGCCTGTTCCCGATCGGTACTGGTATGTGTTTTATTGTCTTTAAACGTCACTGACTGAGGGGCCTGTTCCCGTTCGGTACTGGACTGTGTTCTATTGACTATAGTCGTCACTGACTGACGTGCCTGTTCCTGTTCATTACTGGTCTGTGTTCTATTGTCTGTAGACGTCACTGACTGAGGAGCCAGTTCCCGTTCGGTACTGTTCTCTGTTCTATTGTCTTTAGACTTCACTGACTGAGTGTCCTGTTCCGGTTCGGTACTGGTCTGTGTTCTTTTGTGTATAGACGTCACTGACTGAGGGGCCTGTTCCCGTTCGGTACTGGTCTGTGTTCTATTGTCTACAGACTTCACTGACTGAGAGGCCTGTTCCCGTTCGGTACTGTTCTGTGTTCTATTGTCTATAGACGTCACTGACTGAGGGGCCTGTTCCCTTTCGGTACTGGTCTGTGTTCTATTGTGTATAGACATCACTGACTGAGGGGCCTGTTCCCGTTCAGTACTGGTTTGTGTTCTATTGTCTATAGATGTCACTGACTGAGGGGCCTGTTCCTGTTCGGTACTGGTCTGTGTTCTATTGACTATAGACGTCACTGACTGAAGGGCCTGTTCCCGATCGGTACTGGTTTGTGTTTTATTGTCTTTAGACGTCACTGACTGAGGGGCCTGTTCCCGTTCGGTACTGGTCTGTGTTTTATTGTCTTTAGACGTCACTGACTGAGGGGCCTGTTCCCGTTCGGTACTGGTCTGTGTTCTATTGACTATAGTTGTCACTGACTGAGGTGCCTGTTCCTGTTCGGTACTGTTCTGTGTTCTATTGTCTATAGCCATCACTGACTGAGGGGCCTGTTCCTGTTCGGTACTGGTCTGTGTTCTATTGTCTATAGACCTCACTGACTGAGTGGCCTGTTCCCGTTCGGTACTGGTCTGTGTTCTATTGACTATAGTCGTCACTGACTGAGGTGCCTGTTCCTGTTCGGTACTGTTCTGTGTTCTATTGTCTATAGACGTCACTGACTGAGGGGCCTGTTCCCGTTCTGTACTGGTCTGCGTTCTATTGACTATAGTCGTCACTGACGGATGTGTCTGTTCCCGTTCAGTACTGGTCTGTTTTCTATTGTCTGTAGACGTCACAGACTGAGGGGCCTGTTCCCGTTCGGTACTGGTCTGTTTTCTATTGTCTGCAGACGTCACTGACTGAGGGGCCTGTTCCCGTTCAGTACTGTTCTGTGTTCTATTGTCTATAGACGTCACTGACTGAGGGGCCTGTTCCCGTTCGGTACTGTTCTGTGTTCTATTGTCTGTAGACGTCACAGACTGAGGGGCCTGTTCCCGTTCGGTACTGGTCTGTTTTCTATTGTCTGTAGACGTCACTGACTGAGGGGCCTGTTCCTGTTCGTTACTGGTCTGTGTTCTATTGTATATAGACGTCACTGTCTGTGGGGCCTGTCCTCGTTCGGAACTTGTCTGTGTTCTTTTGTGTATAGACGTCACTGACTGAAAGGCCTGTTCCTGTTCGGTATTGGTCTGTGTTCTATTGTCTATAGACCTCACTGACTGAGTGGCCTTTTCCTGTTCGGTACTGGTCTGTGTACTATTCTCTATAGACCTCACTGACTGAGTGTCCTGTTCCGGTTCGGTACTGGACTGTGTTCTATTGTTTATAGACGTCACTGACTAGGGGCCTGTACCTGTTCGGTACTCGTCTGTGTACTATTCTCTATAGACGTCACTCACTGATGGGCCTGTTCCCGTTCATTACTGCTCTGTGTTCTATTGTCTACAGACGTCACTGAGTGAAGGGCCTGTTTCCGATCGGTACTGGTCTGTGTTTTATTGTCTTTAGACGTCACTGACTGAGGGGCCTGTTCCCGTTCTGTTCTGATCTGTGTTCTATTGACTACAGTCGTCACTGACGGATGTCCCTGTTCCCGTTCAGTACTGGTCTGCGTTCTATTGTCTGTAGACGTCACTGACTGAGGGGCCTGTTCCCGTTAAGGTACTGTTCTGTGTTCTATTGTCTATAGACATCACTGACTGAGTGGCCTGTTGCCGTTCGGTACTGGTCTGTGTTCTGTTTTCTATAGACCTCACTGACTGAGGGGCCTGTTCCCGTTCAGTACTGGTCTGTGGTCTATTGTCTGTAGACGTCACAGACTGAGGGGCCTGTTCCCGTTCGGTACTGGTCTGTTTTCAATTGTCTGTAGACGTCACTGACTGAGGGGCATGTTCCCGTTCAGTACTGTTCTGTGTTCTATTGTCTATGGACGTCACTGACTGAGGGGCCTGTTCCCGTTCGGTACTGGTCTGTGTTCTATTGTCTATAGACGTCACTGACTGAGGGGCTGTTCCTGTTCTGTTCTGATCTGTGTTCTATTGTCTATAGACCTCAATGACTGAAGGGCCTGTTCCTGCTTGGTACTGGTCTGCGTTCTATTGTCTATAGATGTCACTGACTGAGTGGCCTGTTCCTGTTCGGTACTGGTCTGTGCTCTATTGTCTATAGACGTCACTGACTGAGGTGCCTGTTCCTGTTCGGTACTGGTCTGTGTTCTATTGTATATAGACGTCACTGTCTGTGGGGCCTGTCCTCGTTCGGAACTTGTCTGTGTTCTTTTGTGTATAGACGTCACTGACTGAAAGGCCTGTTCCTGTTCGGTACTGGTCTGTGTTCTATGGTCTATAGACGTCACTGACTGATTGGCCTGTTCATGTTCGGTATTGGTCTGTGTTCTATTGTCTATAGACCTCACTGACTGAGTGGCCTGTTCCTGTTCGGTACTGGTCTGTGTTCTATTGTTTATAGACATCACTGACTGAAGGGCCTGTTCCCGATCGCTACTGGTCTGTGTTTTATTGTCTTTAGAAGTCACTGACTGAGGGGCCTGTTCCCGTTTGGTACCGGTCTGTGTTCTATTGGCTATAGACGTCACTGACTGAGGGGCCTGTACCCGTTCTGTACTGGTCTGTGTTCTATTGGCTATCGACATCACTGACTGAGGGGCCTGTTCCCGTTCTGTACTGCTCTGTGTTCTATTGTCTACAGACTTCACTGACTGAAGGGCCTGTTCCCGTTCGGTACTGTTCTGTGTTCTCTTGTCTATAGACGTCACTGACTGAGGGGCCTGTTCCCGTTCGGTACTGGTCTGTGTTCTATTGTCTATAGATGTGACTGACTGAGGGGCCTGTTCCTGTTCGGTACTGGTCTGTGTTCTATTGACTATAGACGTCACTGACTGAAGGGCCTGTTCCCGATCGGTACTGGTATGTGTTTTATTGTCTTTAAACGTCACTGACTGAGGGGCCTGTTCCCGTTCGGTACTGGACTGTGTTCTATTGACTATAGTCGTCACTGACTGACGTGCCTGTTCCTGTTCATTACTGGTCTGTGTTCTATTGTCTGTAGACGTCACTGACTGAGGAGCCAGTTCCCGTTCGGTACTGTTCTCTGTTCTATTGTCTTTAGACTTCACTGACTGAGTGTCCTGTTCCGGTTCGGTACTGGTCTGTGTTCTTTTGTGTATAGACGTCACTGACTGAGGGGCCTGTTCCCGTTCGGTACTGGTCTGTGTTCTATTGTCTACAGACTTCACTGACTGAGAGGCCTGTTCCCGTTCGGTACTGTTCTGTGTTCTATTGTCTATAGACGTCACTGACTGAGGGGCCTGTTCCCTTTCGGTACTGGTCTGTGTTCTATTGTGTATAGACATCACTGACTGAGGGGCCTGTTCCCGTTCAGTACTGGTTTGTGTTCTATTGTCTATAGATGTCACTGACTGAGGGGCCTGTTCCTGTTCGGTACTGGTCTGTGTTCTATTGACTATAGACGTCACTGACTGAAGGGCCTGTTCCCGATCGGTACTGGTTTGTGTTTTATTGTCTTTAGACGTCACTGACTGAGGGGCCTGTTCCCGTTCGGTACTGGTCTGTGTTTTATTGTCTTTAGACGTCACTGACTGAGGGGCCTGTTCCCGTTCGGTACTGGTCTGTGTTCTATTGACTATAGTCGTCACTGACTGAGGTGCCTGTTCCTGTTCGGTACTGTTCTGTGTTCTATTGTCTATAGCCATCACTGACTGAGGGGCCTGTTCCTGTTCGGTACTGGTCTGTGTTCTATTGACTATAGTCGTCACTGACTGAGGTGCCTGTTCCTGTTCGGTACTGTTCTGTGTTCTATTGTCTATAGACGTCACTGACTGAGGGGCCTGTTCCCGTTCTGTACTGGTCTGCGTTCTATTGACTATAGTCGTCACTGACGGATGTGTCTGTTCCCGTTCAGTACTGGTCTGTTTTCTATTGTCTGTAGACGTCACAGACTGAGGGGCCTGTTCCCGTTCGGTACTGGTCTGTTTTCTATTGTCTGCAGACGTCACTGACTGAGGGGCCTGTTCCCGTTCAGTACTGTTCTGTGTTCTATTGTCTATAGACGTCACTGACTGAAGGGCCTGTTCCCGTTCGGTACTGTTCTGTGTTCTATTGTCTGTAGACGTCACAGACTGAGGGGCCTGTTCCCGTTCGGTACTGGTCTGTTTTCTATTGTCTGTAGACGTCACTGACTGAGGGGCCTGTTCCTGTTCGTTACTGGTCTGTGTTCTATTGTATATAGACGTCACTGTCTGTGGGGCCTGTCCTCGTTCGGAACTTGTCTGTGTTCTTTTGTGTATAGACGTCACTGACTGAAAGGCCTGTTCCTGTTCGGTATTGGTCTGTGTTCTATTGTCTATAGTCCTCACTGACTGAGTGGCCTGTTCCTGTTCGGTACTGGTCTGTGTACTATTCTCTATAGACCTCACTGACTGAGTGTCCTGTTCCGGTTCGGTACTGGACTGTGTTCTATTGTTTATAGACGTCACTGACTAGGGGCCTGTACCTGTTCGGTACTCGTCTGTGTACTATTCTCTATAGACGTCACTCACTGATGGGCCTGTTCCCGTTCATTTCTGCTCTGTGTTCTATTGTCTACAGACGTCACTGACGGATGTGCCTGTTCCCGTTCAGTACTGGTCTGCGTTCTATTGTCTGTAGACGTCACTGACTGAGCGGCCTGTTCCCGTTAAGGTACTGTTCTGTGTTCTATTGTCTATAGACATCACTGACTGAGTGGCCTGTTGCCGTTCGGTACTGGTCTGTGTTCTGTTTTCTATAGACCTCACTGACTGAGGGGCCTGTTCCCGTTCAGTACTGGTCTGTGGTCTATTGTCTGTAGACGTCACAGACTGAGGGGCCTGTTCCCGTTCGGTTACTGGTCTGTTTTCAATAGTCTGTAGACGTCACTGACTGAGGGGCCTGTTCCCGTTTGGTACCGGTCTGTGTTCTATTGGCTATAGACGTCACTGACTGAGGGGCATGTTCCCGTTCAGTACTGTTCTGTGTTCTATTGTCTATGGACGTCACTGACTGAGGGGCCTGTTCCCGTTCGGTACTGGTCTGTGTTCTATTGTCTATAGACGTCACTGACTGAGGGGCTGTTCCTGTTCTGTTCTGATCTGTGTTCTATTGTCTATAGACCTCAATGACTGAAGGGCCTGTTCCTGCTTGGTACTGGTCTGCGTTCTATTGTCTATAGATGTCACTGACTGAGTGGCCTGTTCCTGTTCGGTACTGGTCTGTGCTCTATTGTCTATAGACGTCACTGACTGAGGTGCCTGTTCCTGTTCGGTACTGGTCTGTGTTCTATTGTATATAGACGTCACTGTCTGTGGGGCCTGTCCTCGTTTGGAACTTGTCTGTGTTCTTTTGTGTATAGACGTCACTGACTGAAAGGCCTGTTCCTGTTCGGTACTGGTCTGTGTTCTATGGTCTATAGACGTCACTGACTGACTGTTCCCGTTCGGTACTGGTCTGTGTTCTATTGTCTATAGACCTCACTGACTGAGTGGCCTGTTCCCGTTCGGTACTGGTCTGTGTTCTATTGACTATAGTCGTCACTGACTGAGGTGCCTGTTCCTGTTCGGTACTGTTCTGTGTTCTATTGTCTATAGACGTCACTGACTGAGGGGCCTGTTCCCGTTCTGTACCTGGTCTGTGTTCTATTGACTATAGTCGTCACTGACGGATGTGTCCTGTTCCCGTTCAGTACTGGTCTGTTTTCTATTGTCTAGTCGACAGTCACTGACTGAGGGGCCTGTTCCCGTTCAGTACTGCTCTGTGTTCTATTGTCTATAGACGTCACTGACTGAGGGGCCTGTTCCCGTTCGGTACTGTTCTGTGTTCTCTTGTCTATAGACGTCACTGACTGAGGGGCCTGTTCCCGTTCGGTACTGGTCTGTGTTCTATTGTCTTTAGACGTCACTGACTGAGGGGCCTGTTCCTGTTCGGTACTGTTCTGTGTTCTATTGACTATAGTCGTCACTGACTGACGTTCCTGTTCCCGTTCAGTACTGGTCTGTGTTCTATTGTCTGTAGACGTCACTGACTGAGGAGCCAGTTCCTGTTCGGTACTGTTCTGTGTTCAGTTCTCTATAGACGTCACTGACTGAGGGGCCTGTTCCCGTTCGGTACTGGTCTGTGTTCTATTGTCGATGGACGTCACTGACTGAGGGGCCTGTTCCTGTTCTGTTCTGATCTCTGTTCTATTGTCTATAGACATCACTGACTGAAGGGCCTGTTCCTGTTCGGTACTGGTCTGCGTTCTATTGTCTATAGATGTCACTGACTGAGGGGCCTGTTCCTGTTCGGTACTGGTCTATGCTCTATTGTCTATAGAAGTCACTGACTGAGGGGGCTGTTCCTGTTTGGTACTGGTCTGTGTTTTATTGTATATAGACGTCACTGTCTGTGGGGCCTGTTCCCGTTCGGTACTTGTCTGTGTTCTTTTGTGTATAGACGTCACTGACTGAAAGGCCTGTTTCCGATCGGTACTGGTCTGTGATTTATTGTCCTTAGAAGTCACTGACTGAGGGGCCTGATCCCGTTCGGTACTGGTCTGTGTTCTATTGTGTATAGACATCACTGACTCAGGGGCCTGTTCCCGTTCGGTACTGGTTTGTGTTCTATGGTCTATAGACGTCACTGACTGATTGGACAGTTCCTGTTCGGTATTGGTCTGTGTTCTATTGTCTATAGACCTCACTGACTGAGTGGCCTGTTCCTGTTCGGTACTGGTCTGTGTTCTATTGTTTATAGACGTCACTGACTGAAGGGCCTGTTCCCGATCGCTACTGGTCTGTGTTTTATTGTCTTTAGAAGTCACTGACTGAGGGGCCTGTTCCCGTTTGGTACCGGTCTGTGTTCTATTGGCTATAGACGTCACTGACTGAGGGGCCTGTACCCGTTCTGTACTGGTCTGTGTTCTATTGGCTATCGACATCACTGACTGAGGGGCCTGTTCCCGTTCTGTACTGCTCTGTGTTCTATTGTCTACAGACTTCACTGACTGAAGGGCCTGTTCCCGTTCGGTACTGTTCTGTGTTCTCTTGTCTATAGACGTCACTGACTGAGGGGCCTGTTCCCGTTCGGTACTGGTCTGTTTTCTATTGTCTTTAGACGTCACTGACTGAGGGGCCTGTTCCTGTTCGGTACTGTTCTGTGTTCTATTGACTATAGTCGTCACTGACTGACGTTCCTGTTCCCGTTCAGTACTGGTCTGTGTTCTATTGTCTGTAGACGTCACTGACTGAGGAGCCAGTTCCTGTTCGGTACTGTTCTGTGTTCAGTTCTCTATAGACGTCACTGACTGAGGGGCCTGTTCCCGTTCGGTACTGGTCTGTGTTCTATTGTCTATGGACGTCACTGACTGAGGGGCCTGTTCCTGTTCTGTTCTGATCTCTGTTCTATTGTCTATAGACATCACTGACTGAAGGGCCTGTTCCTGTTCGGTACTGGTCTGCGTTCTATTGTCTATAGATGTCACTGACTGAGGGGCCTGTTCCTGTTCGGTACTGGTCTATGCTCTATTGTCTATAGAAGTCACTGACTGAGGGGGCTGTTCCTGTTTGGTACTGGTCTGTGTTTTATTGTATATAGACGTCACTGTCTGTGGGGCCTGTTCCCGTTCGGTACTTGTCTGTGTTCTTTTGTGTATAGACGTCACTGACTGAAAGGCCTGTTTCCGATCGGTACTGGTCTGTGATTTATTGTCTTTAGAAGTCACTGACTGAGGGGCCTGATCCCGTTCGGTACTGGTCTGTGTTCTATTGTGTATAGACATCACTGACTGAGGGGCCTGTTCCCGTTCGGTACTGGTTTGTGTTCTATTGTCTATAGATGTCACTGACTGAGTGGCCTGTTCCCGTTCGGTACTGGTCTGTGTTCTATTGACTATAGTCGTCACTGACTGACGTGCCTATTCCCGTTCAGTACTGGTCTGTGTTCTATTGTCTGTAGACGTCACTGACTGAGGAGCCAGTTCCCGTTCGGTACTGTTCTCTGTTCTATTGTCTTTAGACTTCACTGACTGAGTGTCCTGTTCCGGTTCGGTACTGGACTGTGTTCTATTGTTTATAGACGTCACTGACTAGGGGCCTGTACCCGTTCTGTACTGGTCTGTGTTCTATTGGCTATCGACATCACTGACTGAGGGGCCTGTTCCCGTTCGGTACTGCTCTGTGTTCTATTGTCTACAGACTTCTCTGACTGAAGGGCCTGTTCCCGTTCGGTACTGTTCTGTGTTCTATTGTCTATAGACGTCACTGACTGAGGGGCCTGTTCCCCTTCGGTACTGGTCTGTGTTCTATTGTGTATAGACATCACTGACTGAGGGGCCTGTTCCCGTTCGGTACTGGTTTGTGTTCTATTGTCTATAGATGTCACTGACTGAGGGGCCTGTTCCTGTTCGGTACTGGTCTGTGTTCTATTGACTATAGACGTCACTGACAGAGGGCCTGTTCCCGATCGGTACTGGTTTGTGTTTTATTGTCTTTAGACGTCATTGACTGAGGGGCCTGTTACCGTTCGGTACTGGTCTGTGTTCTATTGACTATAGTCGTCACTGACTGAAGGGCCTGTTCCCGATCGGTACTGGTCTGTGTTCTATTGTCTTTAGACGTCACTGACTGAGGGGCCTGTTCCCGTTCGGTACTGGTCTGTGTTCTATTGTCTATAGACCTCACTGACTGAGTGGCCTGTTCCCGTTCGGTACTGGTCTGTGTTCTATTGACTATAGTCGTCACTGACTGAGGTGCCTGTTCCTGTTCGGTACTGTTCTGTGTTCTATTGTCTATAGACGTCACTGACTGAGGGGCCTGTTCCCGTTCTGTACTGGTCTGTGTTCTATTGACTATAGTCGTCACTGACGGATGTGTCTGTTCCCGTTCAGTACTGGTCTGTTTTCTATTGTCTGTAGACGTCACAGACTGAGGGGCCTGTTCCCGTTCGGTACTGGTCTGTTTTCTATTGTCTGTAGACGTCACTGACTGAGGGGCCTGTTCCCGTTCAGTACTGTTCTGTGTTCTATTGTCTATAGACGTCACTGACTGAGGGGCCTGTTCCCGTTCGGTACTGTTCTGTGTTCTATTGTCTGTAGACGTCACAGACTGAGGGGCCTGTTCCCGTTCGGTACTGGTCTGTGTTCTATTGTCTATAGACCTCACTGACTGAGTGGCCTGTTCCCGTTCGGTACTGGTCTGTGTTCTATTGACTATAGTCGTCACTGACTGAGGTGCCTGTTCCTGTTCGGTACTGTTCTGTGTTCTATTGTCTATAGACGTCACTGACTGAGGGGCCTGTTCCCGTTCTGTACTGGTCTGTGTTCTATTGACTATAGTCGTCACTGACGGATGTGTCTGTTCCCGTTCAGTACTGGTCTGTTTTCTATTGTCTGTAGACGTCACAGACTGAGGGGCCTGTTCCCGTTCGGTACTGGTCTGTTTTCTATTGTCTGTAGACGTCACTGACTGAGGGGCCTGTTCCCGTTCAGTACTGTTCTGTGTTCTATTGTCTATAGACGTCACTGACTGAGGGGCCTGTTCCCGTTCGGTACTGGTCTGTGTTCTATTGTCTATAGACGTCACTGACTGAGGGGCTGTTCCTGTTCTGTTCTGATCTGTGTTCTATTGTCTATAGATGTCACTGACTGAGGGGCCTGTTCCTGTTCGGTACTGGTCTGTGTTCTATTGACTATAGACGTCACTGACTGAAGGGCCTGTTCCCGATCGGTACTGGTTTGTGTTTTATTGTCTTTAGACGTCACTGACTGAGGGGCCTGTTCCCGTTCGGTACTGGTCTGTGTTTTATTGTCTTTAGACGTCACTGACTGAGGGGCCTGTTCCCGTTCGGTACTGGTCTGTGTTCTATTGACTATAGTCGTCACTGACTGAGGTGCCTGTTCCTGTTCGGTACTGTTCTGTGTTCTATTGTCTATAGCCATCACTGACTGAGGGGCCTGTTCCTGTTCGGTACTGGTCTGTGTTCTATTGTCTATAGACCTCACTGACTGAGTTGCCTGTTCCCGTTCGGTACTGGTCTGTGTTCTATTGACTATAGTCGTCACTGACTGAGGTGCCTGTTCCTGTTCGGTACTGTTCTGTGTTCTATTGTCTATAGACGTCACTGACTGAGGGGCCTGTTCCCGTTCTGTACTGGTCTGCGTTCTATTGACTATAGTCGTCACTGACGGATGTGTCTGTTCCCGTTCAGTACTGGTCTGTTTTCTATTGTCTGTAGACGTCACAGACTGAGGGGCCTGTTCCCGTTCGGTACTGGTCTGTTTTCTATTGTCTGCAGACGTCACTGACTGAGTGGCCTGTTCCCGTTCAGTACTGTTCTGTGTTCTATTGTCTATAGACGTCACTGACTGAGGGGCCTGTTCCCGTTCGGTACTGTTCTGTGTTCTATTGTCTGTAGACGTCACAGACTGAGGGGCCTGTTCCCGTTCGGTACTGGTCTGTTTTCTATTGTCTGTAGACGTCACTGACTGAGGGGCCTGTTCCTGTTCGTTACTGGTCTGTGTTCTATTGTATATAGACGTCACTGTCTGTGGGGCCTGTCCTCGTTCGGAACTTGTCTGTGTTCTTTTGTGTATAGACGTCACTGACTGAAAGGCCTGTTCCTGTTCGGTATTGGTCTGTGTTCTATTGTCTATAGACCTCACTGACTGAGTGGCCTGTTCCTGTTCGGTACTGGTCTGTGTACTATTCTCTATAGACCTCACTGACTGAGTGTCCTGTTCCGGTTCGGTACTGGACTGTGTTCTATTGTTTATAGACGTCACTGACTAGGGGCCTGTACCTGTTCGGTACTCGTCTGTGTACTATTCTCTATAGACGTCACTCACTGATGGGCCTGTTCCCGTTCATTTCTGCTCTGTGTTCTATTGTCTACAGACGTCACTGACGGATGTGCCTGTTCCCGTTCAGTACTGGTCTGCGTTCTATTGTCTGTAGACGTCACTGACTGAGCGGCCTGTTCCCGTTAAGGTACTGTTCTGTGTTCTATTGTCTATAGACATCACTGACTGAGTGGCCTGTTGCCGTTCGGTACTGGTCTGTGTTCTGTTTTCTATAGACCTCACTGACTGAGGGGCCTGTTCCCGTTCAGTACTGGTCTGTGGTCTATTGTCTGTAGACGTCACAGACTGAGGGGCCTGTTCCCGTTCGGTACTGGTCTGTTTTCAATAGTCTGTAGACGTCACTGACTGAGGGGCCTGTTCCCGTTTGGTACCGGTCTGTGTTCTATTGGCTATAGACGTCACTGACTGAGGGGCATGTTCCCGTTCAGTACTGGTCTGCGTTCTATTGTCTATAGATGTCACTGACTGAGGGGCCTGTTCCTGTTCGGTACTGGTCTATGCTCTATTGTCTATAGAAGTCACTGACTGAGGGGGCTGTTCCTGTTTGGTACTGGTCTGTGTTTTATTGTATATAGACGTCACTGTCTGTGGGGCCTGTTCCTGTTCGGTACTTGTCTGTGTTCTTTTGTGTATAGACGTCACTGACTGAAAGGCCTGTTTCCGATCGGTACTGGTCTGTGATTTATTGTCTTTAGAAGTCACTGACTGAGGGGCCTGATCCCGTTCGGTACTGGTCTGTGTTCTATTGTGTATAGACATCACTGACTGAGGGGCCTGTTCCCGTTCGGTACTGGTTTGTGTTCTATTGTCTATAGATGTCACTGACTGAGTGGCCTGTTCCCGTTCGGTACTGGTCTGTGTTCTATTGACTATAGTCGTCACTGACTGACGTGCCTATTCCCGTTCAGTACTGGTCTGTGTTCTATTGTCTGTAGACGTCACTGACTGAGGAGCCAGTTCCCGTTCGGTACTGTTCTCTGTTCTATTGTCTTTAGACTTCACTGACTGAGTGTCCTGTTCCGGTTCGGTACTGGACTGTGTTCTATTGTTTATAGACGTCACTGACTAGGGGCCTGTACCCGTTCTGTACTGGTCTGTGTTCTATTGGCTATCGACATCACTGACTGAGGGGCCTGTTCCCGTTCGGTACTGCTCTGTGTTCTATTGTCTACAGACTTCTCTGACTGAAGGGCCTGTTCCCGTTCGGTACTGTTCTGTGTTCTATTGTCTATAGACGTCACTGACTGAGGGGCCTGTTCCCCTTCGGTACTGGTCTGTGTTCTATTGTGTATAGACATCACTGACTGAGGGGCCTGTTCCCGTTCGGTACTGGTTTGTGTTCTATTGTCTATAGATGTCACTGACTGAGGGGCCTGTTCCTGTTCGGTACTGGTCTGTGTTCTATTGACTATAGACGTCACTGACAGAGGGCCTGTTCCCGATCGGTACTGGTTTGTGTTTTATTGTCTTTAGACGTCATTGACTGAGGGGCCTGTTACCGTTCGGTACTGGTCTGTGTTCTATTGACTATAGTCGTCACTGACTGAAGGGCCTGTTCCCGATCGGTACTGGTCTGTGTTCTATTGTCTTTAGACGTCACTGACTGAGGGGCCTGTTCCCGTTCGGTACTGGTCTGTGTTCTATTGTCTATAGACCTCACTGACTGAGTGGCCTGTTCCCGTTCGGTACTGGTCTGTGTTCTATTGACTATAGTCGTCACTGACTGAGGTGCCTGTTCCTGTTCGGTACTGTTCTGTGTTCTATTGTCTATAGACGTCACTGACTGAGGGGCCTGTTCCCGTTCTGTACTGGTCTGTGTTCTATTGACTATAGTCGTCACTGACGGATGTGTCTGTTCCCGTTCAGTACTGGTCTGTTTTCTATTGTCTGTAGACGTCACAGACTGAGGGGCCTGTTCCCGTTCGGTACTGGTCTGTTTTCTATTGTCTGTAGACGTCACTGACTGAGGGGCCTGTTCCCGTTCAGTACTGTTCTGTGTTCTATTGTCTATAGACGTCACTGACTGAGGGGCCTGTTCCCGTTCGGTACTGTTCTGTGTTCTATTGTCTGTAGACGTCACAGACTGAGGGGCCTGTTCCCGTTCGGTACTGGTCTGTTTTCTATTGTCTGTAGACGTCACTGACTGAGGGGCCTGTTCCCGTTCAGTACTGTTCTGTGTTCTATTGTCTATAGACGTCACTGACTGAGGGGCCTGTTCCCGTTCGGTACTGGTCTGTGTTCTATTGTCTATAGACGTCACTGACTGAGGGGCTGTTCCTGTTCTGTTCTGATCTGTGTTCTATTGTCTATAGATGTCACTGACTGAGGGGCCTGTTCCTGTTCGGTACTGGTCTGTGTTCTATTGACTATAGACGTCACTGACTGAAGGGCCTGTTCCCGATCGGTACTGGTTTGTGTTTTATTGTCTTTAGACGTCACTGACTGAGGGGCCTGTTCCCGTTCGGTACTGGTCTGTGTTTTATTGTCTTTAGACGTCACTGACTGAGGGGCCTGTTCCCGTTCGGTACTGGTCTGTGTTCTATTGACTATAGTCGTCACTGACTGAGGTGCCTGTTCCTGTTCGGTACTGTTCTGTGTTCTATTGTCTATAGCCATCACTGACTGAGGGGCCTGTTCCTGTTCGGTACTGGTCTGTGTTCTATTGTCTATAGACCTCACTGACTGAGTTGCCTGTTCCCGTTCGGTACTGGTCTGTGTTCTATTGACTATAGTCGTCACTGACTGAGGTGCCTGTTCCTGTTCGGTACTGTTCTGTGTTCTATTGTCTATAGACGTCACTGACTGAGGGGCCTGTTCCCGTTCTGTACTGGTCTGCGTTCTATTGACTATAGTCGTCACTGACGGATGTGTCTGTTCCCGTTCAGTACTGGTCTGTTTTCTATTGTCTGTAGACGTCACAGACTGAGGGGCCTGTTCCCGTTCGGTACTGGTCTGTTTTCTATTGTCTGCAGACGTCACTGACTGAGTGGCCTGTTCCCGTTCAGTACTGTTCTGTGTTCTATTGTCTATAGACGTCACTGACTGAGGGGCCTGTTCCCGTTCGGTACTGTTCTGTGTTCTATTGTCTGTAGACGTCACAGACTGAGGGGCCTGTTCCCGTTCGGTACTGGTCTGTTTTCTATTGTCTGTAGACGTCACTGACTGAGGGGCCTGTTCCTGTTCGTTACTGGTCTGTGTTCTATTGTATATAGACGTCACTGTCTGTGGGGCCTGTCCTCGTTCGGAACTTGTCTGTGTTCTTTTGTGTATAGACGTCACTGACTGAAAGGCCTGTTCCTGTTCGGTATTGGTCTGTGTTCTATTGTCTATAGACCTCACTGACTGAGTGGCCTGTTCCTGTTCGGTACTGGTCTGTGTACTATTCTCTATAGACCTCACTGACTGAGTGTCCTGTTCCTGTTCGGTACTGGACTGTGTTCTATTGTTTATAGACGTCACTGACTAGGGGCCTGTACCTGTTCGGTACTCGTCTGTGTACTATTCTCTATAGACGTCACTCACTGATGGGCCTGTTCCCGTTCATTTCTGCTCTGTGTTCTATTGTCTACAGACGTCACTGACGGATGTGCCTGTTCCCGTTCAGTACTGGTCTGCGTTCTATTGTCTGTAGACGTCACTGACTGAGCGGCCTGTTCCCGTTAAGGTACTGTTCTGTGTTCTATTGTCTATAGACATCACTGACTGAGTGGCCTGTTGCCGTTCGGTACTGGTCTGTGTTCTGTTTTCTATAGACCTCACTGACTGAGGGGCCTGTTCCCGTTCAGTACTGGTCTGTGGTCTATTGTCTGTAGACGTCACAGACTGAGGGGCCTGTTCCCGTTCGGTACTGGTCTGTTTTCAATAGTCTGTAGACGTCACTGACTGAGGGGCCTGTTCCCGTTTGGTACCGGTCTGTGTTCTATTGGCTATAGACGTCACTGACTGAGGGGCATGTTCCCTTTCAGTACTGTTCTGTGTTCTATTGTCTATGGACGTCACTGACTGAGGGGCCTGTTCCCGTTCGGTACTGGTCTGTGTTCTATTGTCTATAGACGTCACTGACTGAGGGGCTGTTCCTGTTCTGTTCTGATCTGTGTTCTATTGTCTATAGACCTCAATGACTGAAGGGCCTGTTCCTGCTTGGTACTGGTCTGCGTTCTATTGTCTATAGATGTCACTGACTGAGTGGCCTGTTCCTGTTCGGTACTGGTCTGTGCTCTATTGTCTATAGACGTCACTGACTGAGGTGCCTGTTCCTGTTCGGTACTGGTCTGTGTTCTATTGTATATAGACGTCACTGTCTGTGGGGCCTGTCCTCGTTCGGAACTTGTCTGTGTTCTTTTGTGTATAGACGTCACTGACTGAAAGGCCTGTTCCTGTTCGGTACTGGTCTGTGTTCTATGGTCTATAGACGTCACTGACTGATTGGCCTGTTCATGTTCGGTATTGGTCTGTGTTCTATTGTCTATAGACCTCACTGACTGAGTGGCCTGTTCCTGTTCGGTACTGGTCTGTGTTCTATTGTTTATAGACATCACTGACTGAAGGGCCTGTTCCCGATCGCTACTGGTCTGTGTTTTATTGTCTTTAGAAGTCACTGACTGAGGGGCCTGTTCCCGTTTGGTACCGGTCTGTGTTCTATTGGCTATAGACGTCACTGACTGAGGGGCCTGTACCCGTTCTGTACTGGTCTGTGTTCTATTGGCTATCGACATCACTGACTGAGGGGCCTGTTCCCGTTCTGTACTGCTCTGTGTTCTATTGTCTACAGACTTCACTGACTGAAGGGCCTGTTCCCGTTCGGTACTGTTCTGTGTTCTCTTGTCTATAGACGTCACTGACTGAGGGGCCTGTTCCCGTTCGGTACTGGTCTGTGTTCTACTGTCTTTAGACGTCACTGACTGAGGGGCCTGTTCCTGTTCGGTACTGTTCTGTGTTCTATTGACTATAGTCGTCACTGACTGACGTTCCTGTTCCCGTTCAGTACTGGTCTGTGTTCTATTGTCTGTAGACGTCACTGACTGAGGAGCCAGTTCCTGTTCGGTACTGTTCTGTGTTCAGTTCTCTATAGACGTCACTGACTGAGGGGCCTGTTCCCGTTCGGTACTGGTCTGTGTTCTATTGTCGATGGACGTCACTGACTGAGGGGCCTGTTCCTGTTCTGTTCTGATCTCTGTTCTATTGTCTATAGACATCACTGACTGAAGGGCCTGTTCCTGTTCGGTACTGGTCTGCGTTCTATTGTCTATAGATGTCACTGACTGAGGGGCCTGTTCCTGTTCGGTACTGGTCTATGCTCTATTGTCTATAGAAGTCACTGACTGAGGGGGCTGTTCCTGTTTGGTACTGGTCTGTGTTTTATTGTATATAGACGTCACTGTCTGTGGGGCCTGTTCCCGTTCGGTACTTGTCTGTGTTCTTTTGTGTATAGACGTCACTGACTGAAAGGCCTGTTTCCGATCGGTACTGGTCTGTGATTTATTGTCCTTAGAAGTCACTGACTGAGGGGCCTGATCCCGTTCGGTACTGGTCTGTGTTCTATTGTGTATAGACATCACTGACTGAGGGGCCTGTTCCCGTTCGGTACTGGTTTGTGTTCTATGGTCTATAGACGTCACTGACTGATTGGCCTGTTCCTGTTCGGTATTGGTCTGTGTTCTACTGTCTATAGACCTCACTGACTGAGTGGCCTGTTCCTGTTCGGTACTGGTCTGTGTTCTATTGTTTATAGACGTCACTGACTGAAGGGCCTGTTCCCGATCGCTACTGGTCTGTGTTTTATTGTCTTTAGAAGTCACTGACTGAGGGGCCTGTTCCCGTTTGGTACCGGTCTGTGTTCTATTGGCTATAGACGTCACTGACTGAGGGGCCTGTACCCGTTCTGTACTGGTCTGTGTTCTATTGGCTATCGACATCACTGACTGAGGGGCCTGTTCCCGTTCTGTACTGCTCTGTGTTCTATTGTCTACAGACTTCACTGACTGAAGGGCCTGTTCCCGTTCGGTACTGTTCTGTGTTCTCTTGTCTATAGACGTCACTGACTGAGGGGCCTGTTCCCGTTCGGTACTGGTCTGTTTTCTATTGTCTTTAGACGTCACTGACTGAGGGGCCTGTTCCTGTTCGGTACTGTTCTGTGTTCTATTGACTATAGTCGTCACTGACTGACGTTCCTGTTCCCGTTCAGTACTGGTCTGTGTTCTATTGTCTGTAGACGTCACTGACTGAGGAGCCAGTTCCTGTTCGGTACTGTTCTGTGTTCAGTTCTCTATAGACGTCACTGACTGAGGGGCCTGTTCCCGTTCGGTACTGGTCTGTGTTCTATTGTCTATGGACGTCACTGACTGAGGGGCCTGTTCCTGTTCTGTTCTGATCTCTGTTCTATTGTCTATAGACATCACTGACTGAAGGGCCTGTTCCTGTTCGGTACTGGTCTGCGTTCTATTGTCTATAGATGTCACTGACTGAGGGGCCTGTTCCTGTTCGGTACTGGTCTATGCTCTATTGTCTATAGAAGTCACTGACTGAGGGGGCTGTTCCTGTTTGGTACTGGTCTGTGTTTTATTGTATATAGACGTCACTGTCTGTGGGGCCTGTTCCCGTTCGGTACTTGTCTGTGTTCTTTTGTGTATAGACGTCACTGACTGAAAGGCCTGTTTCCGATCGGTACTGGTCTGTGATTTATTGTCTTTAGAAGTCACTGACTGAGGGGCCTGATCCCGTTCGGTACTGGTCTGTGTTCTATTGTGTATAGACATCACTGACTGAGGGGCCTGTTCCCGTTCGGTACTGGTTTGTGTTCTATTGTCTATAGATGTCACTGACTGAGTGGCCTGTTCCCGTTCGGTACTGGTCTGTGTTCTATTGACTATAGTCGTCACTGACTGACGTGCCTATTCCCGTTCAGTACTGGTCTGTGTTCTATTGTCTGTAGACGTCACTGACTGAGGAGCCAGTTCCCGTTCGGTACTGTTCTCTGTTCTATTGTCTTTAGACTTCACTGACTGTGTGTCCTGTTCCGGTTCGGTACTGGACTGTGTTCTATTGTTTATAGACGTCACTGACTAGGGGCCTGTACCCGTTCTGTACTGGTCTGTGTTCTATTGGCTATCGACATCACTGACTGAGGGGCCTGTTCCCGTTCGGTACTGCTCTGTGTTCTATTGTCTACAGACTTCTCTGACTGAAGGGCCTGTTCCCGTTCGGTACTGTTCTGTGTTCTATTGTCTATAGACGTCACTGACTGAGGGGCCTGTTCCCCTTCGGTACTGGTCTGTGTTCTATTGTGTATAGACATCACTGACTGAGGGGCCTGTTCCCGTTCGGTACTGGTTTGTGTTCTATTGTCTATAGATGTCACTGACTGAGGGGCCTGTTCCTGTTCGGTACTGGTCTGTGTTCTATTGACTATAGACGTCACTGACAGAGGGCCTGTTCCCGATCGGTACTGGTTTGTGTTTTATTGTCTTTAGACGTCATTGACTGAGGGGCCTGTTCCCGTTCGGTACTGGTCTGTGTTCTATTGACTATAGTCGTCACTGACTGAAGGGCCTGTTCCCGATCGGTACTGGTCTGTGTTCTATTGTCTTTAGACGTCACTGACTGAGGGGCCTGTTCCCGTTCGGTACTGGTCTGTGTTCTATTGTCTATAGACCTCACTGACTGAGTGGCCTGTTCCCGTTCGGTACTGGTCTGTGTTCTATTGACTATAGTCGTCACTGACTGAGGTGCCTGTTCCTGTTCGGTACTGTTCTGTGTTCTATTGTCTATAGACGTCACTGACTGAGGGGCCTGTTCCCGTTCTGTACTGGTCTGTGTTCTATTGACTATAGTCGTCACTGACGGATGTGTCTGTTCCCGTTCAGTACTGGTCTGTTTTCTATTGTCTGTAGACGTCACTGACTGAGGGGCCTGTTCCCGTTCAGTACTGTTCTGTGTTCTATTGTCTATAGACGTCACTGACTGAGGGGCCTGTTCCCGTTCGGTACTGTTCTGTGTTCTATTGTCTGTAGACGTCACAGACTGAGGGGCCTGTTCCCGTTCGGTACTGGTCTGTTTTCTATTGTCTGTAGACGTCACTGACTGAGGGGCCTGTTCCCGTTCAGTACTGTTCTGTGTTCTATTGTCTATAGACGTCACTGACTGAGGGGCCTGTTCCCGTTCGGTACTGGTCTGTGTTCTATTGTCTATAGACGTCACTGACTGAGGGGCTGTTCCTGTTCTGTTCTGATCTGTGTTCTATTGTCTATAGACCTCATTGACTGAAGGGCCTGTTCCTGCTTGGTACTGGTCTGCGTTCTATTGTCTATAGATGTCGCTGACTGAGTGGCCTGTTCCTGTTCGGTACTGGTCTGTGCTCTATTGTTTATAGACGTCACTGACTGAGGGGCCTGTTCCTGTTCGTTACTGGTCTGTGTTCTATTGTATATAGACGTCACTGTCTGTGGGGCCTGTCCTCGTTCGGAACTTGTCTGTGTTCTTTTCTGTATAGACGTCACTGACTGAAAGGCCTGTTCCTGTTCGGTACTGGTCTGTGTTCTATTGGCTATAGACGTCACTGACTGAGGGGCCTGTACCCGTTCTGTACTGGTCTGTGTTCTATTGGCTATCGACATCACTGACTGAGGGGCCTGTTCCCGTTCGGTACTGCTCTGTGTTCTATTGTCTACAGACTTCACTGACTGAAGGGCCTGTTCCCGTTCGGTACTGTTCTGTGTTCTATTGTCTATAGACGTCACTGACTGAGGGGCCTGTTCCCGTTCGGTACTGGTCTGTGTTCTATTGTCTTTAGACGTCACTGACTGAGGGGCCTGTTCCTGTTCGGTACTGTTCTGTGTTCTATTGACTATAGTCATCACTGACTGACGTTCCTGTTCCCGTTCAGTACTGGTCTGTGTTCTATTGTCTGTAGACGTCACTGACTGAGGAGCCAGTTCCTGTTCGGTACTGTTCTGTGTTCAGTTGTCTATAGACGTCACTGACTGAGGGGCCTGTTCCCGTTCGGTACTGGTCTGTGTTCTATTGTCTATGGACTTCACTGACTGAGGGGCCTGTTCCTGTTCTGTTCTGATCTGTGTTCTATTGTCTATAGACATCACTGACTGAAGGGCCTGTTCCTGTTCGGTACTGGTCTGCGTTCTATTGTCTATAGACGTCACTGACTGAGGGGCCTGTTCCTGTTGAATACTGGTCTATGCTCTATTGTCTATAGAAGTCACTGACTGAGGGGCCTGTTCCTGTTTGGTACTGGTCTGTGTTTTATTGTATATAGACGTCACTGTCTGTGGGGCCTGTTCCCGTTCGGTACTTGTCTGTGTTCTTTTGTGTATAGACGTCACTGACTGAAAGGCCTTTTCCCGATCGGTACTGGTCTGTGATTTATTGTCTTTAGAAGTCACTGACTGAGGGGCCTGTTTCCGTTTGGTACCGGTCTGTTTTCTATTGGCTATAGACGTCACTGACTGACGTGCCTGTTCCCGTTCAGTGCTGGTCTGTGTTCTATTGTCTGTAGACGTCACTGACTGAGGAGCCAGTTCCTGTTCGGTACTGTTCTGTGTTCAGTTGTCTATAGACGTCACTGACTGAGGGGCCTGTTCCCGTTCGGTACTGGTCTGTGTTCTATTGTCTATGGACGTCACTGACTGAGGGGCCTATTCCTGTTCTGTTCTGATCTGTGTTCTATTGTCTATAGACATCACTGACTGAAGGGCCTGTTCCTGTTCGGTACTGGTCTGCGTTCTATTGTCTATAGACGTCACTGACTGAGGGGCCTGTTCCTGTTCGGTACTGGTCTATGCTCTATTGTCTATAGAAGTCACTGACTGAGGGGCCTGTTCCTGTTTGGTACTGGTCTGTGTTTTATTGTATATAGACGTCACTGTCTGTGGGGCCTGTTCCGTTCGGTACTTGTCTGTGTTCTTTTGTGTATAGACGTCACTGACTGAAAGGCCTATTCCCGATCGGTACTGGTCTGTGATTTATTGTCTTTAGAACTCACTGACTGAGGGGCCTGTTCCTGTTTGGTACCGGTCTGTTTTCTATTGGCTATAGACGTCACTGACTGACGTGCCTGTTCCCGTTCAGTGCTGGTCTGTGTTCTATTGTCTGTAGACGTCACTGACTGAGGAGCCAGTTCCCTTTCGGTACTGTTCTCAGTTCTATTGACTTTAGACTTCACTGACTGAGTGTCCTGTTCCGGTTCGGTACTGGACTGTGTTCTATTGTTTATAGACGTCACTGAGTAGGGGCCTGTAACTGTTCGGTACTGGTCTGTGTACTATTCTCTATAGACCTCACTGACTGAGTGTCCTGTTCCGGTTCGGTACTGGACTGTGTTCTATTGTTTATAGACGTCACTGACTAGGGGCCTGTACCTGTTCGGTACTCGTCTGTGTACTATTCTCTATAGACGTCACTCACTGATGGTCCTGTTCCCGTTCATTACTGCTCTGTGTTCTATTGGCTACAGACTTCACTGACTGAGGGGCCTGTTCCCGTACGGTACTGTTCTGTGTTCTATTGTCTATAGACGTCACTGACTGAGGGGCCTGTTCCCTTTCGGTACTGGTCTGTGTTCTATTGTGTATAGACATCACTGACTGAGGGGCCTGTTCCCGTTCGGTACTGGTCTGTGTTCTATTGTGTATAGACATCACTGACCGAGTGGCCTGTTCCCATTCGGTACTGGTTTGTGTTCTATTGTCTATAGATGTCACTGACTGAGGGGCCTGTTCCTGTTCGGTACTGGTCTGTGTTCTATTTACTATAGACGTCACTGACTGAAGGGCCTGTTCCCGTTCAGTACTGGCCTGTGTTCTACTGTCTATAGACGTCACTGACTGAGGGGCCTGTTCCTGTTCGGTACTGGTCTGTGTTCTATTGTCTATAGACCTCACTGACTGAGTGGCCTGTTCCTGTTCGGTACTGGTCTGTGTTCTATTGTTTATAGACGTCACTGACTGAAGGGCCTGTTCCCGATCGGTACTGGTCTGTGTTTTATTGTCTTTAGACGTCACTGACTGAGGGGCCTGTTCCCGTTCTGTTCTGATCTGTGTTCTATTGACTATATTCGTCACTGACGGATGTGCCTGTTCCCGTTCAGTACTGGTCTGCGTTCTATTGTCTGTAGACGTCACTGACTGAGGGGCCTGTTCCCGTTAAGGTACTGTTCTGTGTTCTATTGTCTATAGACATCACTGACTGAGTGGCGTGTTGCCGTTCGGTACTGGTCTGTGTTCTGTTTTCTATAGACCTCACTGACTGAGGGGCCTGTTCCCGTTCAGTACTGGTCTGTGTTCTATTGTCTGTAGACGTCACTGACTGAGGGGCCTGTTCCTGTTCGGTACTGGTCTGTGTTCTATTGACTATAGACGTCACTGACTGAAGGGCCTGTTCCCGATCGGTACTGGTCTGTGTTTTATTGTCTTTAGACGTCACTGACTGAGGGGCCTGTTCCCGTTCGGTACAGGTCTGTGTTCTATTGACTATAGTCTTCACTGACTGACGTGCCTGTTCCCGTTCAGTACTGGCCTGTGTTCTACTGTCTATAGATGTCACTGACTGAGGGGCCTGTTCCTGTTCGGTACTGGTCTGTGTTCTATTGTCTATAGACCTCACTGACTGAGTGGCCTGTTCCTGTTCGGTACTGGTCTGTGTTCTATTGTTTATAGACGTCACTGACTGAAGGGCCTGTTCCCGATCGGTACTGGTCTGTGTTTTATTGTCTTTAGACGTCGCTGACTGAAGGGCCTGTTCCCGATCGGTACAGGTCTTTGTTTTATTGTCTTTAGAAGTCACTGACTGAGGGGCCTGTTCCCGTTTGGTACCGGTCTGTGTTCTATTGGCTATAGACGTCACTGACTGACGTTCCTGTTCCCGTTCAGTACTGGTCTGTGTTCTATTGTCTGTAGACGTCACTGACTGAGGAGCCAGTTCCTGTTCGGTACTGTTCTGTGTTCAGTTGTCTATAGACGTCACTGACTGAGGGGCCTGTTCCCGTTCGGTACTGGTCTGTGTTCTATTGTCTATGGACGTCACTGACTGAGGGGCCTGTTCCTGTTCTGTTCTGATCTGTGTTCTATTGTCTATAGACATCACTGACTGAAGGGCCTGTTCCTGTTCGGTACTTGTCTGCGTTCTATTGTCTATAGACGTCACTGACTGAGGGACCTGTTCCTGTTCGGTACTGGTCTATGCTCTATTGTCTATAGAAGTCACTGACTGAGTGGCCTGTTCCTGTTTGGTACTGGTCTGTGTTTTATTGTATATAGACGTCACTGTCTGTGGGGCCTGTTCCCGTTCGGTACTTGTCTGTGTTCTTTTGTGTATAGACGTCACTGACTGAAAGGCCTGTTCCCGATCGGTACTGGTCTGTGATTTATTGTCTTTAGAAGTCACTGACTGTGGGGCCTGTTCCCGTTTGGTACCGGACTGTGTTCTAATGGCTATAGACTTCACTGACTGAGGGGCCTGTTCCCGTTCGGTACGGGTATGTGTTCTATTGACTATAGACGTCACTGACTGAGGGGCCTGTTCCCGTTCGGTACTGGTCTGTGTTCTATTGTGTATAGACATCACTGACTGAGGGGCCTGTTCCCGTTCGGTACTGGTTTGTGTTCTATTGTCTATAGATGTCACTGACTGAGGGGCCTGTTCCTGTTCGGAACTGGTCTGTGTTCTATTGACTATAGACGTCACTGACTGAAGGGCCTGTTCCCGATCGGTACTGGTCTGTGTTTTATTGTCTTTAGACGTCACTGACTGAGGGGCCTGTTCCCGTTCGGTACTGGTCTGTGTTCTATTGACTTTAGTCGTCACTGACTGACGTGCCTGTTCCCGTTCAGTACTGGTCTGTGTTCTGTTGTCTGTAGACGTCACTGACTGAGGAGCCAGTTCCCGTTCGGTACTGTTCTCTGTTCTATTGTCTTTAGACTTCACTGACTGAGTGTCCTGTTCCGGTTCGGTACTGGACTGTGTTCTATTGTTTATAGACGTCACTGAGTAGGGCCCCGTAACTGTTCGGTACTGGTCTGTGTACTATTCTCTATAGACCTCACTGACTGAGTGTCCTGTTCCGGTTCGGTACTGGACTGTGTTCTATTGTTTATAGACGTCACTGACTAGGGGCCTGTACCTGTTCGGTACTCGTCTGTGTACTATTCTCTATAGACGTCACTCACTGATGGGCCTGTTCCCGTTCATTACTGCTCTGTGTTCTATTGTCTACAGACTTCACTGACTGAGGGGCCTGTTCCCGATCGGTACTGTTCTGTGTTCTATTGTCTTTAGAAGTCACTGACTGAGGGGACTGTTCCCGTTCGGTACGGGTATGTGTTCTATTGACTATAGACGTCACTGACTGAGGGGCCTGTTCCTGTTCGGTACTGGTCTGTGTTCTATTGAGTATAGACGTCACAGACTGAAGGGCCTCTTCCTGTTCGGTACTGGTCTGTGTTCTATTGTCTATAGACGTCACTGTCTGTGGGGCCTGTTCCAGTTCGGTACAGGTCTGTGTTCTATTGTATATAGACGTCACTGACTGATTGGCCTGTTCCTGTTCGGTATTGGTCTGTGTTCTATTGTCTATAGACCTCACTGACCGAGTGGCCTGTTCCTGTTCGGTACTGGTCTGTGTTCTATTGTTTATAGACGTCACTGACTGAAGGGCCTGTTCCCGATCGGTACTGGTCTGTGTTTTATTGGCTTTAGAAGTCACTGACTGAGGGGCCTGTTCCCGTTTGGTACCGGTCTGTATTCTATTGGCTATAGACTTCACTGACTGAGGGGCCTGTTCCTGTTCGGTACTGGTCTGTGTTCTATTGAGTATAGACGTCACAGACTGAAGGGCCTGTTCCTGTTCGGTACTGGTCTGTGTTCTATTGTCTATAGACGTCACTGTCTGTGGGGCCTGTTCCAGTTCGGTACAGGTCTGTGTTCTATTGTATATAGACGTCACTGACTGATTGGCCTGTTCCTGTTCAGTATTGGTCTGTGTTCTATTGTCTATAGACCTCACTGACCGAGTGGCCTGTTCCTGTTCGGTACTGGTCTGTGTTCTATTGTTTATAGACGTCACTGACTGAAGGGCCTGTTCCCGATCGGTACTGGTCTGTGTTTTATTGGCTTTTGAAGTCACTGACTGAGGGGCCTGTTCCCGTTTGGTACCGGTCTGTATTCTATTGGCTATAGACTTCACTGACTGAGGGGCCTGTACCCGTTCTGTACTGGTCTGTGTTCTATTGGCTATCGACATCACTGACTGAGGTGCCTGTTCCCGTTCGGTACTGCTCTGTGTTCTATTGTCGACAGACTTCACTGACTGAAGGGCCTGTTCCCGTTCGGTACTGTTCTGTGTTCTATTGTCTATAGACGTCACTGACTGAGTGGCCTGTTCCCGTTCGGTACTGGTCTGTGTTCTATTGTCTTTAGACGTCACTGACTGAGGGGCCTGTTCCTGTTCGGTACTGTTCTGTGTTCTATTGACTATAGTCGTCACTGACTGACGTTCCTGTTCCCGTTCAGTACTGGTCTGTGTTCTATTGTCTGTAGACGTCACTGACTGAGGAGCCAGTTCCTGTTCGGTACTGTTCTGTGTTCAGTTGTCTATAGACGTCACTGACTGAGGGGCCTGTTCCCGTTCGGTACTGGTCTGTGTTCTATTGTCTATGGACGTCACTGACTGAGGGGCCTGTTCCTGTTCTGTTCTGATCTGTGTTCTATTGTCTATAGACGTCACTGACTGAGGGACCTGTTCCTGTTCGGTACTGGTCTATGCTCTATTGTCTATAGAAGTCACTGACTGAGTGGCCTGTTCCTGTTTGGTACTGGTCTGTGTTTTATTGTATATAGACGTCACTGTCTGTGGGGCCTGTTCCCGTTCGGTACTTGTCTGTGTTCTTTTGTGTATAGACGTCACTGACTGAAAGGCCTGTTCCCGATCGGTACTGGTCTGTGATTTATTGTCTTTAGAAGTCACTGACTGTGGGGCCTGTTCCCGTTTGGTACCGGTCTGTGTTCTAATGGCTATAGACTTCACTGACTGAGGGGCCTGTTCCCGTTCGGTACGGGTATGTGTTCTATTGACTATAGACGTCACTGACTGAGGGGCCTGTTCCCGTTCGGTACTGGTCTGTGTTCTATTGTGTATAGACATCACTGACTGAGGGGCCTGTTCCCGTTCGGTACTGGTTTGTGTTCTATTGTCTATACATGTCACTGACTGAGGGGCCTGTTCCTGTTCGGAACTGGTCTGTGTTCTATTGACTATAGACGTCACTGACTGAAGGGCCTGTTCCCGATCGGTACTGGTCTGTGTTTTATTGTCTTTAGACGTCACTGACTGAGGGGCCTGTTCCCGTTCGGTACTGGTCTGTGTTCTATTGACTATAGTCGTCTCTGACTGACGTGCCTGTTCCCGTTCAGTACTGGTCTGTGTTCTGTTGTCTGTAGACGTCACTGACTGAGGAGCCAGTTCCCGTTCGGTACTGTTCTCTATTCTATTGTCTTTAGACTTCACTGACTGAGTGTCCTGTTCCGGTTCGGTACTGGACTGTGTTCTATTGTTTATAGACGTCACTGAGTAGGGCCCCGTAACTGTTCGGTACTGGTCTGTGTACTATTCTCTATAGACCTCACTGACTGAGTGTCCTGTTCCGGTTCGGTACTGGACTGTGTTCTATTGTTTATAGACGTCACTGACTAGGGGCCTGTACCTGTTCGGTACTCGTCTGTGTACTATTCTCTATAGACGTCACTCACTGATGGGCCTGTTCCCGTTCATTACTGCTCTGTGTTCTATTGTCTACAGACTTCACTGACTGAGGGGCCTGTTCCCGATCGGTACTGTTCTGTGTTCTATTGTCTTTAGAAGTCACTGACTGAGGGGACTGTTCCTGTTCGGTACGGGTATGTGTTCTATTGACTATAGACGTCACTGACTGAGGGGCCTGTTCCTGTTCGGTACTGGTCTGTGTTCTATTGAGTATAGACGTCACAGACTGAAGGGCCTCTTCCTGTTCGGTACTGGTCTGTGTTCTATTGTCTATACACGTCACTGTCTGTGGGGCCTGTTCCAGTTCGGTACAGGTCTGTGTTCTATTGTATATAGACGTCACTGACTGATTGGCCTGTTCCTGTTCGGTATTGGTCTGTGTTCTATTGTCTATAGACCTCACTGACCGAGTGGCCTGTTCCTGTTCGGTACTGGTCTGTGTTCTATTGTTTATAGACGTCACTGACTGAAGGGCCTGTTCCCGATCGGTACTGGTCTGTGTTTTATTGGCTTTAGAAGTCACTGACTGAGGGGCCTGTTCCCGTTTGGTACCGGTCTGTATTCTATTGGCTATAGACTTCACTGACTGAGGGGCCTGTACCCGTTCTGTACTGGTCTGTGTTCTATTGGCTATCGACATCACTGACTGAGGGGCCTGTTCCCGTTCGGTACTGCTCTGTGTTCTATTGTCGACAGACTTCACTGACTGAAGGGCCTGTTCCCGTTCGGTACTGTTCTGTGTTCTATTGTCTATAGACGTCACTGACTGAGTGGCCTGTTCCCGTTCGGTACTGGTCTGTGTTCTATTGTCTTTAGACGTCACTGACTGAGGGGCCTGTTCCTGTTCGGTACTGTTCTGTGTTCAGTTGTCTATAGACGTCACTGACTGAGGGGCCTGTTCCCGTTCGGTACTGGTCTGTGTTCTATTGTCTATGGACGTCACTGACTGAGGGGCCTGTTCCTGTTCTGTTCTGATCTGTGTTCTATTGTCTATAGACATCACTGACTGAAGGGCCTGTTCCTGTTCGGTACTGGTCTGCGTTCTATTGTCTATAGACGTCACTGACTGAGGGACCTGTTCCTGTTCGGTACTGGTCTATGCTCTATTGTTTATAGAAGTCACTGACTGAGGGGCCTGTTCCTGTTTGGTACTGGTCTGTGTTTTATTGTATATAGACGTCACTGTCTGTGGGGCCTGTTCCCGTTCGGTACTTGTCTGTGTTCTTTTGTGTATAGACGTCACTGACTGAAAGGCCTGTTCCCGATCGGTACTGGTCTGTGATTTATTGTCTTTAGAAGTCACTGACTGAGGGGCCTGTTCCCGTTTGGTACCGGTCTGTGTTCTATTGGCTATAGACTTCACTGACTGAGGGGCCTGTTCCCGTTCGGTACGGGTATGTGTTCTATTGACTATAGACGTCACTGACTGAGGGGCCTGTTCCCGTTCGGTACTGGTCTGTGTTCTATTGTGTATAGACATCACTGACTAAGGGGCCTGTTCCCGTTCGGTACTGGTTTGTGTTCTATTGTCTATAGATGTCACTGACTGAGGGGCCTGTTCCTGTTCGGAACTGGTCTGTGTTCTATTGACTATAGACGTCACTGACTGAAGGGCCTGTTCCCGATCGGTACTGGTCTGTGTTTTATTGTCTTTAGACGTCACTGACTGAGGGGCCTGTTCCCGTTCGGTACTGGTCTGTGTTCTATTGACTATAGTCGTCACTGACTGACGTGCCTGTTCCCGTTCAGTACTGGTCTGTGTTCTATTGTCTGTAGACGTCACTGACTGAGGAGCCAGTTCCCGTTCGGTACTGTTCTCTGTTCTATTGTCTTTAGACTTCACTGACTGAGTGTCCTGTTCCGGTTCGGTACTGGACTGTGTTCTATTGTTTATAGACGTCACTGAGTAGGGCCCTGTAACTGTTCGGTACTGGTCTGTGTACTATTCTCTATAGACCTCACTGACTGAGTGTCCTGTTCCGATTCGGTACTGGACTGTGTTCTATTGTTTATAGACGTCACTGACTAGGGGCCTGTACCTGTTCGGTACTCGTCTGTGTACTATTCTCTATAGACTTCACTCACTGATGGGCCTGTTCCCGTTCATTACTGCTCTGTGTTCTATTGTCTACAGACTTCACTGACTGAGGGGCCTGTTCCCGATCGGTACTGTTCTGTGTTCTATTGTCTTTAGAAGTCACTGACTGAGGGGCCTGTTCCCGTTCGGTACGGGTATGTGTTCTATTGACTATAGACGTCATTCATTGAGGGGCTGTACCCGTTCTGTACTGGTCTGTATTCTATTGGCTATCGACATCACTGACTGAGGGGCCTGTTCTCGTTCGGTACTGTTCTGTGTTCTATTGTCTATAGACGTCACTGACTGAGGGGCCTGTTCCCTTTCGGTACTGGTCTGTGTTCTATTGTGTATAGACATCACTCACTGAGGGGCCTGTTCCCGTTCGGTACTGGTTTGTGTTCTATTGTCTATAGATGTCACTGACTGAGGGGCCTGTTCCCGATCGGTACTGGTCTGTGTTTTATTGTCTTTAGACGTCACTGACTGAGGGGCCTGTTCCCGTTCGGTACTGGTTTGTGTTCTATTGTCTATAGATGTCACTGACTGAGGGGCCTGTTCCTGTTCGGTACTGGTCTGTGTTCTATTGACTATAGACGTCACTGACTGAAGGGCCTGTTCCCGATCGGTACTGGTTTGTGTTTTATTGTCTTTAGACGTCACTGACTGAGGGGCCTGTTCCCGTTCGGTACTGGTCTGTGTTCTATTGACTATAGTCGTCACTGACTGAAGGGCCTGTTCCCGATCGGTACTGGTCTGTGTTTTATTGTCTTTAGACGTCACTGACTGAGGGGCCTGTTCCCGTTCGGTACTGGTCTGTGTTCTATTGACTATAGTCGTCACTGACTGAGGTGCCTGTTCCTGTTCGGTACTGTTCTGTGTTCTATTGTTTATAGCCGTCACTGACTGAGGGGCCTGTTCCTGTTCGGTACTGGTCTGTGTTCTATTGTCTATAGACCTCACTGACGGAGTGGCCTGTTCCCGTTCGGTACTGGTCTGTGTTCTATTGACTATAGTCGTCACTGACTGAGGTGCCTGTTCCTGTTCGGTACTGTTCTGTGTTCTATTGTCTATAGACGTCACTGACTGAGGGGCCTGTTCCCGTTCTGTACTGGTCTGCGTTCTATTGACTATAGTCGTCACTGACGGACGTGTCTGTTCCCGTTCAGTACTGTTCTGTTTTCTATTGTCTGTAGACGTCACAGACTGAGGGGCCTGTTCCCGTTCGGTACTGGTCTGTTTTCTATTGTCTGCAGACGTCACTGACTGAGGGGCCTGTTCCCGTTCAGTACTGTTCTGTGTTCTATTGTCTATAGACGTCACTGACTGAGGGGCCTGTTCCCGTTCGGTAATGTTCTGTGTTCTATTGTCTGTAGACGTCACAGACTGAGGGGCCTGTACCCGTTCGGTACCGGTCTGTTTTCTATTGTCTGTAGACGTCACTGACTGAGGGGCCTGTTCCCGTTCAGTACTGTTCTGTGTTCTATTGTCTATAGACGTCACTAACTGAGGGGCCTGTTCCCGTTCGGTACTGGTCTGTGTTCTATTGTCTATAGACGTCACTGACTGAGGGGCTGTTCCTGTTCTGTTCTGATCTGTGTTCTATTGTCTATTGACCTCATTGACTGAAGGGCCTGTTCCTGCTTGGTACTGGTCTGCGTTCTATTGTCTATAGATGTCACTGACTGAGTGGCCTGTTCCTCTTCGGTACTGGTCTGTGCTCTATTGTCTATAGACGTCACTGACTGAGGGGCCTGTTCCGGTTCGGTACTGGTCTGTGTTCTATTGTATATAGACGTCACTATCTGTGGGGCCTGTCCTCGTTCGGAACTTGTCTGTGTTCTTATGTGTATAGACGTCACTGACTGAAAGGCCTGTTCCTGTTCGGTACTGGTCTGTGTTCTATGGTCTATAGACGTCACTGACTGATTGGCCTGTTCCTGTTCGGTATTGGTCTGTGTTCTATTGTCTATAGACCTCACTGACTGAGTGGCCTGTTCCTGTTTGGTACTGGTCTGTGTTCTATTGTTTATAGACGTCACTGACTGAAGGGCCTGTTCCCGTTTGGTACTGGTCTGTGTTCTATTGGCTATAGACGTCACTGACTGAGCGGCCTGTACCCGTTCTGTACTGGTCTGTGTTCTATTGGCTATCGACATCACTGACTGAGGCTCCTGTTCCCGTTCGGTACTGTTCTGTGTTCTATTGTTTATAGCCGTCACTGACTGAGGGGCCTGTTCCTGTTCGGAACTGGTCTGTGTTCTATTGACTATAGACGTCACTGACTGAAGGGCCTGTTCCCGATCGGTACTGGTCTGTGTTTTATTGTCTTTAGACGTCACTGACTGAGGGGCCTGTTCCCGTTCGGTACTGGTCTGTGTTCTATTGACTATAGTCGTCACTGACTGACGTGCCTGTTCCCGTTCAGTACTGGTCTGTGTTCTATTGTCTGTAGACGTCACTGACTGAGGAGCCAGTTCCCGTTCGGTACTGTTCTCTGTTCTATTGTCTTTAGACTTCACTGACTGAGTGTCCTGTTCCGGTTCGGTACTGGACTGTGTTCTATTGTTTATAGACGTCACTGAGTAGGGCCCTGTAACTGTTCGGTACTGGTCTGTGTACTATTCTCTATAGACCTCACTGACTGAGTGTCCTGTTCCGATTCGGTACTGGACTGTGTTCTATTGTTTATAGACGTCACTGACTAGGGGCCTGTACCTGTTCGGTACTCGTCTGTGTACTATTCTCTATAGACTTCACTCACTGATGGGCCTGTTCCCGTTCATTACTGCTCTGTGTTCTATTGTCTACAGACTTCACTGACTGAGGGGCCTGTTCCCGATCGGTACTGTTCTGTGTTCTATTGTCTTTAGAAGTCACTGACTGAGGGGCCTGTTCCCGTTCGGTACGGGTATGTGTTCTATTGACTATAGACGTCATTCATTGAGGGGCTGTACCCGTTCTGTACTGGTCTGTATTCTATTGGCTATCGACATCACTGACTGAGGGGCCTGTTCTCGTTCGGTACTGTTCTGTGTTCTATTGTCTATAGACGTCACTGACTGAGGGGCCTGTTCCCTTTCGGTACTGGTCTGTGTTCTATTGTGTATAGACATCACTCACTGAGGGGCCTGTTCCCGTTCGGTACTGGTTTGTGTTCTATTGTCTATAGATGTCACTGACTGAGGGGCCTGTTCCCGATCGGTACTGGTCTGTGTTTTATTGTCTTTAGACGTCACTGACTGAGGGGCCTGTTCCCGTTCGGTACTGGTTTGTGTTCTATTGTCTATAGATGTCACTGACTGAGGGGCCTGTTCCTGTTCGGTACTGGTCTGTGTTCTATTGACTATAGACGTCACTGACTGAAGGGCCTGTTCCCGATCGGTACTGGTTTGTGTTTTATTGTCTTTAGACGTCACTGACTGAGGGGCCTGTTCCCGTTCGGTACTGGTCTGTGTTCTATTGACTATAGTCGTCACTGACTGAAGGGCCTGTTCCCGATCGGTACTGGTCTGTGTTTTATTGTCTTTAGACGTCACTGACTGAGGGGCCTGTTCCCGTTCGGTACTGGTCTGTGTTCTATTGACTATAGTCGTCACTGACTGAGGTGCCTGTTCCTGTTCGGTACTGTTCTGTGTTCTATTGTTTATAGCCGTCACTGACTGAGGGGCCTGTTCCTGTTCGGTACTGGTCTGTGTTCTATTGTCTATAGACCTCACTGACGGAGTGGCCTGTTCCCGTTCGGTACTGGTCTGTGTTCTATTGACTATAGTCGTCACTGACTGAGGTGCCTGTTCCTGTTCGGTACTGTTCTGTGTTCTATTGTCTATAGACGTCACTGACTGAGGGGCCTGTTCCCGTTCTGTACTGGTCTGCGTTCTATTGACTATAGTCGTCACTGACGGACGTGTCTGTTCCCGTTCAGTACTGTTCTGTTTTCTATTGTCTGTAGACGTCACAGACTGAGGGGCCTGTTCCCGTTCGGTACTGGTCTGTTTTCTATTGTCTGCAGACGTCACTGACTGAGGGGCCTGTTCCCGTTCAGTACTGTTCTGTGTTCTATTGTCTATAGACGTCACTGACTGAGGGGCCTGTTCCCGTTCGGTAATGTTCTGTGTTCTATTGTCTGTAGACGTCACAGACTGAGGGGCCTGTACCCGTTCGGTACCGGTCTGTTTTCTATTGTCTGTAGACGTCACTGACTGAGGGGCCTGTTCCCGTTCAGTACTGTTCTGTGTTCTATTGTCTATAGACGTCACTAACTGAGGGGCCTGTTCCCGTTCGGTACTGGTCTGTGTTCTATTGTCTATAGACGTCACTGACTGAGGGGCTGTTCCTGTTCTGTTCTGATCTGTGTTCTATTGTCTATTGACCTCATTGACTGAAGGGCCTGTTCCTGCTTGGTACTGGTCTGCGTTCTATTGTCTATAGATGTCACTGACTGAGTGGCCTGTTCCTCTTCGGTACTGGTCTGTGCTCTATTGTCTATAGACGTCACTGACTGAGGGGCCTGTTCCGGTTCGGTACTGGTCTGTGTTCTATTGTATATAGACGTCACTATCTGTGGGGCCTGTCCTCGTTCGGAACTTGTCTGTGTTCTTATGTGTATAGACGTCACTGACTGAAAGGCCTGTTCCTGTTCGGTACTGGTCTGTGTTCTATGGTCTATAGACGTCACTGACTGATTGGCCTGTTCCTGTTCGGTATTGGTCTGTGTTCTATTGTCTATAGACCTCACTGACTGAGTGGCCTGTTCCTGTTTGGTACTGGTCTGTGTTCTATTGTTTATAGACGTCACTGACTGAAGGGCCTGTTCCCGTTTGGTACTGGTCTGTGTTCTATTGGCTATAGACGTCACTGACTGAGCGGCCTGTACCCGTTCTGTACTGGTCTGTGTTCTATTGGCTATCGACATCACTGACTGAGGCTCCTGTTCCCGTTCGGTACTGTTCTGTGTTCTATTGTTTATAGCCGTCACTGACTGAGGGGCCTGTTCCTGTTCGGTACTGGTCTGTGTTCTATTGTCTATAGACCTCACTGACGGAGTGGCCTGTTCCCGTTCGGTACTGGTCTGTGTTCTATTGACTATAGTCGTCACTGACTGAGGTGCCTGTTCCTGTTCGGTACTGTTCTGTGTTCTATTGTCTATAGACGTCACTGACTGAGGGGCCTGTTCCCGTTCTGTACTGGTCTGCGTTCTATTGACTATAGTCGTCACTGACGGACGTGTCTGTTCCCGTTCAGTACTGTTCTGTTTTCTATTGTCTGTAGACGTCACAGACTGAGGGGCCTGTTCCCGTTCGGTACTGGTCTGTTTTCTATTGTCTGCAGACGTCACTGACTGAGGGGCCTGTTCCCGTTCAGTACTGTTCTGTGTTCTATTGTCTATAGACGTCACTGACTGAGGGGCCTGTTCCCGTTCGGTAATGTTCTGTGTTCTATTGTCTGTAGACGTCACAGACTGAGGGGCCTGTACCCGTTCGGTACCGGTCTGTTTTCTATTGTCTGTAGACGTCACTGACTGAGGGGCCTGTTCCCGTTCAGTACTGTTCTGTGTTCTATTGTCTATAGACGTCACTAACTGAGGGGCCTGTTCCCGTTCGGTACTGGTCTGTGTTCTATTGTCTATAGACGTCACTGACTGAGGGGCTGTTCCTGTTCTGTTCTGATCTGTGTTCTATTGTCTATTGACCTCATTGACTGAAGGGCCTGTTCCTGCTTGGTACTGGTCTGCGTTCTATTGTCTATAGATGTCACTGACTGAGTGGCCTGTTCCTCTTCGGTACTGGTCTGTGCTCTATTGTCTATAGACGTCACTGACTGAGGGGCCTGTTCCGGTTCGGTACTGGTCTGTGTTCTATTGTATATAGACGTCACTATCTGTGGGGCCTGTCCTCGTTCGGAACTTGTCTGTGTTCTTATGTGTATAGACGTCACTGACTGAAAGGCCTGTTCCTGTTCGGTACTGGTCTGTGTTCTATGGTCTATAGACGTCACTGACTGATTGGCCTGTTCCTGTTCGGTATTGGTCTGTGTTCTATTGTCTATAGACCTCACTGACTGAGTGGCCTGTTCCTGTTTGGTACTGGTCTGTGTTCTATTGTTTATAGACGTCACTGACTGAAGGGCCTGTTCCCGTTTGGTACTGGTCTGTGTTCTATTGGCTATAGACGTCACTGACTGAGCGGCCTGTACCCGTTCTGTACTGGTCTGTGTTCTATTGGCTATCGACATCACTGACTGAGGCTCCTGTTCCCGTTCGGTACTGCTCTGTGTTCTATTGTCGACAGGCTTCACTGACTGAAGGGCCTGTTCCCGTTCGGTACTGTTCTGTGTTCTATTGTCTATAGACGTCACTGACTGAGGGGCCTGTTCCCGTTCGGTACTGGTCTGTGTTCTATTGTCTGTAGACGTCACTGACTGAGGGGCCTGTTCCTGTTCTGTTCTGATCTGTGTTCTATTATCTATAGACATCACTGACTGAAGGGCCTGTTCCTTTTCGGTACTGGTCTGCGTTCTATTGTCTATAGACGTCACTGACTGAGGGGCCTGTTCCTGTTCGGTACTGGTCTATGCTCTGTTGTCTATAGAAGTCACTGACTGAGGGGCCTGTTCCTGTTTGGTACTGGTCTGTGTTTTATTGTATATAGACGTCACTGTCTGTGGGGCCTGTTCCCGTTCGGTACTTGTCTGTGTTCTTTTGTGTATAGACGTCACTGACTGAAAGGCCTGTTCCCGATCTGTACTGGTCTGTGATTTATTGTCTTTAGAAGTTACTGACTGAGGGGCCTGTTCCCGTTTGGTACCGGTCTGTGTTCTATTGGCTATAGACGTCACTGACTGAGGGGCCTGTTCCCGTTCGGTACGGGTATGTGTTCTATTGACTATAGACGTCACTGATTGAGGGGCCTGTACCCGTTCTGTACTGGTCTGTGTTCTATTGGCTATCGACATCACTGACTGAGGGGCCTGTTCCCGTTCGGTACTGCTCTGTGTTCTATTGTCTACAGACTTCTCTGACTGAAGGGCCTGTTCCCGTTCGGTACTGTTCTGTGTTCTATTGTCTATAGACGTCACTGACTGAGGGGCCTGTTCCCGTTCGGTACTGGTCTGCGTTCTATTGTCTATAGACGTCACTGACTGAGGGGCCTGTTCCTGTTCGGTACTGGTCTATGCTCTATTGTCTATAGAAGTCACTGACTGAGGGGCCTGTTCCTGTTTGGTACTGGTCTGTGTTTTATTGTATATAGACGTCACTGTCTGTGGGGCCTGTTCCCGTTCGGTACGGGTATGTGTTCTATTGACTATAGACGTCACTGATTGAGGGGCCTGTACCCGTTCGGTACTGCTCTGTGTTCTATTGTCTACAGACTTCTCTGACTGAAGGGCCTGTTCCCGTTCGGTACTGTTCTGTGTTCTATTGTCTATAGACGTCACTGACTGAGGGGCCTGTTCCCGTTCGGTACTGGTCTGTGTTCTATTGTGTATAGACATCACTGACTGAGGGGCCTGTTCCCGTTCGGTACTGGTTTGTGTTCTATTGTCTATAGATGTCACTGACTGAGTGGCCTGTTCCTGTTCGGTACTGGTCTGTGTTCTATTGACTATAGACGTCACTGACTGAAGGGCCTGTTCCCGATCGGTACTGGTCTGTGTTTTATTGTCTTTAGACGTCACTGACTGAGGGGCCTGTACCCGTTCTGTACTGGTCTGTGTTCTATTGGCTATCGACATCACTGACTGAGGGGCCTGTTCCCGTTCGGTACTGCTCTGTGTTCTATTGTCTACAGACTTCTCTGACTGAAGGGCCTGTTCCCGTTCGGTACTGGTCTGTGTTCTATTGTGTATAGACATCACTGACTGAGGGGCCTGTTCCCGTTCGGTACTGGTTTGTGTTCTATTGTCTATAGATGTCACTGACTGAGTGGCCTGTTCCTGTTCGGTACTGGTCTGTGTTCTATTGACTATAGACGTCACTGACTGAAGGGCCTGTTCCCGATCGGTACTGGTCTGTGTTTTATTGTCTTTAGACGTCACTGACTGAGGGGCCTGTTCCCGTTCGGTACTGGTCTGTGTTCTATTGTCTGTAGACGTCACTGACTGAGGGGCCTGTTCCCGTTCGATACCGGTCTGTGTTCTATTGGCTATAGACGTCACTGACTGAGGGGCATGTTCCCGTTCAGTACTGTTCTGTGTTCTATTGTCTATAGACGTCACTGACTGAGGGGCCTGTTCCCGTTCGGTACTGGTCTGTGTTCTATTGTCTATAGACGTCACTGACTGAGGGGCTGTTCCTGTTCTGTTCTGATCTGTGTTCTATTGTCTATAGACCTCAATGACTGAAGGGCCTGTTCCTGCTTGGTACTGGTCTGCGTTCTATTGTCTATAGATGTCACTGACTGTGGCCTGTTCCTGTTCGGTACTGGTCTGTGCTCTATTGTCTATAGACGTCACTGACTGAGGGGCCTGTTCCTGTTCGGTACTGGTCTGTGTTCTATTGTATATAGACGTCACTGTCTGTGGGGCCTGTCCTCGTTCGGAACTTGTCTGTGTTCTTTTGTGTATAGACGTCACTGACTGAAAGGCCTGTTCCTGTTCGGTACTGGTCTGTGTTCTATGGTCTATAGACGTCACTGACTGATTGGCCTGTTCCTGTTCGGTATTGGTCTGTGTTCTATTGTCTATAGACCTCACTGACTGAGTGGCCTGTTCCTGTTCGGTACTGGTCTGTGTTCTATTGTTTATAGACGTCACTGACTGAAGGGCCTGTTCCCGATCGGTACTGGTCTGTGTTTTATTGTCTTTAGAAGTCACTGACTGAGGGGCCTGTTCCCGTTTGGTACCGGTCTGTGTTCTATTGGCTATAGACGTCACTGACTGAGGGGCCTGTACCCATTCTGTACTGGTCTGTGTTCTATTGGCTATCGACATCACTGACTGAGGGGCCTTTTCCCGTTCGGTACTGCTCTGTGTTCTCTTGTCTATAGACGTCACTGACTGAGGGGCCTGTTCCCGTTCGGTACTGGTCTGTGTTCTATTGTCTTTAGACGTCACTGACTGAGGGGCCTGTTCCTGTTCGGTACTGTTCTGTGTTCTATTGACTATAGTCGTCACTGACTGACGTTCCTGTTCCCGTTCAGTACTGGTCTGTGTTCTATTGTCTATGGACGTCACTGACTGAGGGGCCTGTTCCTGTTCTGTTCTGATCTGTGTTCTATTGTCTATAGACATCACTGACTGAAGGGCCTGTTCCTGTTCGGTACTGGTCTGCGTTCTATTGTCTATAGACGTCACTGACTGAGGGGCCTGTTCGTGTTCTGTTCTGATCTGTGTTCTATTGTCTATAGACATCACTGACTGAAGGGCCTGTTTCTGTTCGGTACTGGTCTGCGTTCTATTGTCTATAGAAGTCACTGACTGAGGGGCCTGTTCCTGTTTGGTACTGGTCTGTGTTTTATTGTATATAGACGTCACTGTCTGTGGGGCCTGTTCCCGTTCGGTACTTGTCTGTGTTCTTTTGTGTATAGACGTCACTGACTGAAAGGCCTGTTCCCGATCGGTACTGGTCTGTGATTTATTGTCTTTAGAAGTCACTGACTGAGGGGCCTGTTCCCGTTTGGTACCGGTCTGTGTTCTATTGGCTATAGACTTCACTGACTGAGGGGCCTGTTCCCGTTCGGTACGGGTATGTGTTCTATTGACTATAGACGTCACTGACTGAGGGGCCTGTTCCCGTTCGGTACTGGTCTGTGTTCTATTGTGTATAGACATCACTGACTGAGGGGCCTGTTCCCGTTCGGTACTGGTTTGTGTTCTATTGTCTATAGATGTCACTGACTGAGGGGCCTGTTCCTGTTCGGAACTGGTCTGTGTTCTATTGACTATAGACGTCACTGACTGAAGGGCCTGTTCCCGATCGGTACTGGTCTGTGTTTTATTGTCTTTAGACGTCACTGACTGAGGGGCCTGTTCCCGTTCGGTACTGGTCTGTGTTCTATTGACTATAGTCGTCACTGACTGACGTGCCTGTTCCCGTTCAGTACTGGTCTGTGTTCTATTGTCTGTAGACGTCACTGACTGAGGAGCCAGTTCCCGTTCGGTACTGTTCTCTGTTCTATTGTCTTTAGACTTCACTGACTGAGTGTCCTGTTCCGGTTCGGTACTGGACTGTGTTCTATTGTTTATAGACGTCACTGAGTAGGGCCCTGTAACTGTTCGGTACTGGTCTGTGTACTATTCTCTATAGACCTCACTGACTGAGTGTCCTGTTCCGGTTCGGTACTGGACTGTGTTCTATTGTTTATAGACGTCACTGACTAGGGGCCTGTACCTGTTCGGTACTCGTCTGTGTACTATTCTCTATAGACGTCACTCACTGATGGGCCTGTTCCCGTTCATTACTGCTCTGTGTTCTATTGTCTACAGACTTCACTGACTGAGGGGCCTGTTCCCGATCGGTACTGTTCTGTGTTCTATTGTCTTTAGAAGTCACTGACTGAGGGGCCTGTTCCCGTTCGGTACGGGTATGTGTTCTATTGACTATAGACGTCATTGATTGAGGGGCTGTACCCGTTCTGTACTGGTCTGTATTCTATTGGCTATCGACATCACTGACTGAGGGGCCTGTTCCCGTTCGGTACTGCTCTGTGTTCTATTGTCTACAGACTTCACTGACTGAAGGGCCTGTTCTCGTTCGGTACTGTTCTGTGTTCTATTGTCTATAGACGTCACTGACTGAGGGGCCTGTTCCCTTTCGGTACTGGTCTGTGTTCTATTGTGTATAGACATCACTCACTGAGGGGCCTGTTCCCGTTCGGTACTGGTTTGTGTTCTATTGTCTATAGATGTCACTGACTGAGGGGCCTGTTCCCGATCGGTACTGGTCTGTGTTTTATTGTCTTTAGACGTCACTGACTGAGGGGCCTGTTCCCGTTCGGTACTGGTTTGTGTTCTATTGTCTATAGATGTCACTGACTGAGGGGCCTGTTCCTGTTCGGTACTGGTCTGTGTTCTATTGACTATAGCCGTCACTGACTGAGGGGCCTGTTCCTGTTCGGTACTGGTCTGTGTTCTATTGTCTATAGACCTCACTGACGGAGTGGCCTGTTCCCGTTCGGTACTGGTCTGTGTTCTATTGACTATAGTCGTCACTGACTGAGGTGCCTGTTCCTGTTCGGTACTGTTCTGTGTTCTATTGTCTATAGACGTCACTGACTGAGGGGCCTGTTCCCGTTCTGTACTGGTCTGCGTTCTATTGACTATAGTCGTCACTGACGGACGTGTCTGTTCCCGTTCAGTACTGTTCTGTTTTCTATTGTCTGTAGACGTCACAGACTGAGGGGCCTGTTCCCGTTCGGTACTGGTCTGTTTTCTATTGTCTGCAGACGTCACAGACTGAGGGGCCTGTTCCCATTCAGTACTGTTCTGTGTTCTATTGTCTATAGACGTCACTGACTGAGGGGCCTGTTCCCGTTCGGTAATGTTCTGTGTTCTATTGTCTGTAGACGTCACAGACTGAGGGGCCTGTACCCGTTCGGTACCGGTCTGTTTTCTATTGTCTGTAGACGTCACTGACTGAGGGGCCTGTTCCCGTTCAGTACTGTTCTGTGTTCTATTGTCTATAGACGTCACTAACTGAGGGGCCTGTTCCCGTTCGGTACTGGTCTGTGTTCTATTGTCTATAGACGTCACTGACTGAGGGGCTGTTCCTGTTCTGTTCTGATCTGTGTTCTATTGTCTATTGACCTCATTGACTGAAGGGCCTGTTCCTGCTTGGTACTGGTCTGCGTTCTATTGTCTATAGATGTCACTGACTGAGTGGCCTGTTCCTGTTCGGTACTGGTCTGTGCTCTATTGTCTATAGACGTCACTGACTGAGGGGCCTGTTCCGATTCGGTACTGGTCTGTGTTCTATTGTATATAGACGTCACTATCTGTGGGGCCTGTCCTCGTTCGGAACTTGTCTGTGTTCTTATGTGTATAGACGTCACTGACTGAAAGGCCTGTTCCTGTTCGGTACTGGTCTGTGTTCTATGGTCTATAGACGTCACTGACTGATTGGCCTGCTCCTGTTCGGTATTGGTCTGTGTTCTATTGTCTATAGACCTCACTGACTGAGTGGCCTGTTCCTGTTTGGTACTGGTCTGTGTTCTATTGTTTATAGACGTCACTGACTGAAGGGCCTGTTCCCGTTTGGTACTGGTCTGTGTTCTATTGGCTATAGACGTCACTGACTGAGCGGCCTGTACCCGTTCTGTACTGGTCTGTGTTCTATTGGCTATCGACATCACTGACTGTGGGGCCTGTTCCCGTTCGGTACTGCTCTGTGTTCTATTGTCGACAGACTTCACTGACTGAAGGGCCTGTTCCCGTTCGGTACTGTTCTGTGTTCTATTGTCTATAGACGTCACTGACTGAGGGGCCTGTTCCCGTTCGGTACTGGTCTGTGTTCTATTGTCTATAGATGTCACTGACTGAGTGGCCTGTTCCTGTTCGGTACTGGTCTGTGTTCTATTGACTATAGACGTCACTGACTGAAGGGCCTGTTCCCGATCGGTACTGGTCTGTGTTTTATTGTCTTTAGACGTCACTGACTGAGGGGCCTGTACCCGTTCTGTACTGGTCTGTGTTCTATTGGCTATCGACATCACTGACTGAGGGGCCTGTTCCCGTTCGGTACTGCTCTGTGTTCTATTGTCTACAGACTTCTCTGACTGAAGGGCCTGTTCCCGTTCGGTACTGGTCTGTGTTCTATTGTGTATAGACATCACTGACTGAGGGGCCTGTTCCCGTTCGGTACTGGTTTGTGTTCTATTTTCTATAGATGTCACTGACTGAGTGGCCTGTTGCTGTTCGGTACTGGTCTGTGTTCTATTGACTATAGACGTCACTGACTGAAGGGCCTGTTCCCGATCGGTACTGGTCTGTGTTTTATTGTCTTTAGACGTCACTGACTGAGGGGCCTGTTCCCGTTCGGTACTGGTCTGTGTTCTATTGTCTGTAGACGTCACTGACTGAGGGGCCTGTTCCCGTTCGATACCGGTCTGTGTTCTATTGGCTATAGACGTCACTGACTGAGGGGCATGTTCCCGTTCAGTACTGTTCTGTGTTCTATTGTCTATAGACGTCACTGACTGAGGGGCCTGTTCCCGTTCGGTACTGGTCTGTGTTCTATTGTCTATAGACGTCACTGACTGAGGGGCTGTTCCTGTTCTGTTCTGATCTGTGTTCTATTGTCTATAGACCTCAATGACTGAAGGGCCTGTTCCTGCTTGGTACTGGTCTGCGTTCTATTGTCTATAGATGTCACTGACTGTGGCCTGTTCCTGTTCGGTACTGGTCTGTGCTCTATTGTCTATAGACGTCACTGACTGAGGCGCCTGTTCCTGTTCGGTACTGGTCTGTGTTCTATTGTCTATAGACGTCACTGACTGAGTGGCCTGTTCCTGTTCGGTACTGGTCTGTGTTCTATTGTTTATAGACGTCACTGACTGAAGGGCCTGTTCCCGATCGGTACTGGTCTGTGTTTTATTGTCTTTAGAAGTCACTGACTGAGGGGCCTGTTCCCGTTTGGTACCGGTCTGTGTTCTATTGGCTATAGACGTCACTGACTGAGGGGCCTGTACCCATTCTGTACTGGTCTGTGTTCTATTGGCTATCGACATCACTGACTGAGGGGCCTGTTCCCGTTCGGTACTGCTCTGTGTTCTATTGTCTACAGACTTCACTGACTAAAGGGCTTGTTCCCGTTCGGTACTGTTCTGTGTTCTCTTGTCTATAGACGTCACTGACTGAGGGGCCTGTTCCCGTTCGGTACTGGTCTGTGTTCTATTGTCTTTAGACGTCACTGACTGAGGGGCCTGTTCCTGTTCGGTACTGTTCTGTGTTCTATTGACTATAGTCGTCACTGACTGACGTTCCTGTTCCCGTTCAGTACTGGTCTGTGTTCTATTGTCTATGGACGTCACTGACTGAGGGGCCTGTTCCTGTTCTGTTCTGATCTGTGTTCTATTGTCTATAGACATCACTGACTGAAGGGCCTGTTCCTGTTCGGTACTGGTCTGCGTTCTATTGTCTATAGACGTCACTGACTGAGGGGCCTGTTCGTGTTCTGTTCTGATCTGTGTTCTATTGTCTATAGACATCACTGACTGAAGGGCCTGTTTCTGTTTGGTACTGGTCTGCGTTCTATTGTCTATAGACGTCATTGACTGAGGGGCCTGTTCCTGTTCGGTACTGGTCTATGCTCTACTGTCTATAGAAGTCACTGACTGAGGGGCCTGTTCCTGTTTGGTATTGGTCTGTGTTCTATTGTATATAGACGTCACTGTCTGTGGGGCCTGTTCCCGTTCGGTACTTGTCTGTGTTCTTTTGTGTATAGACGTCCCTGACTGAAAGGCCTGTTCCCGATCGGTACTGGTCTGTGATTTATTGTCTTTAGAAGTCACTGACTGAGGGGCCTGTTCCCGTTCGGTACGGGTATGTGTTCTATTGACTATAGACGTCATTGATTGAGGGGCCTGTACCCGTTCTGTACTGGTCTGTGTTCTATTGGCTATCGACATCACTGACTGAGGGGCCTGTTCCCGTTCGGTACTGCTCTGTGTTCTATTGTCTACAGACTTCACTGACTGAAGGGCCTGTTCTCGTTCGGTACTGTTCTGTGTTCTATTGTCTATAGACGTCACTGACTGAGAGGCCTGTTCCCTTTCGGTACTGGTCTGTGTTCTATTGTGTATAGACATCACTCACTGAGGGGACTGTTCCCGTTCGGTACTGGTTTGTGTTCTATTGTCTATAGATGTCACTGACTGAGGGGCCTGTTCCTGTTCGGTACTGGTCTGTGTTCTATTGTCTTTAGACGTCGCTGACTGAAGGGCCT